>NC_084492.1:10098169-10735896 GCF_030035675.1 Rhineura floridana | reverse complement strand
ATGGAATTATCAGCCGGTAGTCCAAACCTGATTGCTTTGCACTTTCTTTGTACTCAGATCAAATGCTTTCCTCACTCATATTTGTAGGCGTGCCCTTTTTTGTTTGCAAACTCCCCCTCCCTCCTACTTATCTCGTTGTGTTGCTTATTGGCTCAGATCAGAAGGAAGAAGGGTGAGGGAGCCAATGGGACCCCAACAGAAGCAGGAGGCATGGAAGGAAGTGGAGTTAGAACCATCTACACAGGAAACTGCGAGTCAAAGCAACCAGCCTCCCTTCTCAGCAACTGTTTGTAATCACTGTTTCTCTCCTTTTCGATGTATACTTGGTATTTGAAACTCCGGATCAAGGGAGGGGAAAAGTGTGGGAAGGCAGCAAATGTTGGAGAACATCATATGGATGAGGATGAATTAATAGAGGCACACGGGGCTCACATTACAGGTTGTACAGATGTATGGATGAGCCTTCAGGGGTGCTCTGTGTAACCTTTCATCCAGGCAAGCAACAGGAGTTACCACAATCCAAGGATACTTACAAGCTAGGCAAAATCACTAGAGGAAGATGTGAAGCAGAGCCAGTGGGGGTTGTGCCTGGGGAGAGTCCCGAGGGCCAGATATAGAAGTCTGCAGGACTCGTCAACTGAGGTTCTCCACCTTTGGTGTGCAGCATTGCAGCCTCGCTTTCTGAGACTGATGTAGCTAAGGAGAGTTTGAGATAGCAAGTCACCAGCCTCATTTCAAATGTCAGGTCAAGCATCAGTTCATTAGTAGCATCCACTCACTGTGCCCCAGGCCTTTTCCACACACCCCTATGCCACACATATGCAGCACAATAGTGTAATGGCAAATTCAGAAGTGGAGGGTTCCTTCATGAGAGTTATGCCATGCCCCCTCACAGCCACACACCCTCACTCGCTGGCTTGCTGTCCATCACCACCTTCATGCTCCTCAGTCCTTCCCACGCATGCTTTCTCCCACAACAACAGACATCCCTAGGAGCCAATCTGCTTGAAAGGGGAGAGCGTTAGCTGTTGAGAAGAGTCTTCTCAGTGGCTGACTCACCTCCTTTCATTCTGATTGGCTTCAATCATTAGGAAAGGACAAGGAAGCATGTTAGAAGATTCTTCTCTGCGGCTAACAGATGCCCTTGGTTGGCTTGTAGGATACTGGAGACTTAAGGACCCTGCTGGGACCAGGCTCCCCCAGAACTAAGGGATCTAAGACCCTCTGAGTCCCTGGACGACTACACCCCTGTGCCTGCCCTCTCATTACGAAGCCCTCCTGGCAGGGAAGCACTACAAATCCCAGCTACCCTTCCGCTGCAAAGGCGCGCGTAGGGGCGACTAGGAGCCGTCGTCCAAACTTTCGGCGGTGGTGTAGGAGAAGGGAGGCGTTCCCTCTCGGCAGGCGTCACACGTATGTGCGGGGTGGGGGTGGGGCAACCGAGTGGAGGATTGGCACGCTGGCGGCGGCATCAATCAGCCAGGTGGTGCAACCAATGGGGGAAGCCGGGGGCGCGGCTGGGCGGGGATGAAGGATGGAGTCAGCAGTGGCCACGGCGGCGTCGGCTGCTGCTGTTGCAGGAGAAGCGCCGCGCGTGGGTAGGCAGGGCTCCCGGCAGCCGCGGCTCCAGCGTGTGGAGCTGTTCAGCGCAAAGGTGCTGAGCCTCGCGCGCGCTTAAGGAGGCGCCGCCGGCTGCTGCTGCTGCTGCTACCTTTGCCGGAGGCATGGGACTGGGATCCAGCTCCCACCGCGGCCACGCACAGTAAGCGATCGCAGCGATGTGTGGGGCGTGTGTGTGTGTGTATGCATGTATGTCACAACGAGGGAACGCTCTCGCCTTTGGCACGGCTACTGAACTCGCCTGCCGGCTCTCTCGTCTTCTTCTGCGGCTGCTTCCTCCCGTTATGGGTGGGGAAGGCGAAAGGGACGGGTGGGGGGAGTCGATCCGGGGAAGGAAAAGGGGGACGTGGTGCACACGCAGTGCCGTCCCTCCCCAGGCTTCTCTCTGTCTTCTATGCCGGAAGGATGCTATCTTTGTGTGTGTTTGCTCACCCTGGGGGCCGACGGTGCCTGCAGAAAGCTCCACCAGCAGGAAAGGAGATGCTAGCTTTATGCCTTCCATGCATCGGGCGTGGGGGGGGTGTCACACGAGTAGTTGGGCTGAGGGGCACTGAACATGCCGCCCCCGGCCTCACACTTGCGAGGTAGATGCTTTGCACTGGTCCTCAAGCGCCTGCGGGCACATCCGTGGCGAGAGAGTCCTAGAGCATGCAGGTGAACGAAGCGTGGAGACGATCCTGGAGGCGGCGGTGGGTAGCCAAGAAGATGGCAAAATGGTTCCCTGACGTGGTCCCGTTCCTACCCCTCCCTGCCTCCCACCCCCTCCCTCAAGTCCTCCTCTAGATCAATTGTTCATTTTCTTCTACCAGCTCATAATTTCTCATCCAGCCCGCCTCTGGCTGAGAGGGGTGGGCGGGCGTCAGCGCTGCGCTGGGCGTTGATCCCCGGGATCCTACAGCGTGGTGTGCTTCTGGCCAAATGGCAAAGCCGCTGCCCGCTCCTTTGCGATTGGTTTGGGTTTGGACCCCTGCCTCTAGCACCTGCGCGCCGCGTGCCACGGCGTGGCTTCTGTGCCCGGCGGCGAGTTGCTGAGCAGCGCCACATGCCAGGCAAGCCCCTGCTCGACTTCCGCGCTGCGCTTGCGCCGGAGGGCGGCCAGCCCTGGTGCCAGATCCACCCCTTGGTGCGCTTTGGCTCGCGCCAGGGGTAAAAGACGGAGGCTGGGCCCCTGCTGTGAGCGCAGCGGTGGGGTGGATGGTTGTCGCCTTGCCGTTTCCTCAGAAGCCACAAGAGCAGAAAGAGGTCAGCGGCACAGCAGAGGCCACCCAGCGAAGGGCTTGTTTTGGGCATGGAGAATCAGAGAGAGAGAGAAAGAGATAAAGTTTAATCGAGGAGCAGCAGGCTCGCCATGCGAACGAATCATGGGGCCATGCAAATGCCTCCTGCCAGTTGCCTTTGGTTGGGATGTGCGGGTCGGTGGGTGGGGTGGAAATGCAAAACTAGCAGAGAATCCGTTCCTAATCCAGGAGCCAGGCAAATGCAAACCAGCTAGCGCTCTGCCTGCCATCTGCCTTTGTCTTTCTTGCAGCCTACCTTGAGGCTAGTCTCTCCGGGATGCCCATCTGACAGATAATCTGCATGCCTTGTGTAGTTGAAGTCAAAGAGCAATTGGGATATCAGTGTATAAGGTTGTCGGAATGGCAACAAGAACCAGCCAGAATCCAGAACAAAGGTGGCTTCTTGCAGGATAAGCTTGTGTGTCTGTCTGTCTGTCTGTGTGCTTTAATAATGTCAGCCATTTTTATTTTATTTTATTAGGACATGAAAGGTTTGTCACAGATTTTTTTTTTAAAAAAAATGTGATTATTTTGTAAGCCTGTTTGCCATTTGGATATCTTGCAGGCTTCTGCCTGGCAAGATTTGTGTGCATCTCAGCTGTTCAGGACAAAGCAAGCTATCAAAGCAGACTCTCCTTTTCTTTCCGGGATCCTGCAGAAAGGGTGTCAATAGGATTTTATCTCTGGCTGGCCATTTTTGTATCCGGCTGCTGGTGTGTTTTCAAGATGTGCCCATGTGCCAGCATCTTCTTGGTTAAGAAGAAAAGCTCGCAGATCTGTGAAGGGAGAGAAGCACAGAAATGGGTTGCAGTTTTGTGGTTGAGATTCCAAATACTCCTGTGTTTCTTGAGGTGTATAGTTCTTACTGTGGATCATGTTCTTCTTAACACACTTTAACTCCTTTGTTCTAAACACCAGGAGTGTGGTTATGGAAAAGGGGGCGGTTAGTTTTCCCTTCCATTCTTCCATGCTTTCTGGGTGGAGTGGAGGCTCTGGGGCACTATAGGAGCATGATGTTTAAGAGCATGACTGCAAGTGCAGAACTAGGGAATGATATTGAGCCCAGGTTAAATAACCCAGAGTAAAAGACTGCAGTCTTTATTGTGTGCTGAAGATGCCAAGATCAATGTTCAGGTGCTGGTTTCTCCTCCATCCCCACACATGATAAAATACCTGTTGTATAAAGAGACTATCCGTGAGCCAGGTGTAGCAGAGTGCAAAGCTGTAAGCACACTAGCCTACAGCAAAGCATTTCCATTGACACCTGGAGGGGGAACGGGCTGATCTGCCAATCAGTTGCAAAATCTTTTTGAAGCATTAAAAAAAAAACCCTCGAGCTGATGCAACAAGGTTTTCCAGTAAAAAGGGGCAGGCTTTGACTAGCGTCGTGTGCCCCTATTTTTAGAAAAGAGAGGTGGAGACACACTGGAACGAGCAGAACAGTGACTGTGTCTCTACCCTAAGTCAATGGAGCATTCCTAGCCTCTGGATTGTATCCAGCTAAGTTCTACTCAGAGCAGACCTATTGAAATTAATGGACCCAAGGTGGTCATGTCCATTAATCTCAATGGGTCTACTCTGAGTAGAACTTAGCCAGATAACACCCTCTGCCTTTTTCTTCCTTTCCAACAGAATGAATAGGTGTTTCTCCTCAATGAATCCACTTCAGGGAATACTGTTAATATATGCAGGGATGTAGTCATCCAGGGTCATGGGGGGGGGTCATAGACCCTTACTTTTTTGGGAGGAAGATCCCAGCTAGGTCGGTATATATGAGCCAATCGGCATGAAAGGGGAACATGTTAGCTACTGAAAAGAGTCCTTGTCCTTTGGCGCTGACTGGAGCCGATCAGAGTGAAAGGAGGTGAGTCAGCCACTGAGAAGGCTCTTCTTAGTAGCTAACATATAGCCTCCCCTTTCGTGCTGATTGTCTCCTAGAGACATGAGTTGTAGTGGAGTGT
This sequence comes from Rhineura floridana, assembly GCF_030035675.1. Lineage (NCBI taxonomy): Eukaryota > Metazoa > Chordata > Lepidosauria > Squamata > Rhineuridae > Rhineura > Rhineura floridana. The sequence continues at coordinate 10,731,038 of NC_084492.1, read as the reverse complement.
GGACTCAGAGATGACATGGAAAGCAAAGGAGACGAGGGAAAGTGGAAAAAGGGGTGTGGCTGTGACTATCATGAGGGGACCCTGCACCTCTGCATTTGCCACTACACGACAGAACAGATGATTGTTTTAAACTGGACTGATGGCCGGCATTGCTCATGTGGGTTCGTTAACATGAGTAGGCCAGGAATTCAACCATGCAGGTATTAAAAGGAAGCATGGGGGAGGGGAAGTCAGTCAATCTGTTGATCAGCCACTGTTTTGACACTTACTGGAAAGCAAGTGTAGTGTTGTCCTGCTGCTTAGTATTTGGTTAGCCAAGAGTTCTGCTAGGTGCTGTACACAGCAACACAGAAAGGTGCCTTACACCGAGTCAGACCATTGATCCACCTAGCTCAGTACTGTCTATGCTAGGGATGGATGAGCATTTTGATTCACTTCACATTGCAAGCCAAACCTATCAAATGCAAACTTTCCAAACCAATATTGGAACCGATGCACAGCCTTCTGTCGAAATCCTCACTTATTGAAATCTTGCAATGCACTTCGCCAACCAACCAGTGTCTACAAAAACACATACATTAGAGGAAAGTGTGCATCAAAACGAATATATCAGTGAAAACAACACAAAAAGGCACGATATGACGAGAAATGGCTTGCAAAGATGTGTATGTTAGTCGAACTGCTTACAAAATGTGTTTATTAGGAGACATTTGCACGAAAATGCTGGAGAATTTTCATGAGGAGTTTTTTTTTTTTAATTCAAATTGCCACAGAAATGTCAAGAACTGATTGTAAGAAATGAGAAACGGAGAGAACCAAAATGGGCAGATCTTTCCATCCTTAGTCACTACACTGACTGGCAGCGGCTCTGCAGGGTTTCAGACCGGTGTCTGTCTCTCTCAGCCGTACCTGGAGATGCCAGGGATTGGACCTCCTGCATGCAGAGCAGATGCCCTGCCGCTGACCTATGACCCTCACTGTACAGAAAATAGAGTCAGCCCAGAGGTAAAACAGATGAGTAGAACTGGGCTGTACTGTTTCATTCTGTCGGTGTCAGTTGTTTGAACGCGAATCCCACCTTAAGTGCACTCTTCATACATCAAACAAGTATGTCAAGGAGAATTTTCTTAAGCTAGTCTATTTGACCATATCCTAATTTATAGGTGGCACTTTGTAGGGAAGGAGGTTTCAAACATTAGTCCACCCGCCCACTCCGCACGCAGACTGAAGTAGTACAGCCCAGGAACGGATTCATCACACAAAGGTTCTGTTCACCTATTCCAGCTCTTAGGACCACTTGACATATACAACAAGCCTTTTAAATTGAGACCTTATCCCAGTCTGCGTCTGTGCTGAAATTGCTTTTTAATATGTTTTTAAACCTTTTTTTAAAAAACAATATATCTTAAAAGCTCTTTTAAAAATATATTTTTAAAGATGTTGTGTTCTAATGTATTTTAAAGTCTGTTTTTATGATGTTTTAAAGTGTTTTTAGTGCTTTTGTTTGCTGCCTTGGGCTCCTGCTGGGAGGAAGGGTGGGATATAAATCAAATAATCAATAAACTCCGAGTGGAGTGGTTGCTGCTACCACAACATCAGCTCCTAAACATTAGATTGGCGGTGGGGGCGCAGACCTGTAGCTCTCTCATTCCCAGCATGCATCACTCCCTCAGCTAACATGGTTGATGTTCAGAGATGATGGGAGATGGAGACCAACAATGTCTGGAAAGCCACAATCTCCACATGCTTCCACTAGAGGGACATCTAAATGCACATCTTGCCCCTGTCACTCACACCCTAGTCCAGAATGGACTCATGCAAGGGTAGGAAGTGCATGGCCTTCCAGATGTCATTGGGCTACAGCATCTATTGTCCCTCTCCATTGACTACGCCTGCTGAGGCTGACAGGGTTGGACTCCCAACAACGCCTGGAGGGCCACAGTTCCCCCCCCCCAAAAAAAACTAATGCAACACACTTTACACAGCGCTGCCATCCGCAAGTGTTCAAGAGAAAATTCAGCAGGTGCAACATGCAGCAACCAGGGTGGTCTCTCCGCAGAGCATGTTTGCCAGTTATTTCCCACCTTCACTGGATTCCAAGTGGGTTTTCCCCCAAGACACAATTCAAAGTTCTGGTGCTTGCCTGTAAGCAGGGATGGGGGAAACTATGGGTCTCCGGATGTTGATGGTTGCCAGCTTCCATAATTCCTGGCTATTGGTCATGCTGACTGGGCATAATGTGAGTTGGAGTGCAAGAAGCTCTGGAGGGTTTGCCATCCCTGCCCTAAACAGCTTGGAATCAGGTTACTGGAGGGGGAGAAAGAATGCATTGGGCTCATTTGATTGGTTCACCTCAATATATTGCCACCAACAGGAGCTTTTAAAAGGCAGGGACCATTTTCATTGGGATCATGGCTGGGGACGGAAGGGTTTAACCTCCCCTACCTGCTGCTGTGGTCCTGATGAAAATCACCCGTGAGCCTAGTCATAAATGAAGTAATCAGGGATGTAGTCATCGGGGGCCGCAGGGGGTCTTAGACCCCTTACGTTTTTGGGAACAGGGTCTCAGCAGGGTCCCTATGCCTCCAGCATCCTACAAGCCACTCAGCATGAAAAGGGAGTGTGTTAAACACTGAGAAGAGTCTTTGAATACATGCATCTTCATCCTCCTGATGATTGGAGCCAATTAGAGTGAAAGGCAGTGAGTCAGCCACTGAGAAGACTCCTCTTAATAGCTAACATTCTCCCCTTTCATGCTTGTTGGCTCCTAGGAAAGCATTCTCAACCCAACATTAAAAAAGGGAGGGGGTTTGACCCTGAAGGATCACCTTCTCCCACATGTACTTTCTCTGTGTCCTGCCACAATCAATGGTACATTTAGTGGGACACGGACGGGGCCTTTTTAGTTGTGACTCCCTGGCTATGGAATACTCTTCCTAGAGAGACCCTGTTGGCTTCCTCTCCTCTGAAATTTAGAAGGGTGGCTAATTATCAATCTAAAGATAAATACACAACAGATGGAAGGAAGGGGGCAATATAAATCCAATAAATAATAATACTAATAACAACTATGCTGGCTGGGGCAGATGCTCCAAACATCTGGAGGGCAACAATTTGGGTTAAGGGCAATTTAGGGTATTGGGCTAAGTCTGGGGAGACATAGTCATTCAACTGTGAAGCTCACTGGGTGCCCCTGGACCAGTCACTATGTCTCGGCCTAACCTACCTCACAGGGCTGTTATGAGGATAAAATGTGTGTGTGTGTGTGTAGAAACTTGTATGCTACTTTGAGGTCCTTGGAGGAAAGTAGGAAATAAATGACCCAAGGCAGGGCCTTCTCAGTGGTGGTCCCCCATGTATGGAACACCTTTCCTTGTGAGGTATGCCAGTCTTCTTCATTATTAACTTTTAGGAGAAATTTAAAAGCATTCCTGTTGACCCTGGCATTAAATAGGTGAAGGACCTGGGCTAGGTAACCCTGAAATTACTAGTTTTGAGTGTAGGTGATTGCTTTTAGGAGTTTTTAAAAAGTTGCTTTTAACTGTTTTTAGAAGTTCTAATTGTCGACATGTTTGCTGCCCTGGGCTCCTTTGGAGGAAGGGCAGAATATAAATTTAGTAAATAATAATAAATGAAATAAATAAATGAATGCATGCAATGCATACCTGTGTTAGTGATTTAGGCTGCAATCCAAAATGTGTCTACTCAGAAGTAAGCTCCATTGGGTTCAATGGAACGTTCTCCCAGGTAAGAGTGTATTTGATTGCAGCCTTAGACCACATTCTCTCCATGCATTTATTCCGCTATTATTCCACTTTCAACAGTCATGGCTTCCCTCAAAGAATCCTGGGAAGTGGCGTTTGTTAACGGCTCTGATAGTTGCTAGGAGACCCCTATCCCCCCCGAGCTACAGTTCCCAGAGTTCTCTGGGAAGAGGGACCGACAGTTAAACCAATTTGACAGTTGTAGCTCTGTGAGGTGAACAGGAGTCTCCTAATGCTGTCAGCACCCTCCACAAACTACACTTCTCAGGATTCTTTGGGGGAAGCCATGACTGCTTAAAGTGGAATAATAGTGGGATACATGCGAATGAGGCCTTAGTCTTCTATCAACCTGGACAGAGTGGTGGTGAAGTTCCATTTCCTCTTGCCAGGGGCTCACCTATAGCACAGGTGAATTGCCTTCTGTATTTCACAATATCCTTGTAGGTTAGGTAGCATGAACAGTGTGTGGAAAGGATGCTGACAATCTTTATTCTTTCCTGCTGCAAATACGTTCATATCCCACTCCTCATGTTCTTGAAATACAAGCCCTCTTAGGCCATTTTCTCTCCCGTGTTTCTAGATCTGCCCCTCCCTTGGCATGTTCCAGCTAAGACCTCACCGAACATCTGCACATACAACACAAATGCCCATATTTTCTTGAGCACCCAGTAGGGAGGGGGAAGAATTCAGAATTTTGATTCAGTTCTCATTTCAAGGCAAATCTTCCAAATTTGCACTTTCCAAAACAATACACAAACTGAAACACCACTATCCTTTGGAATTTGCACTTACCCATCTTTTGCAATGCGCGTCTCCAACCAAACAATGTATATTAGGGGAAATTGTGCATAAAAATGAACGGATTAGTAAATATAACACCCCAAAATGCATTATAATAAAGGAAAGTGCATGTTAGTTAATGCTTCGTATAAAAATGTGTTTATTAGGAGAAAGTAGCAGTAAAATGCTGATGAATTTTCATGAGGATTTCTGTTTTAAAAAATTGCAAATTGCTGCAAAGAAATGTGGACAGTGGAATTTAAAATGGAAACAACAAAAAAAGGAAACTGTCAGATCCTTCCATCCATCTTAGCCAGTCGTTTTAATGATTATGCTTTAAAAGGTTTTTTTATGTTGCTGTAGAGTGCTCTGATGTTTTGCAAGGGGGCGGTGCAGAAATAAATAAATAAATAAAATGGGCCTTTCCACAAGTAGATGTTTTCACACAAGGTGATAAATAGTCTTAAAAATAAATAAGTAAATAGGTTGTATGTGCAAAGGCTTTCAGGGTTCCAGATTCCATGGAAAGCTTCATACTGACAACTAAGAGGGCCTGCCCACTGCAGATGTGACATTTACATGCTATGCATGGATTTTGAGGGAGGTGTGCCCCCATGTTGCTGAACACAAGAGAGAAGAATGCTCAGATTAGTTCCAAAGTCGTGCTCTGTGAACTCTGGCTCCATTGAAATCTGCCCTTGATCCTGGTTTATGCAGCAATTTTAGAAATGCCTAGAAAATCCTAGAAAAGACAGAGTAGGAACTTTCCACAGCTGTTGCCTCAGTTAAACTCCTTTCCCTTGGCGCATACCCTGCCCGAGGGACCCAGCTTAAAGCCAGCAAGGCGATGCCTGTTTTTTGCCACTCAAAGAATCCTCCCTTGTGGTTTTTGATGTGGCTTTAACTTGGTTGCTACTGTGAGTTGCCATTGGGCAGCAGGGCCAGGGGGCCAGAGCAAATGACTCTCACCTTCCCCTTGCCGACTTAATAAACCCCAAGCTCTCAAAGAGCAACAATACGGATTAAAACTTTTTGTGTGTAAGCAGGCCTACCCAGACATGGAAATCTGGCATGCATTCGCATGTCATTGTTTATAATGTATTTTTAAACCTGCTGATTTTAGTTATAATTTTATTTTAAACATTAGTTTGTTTTTAACATCTGATTTGTTTTGGTAATTTGAATGTATATTTTATGTATATCACTTGGGGCAGTGGTTTCTGCCTGTGATCCCTGAGCTCCATTCAGCTGGACTGTGGCATGTCTGTGGATCTGTGGTTAAAGACAGGAGCCAGCACATCCATCGCATTAAAACATTCATATTGATTTTTAATTGCATTCATTGCTGCTTTTGTTTCTTGAATTGCATTTTATTGTATTGCAATTTGAATTCTACAGAATAATACAAAATAAGAAGTAAAGCTGTAATAAAAGTGCAATGAAAAGCCAAACAGCATCTAGCACAGTGTGTTACAGTTGCTCCAACAGCAGGAAAATCATGCTGTGATCCGCCAAGAACCTCAGCAATTTTCAAGTGGTCCCTGGGGGGGAAAAATGCTTGAGAACCACTGGCTTAGAGGTCTGGATGATTAAGCAGTATATAAATGTTAAATCCTGCCACCCTGGGCTCTTTTGGGAGGAAGAGGGGGGAACAAACTGAATAATAAATAAAGTAAAATAAATTCAGATACAAAGCCCGGAGGGGTGTGGGGGCTGTTGAGTGCATTGCACAGAATCTCACATGTACGATCATCTGCCTACTGGACAGAAGTTGTGGGTGGATGCTCTGTGCAATAAGCTCTTCCTGCATCCTAGCTACATTTCTCAGGGCTCACTAGAGAAAAGAAATGACTGTTAAATTAGGATGTCTGCAATGTAGATATGTACACCTGAGAAAGAAAGACACATGTTGCTGAAAGGGCAAAGGTGGCTTCTGAATCTGAAAAGATTGAAGGCAGCTGGTCTGCCCTTCGGGGCATATCTTCTTGCTAACCGAGGATTACATTTCATGCATCTGATGACGTGGACTAGTCCACAAACGCTTCAGCCATAATAAATTTGTTAGACTTTAAGGTGCCACACGATTTTTAGTGACCGGCAAAGCTGTCAATTTCACTTTCTGTCAGTTTCATATTCTTCATATTCATTTTCACCCCAGTTTGCAAATTCTTCTTTAAAAAGCCGTCGTGAAAATTCATCAGCATTTTAGTGCCAATTTTTCCTAGTACATACATTTGTTCAAGCATTTTCATGCACGCTTTAGAGCAGTATATGCATTTTTGTGCACAGAACTTGGCTGGAGAATTGCACTGGAAAATTTGAAGAAGTGCAAATGTCAAAGGATGGCTTTGTTTCACTTTGTATATGTTTCAGCTTGCATATTGTTTCGGAAAGCGCAAATTAGATAGATTCGCCTTTAAATGCAAATTGAATCAAATTTCTCTCCCGTCCCTAAACAAGATTCATTGGTGTTTTTACTGCTACAGGCAAATAAGATGACCCCTCTGAGAATTATGTGTGTTATAAGAACATAAGAAGAGCCTTCTGGATCAGGCCAGTGGCTCATCTAGTCCAGCATCTTGTTCTCACAGTGGCTAACCACATGCCCGGGGAAGTCCACAAGCAGGACCTTAGGGCAAGAGAACTCTCTACTCCTGTGGTTTCCGGGAACTGGTTTTTAGAAGCATACTGCATCTGACTATGCTGGCAGAGCATAGCCATCATGGCTAGTAGTAGCCATTGATAGCCTTTTCCTCCATTGTTTAGCATAGAAAGTCACATATTCTGCCCAAGAGATCATGGGTGCTCTGAACTCCTTGTTTTCTGCCTTCATTTGATTAGAAGGCCTGTCTCCAGTCTTATTTCTGTCACTGCAATTTTGCCACTTACCTATCATATTTCCGTGACTTCATCAGCTTGCTAGAAATAGCTTTTGTTTGCACGTATTCCCTTTCAGTGTTTACAGTGGAACATGGCCCTTGTCGCGCTGAAATGCAGGACGACCACATGACAAGGGAACACTGCCGAAACACTTTCCATGCAAGCCTGATTGAACAAGCTAAGCAGAATCAGGATTATTGCCCAAAGCGGGAGATGCATTTAAAAGAAACTTAAGGCTTTAATAGTAAACACACTTACTAGAGAATAAGGTCTTTTACACTGAAGGGGCAGGCGGACGTGGGGAGTTTGCCCAGTAGGCTGCTCTTAGTTCATCTGGCTGGCTGCCTAATAGGCTTGAACTTCAGCATTATTTTATAGATTTCTCTTGTCTGTTAGGCAACTTGCTCTAACTTAGGGATGGAAGGATCCGTCATTTTCAGTTATCTCCCTTTCTCATTTTTCCCGTCTTCAATTCACCTTTCCACATTTCTGCAGCAATTTTAAAAAATCCTCATGAAAATTCTTCAGCATTTTAGTGTGAATTTATCCTAATAAACACATTTTTGTATGCACGTTTTGACTAATGTGCACATTTTTGCAAGCAAGTTCTCATCATATAATGCATTTTTGTATGTTATTTTCACTCTTATGTTTATTTTGTTGCACGCTTCCCCTGATATATGCAGTTTTTCGATCATTTGTTGGAGAACTGCATTGCACAATTTGGCTATGTGCAAATCTCAAAGAATGGCTGTGTTTTGGTTCTCATATGGTTTCTGAAAGTGCACATTTGATGGATCATCCAGCTTTATATGCAAACTGAATCAAATTTCTCCCCCCTCCCACTCTAATTATTATGGAAATGGACTGCCTTCAAGTCGATCCCGACTTATGGCGACCCTGTGAATAGGGTTTTCATGTTAAGCGTTATTCAGAGGTAGTATACCGTTGCCTCCCTCTGAGGTTAGTCCTCCCCAGCTGGCTAGGGCCTGCTCCGCTTGCCACAGCTGCACAAGCCAGCCTTTTCCTTGTCCGCAACTGGGCTCCTTGGGACTATGCAGCTTGCCCACAGCTGCACAGGTGGCAGGGCACGTAACCCCTGAGCCACTCCCTGTGGGGGTGATCTTTAGTTGGCCCTTGACACCCAGGAGACATGAGCGGGGATTTGAACTCACAGACTCTGGACTCCCAGCCAGGCTCTCCTCCCCATTGTGCTATACCAGATGTTAATTATTATATAAATATGTATATATTTGGTGTGTGTGTAACTAAATCTTTTCATATCAGTTTTGCAAAGCAAACATCTTCTGCAAACTCTCTTCTTTGTATTTGCTGGTGGCAGAGTAAAGACACCTCTGGCTCCAATACTGTACATGCTTACTTAGGAGTAAGTTCCACTGAATTCAATAGAACTTACATCTGAGTAGAGATGTGCAGGATTGCACGGTTGGAATCACAGCAAAAGTTTGATTCATGGGATGATGGCAAAAATATGATGCCTGTCAACCACTACCAATTGACTGATTGATCAATCCAGTGATTTTGCAAGCTGCATCTGTAGGAACCATGGAGTCCCTTGGAAATTTAGCAGTGCATACCTCAGTGAGATCAGTAATGGAATGTGATCTTTCACCATGTACATCTGTGGGGAACTGGACATAGACTAGGGGGCAGATTTTAAGTCACGTATTTATGTATTTACTTACTTATATTCATAGGCTCCCTTATAACAAAATGGGCAGCCTACAGCACAAATATACAATAGATGATAAATACAGCTCCTATTATAATGAAACAATTGAAATAAAAATGCAGCAGGGAGCAGCAGAGAATAAAAAGTAGACTGCAACAAATTTAGCAATCTGCAAGAGATTTCAAAGGCAAGATTTTAAAAGACCTGGGACATTTTCTCTCTCTCTCTTGGGGCTTGGGGAGAATGACACAATGAAGGAGATGAAAGGTCTCATGTGGTCCCTGGGCCATGGATTGTCCATCTGTGTGGCAGACAATACTAAGGTAGATGGACCAATGACTGACCCAGTACAAGGTAGTTTCCTATAGTCCTAAGTAAGCTCCTGAAATAAGAGATGTTGGCCAACTCTAGTGCACATTCCTTTGGAAAGATTGCCCAAAGCAAGCTGAACTCAATCATCTTCTATTTACTTTAGCCAGTGGTGAGGACTGTCATTTTACTTTCCAAAAAGGCACCAATATGATTGGCCAATTTTATAATTTAAGGTCTTGTGGCAACGTCTCTCAAATCTGCTTGCAAAATGAACAAAGAGAAGGCGCATCTTGTTTCTTTGATATGGTTTAACACACAGGAGGCCTTTCAGACCCCTAAATGTACTTAAACAGTGATTTTTTTTAAAGTGTGGCTTTTAAGTCCAAAAACAAGCAAACTGAAGCTATAATTTAAATGAAAGTAATTCTTGAGAGGGTTATTTTTGCAAGATTGAATCTGTAACAGGCTAAAGGACCACAGAGACAGCTTTTAATTCTTCTTTGAATGAGTTACCATTACTCTGCCATCTCTCTGGAAAATGAAAATTAGAAGCCACTCATGTTTCCAAGATATAATAAAGGGTAATCTGAAGTTTAAAAGGCCTGGGGTGGCCTCAGGATTTTGCAGAGGCTGATACAGATGGTGGTGGTGGGAACGTCTAGGACCCAGCAGCCTGAGTTATAGGGTTGTATCCATTGTGAATCCTACTGAGATTTGGGGATGTCAGAGAATTCCAATAAAACAGAATTGAGAGTGCAAATTGCTGGTGTTCGTTTATTCGTTCCATGTCCAAAATGGAGATCAATCCAGTGAATATGATTGGCATTTGCTCTTGTTGTTGCTTTCAGTCTGCAAACGATATGTGATTGATTACATTTCCCCCTCTATTTTGATTGTGTTTCCTGTGCACTGAAATGGATGGGCTGGAATAACGTAATGACAACATAAGTTACATGATTTGGCCGTAGCATGCAGCAAGACTAATGGCATAGTTTTTTTAGCAGAAGATCAACTGCAGTGGAACGGAAACAGTGCTGCACACAATGAACACAGGGTGGAACAGAAAACGATGCCATCTTACATCTCTACTCAGAGTAGCCCCATTGAAATTAATGGACATGGCTAATTTTGATCTATTAATTTCAGTGGTTTACTCTGAGCATAACTTAGCTGGATACAACCTGTGGTGTTCCTGTATAGATGAACGAGTCAGAGAACATGAGGTTTATTATGGACTCTGGGTAGGGTGGCCATGTGCCCTTCTTTATGGAGGACTCTTCACTATTTGAGGGCATCCTCTATTTCAGGGGTGGGCAAAATGTAGATCAGGAGCTACTGGGAGATCTCAGGGTGATTTGCGTTATTTTGGCAAAGGTTTCTGACCACAATTAAAAGTCTTGCTCTTTCTAAACTTTACTGCTAAAACAAAGAAAACCTGCTGGGGGGGAGGGGGGAGAGAGACCAGGAGTACATAGGAACACAGGAAGCCGCTGTATATCATTGATCTATTGAGCTCAGTCTTGTCTACACTGACTGGCAGCAGCACTCCTGGATTTCAAGCAGGGTTCTCTCCCAGCCTACCTGGAGATGCCTGGATTGAACCTGGGACCTTCTTCATGCAGGGCAGATGCTCTGCGACAGAGTCCTGGCCTCTAAGAAAGGGTGCAACTCATGCACCAGCCCAAGCTGACAGAAGTTGCTGCAACCTGCAATGGTACCTGAGCACACAGCAGCACAGCTGGACTGAGGACCACCCCAGTCTGCGGGCCTGATCCTTGAGAGGGAGAATGACCCCCATATGAATGCACAGTCAATGGCACAACACATTTGAATGCTGCATATCGTTTGGCTACCCCCAGGACTGGCTGTAAGCAGGAAGACAGGCCATTGGGGGCTGTCTGAGAGCAGACTGAGGTGGATGGGGCAGTGCCCCATCCGCCCCAGTGGAGCAGCCTCCAGTGCACTCTCTGATATTTGCCTGGCAGGGTTTAGTCTCACTGGGTGTGGCTCTCGCTTGTTCTCTCCCTTCCCCCTCTCTTCCTGTATTTATTATTTATTATCATTATTTTTACCCCGCCCTTTTTCCGAAACTGGAACTCACGGCGGCTTCCAGATAAAAGCACACATATAATTAAAAACATACAAAATTCTAGATTAAAATCAAATTAAACAATTTACAGTATTAAAACCATTCATACATACAGTTAAAATAATTCAAACTCAGTTTAAAATAATACAATTAGGCAACAGCAATGCAGCACCCGTCAAGACCTGTCCTTAACAGCTTTCAGTTCCAAAGGCTTGTTGAAATAAAAAAGTCTTTGCTTGCCAATGGAAGGACTGCAAGGAGGGGGCCATTCTTGCTTCCTTAGGAAGGGAGTTCCAAAGCCTTGGGGCAGCCACTGAAAAGGCCCTATCTCGCGTCCCCACTAGTCGTGTTCATGAGGATGTAGGTATTGAGAGAAGGGCCTCTCCTGAGGATCTCAGGGCCTGGGCAGGCTCATATAGGGAGATACGGTCTGACAGATAGCCTGGACCTAAGCCATATAGGGCTTTATAGGTCAGCACCAGCACTTTGAATTGTGTCCAGAAACAGAGTGGCAACCAGTGGAGCTTTTGTAACAGGGGAGTCATATGGTCCCTGTAACCAGCCCCAGTTAACATTCTGGCTGCAGCACATTGCACCAACTGAAGTTTCCGAACAGTCTTCAGAGGCAGCCCCACGTAGAGCACGTCACAGTAATCTAAACGGGATGTAACTAAGGCATGTGTCACCGTGGCCAGATCAGATGGCTCAAGGAACAGGCGCAGTTGGCGCACTAATCTTAATTGTGCAAAAGCACTCCTGGCCACCGCCGAAACCTGGGCCTCCAAATTTAAAGCTGAGTCCAGGAGCACACCCAAGCTGCGAACCTGCGTCTTCAGGGGGAGTGTAACCCCATCCAGCACAGGCTGAATCCCTATTCCCTGATTTGCCTTTCGACTGACCAGGAGCACCTCTGTCTTGTCTGGATTAAGCTTCAATTTGTTCGCCCTCATCCAGTCCACCACTGATTTTTTTTTAATTGTTTTTATTGATTTCATAGTAATTTAACATGAATAATATAATGATACAAAAAGACATCAATTTAACTTTAATACCCTCCCCCCACTTTAGAGCCAATTCCTGTTTTGATTAGGTTTATGTGCTATGTTATGGAAAGTATATTGGTAAGTATTGGTATACAGGTGATTATTGTAGTGAATGAAAATTAAATACAATATTAACATGAGATGGTTTAAAATTGTAGGAGTATTATTACTCGTTTAGGAAAACCAGATAGTTTTTGCAGATGAAGAAAGCTGGGTATGTAGGTCTCGTTGTGAGGTGTATTCCATGTAGTTCCACCATACTGACGTGAACAATTCCGGGTTTGCAGCACCTCTTAGAAATCGAAGATGCAGCGTGATTTTGTCCAATATAGCTATCGTCCATATTTTGTTGAACCAAATCTGCAAGTTAAGTCCATCTTGATTTTTCCAGTATTGTAATATTGTTAGTCTCGCTGCTATGAGAAGTTTACATAGCAGATGTTTTGATTTTAATGTTTTGTTTTCATCTTTGAATAAAGATAATAAAAATAGTTCCGGTGTTAAGTGTATTTTTTCTTTCGTAATGTTGTTAAGTTCGGTATGTACTGAAGTCCAAAATTTTTTGATCTGTGGGCAACTCCACCACAGGTGGAAGTATGTTCCTTTCTGATTGCATCCTCTCCAACATAAGGGAGATGTTGATGAAGATATATGAGAGAGTTGTACTGGTGTATAATACCATCTGTGAATTGTTTTCAGCATAGTTTCTTTATCCATTATGGAGGGATCCAGGGATGGCTTTTTCAACAAAGGCCTTACAGGTGCCTCCTTTAGGCACACTGGAACTCTGCCTTGTTGTAAGGAGGCATTGATCACTCCCTTCACCCACTCAGCCAGTCCCTCTCTGGTGCATTTAATGAGCCAGGAAGGGCAGGGGTCTAGAAGACATGTGGTGGCTCTCACCTCTCCAAGGATCCTGTCCACATCCTCAGGCTGTACAAATTGAAAAGAATCCATTATTATTGGACAGGCAGGAGCCAAAGTTACATCCACTGAGACTGTATCAACTATAGCATCCAAGTCGGAACGAATCTGAGTGATTTTATCTGCAAAGTGCCGTGCAAATTCTTGGCAGCGGCCTGTTGAATGGTCTATATTATCCCTATGGGGGCCAAGATGTAGAAGACCTCTGACCACTCAAAACAGCTCTGCTGGATGGCTCCCTGCAGACACAATAGTGGCAGAAAAGAATGCTTTCTTTGCTGCCTGTACTGCCACGGAGTAGGCCTTTAAATAGGCTCTAGCCGTATTCGATCAGACTCGCTCCGAGTCTTCTGCCAACGTCGCTCTAGTCTCCGTCTCATCACTGCCAGCTCCTTGGTAAACCAAGGGGCTGGTCTGGCTCCACTTCGTGAGAGGGGACACTCAGGAGCGATCGTGTCCACCGCCCTGGCCATTTCCCCATTCCAGAGGTCAACCAGAGCTTTGAGAGAATCACCTGCCGAGGTGACAGGAAAATCCCCAAGAGCCATCAGGAAACCATCCGGATCCATCAGCCTCCTGGGGCGGACCATCCTAATCGGTCCCCCACCCCTGCAGAGGTTATGAGTCCCAGTGAGTCTAAACCCAACCAGGTAGTGGTCTGTCCATGACAATGGAACTACAGAAAGTTCCTCCACACCAAGATCACCATAATCCCCCTCCACACAGAAAACAAGGTCCAGGGTGTGGCCAGCAACATGAGTGGGGCCAGATATTACTTGGGACAGACCCATGGCTGTCATGGAGGCCATAAAGTCCTGAGCCACTCCAGACAGGGCGGCCTCGGCATGGATGTTGAAGTCCCCTAGCACCACAAGCCGAGGGGACTGCAACATCAACCCCGAGAGCACCCCGGCTAGCTCAGGAAGGGAGACTGTTGAGCAGCGGGGTGGGCGGTACACCAACAGGATCCCTATTCTGTCCCGACCACTCAACTTCAGATACACACACTCGAACCCTGGATACTGTGGGATAGGGCACCTGGTCAGGGAAATGGTATCATGATAGACCACTGCAACTCCACCTCCCCGCCCCCCAGGTCTCGCCTGCTGCTGCACAGAGAAACCTGGCGGGCACAGCTGAGAGAGATTAACCCCCCCTGTATGCACCACATCTGTCTGTCTGTCTGTCTAGCTGTCTGTGGCAGCTGGTTGCCTATTGAGACTGGTGGGGCAGGAAGCAGAGAGCCCAACAGTTGGTGGAACCGGAGCCAATGGCAGGCAGAGCAATTAATGCTAGCTAGTTCAGCTCTTCTCCTCCTGCCTGCTGAGTCCTACAATGGCAACACTGAGACTAAGGAGGAGGAAGCTGACAGCCAGGGCCATCCCCTGGACTGTTTGCAAGAATATATGAAGGTAGGGCAAAATGAGGTTGGTGGGGCACTATCCCAGTTGCCCTAATGGACCAGACACCACTGCTATCAATCAATCAATCAATCAATCAATCAATCAATCAATCAATCAATCAATCAATCAATCAATCAATCAATCAATCACATACTCCTGCACTTCAGAATTTACCACTATAGCACACTGCTTGCATGGCTACACAACAGTGGAGACTGATCCATTAGGGCAAATGGCATACTGCCCAAGGACGGGGGAGAAATTCGATTCAGTACGAATTTCAAGCCAAATCTATCAAGCTGAAACAATGTCCCAAACACAGCCGTCCTCTGAAATTCACACTTATTTGAATTTTGTGATGCAGTTCTCCAACCAAACAATGTTTACAAAAAATGCATATATTAGGGAAGGTGTGCGTAAAAATGAATATATGAGTAAAAATATAATATAAAAAATTATATGATGAGAAATTGTTTGCAAAAAATGTGTACATTTGTCAAAACCGCCTACAAAAAGGTGTTTATTTGGAGAAATTTGTACTTAAATGCTGAGGATTTTCATGAGGATTTTGTTTTAAAAAAGGATCACAAGAGGCTGCAGAAATGTGGAGAACTGAGTTTAAGATTCTATTCCCTACCTCATCTTCAGTTGTACTGAACAAAAATTAATATTGGAGTGGGTCTCAGTATAGTCCATTACATCAGAAAAAATCTGCAATATATGTCGCCAATAGTTAATTGCACTCAGACAGTCCCACCGCATGTGCAATAAATGTGCATTCCATGCTGTACATTTTCAGCAATTAAATTAATTTACTGAATCACTTCTATTTACCCTTGCAGGTGTCAAATACGGTAATACCTCAGTTAGGGAATCCTCCGGGAAGGAAGCTGCTTTTAACAAAGGCTTTTTTAAACGTGACATTGACCAGATTTGCTTTACTATGGATAAACTTTCAAGCCTGTGCCTTTGCCTTGCTAGCGTGAAACTGACAAGCGTGTGTGTATGCTTTGCATTAAAGTGATCTCTTGCTGTCTCCCAGGGCTGGAGAGGGATCCTATACTATTCAGATGAGGAGAAGGAGGGGAGGGGGAGGAGGAAGGGGAGGGGGTGGTTGCCTGGTAGGCACCCTTTAAAGCCCCCATTGAAGCTGCCCCCACTATGAGCAGGTGTAGGAACCTATCCCTGTTCTTTCTATGTTATTCCTACCTCTGGTACCAAAGTTTCTGTTAAAGAAGTCATGTCCAGGAACACACATACTTTGTTAACTGAGGTATTACTATACCATCTCAGCAATAACTTACATTGTGCCCACCTAACTGGTAACCCCAGTGAAGATACACCACATTTATAAATGTGAGGAGGAAATGGCCTCCTCCACTCCCCCACACTGTTTACAGAAGGGCTCCCCCTAAGGAACGTTACCATTGGTCTGCATAGTGCAGGGAAGTGAAGATTTGTTCTCAACATGCCCAGAGCTGCGTAGGATCATCTTGAAACATTTTAGGTGAACTTGAACTGAACGGTGTTTCTGGAATTGCATGGTTTTCCTTCTGGAACTAAGGGGGAAAGAGAGCAGATTAGGGATGGAGGAGGAATCAATTTTAACAGATTCATACACAGCATTTGGTGGTTTTGACCTGGTCGAGCTCTGCCTGCATCAGATCACCTCTTCTACCAATGACTGTGCATTGTCATTAAAAAAAAAGAGGCTGACTACTTATATGCAAATGTTATATACAAAAATATTCCATAAATTGTAGGTAGAATATGTGTAAAAGAGTCAAGCTCCACATGGTAGTATATTTCTGTAGCATAATTTTAAAAGTATGAATACAGAAGTATTTTAATACAGTTATATGCATTGTTATATGTATCTGTTTATGTGTTGGTTACTATAGGAAACTTGGAGTGTTTATGCATGTAATATGCATTATAATGTATATGTAATAGTGTGTATGAAAATATATATAATATGTGAGGATTGTTCATATTTTTAGTGGAATCGGTTTTTTAAAAAAGATCAAGAAGTGAGATGGGACTTGAAACGATCCATCTGGACAAGCTCAATATTGAGATTTTCAGATTATTCCACTCACAGAGCAGTAGCAGGTAGTAGTTGTGGAGGATAGGAAGTGCAAGAGCGGTGTGCTTCCTGCTTTGACTTGCGTGGTGCAAAGTTCAATAGGGACGTATGCAGGGGTTCAGGTGCAGAATCAGCTTATGCAGTGTCATATATAAGCCCCCTTATTTCATATTACGACTGGAAGTACAAATCACTTGCTTCTTGTCTCTTTGTAAACAGGTAACATCCAAAGCCACTCATAGGGCTGTTTTACATAGGTATGACAACCAGTTGTTTACTTACTTATTTACTTACTTTATTGCAAGTCCTACCTGGGGCTTTTATTTGCTTGCATCCTCCTCTTCCTCAACGTCATTGGGGGAGAATTTCAATTCAGTTTGTATATAAAGCTGAATCTACCAAATTCACACTTTCCGAAATGATACCAGAATCGAAACACAGCCATCCTTCAAAATCCACACTTATCCAGTTGCAGTTTTCCAGCCAAGTAATATGTACAAAAATGCATATATTTAGGGAGAGGTGTCCATAAAAATGAATGTATTAGTGGAAATAACATACAAAATGCATTATATTAGGAGAGATTGCTTGTAAAAATGTGTGCATTAGACAAAATTGCATACAAAAATGTGGTTACTAGGAGAAATTTGCACTAAAATACAGGAGACTTTTCATAGGGATTTTAAAAAAAAGAATTGCAAATTGCTGCAGAAATGTGGAGAACTAAATTTAAGGTTGGAAAAATGAGAGACTGAATCAACTGAAATTGACAGATTCATCCATCCCTATTCTGTAATAAACCAGGTTCAAGGCAGCTCACAACACCAGATAATTGATTAACAGTTACAAGACATAACAATACTTAAATAATTATAAATAATAAGCTCATTAAAACATCTCATATTCATAAATATATACTAAACAATCCACTGACAATTCATAATGAGGTCTAACAATAAAATATGTAAGAATTTAATCCTGTTTTTAATACTGAATTTTTAAACAGCTGTAACCCACCCTGGAATCTGCTGGTGATTGGGTAGGTAATAAATATCATCATCTTTATCTTCTTCTTCTTCATCATCATCATCTACCTGAACTTTTTATAAATTCATGCTGGGACCTTCAACATGCAAACAGTATGTGCTCAAGCTCTGACCTGCAGTCTTTCTCTTACAAAGTTATCAAACCTCAAATAAAAATGGGCAATGAAGGGTACAGCAGAATCTCTCACAGGAGGCTGTTCTATGTTCTGAATGCCACAGCTAAAAAGGTCTTGTTTCACATCCCCATCTGACATCCATTGGTGGAGGAGGGGGAACAGAGGGGATGGCTTTAAAAGTTGAACAAAGTCAACCAACCAATCCATCAAATGTTTATTACAGTCAAGCAGCCATTAAAGAAAGTACAATATATAAAAAAACACAAAATCACCGCCTCAGAAGAACAAAAGTGACAAGTTAGGAACTAACAATCATAGCAGGTCTAAGAGATATTACAACATTCAAATATATTGCCATCTGTTCAGTAATGAATTTATTAGACCTCTCAATGAAAATACTCAAAAGGGTGATATGAAGGGCATAGATGCTATCTGGGGGGAGAGTCACACTTCTTTCATGTTCTCAACTGTGGAGAAATAAGTCTGGTTCAGAAAATCTTTTTTTTTTAAATGAATTAACTAGAATTAGATGTTTTTAACATAAGGTCCAGAGCAAGGCTTGTCCCAGAAGAGGTCTATTAACCTGATGTATAAATGCTCAAATGTAATCTGTATAATATGCACTGGGCTGCCAATTCAGGTTAAGTTCTCAGGAGTGAGATCACTCTGGTTATTACTTGCTATCTGCCGGAAAGTCATTTTGGACTAGTTTAGTATGCCCAGAATGGTTTTTTGCAAATGAAACTATAATTTCTGAGGATTTCTCATTTGGAGTGTGACCAATTGCCATTTTTTTCCTTCCACAGGCTTTGCTATCCTCATTTCCCTCCCATCTTTTGATTAATTTTTTTCAAGCTTTCTCTTTAAGCCAGTGGATGATACTACACATATTTTGTGTATCGAAGATGCCTCAGCAGTGAATTCTCCATGCTTACTCTGACTCTCCGCTTGAATGCAAAACTAGATTCTGGATTATACTGTTTGATTTGGCATAGTTCACCCATTCACACAATAGGTTAGCATGTGACTGGCCACTTTTTGGTCCTTTCTGGAGTGCATCACTGTTCCCAAAACAAAACAGGTCATCTGAATCATTCATCACAAGCACAGGTCACTTTTTCCTCCCATTATACACACAGTCATTTGATACGCTTTGGAATATATGCTATGGCACGCACACTTGCATGGAAACATTGGAAGGTGCCAAGTCAGACCATCTAGCTCAATATCACCTACACTGACTGGCAGCAGCTCTCCAGGGTTGCAGGAAGGATGTCTTCCCAACCCTTCCTAGAGATGATGAGGCTTGAACCTGGGACCTTCCACATGCAAGAGATATGCTCTTTGACTGAGCGACAGACCTTCCCCTTAGTTTGCACTAGGGGTAAGATCCATTGGCCGGTGCCAGTTCAAAAGCATTCTGTCGATGTAACAGGCTGGCATTGATTTGAGTTTGTTCTGTATCTGCTAGCCACTGCTTTTACTGATCTTTATTTGTTTTTATTAATTAATATATATATATTAAAAGGAAATATCAATATTTTGAAGGAAATGTCGATATTTTCTTTCTTCCTTCAAAATATAAATGAAGAAAATACCGATATTTTAAAAGGAAATATCGATAAATTATTGATAATTATAATTCTTACAATTGATGTTTTAGAGGCGGATTTTTTTCTTTTTTAAAAAAGTCAATTTTCAGAAATAGATGCAGTAATTCGCTACATTAAAATCCAATCCTCAGCAATGGAGAACAAGTGAACTAATGGAAAATTCCATGTCAAATCCGAATGGGATTAGGCCAGGTGTTTGCCACTTGCTTTGTGCAATTGAGGCAGAGTCCACAAGAGCCCAGCCATGCACTGGTTGGCTGATTCTGTGAATGGACCCTCTTTGGGACAAGAAAGGTTCCCCCTCCCCATATGATTGTGCATTTATTCTCTACTTCCTTTAAGGACAGGTATGGTTAGCTTCTTGAGACCCAGATGAAGCATTCATAATTGAGCTCAGGCTCTGGAGTCAGGAAAACTCATTTTATTGTTAAATGCTTATAAGTTAATAAAACTGGGATGTTATTATTACTGCCCTTTTCCTACTCAGTAGTTCTGTTGCTTTTGCAAGCGGATTTCTGATATGGCAAGCCGCTTTCTGTAAAGGGTGTCATTGTTATTAGTGTTATTAGAAACCTTTACTACAGAGTTAAAATATATTACTTATTTTTTAATCTTAAAAATTAATATTTCATCTTTATAAGATGAATTCAAGAAATCAAATTGTTGATATTGTTATGCTCACCCCAATTTCTGCAATGGTGAGAGCTCCAAGGGATACAATGTGTACCCAGGGCCTGTTTCCCTTGGAATGAAGCCATTGAAGGCTTTTGGTGTTTCCTTTGATACATGGTTTTATTTTCACATATATACAGGTTGAGCATAGATGGAGATGAAACATATATGAGCATAGATGGAGATGAAGGTGAACTCCAGTAGATGTCCCACTGCTTCCCCACCAGTTTTCTAGAAACAGCCAGCCTCCAAAACGCTGTTAACTTGCAGAGTCTAAAACAAAGCCTTAGGGCGCAATCCAACTTGATTTTGCACCAGGCTAGGGAGCGTTGGATGAGGTGGCCCCTGGCTGAGCTGGCAGACTCTCAGCACTGCTGGGTTCTGACAACTTAAGACCCCTGTCCCTGCCGGCGGTGCTGGGGGTCTGCTGGGGGTGTCCAGCCTGGCGGATGGAGAGCTGGCAAAATGGGATGTTCTGGGGGCATGGCAGGGGAGGACCCATGGGGGTGACTTACATAAGATCCAAGTCCCTCTCGGAGCACTCCCCCAGGTCCCAAGCCTTTTTGCCTGCAGAGTAAAATAATTACAGTGGTGGTCTACGGAGAGTGCTTATTCCCTGGTAGGTCTATTTGTGGGAGCTGGCTCTTCCCATTCAGCTTCTGCATGGGGCTCCCGATGGAGCATGCATTCAGCCAGGCCAGCAGCTCCCAAGTGGAAAGTGGATGCCACGGAGCTTCCCACCATCTCCTCCTCCACTGGCCCCCATCCCGCCAGCTGCCCATAAGTTGGACTGCGCTGTTAACGCCCCTACTCTGTGTGACTCCATAACTGCCAGTCTGTTGCTCTCTTTCACTCACACACACAACTGGATAACAGCAACTTCCTGGGATGGGGGGGAGGGATGTCCTCTTTTGTCATACATTCCAGAAGTATCTTCAGCAATTTAGTTTCCTTGACAACATACATAAGAACTGAGATACTTAACGGGCCTGCCCAGGCTATATACTTGACCAAAAAACCCTGAATTTATCATTTTAGCAGTCCTTTTCTCAAGACCCTAATCTCACAACTAGAATCACAGGGTTGGTGGAAGATCCTTGAGAGGCTGTTCTGTACAACCGCAATCTAGTAACAGAATGTAAGCAATTTCTTACATTCTTTTCTAGAGGGTGACTCCAGAAAAACTATTTTAAGGGAGCAAAGGTGTTGCAAATACCATTATTTGGAAGGAAACGCTTGATGAAAGCTATATGGAACTTTAATATTTATTTATTTATTTATTTATTTTTAGTCGCCCATCTGGCTGGTTGTCCAGCCACTCTGGGCGATGTACAGAATAAAAACATACAAATACATTAAAACATTAAAATCTCAACAATATAATAAACCTAACCCACCCCAAAAGCCTGCCTGAAGAACCAGGTCTTCAAGGCCTGGCGGAAGCTCATCATAGCGGGGACGTGATGGAGATCATTTGGGAGGGAATTCCACAGAGTGGGAGACACAATAGAAAAAGCCCTCTCCCTAGTCCTCACCAGTCTAGCTGTTTTAACTGGTGGGATAGAGAGGAGGCCTTTTGAGGCTGATCTTGTTGAGCGGCATCCTTGATGAGGCTGGAGGCGCTCTTGCAGATAAATATCACATGACTGAAAGCTGGGGGAATGAATGGGATAAGAGTAAATATTTGGAGCATATCCACTGCCCTTGGCTACCCTTTGGGAATCATATATTTTCTTCCTCTCAGATCAGTCCCTCTCTTCCTCCACTCTTTAGGGATGTTTCATCAAGACTTCTAACACCTCCCTTGCTATTTGGGTGACACAAGAATCCATAATCAGAGAAAGAGATTGTGGCAAATATTCCCAGAGCAATCTGTCACAAGTTCACCATTAGGATATGTCATGAATGGAAACCTACGACCCTCCAGATATTGTTAGATTCCAGTTGCCAGCCAGCATGGCCAATCAGGGATGATGGAAGTTGTAGTCCAACAATGTAGTCCAACAACATGTGAAGGGCAATAATTCACCATCCCTGGTATTTAGTACGTGTGACGTGACTTGTTCTGAGACTGTATTTGGCTCACTTTCTAAAAAGCATTCACTGATGTGTTTGATATTTTTATTGTATTTAACTGCAGTATTAGGTTGCATAGCTCCTTGCGATATTATACATGAAAGTGTGGTCTATAAATATTTAAATAATTAATTAATAGAATTGCTTGTTCTGCAGGCGCTTCATTACCTTTGCCTTTCTTTGTTGGGTAATTGTAGTCTGGATTGTATTAAGATATGGGGAGGATGATGTCATGTGTAGATGGCATGCTTGTCAGCAAGGGATGTGAAAGAAAAGGCAGTTGCTTTCAGCCATTAGCTGAGCAAGCAGTTTTTTCACTGGGCTCCGTTCCCCGGCCACACCAGCAGCCATTTTGCTCTGCCCCAGGTGCCACCATTTTTAAGGTCAAGATCTGTCATCCCTACCAGCATGGGATTCAAGGCAATGGCCGGTTGAAGTTATTCAGCCAGTTTGTGGGTGGCAAAACAGGATGGGCCAATTTGCAGAATATTCTCAAGGGGGAGGATCTTAGGGGATGAGGCTCACCATTAGCAGTAACAACGGCAAAGCTTTCCCTGCTAAGGTCTTTTCCGGCTGTTTTTGCAAGGGACAGCAGGAGCAAATGCGTTGACAGCCTGACCACCTTTTTGCATCCGCTACAATGCTGCTCTGGATGTAACATCATTCTGGGGAATTATGGGACCAAAGAGTGGCCACTCCTCCAATAAGGGAATATTTGGAAAATATAGGAATAGGCCTCTTCGCCCCCCCCCCCAGACCGGCAACAAAAGAAGAAATCCTCAGAAATTGTTCCAGGAAAACCTCTTGAGAAAATTTGGCTGATGACAATAGCAACAGGAAGGAAGAGGTGGGGGCTCGACATGAGGAATTGGGGAGCAGATGACTGAGAGCATATTAGCTGAGGGATCCTGAAAACCTGAAATTAGCACTCCTCAGGGGGGTCTGAGTCTCCCCAAGTAATTGTTCTAAAAATGTCATTGCCTGCTGAGTGGGAAATAATCTGGTACATGGGAGCATCCTCATGCTTTTGTGTGGAAATAGAGATGGGTGAATCTGTCAGTTTCTGTTTCTTTCATTTTCCCAATCTTAAATTCACTTCTACCCATTTCCACATCAGTTTGTGATTATTATTTTTTTAAAAATAGGTCCACGTGAAAAATGGAGACAAAACTGATGGTTTTATATCACATTATATAAGGGGAAATTGTTTGCAAAAATGTGTACTTTAGGCAAAATTGCGTACAAAACTGTGTAATTAGATGAAATGCACATGAACATTTCTTTCCATTTTCATGTGCATTTCATCTAATCTACACTGTTTTGTATGCAATTTTATCTAAAATATGCATTTTATGTAAACAACGTTCCCTTATAGAATGTGATACAAATAGTCTATTTTGTTTCCATCTTCTTTCTCTGGAGTAGTTTTGGAAGACTTCACTTTTGGACCCGTGCGGCAGTTGACAGAAAAAGGCTTTTACCTGCTTCTTGGCGCAATCCTCATCCGCAAAACAGCTGTGTGGGCCTTGCAAGATTAATACATCCTTTTCTCCAAGCACTGACTATTAGGGAATCATAAGGGCTTTTTGAAAACCAAACACCTTGGCGCTGTTTACAAAACCCGCTTAGCGGAGTGAAAATGAGGTTCAAAATGCTGTGACTGCTTCTCCATGGCCACACAGCCATCTCACAGTGGAACACATATTTCTCAGGTCCCAGTTGATGCTTTGAACATGATTAATTCTCTCTTTTTCCCTCCCCCACTTCCCCAGGTCATTTCAAACCTTTGTGCTGCATATTATTGAAAAGCTTTGAACAAAGGGTAGAGGCTGGTGTTTCACGAGAGAGATAGAGTCCCAAAGGGTTTGGTCTCATGGAATATGCATTAGACAGGCAGCTGATTGGAAGGGTCCTCTGACAATAGCTGGGCCCCACTACATTTGGATGTACAGGGAAGAACAAAGAGGCCATGCTATTTCTTAGCATGAAATAAGTGAATCCTTGCCAGCTTTTGTTTTTCCATGACGATCACATGGGTGTCACACCGTATGTTTTTGCTGAAACTAGAGCTTCTGAGAAGCTTCAACAGTGCAAATCTATGCATGTTTACTCACACAGAAGGCCCATTGAGGCCAATGGATTTTACTCCCAGGTAGGCATATATAGCAGAGGGCACCAGACTCACGCCGCAGCCAGGCACACACTGCAGTCTACTCTGCTGGCTACAACAGAATGCTTCTTTGAAGCCTAATTTCAGTGGGGGGAGGAATAAGATTTTGTGGGTGCCAGAATAGCTTTCTGCGAGTGCATGTACATACAGGGGTGCCATGTTGGTGACCTGTGATGTCAAGGAGCCTGACGAAGATAATGCAGACTCTGACCAATTACCAAATACAGTTGAACACATGAAGTCAATCTCTAACAGGATATAGTATGTTTCTTAAACATATATGCAAAAATTAAAAACTATTCCAAAATACAATCTGTGGCTAAAACCCAACAGAATATACAATAATAGCAAAATGGTTTTTTATGGCTTTATAACATTCTTATGCACAAGGATAAGCACATAATATATTCCAAATGACTTGCACTTTAAGGATCTGATCAGGAATATCTGTATTCCATTCCTGTGTGGTCAATGGAAGTTATTAGAAATATTTTGTCAGCACAACTAGAACTCAAAATCATTTCATGTCAGAAGACATTGTATGTGCACCAGAATGTTATAAAGCCATAAAAAAGGATTTGGTTGCCAATGTCTATTCTGTTGCCTTTTAGCCACAGATTATATTCTGGAATAGTTTTTAATTCTTGCATATACTGTATGTTTGAGAAATATACTGTGTTCAATTAGTCCTTGACTTCACATGAGATCATCTGTAATGTAAAGGATCACAGCCTACAATCCACATGATCCCTCAACACATTTACAGGGTTCTGAAGTAGGACAGAGATAATTTTTCACAAGCTGCCTTTTAAGAGCCCCATTCAAAGGGGTGGAGTTTTGCACTAAATATGTTGGCCTTTCCCCCCACCCATCCTTTCCATTTAACAACGTTTAGTGTGCTTTTTTATCATGTAAGAAGATCTTGGATATGGGTGTGTGTGGAAAGAGCTACCGTTGCTGCTGCCTGTTGCTGTTAGGACTATTATGCCCACCAAATTACTTATTATTATTGGGTGGTATTCAGTGCTAGTCCTACTCAAAGTAGACCCATTGAAGTAAATAGGTATGACTAACTTAGGTTTATTAATTTGAATAGGACTACTCCAAGTAGAATGTACTTATTAAACTTCTGCCCTTCCTCCACGAAGGAGCCCAGGGTGGTAAGCAAAACACTCAAAATACTCTAAAACATCTTAAAAACAGACTTTAAAATATATTAAAATGAAACATCTGTAAAAACATATTTAGGGAAAAAAGCTTTAAAAACATCTTAAAAAGCAATTCCAACAGAGACTTCAACTTCTCCTTCTTAAATTAATGAATGACGTTTTGCATATGTCTCAAGGCAATTTACAGATATAACCGTAAAAACAGCTAAAATAGTACAAAACCTGAAAATAAGTTTTAAAAACAATAAAATGTATGTATGTATTGATAATGCTTTAATATGTACTGATATTTTAAAAAAATGATCAAAATGATCAAAACTGATACCAGGGTCAGGGCTGATGCTCAAGACCGGCCAGATCTCAACCTGGCCGAGGGCGCCTGGACCCACAAGGGCCCCTGAGGGGCCCCTTGATAAGGTGGAGGAGGAGTAGAGCTCTCCTTCTTCAATCTGTGCAGAGAGGGAGCTTCCAAGCCTCCTGCCCATTCACTGGCTCCACCTACCTGTCTCTCCTGTCTTTTGCAGCTGTGCGAACAGGGCTGCCATTAACCAAGATGGCGGCATAGGTTTCCCTAAGGTGCTGGTGCCCCTGCTGCCATCTTGGTTGATAGCAGGGATGTGCACATGTAGCACACATGCATGCCATCAACCAAGATGGCGGCAGAGGCTTCAGCCCCTTAGGGAAACCTCAGCTGCCATCTTGGTTAATGGTAGCCCTGCGCATGCAGCGCATGCAGCTGCAAAAGACAGGAGAGACAGGTAGGTGGGTTGTGCGTGCGTGTGTCTGCGTGTGCACACTGTGGCCTGGGGCAGGCTGGTGCCCAAGGGGTCTGGCATGCCTGTTGCCGGCCCTGCTCAGGGTGATTTACAAGGTTAATAAATAAATAAAGACAAAGATATATAACGTTGGAAACATAAAAGATGACCCAACCAGTAACAGAAGAGTCAGCAATAGTTAAAAGCCAGTAAAAAGTAAATTTTGAGCAAAATAACATTAAAACATTATTGCTTCATGTCTAAAGAAAGCAATGATAGCACCAGGCAAGCCTTTCAGGGGAAAGCATCCCATGACTGGGATGCTACATCTGAACAGCCGACCCCTTTGTTTTCAGGGATGTCTGTAAAACATCATGTCATACTGAGCAGCCAATAAAGTTCCATGTTGGCAACAATGTGACATGTGGGTCAACATGCAGCCTGAAAGTGCCATGTAAGGAGATGCTTATGAGCTGGCATGAACTGATCACAGCTAGGAACACTCGAGGAGTTTTATATTTGTGAATTCTGATCCAAACTGACATAATCGGCTCTGTCATAGTCTCACCACGCACACTTCACATCAGAGTGGGTGTTCAAACCCTTATCATGTAAACTCTGTGGGAGACAGACCTTGCAGGAAAACAAATAAATACACCAGGCTAAGACTGTTGATGAGAACAGTATTATTTATATCAACTAGGGCTGTGCACCAGATTTGGCTGAATCCTGAACTGAATGGGAGCAGTTTAGGGAGATTTGGGCTTTGGTGGTGGAGACATCCCTAGGTTGCTGCAGGACAGGTTGGACCCCCTGGAGTGATCCGGTGCTGTCGGGGGCAAGTTGTTGGGGGAGAGAAGAAGGAGAAGCAAGCAGCCCCTCAGGGAACACACTGGTGAGGCAGACCCCAGCAGAACTGAATCCTCCACTCACTAGGCAGGCTGTGGGGTGCTGTGCTTTGCAAGCCTCTTCCCCACGGGATCAAATCCTCTGTTCATCAGCTAATGAATGGAGGATTCAGTCCTGCAGACTGCAAGTTGCTGTGCTTTACAAGTGCCTTCCCCGCAGGGAAGTTTCTCCCAATTTTGTACATTATGTACACTAAAATAAGCATTTTTGTGTGCACTTTCCTCTAATATCTGTTTTTTTGTGGGTACATTTTTGTGGTTGGGAAACTGAACTGCTAAATTCAGAGATGTGCAAATTTTGAAGGATAGCAATGTTCTGGTTTGTGCATTGGTTTGGGAAGTGCAGATTATGCTATCTGAATGAATTTCTATCCCATACCTGTGGGCAGATGTGACTATTGAGGTTTTTTTTTTTTTTTTTAAACAAAACTCCATACTTCCACAGGTGTGTGACTTCCATCTATGGTGTTAGTTCTGGGTTGACTCCTTTGCATTTTACATTGCAAACCGTGGCATGATGTTTCAGCCTTTGAGGGATGAACCTGCGTGTGTGTGAACTAGCTCTTAGATTATTTAATTGCAGTTTTTTGGTTTGTGTTGCCCAACACTGTTCTGAGATGAGATCTCTGTGGATAATTGCTATACCGCCCTGCTATTATGCTTTGTTTGAAACAAAAAGGCTTAAGTGTATCTTGGTGCAAACAGTGTTGTGATTTGTGCAGCACCTTATGAGCAAACAGCCCCACTTGAACCTGGGGTGGAGTGGGAAGGGAAACCATGTAATTATTCTTAAAACAACAACAACAACCCTCTTTGAACAAAGTTGCACAGAATGTATGGCACATATGCACTTTTTCTAAGCCAGGGCTAGGGCTATAAAAAGGCATAGTTTTCTGCTCCACCCTGTATTTGTTGTATGCTGTGCTGTTTCTGTTCTGCTGCAGTTCATCTTCCTCCAAAAATGATGTCATTTGTCTAGCTGTCCACTGTGGCATAATTACATAACTTAGATAATTTACACAATCCGTTATGTTGCCATTACATTATTCAACCCCATTCATTTCAGTGCAAAGGAATGCAATTCTCAGAGTGGTTTAACAGTCAGTCCCTCTGCCCAGGAAACCTTGGCCATTATAGCTCTGTGAGGAGGAATATGGGGTCTCCTAACAACTCCCAGCACCCTTAGCAAACTACAGTTCCCGGGGTTCTTAAGCCATGACTGCTTAAAGCGGTATGACACTGCTTTAAAAGTTTAGTACAAATTTGGAATGAAAGCGGATGAAAACCGCCGCTAATTTTCCACTGATCTGCTCCATGCCTGTTCACCCCCAAACCATGGAGAAAAGGAGGCAGGAGAGGAGCCCCCCAGATGGAACCATAGAATGGAGCCTGTGGCAACAGCCTTCCTGAGCAAGGCCAGATTGCAGAGGAGGAAAAAGAAGAGGAGGCACCACACTGCTAGACAGCCTGCAGGCTGGGATGGGTGAAAAATCTGCTTAATTCCTGGACACCCCACTTTCCCGTTCCTGGATCCAGGTCTTTTCTGCTCCCTGCAGTGAGGCAGACAGGGCTCAGGCAGGGCTGGGGAGCCTCAAACCCAAGATACAAATGCGGCCCTCCAGGCCTCTCTATCTGGCTTTGGGACACTCCACACCCTCTCTCCCCAGACCGCACCCCTCCCTAACTCTGCTTCACATCCCAAATGTTTCTGCCTGGCTACAAATTGTCCTTAAATCTTGATCATGCATCTTGCTTGCCTGACCAGAGGATAGAGGTAGGATAAAGAGACATGTGAGGGTAGCCTTCTGCACAAAGGTAACATGTCATTTGTTGCTCTGCCTGCTTTTGCCTCTGGCCCTGACCACCACTGTCATGTGGCCCCCAGGAGGTCACTCAGATGGGAATGTGGCCCTTGGTCTGAAGAAGGTGGCACAGTGGATCCAGTGGATGGAGCACAGAGCTGCTTCCAGAAGCAAATCACCTTTCTCTAAACTTTAAATGGGTGGTGGGGGGAACAGAGAGGTTCTGTTTAGTGATGGGGGAGAGATTCGATTCAGTTCACGTTTAATGGTGAACTTACCAGATTTTAACTTTCCAAAACAGGAGCAGACTGAAAGTCAGTCACCTTTTGTAATCCGCACTTCCCTGAATTTTGCATATATAACAAATGGATATATTAAAGCATGCAGAATGCGTTATATATGGGGAAATTGCTTTGCAAAAATGTGTATATTAGGCAAAATTGCATGCAAACGTGTATATTAGGAGAAAAAGGTGATGAATTTTCATGAGGACCAGAGAACTGAACGTAAGACTGGGGAAATGAGAAACAGAGAGAAACCAATATTGACAGATTTTCCATCTCTGGTTCTGCTGTTCATGTTACTTGAGTAAAGAAAGGCTAAAAGGTTGCATGGTCTTTATGCCATCAGCGATTCTCTGAAACCAGGAGTAATTTCACCCAGATCAGTGGCTTAGAGAACATACATGGGGGAAATAACCCAACCTCTGCTGCAGCAGCAGTATCCTAAAAATGGAATCGCAGGCACAAACTATTTTTATTGACACAATGGCATACCAAAATAGCCCTTGGGGACCGCTTTGTTAGAACGAGCGGATGCTGAGGACAATGATTTTTCAATGAAGCTGGAGAATTTGCATCTGTCCTCAGAAGGATGGAGGCACTTCATTAGCATTCCCCGACTGTATCAACAGCGTCGTCTGTGTCCTCCTTCCAGCAAAGCATACGACAACACTGTAATTGCCTGCTCCCGAGAACTTCCATTGTTTGGTAATTTGCAATGTCCAGAAGAGACCGTGTGTGTGTGTGTGGGGGGGTGCCTGGTGTTTCTCCCATGCATCTTTGTTGCCTTTGTTGCAGACAACATTTGCTAATGAAGGGAAATGCCAGCTCTGTTCATGTGATCTGCGGGAGGTGATAGCACCATGGGACAGTAATGAGGTTCACTCAGATGTTCATATGGCCTTGGAAAGAGCTGGCTTTTCAAAGAAAGCATTCTACTCCATTGCTGCTGGGTCACAACTCCATCACCATGTGAAGCTAGGCCAGGGGCAAGGAACTGTGGGCATGCAGATGTCGTTGGACTCCAACTCCCATCAGCCCCTGCCAGCATGGCTGTCAGGGATGATGGGAGCTGCAGTTCAGCAACATCTTGAGGGCCACAGGTTCCCCCTACTTGTTGTGGACCAGGGATGAGGAACCTGTGGTCCTCCCAACACTGCAACATTCCTGTCACAGGTTCCCCACCCCTGTGCTAGTGGCAAACAAAAGAAAGGATTAAAGGCTCCTGTGAAGCCCCAGAGAACCCATCCAGTGGTGCTGTTAGGACATTTCAGTTCCTCAGCCATCCTGAGCATTCTGCTGAGTGAAGTGCTGGATCTGCCTCTGATGGTGCCATTGAACCCATCCAAACAGCAGGCTTCCCATGGTATAACTCATTGTCCTGGGTTTGTTTCTTTCCAACTACACTCCCATGGGAGTAGACAATCCTGTTGCATATCTGCATTGAGTGTAATCAGGAACCTAGGAAGGTGCTTTAAACACAGTTAGAATATTTGCCGTTCACTCCCGGTATAGCTTATGCCACAGATGGGGAATCTGTAGCCTTCTAGATGTTACAGGATTCTTGTTCCCATCAGCTCCAGCCAACATGGCCAATGGTCCAGGTGGACGGGAATTGTAGTCTAGCAACATCTGAAAGGCTGCAGGTTCTCCAGTGCTAGAATTGGCCAGGGCTCTCCAGGATCGCAGGCTTTCTCATTGCGTGCAGCTAGGGGTGAGGGAGAAATTCAATGAAGTTTGCATTTAAAGCTAAATTGATCAAATGTACACTTTCTGAAACAGCATGAGAACTGAAACACAGCCATCCTTTGAAAATTACACCTCTTCTGAATTTTGCGATGCAGTTTGCCAACCAAATAATGTTTACAAAAATGCATATATTAGGGGGAAGTGTGCATCGCAATGAATATATTAGTGAGAATAACACACAACAATGCATAATATTAGGAGAAACTGCTGACAGAAATGTGTACATGAGTCATCACTGGCTACAAAAATATGTTTATTAGGAGAAATTTGCACTAAAATACTGGAGAATTTTCATTAGGATTTTTTTAAAAAAAAAATCACAGATTGCTGCAGAAATGTGAACTGAATTTAAGATTGGAAAAATGAGAAACAGAGAGAACTGAAATTGAGAGATACTTTTTCTTGCTGTAATATTGGATTATTGCAATGTGCTCTACATGGGCTGCCCTTGAAGATGACTCAGAAACTTCAACTGGTCCAAAATTCAGCAGCCCGACTAATGGGGTTCCATTTACATCTCATATAACCACTGTTTTAAAACAGCTGCATTGGTTGCCAGTTCATTTCCAGGCCCTATTGATGGTGCTCACACTAGTGTTTAACGCCCTAAATGACTTAGGCTCCAAATATCTGAAAGACTATGTCTTTCCCTATACACCCGCTCAGGTGTTAAGATCAGCAGAGGCATCCTCTTGGTAGTTCCACTGCCTTCAGAGGTTGGGATGATGATGGCCTGGGACAGGACATTCTCTGTGGCAGCCCCAAAAGTATGGAAATCCCTCCCCACAAAGGTGCATCTGGCCACTTCACTATACAGTCTTCGCAAATGATGAAGATGCATCTCTTTTCCCTGACTTTTAATAGCTGAGATGTATACTTTTAAGGGCGCACCCTATTTTTTGTGATATTTGTGATTGTGTGTTGTTTTTAATTATTTTTAATGATGTATTTAAAACTGTTGTAATCCACCCTGGGACCCCTGGGTAAAGGGTGGGTAATAAAATAACGATAATGATGATGGTGATGATAATCGCTGTTCTTCACAGGGACAACAATAGTGATTTTTGGCGTGCAGTTCTATAATGGATACTGCCATCAGATGATGGAAATATTTTACAGTTCAAAGAGCTTCCTAACTTCAAAAATCGTCATTATCTTGAAAACAAAAACAAAACCCACAACCCGACAACTTCCATATGTATTCCCCTGGAAGAATATGACATCCCAGATAGAAGTTTACCCAATAGTGGCAGCCCACCTGATCTTTCCAGAGAGACAGAACATCATACAAATGGCAACTGAATATGAAGATTGTTGACGCTTTCCAAAGATAAAGTAAACAAAGCAAAGGGTTGCTTAGCTTGCCAAGGCAGATATGCAAAGCTTTTGCTTCGCCATGAGGTAGCCAAGTCAGATAATCCGAACAGATGTAATTTTTGCATGTGCAGAAAATGCCAGTGACGCATGCCTTTCAGTCCTAAAGATGCTCAGTCAAATGTGTCAGGCAGAAACAAGACTGTTTTTTGGGGGGGAAATGAAAAAAATGTAGGGGATCTCCCCTAAGGCAGGTTTGGATAATTGAGGGCTCAGCCACTCTCATTCTCTGAGGGTAAGGATTTGGGTCAGGAAGTGAGTTCCTATGATTTCACCTCTTGGTTTGAGCCACAAAGGAACCACACTGCACCCAAATAATGTCACGTGAACTAGTGGGACAGAGGGCTGTAGCCAAAATGGGACCAGTAGTGTGCACTGCCCCAGTTAAGACACTGATTTACCCTACCTAGGGTTTTTTTTTGGGGGGGGGAGAATAATGGCTTTTTAATTTGTGGCATAACTGCCTCTATGGCTACTTCTGTGCCATCCACTTAAAGCAGTATTGCACCAATTTAAACAGTCATGGCTTCCCCCAAAGAATCCTGGGGACTGTGGTTTGTTAAGAGTGCTGAGAGTTGTTAGGAGACTCCCCCTTCTCCTCAGAGAACTACAATTCCCCCTGGGAAGATTGTTAAACCACAGTAGGGCTCCATATTTTCACCAACCTGACCCACACAGCACTGCTCTCTCTAGATTTTCCCAGCTTAGGATGGATTTTTTCAGGACTCTGAACTACAACCAAAACGCCCCCTAACCTGTTAGCCATGATAACAGTGAGTAAGATAGAATGGTTAAAAGGGGGATTAACTTTGAGTAATCTTCGGAAATATCTACCCTGCATTTTGTCCATTACATTGTGATGTGCTGGTTAGAGCAGGGGGGTAGGGCGCCCACCTGTCAATCAACTGCCAGTCACCTGAGGTCACAATGACCTCCGGCAACCTATTTTTGCTGGCATAGTTTGAAATCAAAGCCCAAGGGCAAAGCTACAGTGCTCTGCCAGGGCCAACAACCAGCAGATTGATGGTGCTTGCAAAGACTGCACAACTACCCGTTTTGCACAGCTGTGTCCTCATCTACCCAATACCTGAGATCAAATATGATGTGTAGGGCAGCTGACGGTCACTTTGCTAAAACGGCCTTGCAGGCTGAATGGGAAGGCCTGGCATGCCTCTGAATACAATTGCTGGGGGTCACGAGTGGGAACATCTCCTGCTTCCCATAGGCATCTGGTTGGCCATCGTGTGCCATGGGCTCTGTGGAGCGTCCCTGGAGTGATCAGGAATGGGAGGAGGTGATCTGGGATCTGGAGGAGGGACCCAGTGGGTTACAGAGGCAGGAGGCTGACATTTAGACCACCCCCTTAGTTTTAGTTCCAACTAAAGAAATGCTTCTGTCTGGCAGTGAGCTGGCCCCTGTTCCTCCTCTCCCCCTTCCCTTTTCACCCCTGCTGCTTCCAATTGAAGGGGGGGAATTGGAGGCTGGACCAGAGACAGAGTCTGAGGAAGAGGTGCTGACCTGCCTCCACCCCCGTTGCCAAGGACGTGTTGGCAGATGTGCAGACGGGTGCAATTAACACTCACTCTTCACCCCATTCATAGGGAGTGCCCGCTTGCTAACCCAGTCCTGTTCAGAGACACTTTCCCCATGCAAAGAGAGAAGCCACCCTTTTTAAAGAGTCTTGAGTGGCATGTCTAGTTGCCGCAACAACGTCTTGGCTTGATTAGTAATGCTCTGTACTGCTGTGTAGAGACGCGGAATCCTGTATAATCTGTAAGCTGAAATGCTCTAAGCTGAAACTTCACTTTCACCAGTGAGTCTGAGTCTGAATCCAACGGGGCTGGCCAGGGCATCATGAAAATGGGCTACTTTGGCTCTGATTCAGCAGCCAGGCTCTTCTGAGGTCCTGATGTACTTGGCAAGGTGGATAAATAATCTGACCAGCTCTGAGGCCGCTTCCTAAGTCTTAAAATCCATATGCCAAGAGAAGGAAGTACACTTGGTTGGCATTAATAATTGGTATGAATAATCATTCCCCTAAAGAAGAATGGTCACTAGAAATGCATCCGCAGTGCTGTTGTGCTAATGGCCTGCTTCAGGGGTTCCTGTAGGCATCTGGTCGGCCATTGTGGATGAGCCTTTGGACTGATCCAGCAGGGCTCTTCTCATGTTCTTAACTTCACAATGTATCCACTCTTCTTCCTTGCTTGTCTCTTGTCTCTGATTTCGGTGTGTTTGCCTTCTCGTTTTGCATTCTGTGGGCTCTCTTTTGCTCATTAAGCCTGGTATTTCCCATACCCATCTCTTTTTTGCATCGTTGACATTTCCCCCTTATTGCTCCTCATTTGTGGAAATAGTTGTCAGCTGTTTTGGGGATCCATGATTCTCTTCCCCGTTAATAAAAGAGAGAGGCTTGCTATTCATCACTCTCAGCTAGCGGACAGCCACGCCTGTAATTCCGGCAACCTCCTTCTCTTCTTCCTTAATTATTTACTGTGTTGTAGTTGTATTGGAGTATCAGGAGCTGCGCGCAAATGACCTCTCCAAATTCTCCACCATATTTGTGGACTCAGAAACTGAGGGTGAGACGGAGGGGGGGGGGAAGAACTATTGCAATGAAGAATCTCCAGGGGACAGAGAGAGACATTCTTCAACAGTTTTCTCAGGGGTGGGAATTGCCATTAGCAAAGACAGTAGCAGAGTGTCTGCCTTTTCCTCTAAGAAATGGTGGCAGCTGCTACAATGATGTTGACAGACTGGTCGCCATTTTGTATCCTCTTCAATGCCTTGGACCTAGCATCATTTTGGAACATTGTGAGGGTGGGAATTGCAGCCACCACCCAAAAATGATGGATGTTCTGCCCTGAGGTGGTATCCAACCAATGTGTCCCATCAATACATGGATTTCCACTTGTGCAATGGGCCTTCCCCCCCTCTTCTCCTCCCTGTGTGTGCCCCCCCCAAATCTGCACCAGAGGGTTGGGGGAACCCCTACAACAGATTTAGGGGCAAGTCCCACTGTGCGAGCGGAAATCCTTGTGCTAACAGGACTGTGACTTGGTAGTACTTTGGATACAATCCCAGGACTCATGAGCAACTTGCTCCAACAATGGTGAGAGGTGGGCTGAGCCCTTTTGGGGCTCCACCCCTTTTAGAGAGCTAGAGTCTCTTAAAGGACCAGCCCTCTGGCCTGCAGATGGGCCCTTTTTCTGCATTCAAATGTCCTCCTGTCTAATGCACTCCCTACACAGGGACTGGTAAGATACAGTGGGAGGTACTCACTTCCTCAGGCCCAGGGGAAGGTGCCCATGAAAATCCTGGCTGTGGTTCTACGGGTCCTGATGATGTAGGATTTGGTTCAGGAGCCCCTGCCTACCAGCCTCAGGTATAGCAGCCCTCCCCTCCCCCCAAAAAACCAGCATCAGGCTCAGAGTCACAAGCCTGGAACTTGCTCCATGGCTTGTGACTCTGCAGCCTCTGCATTGGTGTTTTGGCCACTGCTGGACTCTGGAGTCATGACAGGTTGGCCTTCTTGTTTCCGGGGTGGGGATAGAGAAAGAAATAGACATTTTCTCAGAAAATCTGAGAAATTTCAACTGAGCTCTAATTGTCAGCTTAGGTGAGCAGAGTCTGGCATGTTCTGTGTTGTTGCTGCTGCTCTTAATCTGTTTTTAAAGACACTCGTCCAATGATGACTAATATTAGAGTAGCCTAACAACCACTAACAGAAGTGGTGCAGTTAAAGTAATTTTTTACTCTAGACTTCATAGTCTCACAGGAGCCTCCCTTGTAAGATGATACTTCACTGGCTTCAAAATGAGGGAAATAAGCCAGCCTTGCTGCATTTTGTGGGACCCTCCTGTTCATTTGGCTGAGTGGGGCCCTGGACTTATGCCCCAAAGTTCTGTCCTAATGGCACAATTGACTGGCAGTGATCCAAAGGAGAGCAAAGAATTTCATCTTACTGCACAGAGGAAAGCAAGGCATTTGTACCCTCTAGCATTTTGTTGCAAGGGAGGAAGAAGGTCTTGATGTTTGCAGTGGGACAGTCTTCCCCATCTTGGTGCCCTACAGATGTTTTGGACCAGGAGTTCTCAAAGTGGCCGGTGGACCACTAGCAGCCCGTGAGCTTCATTCAGCCGGTTTGCAGTGGCATAACTACATGTGAATATGACTGTTGTGTGTGTATGTGAAAAACAGTGGGTGCAGCCACTGCTGGGGATGGAGAGATCTGTCAATTTCGGTTCTCTCAAATTCTCATTTTTCCAATCTTAAATTCAGTTCTTCACGTTCCTGCAGCAATATGCTATTTTTTTTAAAAAAACCCACAAAATCCTCATGAAAATTCTACAGCATTTTAGTGCAAATTTCTCCTAATAAATGCATTTTTGTCGGCAGTTTGACTAATGTACACATTTTTACAAGCCATTTCTCATCATATAATGCATGTTTACATGTTATTTTCACTCATATATTCACTTTGATGCACACTTTCCCCTAATGTATGTATTTTTGTAAACATTCTTTGGCTGGTGAACTGCATTGCAAAATTCAAATGTGTGTGAATTTCAAAGGACGGCTGTGCTTCGGTTCTCATGTTGTTTCGGAAAGTGCTAGCTTGATAAATTTGGCTTGAAATGCAAACTGGATTAAATTTCTTGCCCATCCCTAGAAGCTGCTCTGTCACTCTCATTCTTAAAACTTGGTGGTCTGCCCAGAAGCTGAGCGGAACAAGCTGGAAGTAGCAAGCGGGAGGAGACTATGGCTTCCTCAAAGGAGTAAAGGTGTGACGGGTGGCAAGATGGGGAAATGTCCCAAGCGAGGAAAAGAGGCTGAGTGAGAGTCAATACATGGGGATGAATGAAGTCATGAGGAACTAAGAGACTGCACATGCACAGTGCATTACGCTTACTAAACAGGCAGGGAAGTCATGACGTGTACCGTCAATCGTTTTCAAGTGGTCTGGAGGGCAGGAATGTTTGGGAATGGCTGGTTTGGACCCCATCATCTCTGGCTGTTGGCCATGCTGGGTGGGAGCTGATGGGGGGGTTGGTCATCACGTTGGGGAAGGCTTCCATAGGAGAACTGAGCCCAGCACCACACTTGGTTCCCCTTCGCACTCCAAGGTGCATGTTGCTTCCTTCCACTCACCATGTTGCTCTGTGAGAGAGCAAGCAATGGCTTTCGTTTATGCCCGTGAGCTCCAAAGAGAGAATTACTGAAGCAGGATGGACCAGACTTCTCCCTCATCCACCTCACAAGTCCACAGCCCCCCCCCTCTCTCACCTCTCCTCATCGTAATGACAGGCCCTTCACTAGCAGGCTTGAGACAATGCACTTCAAAAAGAGGAGAAATATATTCATTGAGTTCCTTTCTAGTTCCCCCAGAAACTCATTACAGGAATGAATCTTTAAAGACTCAATAATCCCAGTCAAGAGCAGGAGCTCCTCTCCTGAATGCTTTAATTTGGCAACAAAGCAGACCATATTATTTTGTGCCTTTATGATATGAGAGCCATTCCGGTTCTCAAATAATTTGCTGTCATCTGCATTGTCTGCGGCGCTTACAGCCTGTTGTCTGTGAATTATGGTGTTCCAGCAGAAACGAACAACAAGATGTGCCAACTCCTTCAAATTCCTTCCATGACTCTTATGGTTTAAAACCCTTAAAAAAAAAGTGCAACAGTTTATTGCAAATTTAATAAAATACAAACATTACAGCTAGATCATCCCTAGATTTACGCACGGCCACTGCATTTTGTCTCACAGTTCAGTCTTACTCCAATATCTACTTAAACAGGGGTGGGAACTCGCAGGCCCTGGGCCTAACACGGCCCTCCAGGCCTCTCTCTATCTCTGGCCCTCAAGACTGTCCCCAGGCTACACATCCTCAGCCACATCCCCTCTCCCCTGCCCTACTTTGCACCCTCCTTGAATGTTTTTACCTAGCTGGGATGTTCAACTGGATGGGAAATAGAAAAGTGTGTGTGAGCATGTGTTGAAACTAGCCTGGTGTACAAGGGTAAAATTTACATTCGATGCCCCGCCCACCATGGGCATGTGGCCTCTGGAAGGGTGACCAGATTGGAATGTGGCCCTTGGATTGAAAAAGGTCTTCCATCCTAATAAAACAATGACAACATGACTTTTGATTAATTTTCTCCTCCTGCTAAAGCTTTTTTTTTAACAAGAAAGCTTATTAACAAATACGGTAAAATCAGAGAGAAAGGAGGTGAGTCAGGCACTGAGAAGACTCTTCTCAGTAGCTCACACACTCCCATTTCATGCTGATTAGCTCCTAGGGACATCTGTTTGTGGGAGAAGACATTAACAAGGATAGAGACGCAGAAAGCAACATTCAGACCTGGCCAGATTATTCTATAATCTTTGTAAACTGATTTTAGAAAAGGGCATGGCTATATAATCTTAAAAAGGGGTGTGGCTGTGACTATCATAAAGGAACTCTGCACTTCTGAATTTGCCACTATGCTACTGAATAAGAGAACTAATTGAAATTCGCACTCATTTGAATTTCACAATGCAGTTCACCAGCCAAACAATGTTTACAAAAATGCATGTTAGGGAGAAGTGTGCATAAAAATGAATATATGCATAGAAATAACATACAAAATGCAATATATGATGAGAAATGGCTTGCACAAATGTGTACATTAGTCGGAACGACCTACAAAAATGTGTTTATTAGGAAATATTCTGGAGAATTTTCATGAAGCTTTTTTTTAAAAAAGATGCAAAAAGAACGAATTGGTGCAGATATGTGGAGAACTGAATTTAAGATTGGGAAAATGAGAAATGGAGTGAACCGAAACTGACAAATTCTTCCACCCCCATTTGATAGGCACCTTCTCAGGGTCTCCAGAAGAAGGACTCAAAGGAGGGCCTTATGATGTAGTGGTTAGAGTGCTGGACTGGGACCTGGGAGATCCAGGTTCAAATTGCCATGAACCCAACAGAGTTACCAGGGGGCAGTCATTGCCTCTCAGACTAGCCTACCTCATAGGGTTGTTGGGAAGATGAAATGGGGAGGGAGAGAACTGTGCACACCGCCTTGAACTGTTTGGAGGAAGTATATATTTAAAGGAGGAGGTGAGGAGAAATCAAAGCCACTTGTCTCTCAGGGAAATGCCTCATTTTCAACACCTTCTTTTACTTTGCGATATTTTTAAAAAGCTTTTGCTTTACCAACAGAGGGAGAAAAAGGAGCAGAGGGGAGGGGGAGAACAGGAGGCTGAGGCTTGAAAATGGAAATCTAAATATAGCTCATGTCTAAATGGGAGCGTTGCTGATATTCCGCCACCCTTTTCCTTCAGTGCTGGTTTTGCTGGCTATAATACTCTTGGGCAATTACTTTCCTGATGTTGTGATTGATGATAAAGGAGATAATTTATTCCAAGAAATCAGCAATGAAAAAGAGGTATGTGTGTGTGTTTCTCCAAAGGTGGATTTTTCTACCAGGTTTGGCCCCTGCTTTGCTCAGGACGTTTTCGCATCCTGGGCTGTTGTGCCATCTGATATCAGAACCGCACCTAGTGACGCTTGAGGAATTTGATATTATCAAATTCCAATTATCAACTGACCTAGTCCACACCTCCCAGATTTATGTGCAGGTCAGAACATAAGTTGTTCTTCATTTTTTACCCTTCTCTCCAAGTTCTGGCTCAAAAATGCATTGGGAAATAGGTATTGTAGGATAAAACACATTTGGAAATGAGTCATTTGAAGCAAAATATGTTTGGAGAGGTGTATGCTATAGAAAATATTTAAAAGTACATATTTAAACTTGAATTTTTATGCAGAGTTTTCTTCAAAATTATGCAGATTTTTGCAGAAGTAGAATATAACAGATTTAGGCCTTTGTACACGCGAAAGTGACCAATCTGTCCACCCTTTGCTGCACTTGAGCATCCTCTTGATGTGCAGCTCTGGGCACACCAGCTTCCTCATTGGTGCCTCTTAATATATTGGCCACTTTATTGAAAAAGGCATAGAGAGAGAGAGATTTCCTCCAGTCTTTGATTTGCTCTGCTCTGTGTTCTGCTCCTCTTGAATGTTCAGTTTAACTGGGATCTCTAATCTTAATTCCAGGACTGGATCACACATTGCTTGGGGCAGCTTTTAGTCGCTTCAGTTCATTCCTTTTTCCTCCTCTGTGTTACCAATGTGTACAGTGATTAGGGACGGGGGAGAATTTTGATTCAGTTCACATTTAAAGCAGCACTTTCCAAAACAATATGAGAACTGAAACACAGCCATCCTTCAAAATTCACACGTATTCGAATTTTGCAATCTAGTTATCCAACCAACCAAAGTTTACAAAATACACGTAGTAGAGGAAAATGTGAATAAAAATGAATATATTCGTGAAAGTAACATTAAAAATTCTTTATATTAGGAGTAATTGCTTGCAAAAATGTCTACATTAGTCAAAAC
Organism: Rhineura floridana; assembly: GCF_030035675.1. Taxonomy (NCBI): domain Eukaryota; kingdom Metazoa; phylum Chordata; class Lepidosauria; order Squamata; family Rhineuridae; genus Rhineura; species Rhineura floridana. The sequence continues at coordinate 10,689,882 of NC_084492.1, read as the reverse complement.
TGCACACTAAAATGTGTTTTTAGTAGGAGAAATTCACACTAAAATGCTGGGGAATTTTAATGATTTTTTTTTTTGCAAATTGCAAATTGTTGCAGAAATGTGGAGAGCTGAATTTAGGACTAGAAAAATGAAGAACTGAGAGAACCAAAATTGACAGACCTTTCCATCCCTTACAGTGATCCAACCTGCCCCATTCTACATTCTTGTTGTGCAATGTTTTCATCAAATGTACAATTTCTAGATTCCTGTTGTGCAAAGTTTCGCTGAATGTACAATTTATAGATTCCTCTTGTGTAATATTTTACCAAAGCACACCTGCACACCTGCCCACTGGCAGATAACAGTTCCTGTACAAAAAGATGCTTGATAACAATTGTGGAGTTGGAAGGGACCTTGGAGTTGTCACCTAGCCCAATCCCCGGCTCAGTGCAGTATAATATTGCCTAAATAGAACATCATATACATGTTGTCATCACTTTCCTTACTACAAAAAAACTTTTGGAAGTGAGTTTGCTGTCCAAGAGTGCCAAATTCACTTTAATTGTACAAACTGAATTTGCTGGTATGTGATTGAATCTCTTCTGGAAAATAGCAACGTTCTAGGGACTGTCAAGGAGACTTAAAAACGGCAGTTCTCTGCAAAAAGAGAGTCCGTCAAAAGGCAGAATCTGATTTTATGAATGAGTTCAACATATTTCCAGTTGCATGCTTGCTATGCATCTGTGTATGGCAGGAGTTGCTAACCCCTTGTTTTGGGGCCTGATCCAGCTTCCCCTCCCCGCACATTTTTCTGGGCCTCGTCAATTTTGGCAAACACAAAAAAGAAAAAAAACCTCTTAATGTGATCAAAAAAGGTTAGCCAGTCCTGGTGTTCACAGATAGAGATTGTATGCAAGCCCCGTAATGGGTGTTCACACATCACATTAATTGAATGTCCAATTTGTACACCTGTGTACCCAATAGTAGAGGTGCACACTCATACAGTTGTCTACATGTGACATTCATAGAATCATAGAATCATAGAGTTGGAAGGGGCCTTGTAGGCCATTGAGTCCAACCCCCTGCTCACAGCAGGAAATCCACAGCTAGAGCATCTCCCGCAGATAGCTGTCCAGCCTCTGCTTGAAGACATCCAGCGAAGGGGATCCCACCACCTCCCTAGCCAGTCGGTTCCATTGCCGAACTGCCCTTACTGTCAAAAAGTTCCTTCTAATGTCCAATCTGAATCTACGCTCCTGCAACTTAAAACCATTAGACCTAGTCCTACCCTCTGGGGCAGCAGAGAACAAATCTGTACCCTCCTCTATGTGACAGCCCTTCAGGTACTTAAAGAGTGCAATCATGTCACCCCTCAGCCTTCTCTTCACCAGACTGAACATGCCAAGTTCCTTCAACCTTTCCTCATAAGACTTGTTCTCCATACCGGCTATCATCCTCATCGCCCTCTTCTGAACCCGCTCTAACTTGTCTATATCTTTCTTAAAATGAGGTGCCCAGAACTGAACGCAGTATTCCAGATGAGGCCTGACTAATGCAGAATATAGTGGGACTATTACTTCCCTCGACCTGGAAACTATAGCTCTGTTTATGCATCCCAAAACCGCATTTGCCTTTTTTGCCGCAGCATCACACTGCTGGGTCATGTTCAACTTGCGATCCACTACAATTCCAAGGTCCTTCTCACACGCACTACTGCTAAGCCGGGTATTTCCCATCCTGTACCCGTGCATTTTGTTTTTGTGGCCTAAATGCAGAATCTTGCATTTGTCTTTATTGAATTTCATTTTATTAATTTCAGCCCAATTTTCTAGTCTATCCAGGTCCCTTTGGATTTTATTCCTGTCTTCCATTGTGTTAGCTATCCCTCCCAGTTTCGTATCATCCGCAAACTTCATAAGGCTTCCCTCCACCCCGTCATCTAAGTCATTGATAAAAATGTTGAAGAGTATCGGCCCCAGGACAGAACCCTGTGGCACTCCACTCGAAACCTCCTTCCAGTCCGAAGCAGAGCCACCGATGACCACTCTTTGAGTATGGTTTTCCAACCAGTTCTGAATCCACCTGACAGTATTTCCATCTAGTCCGCATTTGACCAGTTTGCTAATCAAAAGATCGTGGGGGAATTTGTCAAACACTTTGCTGAAATCTAGATAGATGACATCTACAGCATTTCCACCATCTACTAAGCTGATCAAAAAAAGAGATGAGATTAGTTTGACAGGATTTTTTCTTGACAAACCCATGCTGGCTCCTACTAATCACAGCATTGTCATCTAGATAGTTGCCAATGGACTCTTTTATTATCTGTTCTAATATCTTTCCCGGTATTGAAGTCAGACTGACCGGCCTGTAATTCCCCGGATCTTCTTTTTTACCCTTTTTAAAGAGCGGGACGACGTTTGCCCGTCTCCAATCCTCCGGCACCTCTCCCGTTCTCCAGGATTTCTCAAAGATGATGGCAAGAGGTTCCAAGAATACATCCGCAAGTTCCTTCAATACTCTGGGATGCAGTTCATCAAGCCCTGGAGATTTGAACTCATTTAGGTTAACTAGGTATTTCCTGACTATCTCCTTATCAATCTTGAACTGCAATCCCGACCCCTTACTGAGATTGCTACCGATGCAAGGTTGCACACTGTTCCCTTTTTGGGAGAAAACGGAGGCAAAATAGGCGTTGAGCAGATCTGCCTTTTCCTTGTTATCTGTCAACATTTTGCCATCCTCATTGAGCAGCAGTCCCACCATTTCCTTGGTCTTTCTCTTGCTTCGAACATATCTGAAAAACCCCTTTTTGTTGTTCCTCGCTTCCCTCGCCAGACTCAGCTCATTCTGGGTTTTAGCTTTCCTTTCGCTATTCCTGCAAGCCCGAGCCGCTCGTCGGTACTCTTCCTTGGTGATGCGTCCTTCCTTCCGTTTTTTATACATGCTCTTTTTTATTTTTACCTCCTCCACCAGTCTTCCGTGTAGCCACATTGGCTTTTTCTGCTGTCTTCCGTTTTTTTCCCTCTTTGGAATTGTTTGCGATTGCGCTTTTTGTAATACGTTCTTCATGAACTCCCACGCTTCTTGGGCTCCTTTTTTCTTTAGTCTGTCTAGCCACAGGATCCTACCCATCATTTCCCTGAGCTTGCTAAAATCGGCTTTCCTGAAATCCAAGGTCCATATTTGACTATATTCTTCTTTGGCTTTCCCCAGAATCCTGAATTCCAGCATTACGTGGTCACTTTCCCCCAAGGTACCGACTGCTTTAATTCCCGTGACCAATTCATCCCTGTTAGTTAAGATCAGGTCCAGGATTGCCGATCCCCTGTGCACCAGGTGCACAAGTGGACAGCCTGTGCACCAGTGTACACAATAGCTTAGCTGTACAAATCAACAAGTGCACATTCCTGAACACATTTAGAGACAGCTTGTTCCTGTGCTCAGCATAACTGGTAAGCAAGCCTTTAGTGATGTTCATTTGGGGTACGAACAGCATTCAGGGGTCCCATCCCTAGCCTATGCACGTTCATGTGAACACCAGAAGAGAGCCTATGCACGCAAGGTGTCTTCTGATATTCAAATGAATGCATGTAGTTCTGAAGCAGAGCTTGCCAGCATAATCCCAAACCCCTGCAAGGCTGTTCATTGTACTTACAATCACACATCAGCAAGGGCTTGGTTACACAGTCTAATGAACATGTGTTCGTTGGGGCTTGTTGCTTCCCTTCCTTTATTGTGCTTTAACTGTTCTGTTCTGATGTAAGATCCCACAGAGAAAGCGGCTGGGCTGGTGGCTGGGTGAAACTCCCAGACCATGGAGAGCTCCAAGTGAGCAACTTGCTCCAGCAAGGAGAGATTGAAGCCTTTTAAGCTTCTGTCTTCAGACTACCTCTTCCAGGCTCCACCCCCTTGTAGAGAACTTCAGAGCTTTGAAGGGCCAACCTCCTGCCCTGAAGATGGGCACTCCTCCTCATCTATTCCATAGCCTCCCTTCTGGTGCACTGTGTGCCACTGGCCTGGTGATGTGCAGCAGGAGGCATCTGGCTCCTCATGCTCAGGGGAAGATCTCATGAGGGCCCGGGACCTTGCCCTATAGATCCTGGTGGTCTGGGAGGTTCCTCTGGGGGTTCCTATCCAACAGCCTCAGGTGCAATGGTCTCCCTGTCTTCAGTAATAATCTCTGAGCTCTGACCCTGACCTGGCTCCACATCAAGGGCCCATGCAGCCTCCGACTCTGTGTCCAGATCACAGCTGGATTCAGGGATCATGACCGTTTGTGCAGCAAATATGCATGTACAAAGCAAGCCTAAACTAACAGGTATGAAATTCTTTAAGCTACTGGATGTTCCCGGTTATTCTTAGGAGCCTAACCTTTCTTTAAGAGAAAGCTGAACTTTAGGGTGCCCCCTTGAAAAATATGAAGTTAAATAAGAGGGTGCTGAAGCTTTTCAGAAGAAGAATATGAATCCCTCCCTCCCAACAGACCTTGCAATTTTTAAACCAAATTTGTTGGGAGATGTTATATTTTTCCAGTTGTGAGCAGCTTAGCTAAGGTATAAGCAGTACAAGATCTGTTCTCTCTCTCTTAATAATTAGGAACCTAGCCAAGCAATACGGCAGAAGAAAACTTAATTTCTCCCTTTAATTTAATTTGAGTAGAGAATACTGCTGGAAACATATCAAAGCCATCCTTTTTCATTCAGTAGTTTGGGAAGATTCTGCTACCTAGAAACGTCTCCTAGTCAACACGAGGATGCAAAAGGAACATTCTCCAATTAACATCCTACAGCAAAGGAGTAGTGCAGGTTATCTACAAAACGCACTCGGCCAAGTTGGTGCTCCTTGAAGGGTCCCATCCAAGCAGTGCTTCTGATATTGAAACAGAGGGTGCAATATTAACTATGCTCAATTAATTATAATATAATGTTTGAGGACCAGAAAATGTGGACGTGGTATGGAATGCATAGGAAGACAAGACCGGTTTTACCATTTAAGACAGATGAGGGACCTTTTTCAGCCCAAAGGCTGCATGTCCTCCTGGGCAGCCTTCTGGGAGTTGTATGACAGCAGTGGGTGGGGCCAGGGGCAAACGCGGGTGGAGCAACCAGTGTGACTCTTACCACTGTACAGTAGGCTACAGCTGCTACCCATACCTCTCTCTCCAGCATCCATCGAGGCCAACAAGGGGCATTATCACACCTCAAGGACACATTCCAACCTGGCAAAAGCATTCAAGGAGGGGAGGAAGGGTGGGGTATACAGTAAATTTAATAACGAAATGAACAAAGCAGGGCTGTTAAGGGATGTCACGGTGGGAGAGGGTATGGCCTGGGAAGAGCCCTGAGGGCCAGATAGAGGGGTGGGAAGTAGCACCTTTGGCCCCCAGGCCTGAGGTTCCCTTCCTCTGATTTAAGACATCACAAGGGATGGGGGAGGAATTCAGTTCAGTTCACATTTCAAGCAGAACCTATCAAATGTGCGCTTTCCGAAACAAGATGAGAACTGAAACCACGGCCATCCTTCGAAATTTGCCCTTTTAGAAATAGGAAGTAGCAGAGTGTTAGATTCAATCTTAGTGAACGTAGGAGGCTGCCTTATACGAAGTCAGACCATTGGTCCATCGAGCTCAGTATTGTCTGCACTGATTGGTAGTGGGTCTCCAAGAGTTTCCCCCCCCCAGCCCTACCTGGAGATGCCTGGGACTGAGCCTGGGACCTTCTGCGTGCAAAACACATGCTCTGTGCCTGGGTTGGTTCAGTGATCAAATAATAAAGGCAAATTTGCAGGTGAATAGGGGAGAGGGATGATTAAATTTGTTTCCACTAGTTTATAACAAATGCTACTGGAGGTTGCTGATTCATAGAGCCACCATAAGTCATAGTTGACTTGAAGGCACATAAAACACACACAGCAGCGCTGACCCCAGGTTCTTTTAGGGGGGTCCTTTTGCAAGACACCATCAACGGGGGCAGAGCTTGGAAAAGTTACATTTTTTGAACTACAACTCCCATCAGCTTAATCTGGTAGCCATGCTGGCTGGGGCTGATGGGAGTTGTAGTTCAAAAAAGTAACTTTTCCAAGCTCTGAACGGGGGTCTCCTTCCTCTATGAATCTTCCAACTCATTGCCATTGTTGTCAAATGCTGATGCTCCTCTGCCTCTACCCTTGCCACCTGCTTGCATGGTTGTCAAATGCTGATGCTCCTCTGCCTCTATCCTTGCCACCTGCTTGCATGCAAGAGAGAGCCAATGCACAAGCAGTTAGTGGCAGCTCCTCCTCTCCTCCCTCACCTCTTCTTATTTGCTTGCTCTTCCTCTCTGGGCCAGAGCGAGAAGCCGCTGAACAAGATGTCTTCTCAGGACACCCCCTGTTGGGGTGTAGGCTCTCAGCAGGTGCCGACTCCTGGCGCCAAGACAAACGTGCCCATTCTGGCTCAGAACTTGATTCTCCCACCTCTAATTCCGATACTATATGATTCCAGCACATGATGCTTGGCACATGGAGAGAAACCTTTCCCTCCTAAATCCCAATGTTTTTTCAGAAAACAAAGAAGCAAGCTTTGCTTTGTGCTGCTTAATCATGTGTTTTACTAGCCAAACAAGTCCATTGTTATTACCTAAGAGGCACCCCTTCAGATTTCATTCAGTGTGTTCATTTAGTTTGCGATTGCACTTTTTATGCAGTATTCTGGGGCCCCGTTATTTTCCCTTTTGAGAAGAACCAACCATTCTACCTCCTTGTTCTCTTGATGATAGATTTTAAGGCTCCTGCCCTGTTCAGGAATGAATAGCGACATGAATTTGATTACTGTTTGTGGGCTATAACTCATTGTATTGCAGTCATGGGAAATTCTGCTTAGCCAGGAAAAAAAACAATATGCTCTCAGCTTGGAAGTAGGTTTTAAGTGAATCGAACTGTTAAAATGGGCAGGGAAGTATAGCCTCACTCTTAGACTGGTAAAGTTTCATAGCAATTTTGCATGCTGGTAAAATTTTATTTCAGCACGCCTGTGACTCAACCACCAGGGCAGTGGACCGTAATTATGGCAAGGAGGGTTGATTTGCAGCCACATTTCTGCCCTGCATAGAAGAGCAGAAAGAAGAAAAACTGGCCTTAATAGGACTGAGAAGAAAACCTGGGGGAGTGTACACACTGTAGAAAATCTGAACCGCTTTGATTATTAGTCTTGGCAGGAAGCTGGCTGCAGAAATGGCCTTTTTCAGAAACCTAGAGGTGGATCCAGGCTCCTCCTCCCAACCTAAAGCCCCACCCAGACCTAGGCTGATTGACAGTAAACAGCTTGATGCTATGCATGCTTCCTTGGAAGAAAAAGTTCAGTGAAACTAACAGAGATTAAGAACTTGTGAATATCAATGTGATGTAAAGCACTGGAGAAAGCCATTTGTAAGCAGGCCATGTATTTTAAACAATTGACAGGCCAGAAGGGACCTCAAGGTTCATCTAGTCCAACTCCAGCCAATGTAGGAAATCCACTGCTACTGGCTAGTGGTCATTAGGGAAGTAAGGAGACGACAAGTTCTGTCCCATCCTGTGTACATCACAACCAGTGCTGTTTCCATTCCGCTCCAGTTCAACTTCTGCTAAAACCTATGCTGATCATCTTGCTGTCCACTATGGCCAAAAAAATGGAAATGGACTGCCTTCAAGTCGATCCCGACTTACGGCGACCCTATGAATAGGGTTTTCATGGTAAGCGGTATTCAAAGGGGGTTTACCATTGCCTTCCTCTGAGGCTAAGAGGCAGTGACTGGCCCAAGGTCACCCAGTGAGCTTCATGGCTGTGTGGGGATTGGAACCCTGGTCTCCCAGGTCGCAGTCCAACACTCTAACCACTATGCCACACTGGCTGTCGACTATGGCCAAAACAAGCATAATTAATCATGTAACTAGTTATTAATTTCAATGCATTTCAATGGAAGGGAAATGTCAAAAACAGTGCAGAAAATATAATTATTTATGTAACATTTGCAGACTTAAAAAAGATAGCTAATACTAACTGTATTTACTTGCGCCATTTCTATTCCTGACCTTTGACAAACGTGAAGTGTGGCAACTTCCACTCTCATTTCCATTTCAGATAGAATTTTCCAACATCCCTAGTGACCCCAGCTAGAAAAAAAATCCTGTCTGCCTAGCTATTTCTATTTCCTGCATTTATAATGCAGTTTGTGAAAACTGCCTGACCTACCCCCTGCCAATGGTGCTTCCCATATTCATTTTTTTTACATTTATATACCACCCTTCCCCAGAGCTTGGAAAAGTTACTTTTTTGAACTACAGCTCCCATCAGCCTAATCCAGTGGCCATGTTGCCTAGGGCTGATGGGAGTTGTAGTTCAAAAAAGTAACTTTTCCAAGCTCTGCCCTTCCCTCCAAGGAGCTCAGGATGGCATGCATGGCTCTTCCCCTCTGATAGCATCCTCACAACAATCCTGTGCGGTAGAACGGGCCTAGAGAAGGTTACTTGCCTAAGGATCACCCAGTAGAGGGGTGGCCAATGCAGTGCCTTCCAGATGTTGTGGACTACAACTCCTATCATCCCTGATAATTGCCCATGCTAGGTGGGGCTGATGGACATTGTAGTCTAGAAGACCTGAAGGGTGCCACGCTGGCTACACCTGACCTAGTTAGTTTCATATCTGCATGGAGATTTGAACCCAGGTCTCCTCAATCATAGTCTGGCATTCTGTCCCAAATACTGTCCCTTTGGACTACATGTTGTAGTTGCAGTCTGGGTTAATTAGTGCTGGACTGAAGTATTTCGCTAAAATGTTTCCATTTCTTTCAGAGGGCAGGATGAAGTGACACTCCCACCCCACCCCCAGAAATGATTTTTATTAATCTTCAAGACGAGTGAAATCTAAGAATTTTCAGGTGGGTGGGTTTACCTTAAAGATGAAATGGCTGTAGCTAGGGATGGAGGGGAAATTCGATCCGGTTTGCATTTAAAGCTGAATCTATCAAGTTTGCACTTTCTGAAACAATATAGGACCCAAAACATAGACATCCTTTGAAATTCGCATGTATCCAAATTTTGCAAACCAAGCAGTGTTTACACAAATGCATGTATTGGGGGAAAGAGTGCATTAAAATGAATATATTAATGAACATAACGTAAAAGAATGCATTATATTAGGAGAAATTGCTTGCAACAATGTGTACATTAGTCAAAACTACATGTTTTACTAAAATGTGTTTAGTAGGAGAAATTGGCAGAAAAATACTGAAGAATTTTCATGCAGAGTTTTTATTTAAAAAATTGTGAATTGGTGCAGAAATGTGGAGTACAGAGCTTGGAAGATTACTTTTTAAAAGGAATAAATTACAATTACTGTAACATGGCCCCCAAAAAGGAATGCATTTATTTAGTACTTTACTGTTACTCAAAAGTAATCATTATAATTACAGTTAAGTTACTTAAAAACAACCAGAGTGCCTACAAGGTGCTGGCCTTGGCTGCTGCACACCTAAGTAGCCTAAAACAACATTAAAAATAAACAGAGAGAGAGAGAGAGGTAGTAGAATAATTCTTTTTATCCATAAGATAGTGGTGGTCTCTCCTCTGGTAAGGAAGACGGGAAGAGAGTCAGAGGCCACTGCCAAGATCTTTATGTGTCAAACCAAGTGCAACCCCCCCCCACACACACACACTCAGCCAGCAAGCACCGTCTCTCTCACTCAGCCACCTACAGGACCCTGCCCTGCCACCAATTAATGGACATCCACCCAAGCAAACATTTTCCCCTAGGGTGCAAAAAAAGTTAAAACACTGCAAATGCAGCAAAGTAGCCAGGGAGGGTGGTGGATGCTGCTTCACGTGCCAAGTGCAAACACAGTATTAACATACATACACACACACACATGCACGTCATCTCTCACCTCCACAGTTCTTCATCTCCATTTTGCTGCTGCCTCCTTCTCTTCCTTCAGCCATATCCTTGCCCTCCGGCTCCTTTCTCCCTCCACTCCATTCTTCTCCAGCACTGTCCATTTTGTTAACAATTGTTTTTTCCACTCCACCCCCGTCTTGCACTTAGAATCATAGAATAGTAGAGTTGGAAGGGGCCTACAAGGCCATTGAGTCCAACCCCCTGCTCAATGCAGGAATCCAAATCAAAGCATTCCCGACAGATGGCTGTCCAGCTGCCTCTTGAATATTACTGCTCAGCAATATGACATATGAGAAGGATCCTGGAATTGTCGTTGATCCTATGATCATTGCAAATTGTTGATGATTCTATGATGAAGGAAACTGAAACAACTAAACTTTCTTACCAATCAGAAGTGGGGTATACATGCACAACAGTATGTACCTGTGATTTGTCTGAAAATTGAGAAAATATTAGCCCAAAAGAGCAAATTACTTACCCACATCCAATGTCATCATGGTATGGAACAAGGCTGAGAACACTCCAACATGCTTTGCAATGCTGTAAAGCAGCCTTCCCCAATCTGGTGCCCTCAGATGTTTTGGACCACAGCTCCCACCATCCGTGGCCAGCACACTGCATGATGCTAGGGCTGTTGGGAGCAGTAGTCCGGGTTGGGGAAGAGTGCTATAACACTAATAGAATAGTAGAATTGGAAGGGGCCTATAAGGCCATCAAGTCCAACCCCCTGCTCAATGCAGGAATCCAAATCAAAGCATTCCCGACAGATGGCTGTCCAGCTGCCTCTTGAATGCCTCCAGTGTTGGAGAGCCCACTACCTCTCTAGGTAATTGGTTCCATTGTCGTATGGCTCTAACAGTTAGGAAGTTTTTCCTGATGTCCAGTCGAAATCTGGCTTCCTGCAACTTGAGCCCATTATTCCATGTCCTGCACTCTGTGACGACCAAGAAGAGATCCTGGCCCTCCTCCATGTGACCACCCTTCATGTACCTGAAGAGTGCTATCATATCTCCCCTCAGTCTTCTCTTCTCCAGGCTAAACATGCCCAGTTCTTTCAGTCTCTCCTCATAGGGCTTTGTTTCAAGTCCTCTGATCATCCTTGTTGCCCTCCTCTGAACCCGTTCCAGTTTGTCTGCATCCTTCTTGAAGTGCGGAGACCAGAACTTCACCTCCTCCCTTATCGCCTCCTAAACACCCACAGAGCATGAGGGAAGAACGATGCTGCACAGAAGCCTAGTTTGAGGCACATGACTTTCATCCACAAATCAGAGGTGCAGAAGACTTCCCCTGCTCCCCCCCATCCCAGAAGTGTCCAAAAGTAATTCTGGAAATGTTAGTTACCCCCCAAAAGCCATAGAATTACTCCTTGCTCTGTTACAGTCAAAATGTAAAGGAATTGCCCACTCATTCCTCAAAAAAGTAATAACTTACAAGTACTTTGTTTTTTATTTATTTATTTATTTTCATTTCTAGACCGCCCATAGCTAATAGCTCTATGGGCGGTGTACAAAACGAGATTAAAATACAATATAGAATAAAATCAGTAACAAAGGAACACATTAAACTAAAAACATTAAACATAAAGCATTAAACATTAAAATGCCTGGGAGTATAGCCAGGTCTTAACCTGGCACCTAAAAGAAAGAACCGTAGGCGCCAGGCGTATTTCCTCCGGTAAGCTGTTCCACAATTCGGGGGCCACCACAGAAAAGGCCCTAGATCTAGTAACAGTCCTCCGGGCATCCTGGTGAGTTGGTACCCGGAGAAGGGCCTTAGATACTGAATGAAGTGAACGGGTAGGTTCATAGCGGGAGAGGCGTTCCACAAGGTATTGCGATCCCACACCATGTAAGGCTTTATAGGTCAACACCAGCACCTTGAATCTAGCTCGGAAACGAATAGGTAGCCAGTGCAAGCGAGCCAGGACAGGTGTTATATGTGCAGACCGATTTTTTGTAACTAATGACTTCCAAGCTCTGGTGGAGTACTGTATTTAAGATTGGGAAAATATGAAATGGAGAGCACTGAAGAGGACAGATCCTTCTATCTTTAGCTGAGGGTAACGGCTTTACCTTAAAGATAAGGTGGTTGCGGGCAGGGCCAGTACCAGCCCATAGCAGGCCCTCGGATGCCAGCCCACTGTGGCCCCTGCTGCCTCTGTGTGTACATGCACATGGGCCTGGGCACACGTGCACACGCACTTACATACGTCTGGTTGCTTCACCCTCCATGTCAGCGTGCATGCCTGCCATGCCTCCTCTGCCATCTTGGATGATGGCAGGCATGCGTGCTGATGTGCAGGGTGAAGCAAGCAGGTGTATTTCAGTGCCTGCCAGCTGGCTGCACATGCAGGGGTGATATTGGCTGGGAGAGTGGAACTCCTGACCCACAATCCACACTGCCATCTGGTTGCAGCCCACGACCCAATCGTGGATTGCACAGCTTCGCTCTCCCAGCTGCTCAACCTGGCCACCTGCCGCTGCCGGACCTGGTTGAGGGTATTGTTTTGTTTTTAACTGGCCAATGGGGACAGCCATGTTGCTTCCCAAGAGCACCCCAGGGGGTGATGCTACATGAGGACATAGTGCCATTCGCATGCTGCATCCTGTTTCCAGCTAGAAAGGGAGCAAAAGTGGTGTCAACGTTTTTGTTGCAACCCCTCCCAAAATAACCCCCTTATCTTTAAGGAAAGTGCACCCCACCTCAAACATTTTTTTACATTTGCTCCCACCCAAAAGTCATCAAAACCCTCCCCCCCCACACACATTCATAGATAGGGATGTGGGAGAAATTCTGTTCAGTTCACATTTAAAGGTATACCTAATTCTCATTTTCTAAACCAATATACGAACTGAAACCCAACCATTCCTTTGAAATTCACAGTTCTCTGAATGTTGCAATGCAACTCTTTAACCAAGTTACGTGTACAAAAATGCCTATGCTCAGTTAAAGTGTGCATATAAATGCATATTTTTGTGAAAATAACATATAAAATGCATTACATTAGTGAACATTGTTAACTGCATACAAAAATGTGGATGACAGGAGAGATTCGATCTAAAATGCTGATAATTATCATGAGGACTTTTTTAAAAAAAATTGCAAACAGATGTGGAAATGTAGAGAACGAAACACTGGAAAGATGAGAAACTAAGAGACACTGAAATGGACAGATTTGCCCATCCCTATTTGTATAGGGTGAATGGCCTTGCAAAAGTGTGTGGGGTGTGTGTAGAGGTGGGATTCACTACCAACGTCACTGAAGTTTGTAATTACCTGGCTCAGGATATGGATTTGTCTGGCTCGTAATGATCCAACGTGTTATGAATTGACCATTTATTCCCAAAAAAGTTCGTTCTAGCTTGACCTTTTCAAAAACATGATTCTGCAAACGAGTTTTCAAGTGTTTCTTAAGATTTCATCTATTTATTGTTCAAGTCCTGGACACTAATCACAGTTGATGTTCGTACACAGCTGCAAAAAACCCACTTCCTCTCCAAAAACGCTGATTTTTTAAAGGCTCCAGGGAAATGTGGTCAGCACTTTAACTCGCAAGGCTCAGAAGCCTTTCCTGCGCTGTGCCTTTTACCAGTAGCACAGAGACTGCACAGTCCCCTGGAGCCTTATAAATCAGCTTCAGGGGCTCTGCTTCACCTGTCAATAATGTGGAGAACTCAGACAAAAAAAAAAGATGAAATCTTCACTGGAAAATGGTGGTGTTTTTGACAATGACAACAACAACAAGAAAAGCAAAATGAAGACTGTGACAACATTACAGACAGAACTCTCAGAAAATACTTGAGGATTTTCCAAATGCTTCCCCAAGAGAGCTTGTAACTACCGAGCTAATTCCCAGTTGTGCCGAGGGGTATACACCCATCATTGTTTCAACCGTGTAGTCAGAACAAATGCTGGGAGGGCTGTGTAGCTCAATGGTACTCAAAAACAGAAAGTGGCAAGCATCCAAAGAGCCAGAAATAATCTGGATAATCTGGCCTTTGTCAGGGGCAATAATTAAAATTACAAAGACACACTACATTATTACACATATAACATACATTACCGTATAAACTCATGTCTTTGTAATTTTAATTCTAGCCCCTGACGAAGGCCAGATTATTCAGTGGCTGGAATGAGTTGGGCTTTTTTTGAAAATAAACTATACATTTTTCAGCTTCTTGGGGTTTTCCCCTTTTTTATTTCTAGCTCAATGCTAGAGTACATGCCTCTATTTGACACTGGTCATCTTGAATTCTGCATCCAGTTCTGGACACCACACTTGAAGAAGGATGCAGACAAACTGGAACAGGTTCAGAGGAGGGCAACAAAGATGATCAGGGGACTGGAAACAAAGCCCTATGAGGAGAGGCCGAAAGAACTGGGCATGTTTAGCCTGGAGAAGAGAAGACTGAGGGGAGATATGATCACACTGTTCAAATATTTGAAAAGTTGTCACACAGAGGAGGGCCAGGATCTCTTCTTGATAATCCCAGGGTGCAGGACACGGAATTATTATTATTATTATTATTATTTATTAAATTTATATACCGCCCGACTAGCAATAGCTCTCTGGGCGGTGAACATTAAAATAGCATAAAAATACAATGAATAACAAAATAATACTAAAATACAATCAACAATCCAATACAATAAACATTTTTAAAAGTAAATCAGTGTAACTTAAAATGCTTCAGAGAATAGGAAGGTTTTGACCTGGCGCCGGAAGGAGAGCAGAGTCGGCGCCAGGCGTACTTCCTCGGGGAGACTGTTCCATAGTTCAGGGGCCACCACTGAGAAGGCCCTAGATCTTGTCATCACCCTCCGGGCCTCCCTGTGAGTTGGAACCCGGAGGAGGGCCTTCGTAGCAGAACGTAGTGCACGGGCCGGTTCATAATGGGCTCAAGTTACAGGAAGCCGGATTTCGGCTGAACATCAGGAAAAAACTTCTTAACTGTTAGAGTGGTACAACAATGAAACCAGTGACCTAGGGAGGTGGTGGACTCTCCAACACTGGAGGCAGTCAAGAAGCAGCTGGACAGCCACCTGTTGGGTAGGCTTTAACTTGGATTCCTGAATTGAGCAGGGGATTGGACGCAATGGCCTTGTAGGCCCCTTCCAACTCTATGATTCTATGCTTTGTGTGCAAAAGGTCCCAAGTTCAATCCCTGGCATCTCCAGACAGGGCTGAGAGAGACTTCTGTCTGGTACTCTAGCAAGCTGCTGCTGGTCAGTATAGACCAGTGTTTCCCAACCCCCCCACACAGACCACTTGAAAATTGCTGTTGGTCTTGCTGGACCAGCTAATGATTTTTCTGCCTCTTGTAGCAATTGTAATGCCCTGTGCCAGGTGCTGTGTGGCTTCTAAATGGCATTTTTATTGCTTCTTTTATTCCTTATGTTGCATTTTGTTGCATTATAATTTGCATTCTGTAGAATTCAAATGGTAATAGGGTAAAAGAAGAAATAAAAGAAGCAATAGAAATACAATTAAAAATCAATATGAATATCTAATGCAGACATGCCATGGACCACCTGAATGAAGCTTGCAGACCTCTGGTAGTCCATGGACCATTTTGGGAAACCCCAGTGTAAACAATGCTGAGCTGGATTGACCAATGGTCTGGCTCAGTATAATGCAGCTTCTTATGTAAGCTTGCATTGCATTCTCACTATATGTCCCTATGTAATTTTACTCAACATTCCACCACTTGGCTATGTGATGTAGTAATTAAGCTGTCTCTGTGCAAAGACAGGCTACCTACCAATGGCTAATCAGTCTTGAGAAATCTAGAATGGGAAGCAGATCTTCTAAATCAGGGATTGTTTACTGGGCATGCGCTCCAACCTTTCTATCGTTATTGCTATTCTTTCTTATCCACCCTTCAGCATAAGGTCCCAGGGCAGGTGACAGCGATTCTAATAATGCAATATTAAAAACAGTTTAAAACAAAGTAGAGTCACAAGACTGGGATGGGTCCTAAAAATATAGATCTCACATGTCAAAGGTCAGGGTATAGAGGTGCACCTTCAGCATTCACCGAAAATGCACCTCTGTGGAGAGGGAGTTCCACATCGTAGGGGCTGCCGCAGAGAACACTGCCTCCTGGGCCACCACCACTGCCCAACCTTCTGAGGATGGTGGAACTACCAAGAAGGCCTCATCTTAACACCCGAAAGGGTCTGCTGATCTTAACACCCGAGACAGTCTGTAGGGAAGGAAGTGGTCTTTCAGATATTTGGGACCTAAGTCATGTGGTCATTAAACAGAAGTGTGAGCACCTTGACTTGGGCCTGGAAACAACCTGGTGCAGTCATTTTAAAATGGAGGTTATACGAGTTCCAAATGGAACCTCAAGCCAGTAATCTGGCCACTGCATTTTGGGCTCTTTTTATAAGGGATATACCATGAGTGGAGCCACGTCACGCGTGCCTTAAAATTGGCAGAGACTTTTGTTAAAATCCAGCATTGGCACGTCCTTCTGTTCCTTGGGACTGCTGCCTCCTTCCTTTTTCCTCCTATTAGGGATGTGCACTGACCACAGAATTGGTTCACACCCCGATTCAGTGCACTGGGAAATGGTAAAAATCAATTAAAATTCTGTTTTATTCCATAATGTTAATGATGGTGCTATAAACATTTTAGATTGCCTCAGTGTGAGCCAGCCAAAATTAAGCATGGAATATTAAGCATGGATTTCAATGGGACCTGACTTAGAAGTACTTAACTAGCTCTTGATCATGCCGTCTTTAAGTGTTTCGCTGTCCCTGGCTTACCTAGACACACACACACAGAGCTTGGAAAAGTTACTTTTTTGAACTACAACTCCCATCAGCCCCAAGCTCTGCACACACACACACACACACACACACACACACACACACACACACACACACACACACACACCATTTCTAGATACAAGCGCAGAGCAAACCCTTTGAAATGAATGGGACCTGTACGAGGATGGGTCACACATCCTGGTAGCTCCTCAAAAATCTTGTGCACAGCAGCTTACAGGAATCCTACCTACACAGATTAAATTTGGGGAGCAAAATGTTTTCATTTTGACCCAGTTGTACAAAGAATGCATGTATCTCATGATGTAGAGAAGGAAATTGGTCCCTGGGATGCCCCAGAATAACCTTTTCTTGGTTAGTATGAGTATGGCCATGAGTATGGGGCAAACACAAGCAGAGGGTTTATTCACGAGTTCAGGGACTACTGGAAATTAATCTCCAAGAAAGAAGACCAAGACATGCGGGAGGCGGGCACATGCAGGAGCTCAGGCATGAGAAGGACCTTGGGTAGCTCCAAGAAGATCAGGTTGGTTGCTAACGCATGAGTTGTCTTTCATAACAGATGAGCTGGGCTGTCTTTCAAATGCAGCATCAGCATGGACCTTTGGTTTGGGGCCAAATACAGCAAGAGGAAAAATTATTTAGCTTTGTAGGGCTTGTAGTTAAGGATTAAAAAGCAGTTTGCAGGTGGGGATTCCTGGTTTATAAAAGGCTGTAGAAAGATGGTGAGATTTTAAGATAGTGGGTTCTTGGACGCGGCTGGCCTGTTGTTAGAAGGGCTGTCTGTATATATATATATATATATATATATATATATATATATATATATATATATATTATGGTCTCTTGGATCCTGAAGAGCCTAGAAAATGAAAGCTTCCTCAGAAAGGGGACCCTACTCTACAAATCAAAGACACTTTTTAATGCACAACCGACAGCACAACAATCGTTCCTGAATCCGTGGTTTCTTGGCCCAATGTGCAACCCATACGGCATCCCTACAGCAACTCATGAGCAGGGTAGCCTCAGATGTTGCTTTAGCAACAAATTGGAATTCGGTGAGCTCACACATGAGCAGGATAGTCTCAGGTGTTTCTTTAGCAACTGTCTGGAATTCACTGAGGCTGGATGTTAACATATGAGCAGGATAGCCTCAGACGTTGCTTTAGCAGGAGCCAGGAATTCCACTGAGAATTGAAATAGGCTGCAGCTCAGTTTAGAGAGGTAACTCTTCCCCCACAACTAGAACTTCCCTGTATTTCAAGGGGTTTTACCCAATTGTTTAAGGAATGGCTCTGATTTCATGGCGGGGGTATAGTGGGTTGACTGTGGTTTCTAGTCTAGAGTCTTCAAAATTAAAGGGTGATGGCAATGTGACTTCCTCAGGCCAAGGAAGTGGTCATAGGATGAACTACAAGGTTCCACATGCTCCAGTGCCGGAGGGGTGGAGTACCTTCAGTCTGCACTGAGTGTGAATCCTTCCCTTGCTCAGCCTCTTCATCAGAGTCTATGACCTTATCACCTGATTGTGGGGAGCTGAATCCCAGAGCCTTGACAACCCTTAGTGAAACCAATTTGGAAGATGGTGGGAGATCAGTCTAGGTTGAATGATCCTGTCCCAGGCATGGATGAAGCTGGGGAAGGGCCATAGCTGAATGGAAGAGGACACACTGTGCATGCAAAAGGTCCATGTTCAATCCCTGGCATCTCCTAGTAGGGCTGGGAGGGACCTCTGCCCTAAATCCTGGAGAACCTCTGGCAGTCACTGTCAACAATGTGTATTCCCCAAGCCAATTTGTAATGTCAAAGGGCAAGGTTCTTTATGGATCTGGAGACAATAACAACACAAATGGTGTGAAAGTTACAGGTTTTATTAACTACTAAGCAAAGCATACAAAAACAGAAAGCAAAGCAGTCAGTCTTATGTCCCTGATGCTGCCTGGGAACTCTCAGAATGACAGCTGGTGGACCCCTGTAGCTGGATCTTGGATACACAGCACTATGATCTACTCTGAGTTCTGAGATGGGGTGGCTTTGCAGGTCTTTTTATACTATTCAGTGCTAATGAGCCACACATGCTTTTTGGATTATTCCTTAGTGCTTGTGACAATGTTTATGCTATCTCAAGGCTGGAGCAGCACTTAACTTGTGAGAAGTAGCTATGATACAGTATATAGCCAACAAGTGACCTTCGTTGCAGGTGGAGAAGCCATGGAATGGGAACGTAATGAGTTTATCTCAGTAAAAGTGCCAAATGGTCAACATTCCCATGTGCTGCCTGGGACATACTAAAAAAAGGTAAAGGTGTCCCCGCACTTGTAGTGCGAGTCATTTCTGACTCTTAGGGTGACGTCTTGCGACATTTACTAGGCAGACCATATATATGGGGTGGGATTGCCAGTTCCGTCCCCGGCCTTTCTTTACCCCCCAGCATATGCTGGGTACTCATTTTACCGACTACGGATGGATGGGAAGCTGAGTGGACCTCGACCCCTTTTACCGGAGGTTCGACTTCCTCCTTCCGTTGGAATCGAACTCCGGCCGTGAGCAGAGCTTCGGCTGCGTTACCACCTCTTACCACTCTGCGCCACGGAGGGTCTGAGGGACATACTAGTCAGAGATTATTTTACAAAATAATAGTTATACTGGACAGGCATCAATCAGTTATATGCCCTTGGCCCAAAAGGATCCCTAGGCATGCAAGGAGCAAGTGTGGTGCACCAGTAACTAAACCTCCTTGACATACAGACCTATCTTCAGTATAAGCCAATACACAATGTTAGCTAGATTGACCAACGGTATGATTTGGTTCAAGGCAGCTTCAAATGTTCCAATGACAAGAAGTGCACCCAATGCGTGAAGCTACAGCCTCCTGGATGCACCTTTAATGCCATTTTTCAGTACAGAGGAGCTATTTCTTTTGCAAGCATGAGTATTAAGCCAATGAAAAACCTAGGGTGTGTACTTTGCTTTCACAGTGCAGAAGGCTTTCAAAAGTTCAGGGCAATTTCTCCTGAGAAATAAATTACATCCTCCTGCCTTTCACTGCTTGCTTATGAGCATGTGCCCTTGCTTTGAAAGGCCCCATGAGGCATGGAACAATTTCAGCATGAAAAACACACATTTTTTTCCTGTCTGCTGTCTGGCAAATGTCCCACCGAAGAACCTGGACAATCTCAGGCAGTGTTCATGTTTCTCTGTCTAACATCTCCTGCACTCCTCTCTGGTTATCGCTGATACAGGAATGTGCCAGTAGGGTACTGTTGATCGTAGAGAGCAGAAAACGACAGTTGTTAAGACCAGTCAATGTGTCAACATTAATGTGGGCACATTGCACACATTACAGGGTGCATTTTCTGACAGCCTCAATTATATGCATAGCACACTTACCAAACTTTGTCCGATGTGGGAAGGGGAAACCGAAAAATAGCTCATCATAGTTGAGCAGACAGCAAAGGGTGTTAATATGGGGTCATCCCATTAAAGAACTTATTTTTTTGCTACGTTCATATTGCACCTTTCTTCCAAGGAGTTCAGCATACAGAGTTTCTCCCCGCTCCTCATTTTACCCTCACAGGAATCCTGTGAGGTAGGTTAGGCGGAGAGTTGGTGACTGGCCCAAGGTCACCCAGTGAGCTTCACCATGACTAAGTGGGAATCTGAACCCTGGTCTCCCAGGTCCTAGTCGGACATTAAGCCACACTTACAAAATGTTAATTTCAAACTATATGTTCTAGCATATAAACACTAAATACTTATTTTGATTATTATGCAGAGCTGGTGTAGCATAGTGGCTAAGAGGGTGAGCTTGTCAGTCTTGAGTTCAAATCTTGCATTGGCTATAGACTAGCTTTGCCAAGCCATGGTCAGGAGCTGGCTATTGGGTCTGTGTTTGTCTCCCCCATGTGGTGAACCATTGAATGTCAGGTGGCACTACCAACTCAATGAAGAACCTTCTGGCCCTTGGCTGGCTCTGCCTTCCCATTCTGGCCATTGGATCCTTCTGCACACATAAATGGTTTTTTGTTTCAGCTGAGCCTTCCTTGAGCAACATGGCTTTCCTGAGCGCTGATGTGGTCTTGTCTCCTTGGTTGTTCTTTGGTCCAGACTCCCAGTTTGTCCTCTGATTTTGACTTGCTCTTTAGGAACATAGAATCAAACTACTGGTCCATGTAACTCAGTATTGTTTGGTTATTTCTGGCTCAGGCTGTTGGGAGATGTAGCATCAGGTTTGGGAAGGCTGTGTTAGAGTCTTCTTAGCACTGGGCTAATTGCAGAACTCTTTCCTTTGGGACAAGAGTGATGAACCGTTGGCCCTCCAGATGTTGCTGAACTACAACTTCTATCAGCTCTGCCAAACATAGCCAATGGCCAGGGATGATGGGAGCTGTAGTTCAACAATGTCTGGAGGGACAAAGGTTCCCCACACCTCCTTTGGGACATGTGCCTCACTTGCCTATTGTTGCCATCTAAGTGGCTGGCTATGTTGTTCCAGCAGGCTTTAGGAATTGTATGATGGGTCTGGCATGGATTTGCATTTATTCTGCTGCTGTTAATGTAGGGCTGGGGACCCTGTGGCTATTCGGATGTTGAGGCTGTACTACTCCCATCAGCCTCACCCAACATGGCCAGTGATCGAGAATGAAAGGTACTAAATTCCAACAACATCCAGAGGGCCTCAGGTTCACCACCCCTGTATTACATAGTGAGTGTGTGTTTTGTATGAATGCATGAGTCTGTCTACTTCTAATCCATGTCACTTTCATGTATGTTCACTTATAAGTCTGTCCTTCCCTGTTTTCATAATCATCTGTTTCTTTTAAATGGCTGTGCGGGCCGCTCACACAGTTATTCACATGTGGCATTCAACGAGTGTACAGTCTGTACATCTGCAAGCACAATAGCTGAGCACTATGGAAGGATCTGTTAAAAATTTGGTTCTCCCAGTTTCTCATTTTTCCAACAGTAAATTCAGTATGCCATATTTCTGTAGCAATTTATGAATTCATTTTTTAAAAACTCTTCATGAAAATTCTTCAGCATTTTAGTGTGAATTTGTCTGAATAAATCTATTTTTGTATGCCGTTTTGATGAATGTACACACTTTTGCCAGCAATCTTTCCCCAATATAATGCATTTTTGTATGTTATTTTCATTAATACAGTATTCACTGTTATGCACACTTTCCCCAAATATTATTTATTTATAAAAATATTTGTATACGGCTATTTTGTTAAAAACATCAAAGGGGCTTACAGCATGTTTAAAACAGCAACCATATATAAACATACAATAAAAACAAAGGTCAATTGTTGCAACAGCAAAAAAAGAAGCATGTTCTTAATTGCCTGCATAAATCTGGCGAAACAGAAAGGTTTTCAACAGGTGCTTAAAAGTTAAAACAGAAGGCACCTGCTGAATCTCTGCTGGCAGAGATTCCAGAGAACTGGGCTGATGACACTGAAGACTTGATTTTGTGTCAATGTTAAATGAGCCTTGCCAACTTGGGGGATGACCAAAGCCACTCCTGTAGAAGATCTTAGTGATCAAGCTGGGATATTAGCATTCAGGCAGCCCCTAAGATACCCTGGACCTAAGTTGTTTAGGGCTTTGTAAATTAACTCAAAGGACCTTGAACCTGGCTTGGTAGCAGATGGACAGCCAGTGCAGATGTTTGAAGTGTGGTGTCACACGTTGGCTATATGCTCCCATCACCAATCTGGCTGCCACATTTTGCACCAGCTAAAGCTTCCGAACCAGGGCCAAGGGCAGCCCTACATAGAGTGCATTGCAGTAATCCTGCCTTGAGCTTACCAATGCATGGACTACAGAAGTCAGGCTATCCTTGTCCAGGAACGGCTGTAGCTGATGAACCAGACAAAGCTGGTAAAAGGCACTCCTTTGAAACATATTTTCTCCTGGAATATGTAAATATTGCCTAATTTCAAGGTTTGAACTTTTAAATGTATTTGGATATCAGCTTTTGTTTAGTTTTCAGTCATGAGCTCTATCCACAGAGTGGATACATAGTTAAAATTCTGATCCTCACATAAGCACAGGAGGTGATGATCAGATCAGTTTGTTTTGGAATCATAAAGGTCAAATTCCTCAAGTATCACTAGTGTTTTGTAGTTATGGCAGATTGCTGTGAACTTCTCCCTGTTTGATTACATTGTGGTTTTAATATCTTGTACTGAATGCTAATAATTGTACCATATATGGAAAAATCAAGAAATAATACTCTGACTTGCAGATCTCTGCTTTTATAACAAGAGAAGTTATGAAGTTGTGTGGGGCAAGTAAGATTTAAGTCATCCAGTTCAGTAGGCTTCTGGCAGCTTCTTATATAGGCCAGTGGTAGAGTGTCTGCTTTGCCCACAGAAGGTCCCAGGTTCAATTCTTGACATC
Organism: Rhineura floridana; assembly: GCF_030035675.1. Taxonomy (NCBI): domain Eukaryota; kingdom Metazoa; phylum Chordata; class Lepidosauria; order Squamata; family Rhineuridae; genus Rhineura; species Rhineura floridana. Next base: position 10,666,787 of record NC_084492.1, on the reverse strand, counting down.
TCCAGGTAGGGAAAGACTCCCTGTCTGAAAGCCTAGAGGGCTGCTGCCGGTCAGTGTAAACAACACTGAGCTGATGGACCAATGGTCTGACTCGGTCAAAGACAGCTTCCTATGTCCAGCTCCTGGTTTCAACCCTGGTATGCAAGGTGTGTGTGTCATTGGGTGAAGTCCTTTGGAAGTCCTTCTCTCAAATCCTTAAAGAGACTAGGCAAGAGCAGTCAGAGGAGCTGTGAGTTTCTTCAGCTCTGCTGCCTCTTCTGATCCTTGCCTTACGGCCAGATTTTCCCTTGCTGATTTCTTCTGCATCTCAATCGGCAAATGTAAGTTTTCACAAAGATATCTAGTGCTTGATTCCTCTGAAAGACACCAGCCCTGGCAAATGTGCCGCGAATGTCCAACTGCTTGGCAGAAACTATTCATCTGGAGAGGGGGGGAAGTATGTTGGGCTAGATGGGCCATTGGCCTAATCCAGCAGGGTTTACGTCAGCTCCTCTGAAACACTGAGTTGCCCTTTTCTGCTTTTTTTCCAAAGCTACAGTATCCTTTTTGAGGTGAGGTGACCAGTGTATTCCAAGTGTATTCTCACCATAGATTTTTATAATAGTATTAAGATATTCACAGTTTTATTTTCAGTCTGTTTCCTAATGTTCCCTAACATGAGATTTACCTTTTTCCCCCACAGCTGCTGTTTGTTTTGTCAATACATTCATTGAGCTATCCATCCATGTGTGTAGTCATCCAAGGCTTAGGCACCTTACTTTTTTAAGAGCCAGGTCCCAGCAGGGTCCCTGTGTCTCCAGCATCCTATGAGCCAATCAGCATGAAAGGGATGTGTGTTCACCACTGATAAGATGCTTCCTTGTCCATTCCTGCTGACTGGAGCCAATCCGAGTGAAAGGAAGTGAGTCAGCCACTGAGAAGACTCTTGTCAGCAGGTAACACTCTCCTCTGTCATGCTTATTGGGCTCCTAGGGATGTCTGTTGTGGTGGTAGAAGGCATTAACAAGGATCTCATTCTCAACTCAGCAGCAAACAAAAAAAAGTGTGTGTGTGTGTGTGTGTGTGTATGTGTGACTATGACTATCATGGATGGACCCTTCACTTCTGAATTTGCCACTACACTACTGCGTCCATCACAAACCTATTATCACTTTCCTGGTCAGTCACCACCTATAACAACCTCATTAGTGTACATGTGAAGTTAGCATTTATTTATTTGCCCCAAAATGATTCACTGTGCACAGTGGTAGATATGGATGGAGGAGGAATTTGATTCAGTTCACATTTAAAGCTGAATCTACCAAATTTGCACTTTCCAAAACAATGTGAGAACCAAAAGGCAATCGTCGTTCAAAATGCGTTTTTATCTGAAATTTACAATGCAGTTCTCCAAACGATGTTTGCAAAGATGCATAAATTAGGGGGAAGTGTGCATAAAAATGAATGTATTCGTGAAAATAACATACAAAATGCACTATATTCATATGCAAAATGCAATATATACACACAATATATATCACTAATGTAATATATTTTCACTAATTCAAAAATGAATATATTAGTGAAAATATATTACATATTAGTGATATATTAGTGAAAATAACATGCAAAATGCATTGTATTAGGAGAAATTCCTTACCAAAATATTAACATTAGTCAAATGCATATAAAGTATTGAGTTAGGAGAAATTCACACTAAAATATTAAATAATTTTCATGAGGGTTTTTTTTCAAAAAAATGCAAATTTCTGCAGAAATGCAGAGAACTGAATTTAAGACTGGGAAAATTAGAAACTTAGAGAACTGACGGATCCTTCCATCCCTAATGATAGAGTAGATCCAGATAGGATTGCATTGTTAGATGCTTAATGTTCAGAGAGCCTAGGAAGGGAGCAGAATGCTAAAGAATAAGAAGATAAGAAGGGCGTGCTGGATCAGATCAGTGGCCCATGTAGTCCAGCATCCAGTACTCACAGTGGCCAACCAGATGCCTGAGGAAAGGCAGCAGGCAGGCCCTGCGTGCAACAGCGCTCTCCCCACACTGGTATTGAGGCTTACTGCTTCCAACGGTGGAGGTGACACAGCCATTGTGGCTAGTAGCCATTGAAGAATGACAGCACTAACAAATCATGACAACCTAAATATGATCAAGGCATCCCCCAAGAGGCAAAAATAAGGACTGGAGTTTTCTAGAGACAGATACCAGCAAATGGGAACTGTGCCTGGTAAAACAGGAACAATTGGGGCATATGGGTAGATCCTTGTATCTTTTAGCAAATGTGTAAAATAAGTCAGAGAAACCTTTATGCTCTGGTTTTGACACATGAAAAGCATACATTTCTCTTCCATCTTTGCAAGATTTTTGGTGGCTTTTGGATTTGGGCTCTTAAGAGTCCCTCGGATTGTCTGCTGTTGGCATTTTTTTAAAAACAATTCTTTGTGGAATCTTCCTTCCTTCTGACAAGTCCCTCACTTCCATGTGTGTCAGATTTGCCCATATGAATCAGACTTGTAAATTGTATCAACATTTTACAAAAAAACCCAGCAACAATGCACACTTTTAAAAATGTTTTCCCAGAAATACTGAAGTCTGGCTAAGACTGTGTTTAAAATAAAATGAAAATTACGCAAGTTACTCAGGCATCTTTTTCAGGCACAGAAGTTAGTACAGCCACTAATCACAAAAGGTCTTAACACAGAGGCACATAATTATTCTAAATCTCAAGCTGAGACATAACTCCTGAGAAGGAAAGATGTCTTGCTGATTCCCAAATATTCATAAATTATGCTGAATTATGTTAATTTTATTTCAGGAAAGGAGCCCTACATTAAAAAGCTCATGTTAAAGAAGGAAAGGCTTCATGAAATCTTGAAACGGAAGACCCAAGATAGTAGCAGGTCTTTTTCAGGTGAGTAAATTGCATCTATAATTTCGCTTTGGCATATCAGAATTTCAAGATGTAGCCTTAAGGTTGTATTCAACTAAGTCCCACTCAGAGTAGACCCACTGAAATTGATGAACCTAAATTAGTTATGTACATTAAATCCAATGGGTCTATTCTGAGTAGAACTAGTGTTGAATACCTCCTTTAGAAATGATCTACAAAAAGCTTAGAAGAAACGATATGATGCTTCAGGCTTATTATTATTATTTACTTAATTAAGTTCAGCTTGGAATTTACATATCTGGGGTGCTAGTTTTGTTAATGCAGATGGATTTTATACTCAGTGGAAGCATTCCGAGAATGAAATCTCCCATCCCTTCCCCAATTCTGAAGCTGTACAATACAAAAGCTGTGAAATGTCTATGGAAAGTTCAAATATATTCAAGATAAGATTTGCAACAGTAGTAATAACATAATCTAGCCAGCTTTGCCATGCTAGTAATTTCACACCTGTAATGGAAGGGAAAACCCTGGTCTAGACTGAGCTCTAAATAAGAGAATCAAATTCTAATTCAAGCAGTTTTACTCTAGACTCTTCTTTGAAGTCATTTTGGATGGAAATTGATGCCTTCCGGGCCAACAGCAGACTCCTGGGGGACTCAAATTTTATCCCAATGGTTTCTGAATGTTGTCATTTTTTTATGTTAAAAGTTGAGTCTAATTTATGCTCTTGCGTAGAGATTGACCATGTTTGCCAAACATGAGAAGGGCATTTGCCCCCACACCCGCAAAGAAGACTCGTAAGACATAGCATTGGTTTAAGTGTTATATTTATAAAATATAACATATTTTGAACTGGAATTCAAACATATCCAATCAACAAATTACAATATGTGGGCAGGTGAGGAACTGAACTATTCTGGCAAGGATGCAATTGTTCCAGACCTCTGGGCATGTATCACAGCTGATAGCTGTGGCTCCTCAGGCAAGGATGTGGGCTAAGACTCCCTCCTTGCTAGGTGAGCCTTGGGAGTGGATCCCCCATGTGCATCCTGGCCCTGCTGTACACGCGTTCACCCTGATGCACATGACAGTCCGCATGGGCACCCCTCAGTTACCCGCAGACCCGAAGGCCTGCAAGAGTCCTGAAGGGCGTCCTTACCCAATAATGTCTCAGTATATCTACATCTCTGTCCCCCAAATTCCTCACCTGCCTGAACTCAATGCCAAAACTGGCTGCAACCACACCACTCCCAAACCAATTAACCCAACAGTATAAAGTAGGCAAAATGTGAAGGGCTCCAAGAAGCAGGGCCCAACCAAAACATTCTTACTTGGCCCCATCAGGCAACCGGCATTGCCCATACTGCATTAGGGAGGGACGGAGGGTGCGATTGAACGCAAGGAAGAAGATCTAGGGTGTGGAGCAGTCTTAAATGCGGCCGCTCCACTCCCTCCTGTTGCCATGAGATGTCACATCACCCCACTTCCTCACCCAATTGGGAGTGGCCCTCCTGAGTCCTCCCTGCCCAGGTGACTGTGGGAACACTATGCTGGCAAGTGATGGCATAGATCACGCGGTAGAAGAAGCTGGTGGATGAGCCCCTGGTGGTATGGCTGATATTATACAGCCATTTAATAATGTTGCCTCTCTAGATATAAGGACAGAACAGGCATCTCTGCATTTATGGTACAGTCTGATTCCTGGGTTTTCATTTGATAGGCCGTTATTGCTGCTGAGTAGCTATTTTATTTTAGGGGCTTGACTGCATGTGAGGACAGACTGCCCATCCTGTAACTGTTGGGTCTGGCTGCTGTTGCTACTGGCCCTGAACAATGTTTACTTTGCATTTGAACTAGCAACAACCAAAATGAGGACTGGCTGGGTTTATGTTTGGCTTTTATGTGGGTGTCCAATACACTGAATCAGCCCTGCTCTTTGCTCCCAAGTTGATGTATACTGGAATGTAAAACACCAAAATAGGGCGCTTTGCACTTGGCTCTGACTGATATATCTTGGGGTTCTAGTGAAAAACAGTAAACTGTATACACAGGGCTGGCACCAGCCATGCCGGTACCCTTGGGTGCCAGTCTTCCCCAGATGCACGGCTCCTGCCTGTTCCACCTACCTCTCTCCTGCGTCCTGCTGCTGCACGTGCTGCGAGCACAGGGCTACCATCAACCAAGATGGTGGTGGAGTCTTCTCTAAGGGGCTGATACCCCTGCCACCATCTTTGTTGATGGCACACATTCAAGGTATGCTACGCGCACACATGCGCACTTGCCTGCCATCAACCAAGATAGTGGTAGGTGCATCAGCCCCTTAAAGGAGCCTCTGCCGCCATCTTGGTTGATGGCAGCCCTGAGCACGCAGAGCATGCAGAACAGGACACAGGAGAGAGGTAGGTGGAGCGAGCGAGTAGGTGGGTGGCCTGGAAGCTGTCTTCCTGCAGTCTGCAGCAGGAACCCTGCCGGGGATTGCAGCAGGGGAGTGCTACTCCCCCACCCTAAAGGCGCCCTTCAGGGGCCCCTGTGGGCCGCGGGGCCCTTGGCCAGGGCCTGACCTAGCCTCCCTTTGGCGCCGGCCCTATCTGCAGACCTAAAGTCTGCTCACCTCTACTTTATAGGACATGAAAGAAAATGCTTGCTTACCTGCTCATAGCATAGGTAGGACAATATTTCCCATCTTCACTTTTACACTTCATTTGCTACATTGTGAGGGCAAGCACCACTGATGGCCTAATCCCATTTGACTGTCAAAGAAGGACAAAACAAGAGAGTTGCAGCAGCAGGAATCTGCCAACAGCAGCCAAGAACAAATTAGCAGGTGCTGTGAAATATTGCAGTGCCCAATGCATTTTGAACTATTGCCTTTTCTGCTAGTTCAGGGAGGGGGGAATAGTTAAAAGGTAAGATGAGCCCAGCTGGATCAGGACAAAGAATTACCTAGTATAGAATCCTGTTTTTTACACAGTGGCCAGCCAGATGCCTATGGGAAGCCCACGTGTAGCAGGGATGGAAGGATCTGTCAGTTTCCATTCTCTCAGTATCTCATTTTTCCAATCTTAAATTCAGTTTTGCACATTTCTGCAGCAATTACTGATATTTTTTAAAAATCCTCAGGAAAATTCTTCAGCACCTGAGTGTGAATTTCTCGTAATAAACACACTGTTGTCGGCAGTTTTGACTAATGCCCACATTTCTGCATGCAATTTATCCTAATATAATGCACTTTTGTATGTTATTCTCACTAATGCATTTTATACACACTTTCCCCTATTATATGCATTTTTGTAAACTTTGGTTGGTTAGAAAGCTGCATTGCAAAATTTGGATAAACGTAAATTTCAAAGGATGGCTGTGTTTCGGTTCTCATATTGTTTTGGAAAGTGCATATTTGATAGATTGGGTTTTAAACATGAACTGAATCAAATTTCTCCCCAATTTCTACTTGTGGGACATGAGAGCCATAACCTTCTTCCACGGTTGTTTCCCAGCGACTGGTAATCCTGGAGATAGTACACCATCCATCGTGACACATAGCCATTGATTGTTGTTTCCTCCGTGAATTTGTCTAAACCCCTTTGGAAGTCATTTAAGCTACTAGCCATCACCACATCGTGTGGCAGTGAACAAGGGCTGGCCATAACAGGTTGCTACTGAGATGAAACAGCAAATGTTGCCACCGGTACCTCCAAGGCAAGGATGCATAATACCCAAAGCTAGCTAAGTTCTTTTGACACCCAAGACAGAAAATCCCACAAGCACCTCTTGTTCGTAGTAGCAGTAGTAGTAATCGCTCATTATTGTTGTTGTTGTTGTTGTTCACTGCCCTTTCAAAACCCAAAATCAGCTGCCTGAGGCAGTGGCCTTGTTCCTTCCAATGGTAGGGCCAGCATGGACAGAACCCCTCAATGCTGGTAGGGCCAACATGAACAGGACCCCTCAATTCAGTGTTCCCTGATTGGTTTTACTGAGGAGGGATGCTGCCCTCTTCTTTTTTTTATAAAAGGAACTTATTATGTAAGGCTTCTTACAAACTTTGGAATCACAGAGAAGGATGCTTGAGGGATTCGGTCTTCACAAATTCTGAGATGAAATTACTGATCCTGGACTAATGTGCAGATCAGAACTTTTTGATCCACCAGCTTTCTCATTTCCCAGGGTATGATCTGAAGGCACATGAGACCACCCCCTTGCTGATGCTAAGCAGGTCTGCGTCTAGCCAGTACACCTGGGAACCACATGTATGCCACCTTGGGTTCTATGATGAAAGAAAAGTGGGATATAAATTTAATTAATTAATTAATATTTTTACACAGTCCTTGGCTCAAAGGAGTATCTACTTGTGTTTACAAATGCATATTTTGCTGCTGATATCCTTACTCATAGACATCTGTCCGGGACAAAGAAGCTGCGTGAGTGGGTAATAATTAAATTTATTATGAGGAAAGGCCATTGCTCACTGGTAAGGCTTCTGCTTTGCATGCAGAAGGTCCCAGGTTCAATCCCCGGCATCTCCAGGTAGGGCTGGGAGAGACCCCTGCCTGAAATCCTGGAGAGATACTGCCAGTCAGTGCAGATACTATTGAGCTAGATGGACCAATGGTACAACTCAGTATAAGGCAGCTTCCTATGTTCCCCTTATGTGGACCCCCTTATATGATTAATGGGTGAAGGGGACTCATGCCATGAAATCGTGCTACCAATTTGTCTAGTATAATGCCACATCGTCAGCTCTTGTTTGGCAGGGAGGGTGGGGAATTGTAGAACGGCAGAATTCCAAGGGGCTTTGTAGGGTGCCTAGTCTAACCCCTTGCTTGGAACAGCAGGGGTGGGGAACCTCAGACACTGGGTTGAAGGTGGCCCTCCAGTCTTCTCTATCCGGCCCTCTGAACTCTTCACAGGCCAGCCCCCCTCTCCCTAGGCCACCCCCCTCCCTGGCCCTGCTTCACATCCCGAGTGTTTTGCCTGGCTGCAGTGTGTGCATGAACACACATTGTCCTGCTGGGAGGAAGGGTGGGATATAAATCAAATAATAAATAAATAAATAAACAATGATAATGCCTTGTGCTTGCCAGTGTCCTGACCAACCCTGTTGGATTTAGACCTAGACTCACTGGTGTGTCTTTCTCCGTTATGTTTAATGTGAAATCTCAGCTTAGAGCATTTCATAGATCGATCATCTTACAGATTATACAGGACTCTGTGTCTCTGCACAGCATAATTAGGCGTGTCTGCTCAAAGTAAGACAGTGTTGCAGCAATTCGACTTGCCCCTTGACACTTTTTAAATAGACTCGGGGCAGGCTTTCTGTTTGTATGGGGAAGGTTTCTCTGAATGGAACTGTGTGAGCAACCAAGCACTCCTACAAACAGGTTGAAAAGCTGGCGCTCTCTGCTAGCACCTGCGCATCAGCCGGCATGTCCTTGGTGATGGCAGCAGCGGCACTCCAGCCAGAACCTCCTCTAACACTGCCTCTGGCCGAGCCTCCAATTCCTCCTCCGCTGGAGGAGGCGCAAGTGATAGCCCAGGCAATACGGCCAGGCTGAGAGGCAGGAAAGTTGACGGCTCAATGTCAGGCAGTCCTTCTTCAGTTGTAACTGGAACTACAGGGGCAGAGTTTTCACTATCTAAACTGCAGAAGCCTTCTCCTCTTTCAGCCCCCTCCTGCTGCAGCCCCTGGGCCCTTCCCCAGAATCCCATTCCTCCTCCTCCTGATCACCCCTTCAGGAGCCCTCTCTGAGGCTCATGACAGTCAGGATGGAGGATAGAGAGGTGGACTGAGCATGTGTGGAAAGTAGGGATGGGTCAACTTCAGTTTCTCATTTTCCCAATATTAAGTTCAGCTCTCCACTTTTCCACATCAGTTTGCAATTTTTTTCCAAAAAGATAAAAGGTCCCTGTGAAAATTCATCAGCATTGTAGTGTAAATTTCTCCTAACTAGGGACTTCTGCCCTGCGCGCTTTGCACCCCAACCCCAGCACCTTACCCCAGGAACGCCAAGCCCTATCTCCCAGGCCTTGCCAAAATCCCCGCCTCATAGATCTAGCTAAGCCTCCACCACCAGCACAGGTCACCAAGCCACCTCCCCCCCTTTAGACTTTCTCCTGCGAGGAGGAGAGAAGCAGAGGAGGGGGGCAGCTGGCTGAGGCAAGCTGCATAGCAACAGCTGCCCCAGCCTGACCTGACTGTTCCTCCATGCTTCAACAGGCCACTGACACCTCAGTTGCTTCCCTGCCATGCCTGCCATCCACGACATTGCCCCCTCACTCACTGCCCTCCCCTGCCACCACCTTGCTCGCTCACCCTTGTTGTCCAACCCTTGGCCACTCTGCTCGCCCCACGCCATGCCTCGCCCACCTGCCGCCATCAAGGGCTGACATCAAACTGCATGACAGCAGCCTAAGAAAAATATAGTTATAGGAAGATATACATGTTTTCAAAGCGATTTCCCCTGATATAATGTGTTTTTTTCTGTCATATTTTCACTAACGTGTGCATTTATATACATGGTTTACACCAGCATATGCATTTTTGTACACATTACTTGGCTTGACAAGTGCATTCCAAAATTTGGATAAGAACAAATTTTGAAGGATAGCTCTGTTTCATTCCGCATCTTGTTTCAGAAATTGTGAATTAGGTAAGTTCACTTTTAAATGCAAACTGAATCGATTTTCTCCCCCGTGGCTAGTAGAAACTAGGTCAATTTTGCATTGCTGCTCTGCCCCATTTTGCCTCTGGCATGTGGCCCTCGGAGCTTTCCCGAAGGGAATGCAGCCCTTGGGCTGTAAAAGGTTCCCCACTCTGCAACACTGGAAATATCTAACAGATGACTTCCGACTCTTTGAAGACCTGCTCATGTTTTCCACTGTGAAATCATTAGCAAATTTACTGTTAGCAAATTTTTCCTAAAGTTCAACCAGAATCTACCTTCCTACAAACTAGATCTAGTCTTGCCCTCTGGGATAGCAGAGTACAAGGCTTTGGAAGAATGCAGAATATGATGGTGTCGTTGTCATCGTCATTGTCGTCATCATCATCATCGTCATCATCATCATCATCATCATCATCATCATCATTATTATTATTTAGATGTGTTAGTTGCTTGTTACCTGAAGGTCTCCAAGAGTCTTAGAAGTCATTTTAAAATGTAAATATAAATACATTCTACCATAAAAACAGAAGAAAACAAACCCCATAACAGCCACAGGAAGCTTTGGCAGCACACCAAGAACAAAACAACATCGTCTCAGTCTACCAAAAACCTGGGGGGAGGGAGTTAAATCTTTACCTGGTGCCAAAAAGATGTCAGTGAAGGCATCAGGTGGACCTCTCTGGGGAGAGCATTCCATAGAAGGGGAGCCACCACTGAAGACACCCTCTCCTTTGTCACCGTGGGGGGTGGCGGCGAAGGGCCTCAGAAGATCTAAGGGTCTGGGTAGGTTCATATCGTTCATGGTCATGACACAGAGAGAAACTCGTTATAGAAGATGCCATTTTCTGTTGCCCCTAATTTATAGATCTTACTGGAGTGGGGAATGATACATGGCTCCTGCACTTCCTTGGGCGTTTATACATGTTTTATTGACCTTTCTACTGGAGCATTTCATCTCCTGCCGCTGGTGAATCGCATTTTAAGATCTGTGGTTTTCATTAGCCAATCTGACCCTCAGGGAAAGTGCCTTGAACATCGCAGGATTGTATTCTCTGGTGAGAAAGTTAGCTCACCGAGGTCTGCCATCATTCTCCCTGTGTGCTTATCCTTTCCTTTCCATACAGAATGCACAAGCTTATGATTTCCAGCCTGTGTCAATGAAGGAAACCAGGCTGTGTATGAAAGAACAAATCTATCTGGCTGGTAGCATTTGACCTTTTAGAAAACTGATTTCCGCAATTTCCTGATACAGGCATTGAGGAAGTCTTACCGAGGGAACATTCACTGAGAATTCGCAGAATAAAGGGGGGGAGAATAGAGAGAGAGAATCATTAATAATTCAAATTGCCTAAATTAAGGCAGCCGGTCCATTCTTTATGCAGTGTTTGAATTAGTATAATCTGATTTCTTTTCGTTCCTGTGCAGCCTTTTGTTAAGTCCCATGTTGTTGCTGCACAGTATTAGGACTTCTTAACCACAGTCTTGGAAACAGGTGATGCGGTAAAGCCATACATGGAAGAGCTTCCAAAATTCTTCTCCCGATTCAAATTTCTCCCCAGATAAATAGTTTATTTGAAGCATTCAGATGCCTGCCTTTCCTCAATGAGCCTGACACACTTGACGATGCAAGTTAAAACTAGGGATGGGTGAGAAATTAGATTCAGTTCGCATTTAAAGTAGAATCTGTCAAATTCGCACTTTCCTAAACAATATGAGAACCGCAACACAGCCATCCTTTGAAATTCACACTTAACCATATTTTGCAATGCAGTTTGCCAACCGAACAAATGTTTACAAAATGCATATGTTAGGGGAAAGTATGCATAAACATGAATATGTTAGTAAAAATGGCATACAGAAACGCATTATATAAGGAGAAAATGTTTGCATGTGTATGTTCATCACATTAAAATGTTGAAGAGTTTTCATGAGGATTTTTTATATTAAAACATTCACAAATTGCTGCAGAAATGTGGAGAACTGAATTTATGAGAAAAGGAGAGAAATGAAAGTGGGAGATCCTTCCATCCCTAATTAAAGCAAGCACTTAAACTAAAATTGACAACAGCAGTAAATACACCTTTCCTCCAAGGAGCTCAGGGTGGCTTACGTGGTTTTTCCCCCTCCTCATTATACTCTCACAACAACCCTGTGGGTAGGTTAGGCTGAGAGACAATGACTGCCCCAAGGTCACTCAGTGAGCTTCATGAGGTTTTGAACCCTGGTCTCCTAGGTCCTAATCTGACACTCTAACCAACACATCGAGAGCCAGTGTGGCGTAGTGGTTAGAGAGTTGGACTACGACCTGGGAGGCCAGGGTTCGAATCCCCACACAGCCATGAAGCTCACTGGGTGACCTCTCAGCCTCAGAGGAAGGCACTGGTAAACCCCCTCTGAATACCGCTTACCATGTAAACTCTATTCATATAATCTACACTGGCTTCCAGTTATTTTCCGGGCTCAATTCAAGGTGCTGGTATTAACCTATAAATCCCTGTACGGTTTCAGCCCAGTATACCTGATGGAGCGCCTCCAACGTCATAAATTGTGCCGCCCTACAAGATCTGCCACTCAGGGCCTCCTCTCAGTCCCGTCAACTAAAGTGATTGGGTTGGTGAGGACTCGGGAGAGGGCCTTCTCTGTGGCGGCCCCCACGATTTGGAACTCCCTCCCAATAGATCTTCGACATGCCCCTTCCTTATATATATTTCGCCGAGGCCTGAAGACTTGGCTTTTCCATCAGGCCTTTATGAACTTGAGACTTCTAAGGTGAACTAGCTTCAGAATTGTATTTCTGACAACTCTACTAAATATTGTAATTTTGCATTGTGCTGTACTGGTTATATTGTTTTTATTGTATCATATTTTACCATGTATTTTATCGTGCTTTATTGTACGCCGCCTAGAGTGGCCATTGGCCAGATAGGCGGCCTATAAATTAAAGTTTATTATAGGGTCGCCATAAGTCGGACGTGAAGGCAGTCCATTTCATTTTTAACCAAAACACCACATTGGCACGCATGCACATTGATACCATAGAGGTGGAAATAGCCATGGGGACAGCCATCCTTTTGTCCAGGAATGCCTCTGGGAACAGCACTTGCTTCATGCAGCATTGTTCCCCAGGGCATTCCTGATGGCAGCTGGCCACTTGGAGCATCTTGTACTGGTAATCGGGAAAAGAAGGGGAAATTTGCAAAGGAAGCTTGGACCACCTCATACCAACAAGTTTGCTAAGTACCACCTGCCCAAAAGTAAAGCAGCTTCCACCAGCACACCCTGCACATGTCCCCAGATTTTAATGCATTTTTATGCACATCCCCCTGCCCATATATGCATTTTTGTACATATTGATTGGTTGAAGAGCTGCAGCGCAGAATTTGCCAGTTTCAAAGGATGGCTCTGTTTCAGATTCCTGATTGGTTTGAGAAATACTAATGAGGCAGTTGCTTGTTAGGAAGCAAACAAAATTGAATTATCTCCTCCATCCCTCATAACTGCACACTGAGGCCATCAAAGACCCTTCATTCGTATGGGTTCCTGGAATAACTGGAAAAAGAAGAGCCCAAGAGCGCAGAGGATTTTTTACCGTAAAGCAGGGGGGTCGATGTGAGGGCCACATTTCCTTGTGAGCAACCTTCCAGGGGCCACATGCCAGTGATGGGCAGGGACAGAGGCCAAAGTGGGTGGAGCACCAGGTGGGAAACTTGCTGATACAGTAGACTGTATTTCAGCTACACAAAAGTTAGAGGATTTTTGCATGCACTCCCTTACCCCTGCCCTCCATCCAGACAAGCAAGAGTCATTATCACAATTCAAGAACGGATTCTAGGCAGGCAAAAGCACTCAAGTAGAGTGTGGAGCAGGCTGTAGAAAGGTGCAGCCTGGGGATAGGGACCAGGGCCAGGAAAGAGTCCCAAGGGCCAGATAGAGAGGTCTGGAGGATACCATTTGGCCCTTGGGCCTGAAGTTCCCCACCTCTGCTATAGAGAGTCTAGGACCTCGTCTGCGCTAGACACTTAAATCACTGTCATACCACTTTAAACAATCGTGGCTTCCCCAAAGCTTCCTGGGAGCTGTAGTTTGTGAAAGTTGCTGCGAGTTGTCAGGAGACTTTTATTCCTCTCACAGAGCGACAATCTCCAGAGTGGTTTAACAATCAATCCCTCTTCCCAGTCAATTCTTGAAACTGTAGCTCTGTGAGGGGAATAGGGTTCTCCTCACAACTCTCAGCACTGTTAACAAGCTACAGGCAGCCAGATTGGGCACTGGCCGAGGGCCCTGAAGGTCCAGAAGGGTCCCTGCAGGTCTGTCCCCAGAGAGCAGCAGAGAAAAGGGCCACCTGATGCTTTCTTGCAAACACGACAGTGGGGAGCCCTTCTTTTGCACTCACGGGCAGGGGAGAGAGCAGAGGAAGTTTGTCCCCACAGTGTTGCCATCCTCCTCATCCTCTCCCTACAGGTGGGGCAACTGAGGTGCGGAGGTGCAGGCTCCCCTTGGCAGGCCAAAGTGTAGGAAGTGTAGGAAGAAGTGGCGGCAGCAGCATGAAAGGAGGATGCTGCCACACTGACACTGAGCCTGCCACCAGTAACCAGGAGGCTCTGGGCAGGGCCCTGTGCATGTGCTGAGTGTGCCTCCCCTTCCCCCTGAAGCTTCTGCAACTCTTGGGAGTGGGAGGAGGAGAACCTCATTGGGGCGTCCTGAGCTGAGCTAAGCAGAGCAGCACCGAGGGCTTCTTGGTTGTTGGTGGAGCGGGCCTAGAAAGGAGACAGAGAAGGGGGAACTAGGCTTGGCTAGGCGCCCTGAGAAGGTGCCCAGGCTGGTCCTCCTCTTCCCCCACCTCTCTCCATCCTCCAGCCCTGGATTTAAAATATAGAAATATTCATTTGATGAGATGGGGCTATGATGGGTGTGCTTTAAGGAGGTCGGGGAGGGCCTAAGGGCCACCCAATACCCTGCGGCCAAGGGCCCCCAGAAACCTGGCACCAGCCGTGCCTAGCCCAGGATGGTCGGGGCGGAAGCTATCACCATTTAAAGTGGTATAATACTGGTTTAAATGTATAGTGCAAATGAGGCTTCTGACTTTTCAGCCACGGTGCTGAAAGTGGGTTTGTTTCCATCGGGTTCGTAATGCAAACAAAAAAGGTGTTTTTACTGGTCTCATACTCAGTCGATGCCTCCTGTCATTTCCTTCCCACCCTTCTTAGAAGAACCAGTTGGCACTAGTGACAGCCAGAAGGACCGACAAGACGGGCCCCCTTTATAAATGGGCGCTTATGAAAGGATCGTCACTGAAATTCAACACAGAAAATGGTAGGAAAATTGGAAAATCAGCACAGAAATAGGAACGTTGGTACAGTTGGAGAGCGTGAGTAGTGTCGTAACTCAAAGGGCAATGAAAGGGTGGGACATCTACAGTTCTGAGGCAGTTATTGGGAACTTCAGGCCTGGGAGCCAAATGCAGCCCTCCCCAGGACTTTATCTGGCCTCGGGACTCTCCCTAGACCACATTCTCTCTCTCCAGCCGTACCCCTAATCAGCCTTGCTTGGACCTAGATGAGGCTCCCCTTGAGCTGAGAAAGGCTCCCTCCCCCTGCCTTGAACAAACGATTACTATGAACACCCACCTGCGATCCTCAAAGAGGCTATTAACCTGCCCTTGCTTGCGTTTACGTTGTCAAAAGGTGCTTTTCTTCCAGGTTTTTCCCTTCAAATATTGAGTTGCCTTCATTGCTCACCCTTTAATTACATTGATCTCGTTTGTACAGACTTGGCATTCAAACTGCTTAGCACTCAGAGGAGGGTGACTCAGGGAGGTATTCGTTCACAGGCAGCCATTATGGAGGAATTAAGGTCAGAATTAAGCCTCGGCTCAGAATTTTAGGGGCAAGAGGGCACTGTGTAAGAACAGTAGAATGCCTCTGAAGACCAGTGGCCGGTGAACGTGAGTGGAGAGGGCTCTGCTTGCGGGCTTCCCATTGGCATCTGATTGGCCACTTGGGATGGAAAGATCTGTCAGTTTCGGTCCTCTCAGTTTCTCACTTTTCCAGGGTTAAATTCAGTTCTCTACATTTCTACAGCGATCTGTGAATTTTTTTTTTTTTAAATCCTCATGAAAATTCTTCATCATTTCAGGGTGAATTTCTCCAAATAAACACATATTTGTAGGCAGTTTTGACAAAGGTACACATCTTTGCAAGTCGTTTCTCATCATTTCTTGCCTTTCTGCCTGTTGTTTTCACTCATGTATTCCTTTTTATGCACACTTTCCCCTAATATATGCATTTTGGCAAATGTTTAGTTGGCGATCTGCATCCCAAAATTCTAATAAATGCGAATTTCAAAGGATGGCTGTGTTTTAGTTCTCATATTGTTTCAGAAATTGCAAATTTGATAAATTCTGCTTGAAATGCGAACTGAATCGAAATTCTCACCCCTCCCTATTGGCCGCTGTGTGAAATAGGGTGCTGGGTTTGATTGGTCTTAACCTAAGAAGAGCCCTGGAGGACCAGACGTAAGAGCCAGCATAAACACTCAAAGGGGGTGCTTCTGGGAAGCTCACAAGCAGGGCATGGAGACAGCAACCCTCCCTGCTGTTTGAATCTCCTTCCAGCTGCCATCCAGACGTACACTACCTCTGATATTGGTGGTGCAATTAGCCACTGTATCTGACAGCCACTATTAGACCTTCTGTCCACCTTGAATTTATCTCATTACTTTATAAGCAGGGGAAAGTGTCTCTTTTCCCTGAGCTCTAAGCTGCACAGCACAATTCTATGCATGTATACTCAAAAGTAAGTCTCACTGTTTTCAGTGGAGCTTACTCATAGGTAAGTGAGCCTAGGACTGAATCCTTTAATCTAATCAGGAGGTGAATCCATCAATGTTTGGGTTGTGTGTGTGTGGGGGAGATTTTAATTGGTGGGGCTTAGATCTAGCGGGCATCAGGTTTTCATTTGATCAGATGCCTCTTTTGAGGCATTGCGCGTTAGCAGTAACTGGGAACGACAAAGAAAAGATTAAAGATGGCTTTGCCCTTTCCAAGGAGAAGTGTCAGTTTCTGTTTATAAACCTGTTAAGTCCTTATGCTGCTCTTCAATATCGCGAAAGGGCATATTGGAACAGGGTGGTTTTGGTAACAAGCAAAATTCATCAATTATTCTTATTATTATTTGACTCATAAGTTAAAAGGAGGAGGATTAATGAGATAAAATTATTTAATTAGTTGAAATAATTGGGCAATGGGGGTGCTATGCTGTTTCCATCCTCATAAGCCTCTCTGTGGCCCCATCTACACTATACCTTTAAAGCAGTATCGTACCATGTTATCTATTTATTTACTAGGTTTATATTCTGCACCTTCTTCCAAAGGAGCCCAGGGCAGCAATCGTAACAATACTAAAGCAATACAATTTGAACTTCTAAAAATAGCTAAAACAGCCTTCTAAAAAAAATTAAAACAACTTTCTAGAACAGCCTTTCCCAACCAGTGTGCCTCCAGATGTTGTTGGACCACAGTTCCCATCTTTCCTGACCATTGGCAATGCTGGTTGAGGCTGATGGGAGTTGTGGTCCAACAACATCTGGAGGCCCACTGGTTGGGAAAGGCTGTTCTAGAAACAGTAAAAAAACTCCCAAAAGCAATCTCCTACTGTCAAACTCATAATTTCAGAGTTGCTAGGGACAGGACTTTCATCTATCAAATGTCCAGGTAAACAGGGCTGTTTTTAAATTTCTCCTAAAAGTAGTGAGGGAGACTGACACACCTCACTATGGAAGGCATTCCACAAATGGGGACATCACAAAGAATGCCCTGTCACGGGTGGCCACCAACCAGGCAGCTCTGAGTGGCGGCATGACCAGCAGGGCCTTCCCTGCGGATCGTAGGGCCCACGATCAGGGTTAATATTGGGGAAGGCACTCTTTTAGGTACTTGGGTCCCAAGTAATTTAGGGCCTTGTATTCTAGTACCAACACCCTGAATTGAACCTGATAGTTCACTGGCAGCCAATGCAGTGCTCTCAGGACCAATGGCATATGATCCCAATGGGTTGCCTCACTTACCATCCTAGCAGCTGCATACTGCACTAATTGCAGCCTCTGGGCTGTCTTCAAGGGCAGCCCCACACAGATCTCATTGCAATAGTGCAGGCGGGAGGTCACCAGAGCATGGACAACTGAGGCCAGGCTATCCTGATCCAAGAACAGCCATAGCTGGCGACCCAGCCAAACTGGGCATAATCACTCCTAGCCTCTAAAGCCACTTGAGTCTCCAGTGACAAGTGGGAATCCAGGAGTACTCCCAGACTACGAACCTATTTCTTCAGGGGGAATACAACCTCTCCAAGAACACGTTGTACATCTGCTTCCAAGACCCAGAAAATAAAACAGC
Organism: Rhineura floridana; assembly: GCF_030035675.1. Lineage (NCBI taxonomy): Eukaryota > Metazoa > Chordata > Lepidosauria > Squamata > Rhineuridae > Rhineura > Rhineura floridana. Next base: position 10,648,848 of record NC_084492.1, on the reverse strand, counting down.
CGATATCATAATGCCGTTGTATAAATCTATGGTGCGGCCGCATTTGGAATACTGTGTACAGTTCTGGTCGCCTCATCTCAAAAAGGATATTATAGAGTTGGAAAAGGTTCAGAAGAGGGCAACCAGAATGATCAAGGGGATGGAGCGACTCCCTTATGAGGAAAGGTTGCAGCATTTGGGGCTTTTTAGTTTAGAGAAAAGGCGGGTCAGAGGAGACATGATAGAAGTGTATAAAATTATGCATGGCATTGAGAAAGTGGATAGAGAAAAGTTCTTCTCCCTCTCTCATAATACTAGAACTTGTGGACATTCAAAGAAGCTGAATGTTGGAAGATTCAGGACAGACAAAAGGAAGTACTTCTTTACTCAGCGCATAGTTAAACTATGGAATTTGCTCCCACAAGATGCAGTAATGGCCACCAGCTCGGATGACTTTAAAAGAAGATTAGACAAATTCATGGAGGACAGGGCTATCAATGGCTACTAGCCATGATGGCTGTGCTCTGCCACCCTAGTCAGAGGCAGCATGCTTCTGAAAACCAGTTGCCAGAAGCCTCAGGAGGGGAGAGTGTTCTTGCACTCAGGTCCTGCTTGCGGGCTTTCTCCAGGCACCTGGTTGGCCACTGTGAGAACAGGATGCTGGACTAATGGGCCACTGGCCTGATGCAGCAGGCTCTTCTTATGTTCTTATCTAATCATAATACCTCCGTCTTATCAGGATTCAGCCTCAGTTTATTAACCTCCATCCAGTCTATCACTGCTTCCAGACACCAGTCCAACACCTTCACAACCTCTTCCAATTATGATGGAATGGAGAGAGAGAGAGCTGGGTGACACCATGCTCCAAATCCCTGAATGACAACTGCCAACAGTTTCATGTAGATGTTGAATAGCATGGGCGACAGACTGGACCTTTGTGGGAAGCCATGAGGCCAAGCAACAGTCTCCTCATACTACTTTCTGATAGTGACTCTGCAGGTAGGAATGGAACCACCATAATACAGGACCTCCAACTCCCACCTCCTTGAGTCGCTCCATAAAGACACCATGGTTGATAGCGTCAAAAGCCACGGCGAGGTTGAGAACCAGCAAGGTTGCATTGCTCCTGTCTCTCTCCCAACAAAGGTCTTCAGTCAGAGCCACAAAGGCCGTTTTAGTGCCAGAATCGGGCCTGAAATAGACTGGAATGGATCAAGATAGTCTTTTCTCCAGGCATACCTGCAGTTGGCCAGCCACCAGCCTCTCAATCACCTTGCCCAGGAAAGGAATATTAGAGACCAAATAGTAGTCTTTGGATCCAGGGAGGACCTCTTCCAGAGGGGCCACACCACTGCCTCTTTCACGGCAGTGGGCATAACTCCCTCCTGTAATGAGGCATTAACCACTTCCTGGACCCATCTAGTAAGTCCTCTCCTACTAGATTTTGTCAGCCGTGAGGGGCAGGGATCAGGAGGACACACTGTTGGCCTCACTGCTGCAAGCATCGTGTCCACATTCCCAGGCTGCAACAACTAAACTGATCTCACAAGATGTAATTGTGGGACCTCCAATGGACCTGGACCAACTGTGGCATCAAGTTCAGCAGGGATCCGAGTTATTTTGCCCTCCACATGTTTTGCAAATCTCTCACAGCAAGCTATTGACTGGTCTGTTGTCAATAATACAACACTGGTCTGGGCCAGTCATTCCACTACTCTAAACAGCTCTGCTTGGCAGTTCACTGGGGATGCAATAGAGGCCAAGAGGTATGATCTCTTTGCCGGTACCACTGCCCTGTGGTAGGAACAGATGTGTGTCTGTACTTCGATTATATTTGGACTTGCACCAGCTGTGTTCTAGCCGATGTCCAGCCCACTTCATTGCCCAGAGCTCCTCAGAAAACCAAGTAGCCTCCCAGACTCCCCGTGGCTGGAGGGGGCACTTAGGAGGGATCCTGTCAATGGCCCTCACTATTCCATAGTGAGGAAACTATGGAGTACCAGCCATGTCACCTGGAAAAAAAAGCACAGAGCATTTTAAAAGGTCATGGCTTCCCTCAAAGGATCATGGGAACTGTAGCTGTAGCCTTATTCCTCTCACAGAGCTATAGTTCCCAAGGTTCCTGTGAAGAGGGATTGATTGTTAAACCACTCTGGGAATTTAGTTCTGTGAGGGGAATAGGGGTCTCTCAACATCTCTCTGCACACTTAACAACCTACAGTTTCCAGAATTCTTTGGGAGGAGGAGCCATGACTGTTTTAAGTGGTATAAGAGTGCTTTAAATGTATGGTACAGGTCAGATAGGGCCCTCCCTCCCTCCCTCCCTCCCTCCCTCTCTCTCTCTCTCTCTCTCACACACACACACACACACACACACATATACACATGAATGCACAAACACATCAGATAACATCATAACACAAGTTACTGAGCAATGCACATGTGTAGATCAGTTTTCAACTAATCTTCAATGATCTTACCCCATATGTGCCCACTTAACCAATTCAATCTGTAGAACTGGCACTTTTACAAGTGCCATGTAATGTTTGTTGTACACTTGCAAGAAATTGATCTTTTAGTGTGGCAGCACCTACTCTCTGGAACTCCCTGCCCATTAATATTAGGCAGGCACCTTTGTTGTATTGCTTTCAAAGCCTAATTCTTTTTTTGTATAGGCAAGCCTACCCAGACATGCAATTTTATTATGTACATATGTTTTTAAAATCTATTGATTTTATCTGTATATTGATACTTGTCTGTGCTGCTTTTAAAGTCTCTTTTTGTTGCAATTTTAATGAATATTTTATACTGCTTTATGTAAACCACTTAGAGGTTTATTTATTTATTTATTATTAGGCAGAATAAAACTCTTGCTAAATAAATCAATAAATCTTGGGGAGATGATCAGAAACCTAACATAACAAGGTTGCAGAATGCCTGCCTCTGGCTGAAGTCAATGGAAAGCAAAATAAAATAAAGAAATGTCACAACTCTACATTATGACTCGTTTCGGCCTCAGTGGGGCTGGGGAGAAGCATAGCCCCATCCCCCGCTATGGCGGCATTGGTATCATATTTATTTATTTATTTATTGAAACAAAATGTATATAACACTTGGAGAGCCAGTGCGGTGTAGCGGTTAGAGTGTTGGACTACGACCTGGGAGACCAGGGTTTGAATTCCCACACAGCCATGAAGCCCACTGGGTGACTTTGGGCCAGTCACTGCCTCTCAGCCTCAGAGGAAGGCAATGGTAAACCCCCTCTGAATGCCGCTTACCATGAAAACCCTGTTCACAGGGTCACCATAAGTTGGGATCGACTTGAAGTCAGTACATTTCCATTTATTTACCCTATTGTGTGCATTTTTGTGCCCATGCCTTGGCTGAAGAACTGCATTGCAAAATTCAGAGAACTGTGAATTTCGAAGGATGGCTGTTTGCTTATTGTTTTGGAAAGTGCAAATTAAGTAGGTTCACCTATAAATGTGAACTGGATCAAATTTCTGCCAATCTATGACTATAATTATTCATCAAGCACCTTCAATGTGCACAGTGCTTTCCAAAATACAAGATGACAGATCCTCGCCGCATGGAGCTTCCAATCAAAAATTTGGCATAGAGGAAGGAATGGAAATGGAGGCAGAGGTAGACGGGGAAGAACAGGTACACATAGTTTGGCTTGGTTACAGTAGGGAGTGAAGAATATAGGAACTCATTGCATGAGGACCTACCTCACAGGGTTATTGTAGGGACTATGAGTTAAACGTATGGGAAGTACTTTGAACCATTATGTATTTATTATTGAATTTCTATCCCTCTCTCCCAAAGGAGCCCAGGGTGGCAAACACATCAACACAACATTTTAATAAGAGGGGGGGGAAGCAACCTAAAAACAGTTACAGTTAAAAATATTATTCCATCCAGTGACCTCTGGGTTGCTAGAAATAGTCTCCTTCAGCCATCAAATACCTGGGTAAACGGGAATGTTTCTAAACGCCTCCTGAAAATCAAAAGCCCTATATAAATATTATTATTAAATATTATTATTATTATTTAATGTACATACCGCTTACTTGCCAAAATGGCTTCTAAATGGTTTACAAGTATGAAACCAATTATATGCCAGAGAAGGTTTTTCTTCCTTTGTCCAATACAAATATTACTGTAACTCACACGGTCTCTCTGTTTGCCTTGGCTGCATCAAGAATCTGTGAAAAATTTATTACCCATAATACAGTTGCCTGTTTGGCATTGATCTAATGCTCCCACTAATTGCTTTAATTTTAGATTACATGAATGTGATTTAACCTCATAAGTAGTTAAATCTTCTGTTAGCGCCAATTAAATATCTAGATCTTTTGTTTTTATACATTATACTTGCTGAAAACAGTTTTATTGTTTTAAGCTTACCTGATCTCTTCCTTGTATGTGCAGTGTAGCCTCTGGCCCAAGCAGTAATAATAAACTTTGACACTAAAGCCAATTATAAAAATATAGGGTGATAGACAACTAAGTCCTGCTCAGAGAAGGTTCATTGCAATTAATGAACAAGTTAATCAACTCCATTCACTTAAATGGGTCTACTCTGAGTAGGACTAGCATTGAATACCACCCAATGCCACACATAATCTAAAACACAATAAAACAATTTCACCAAAACATTAAAATAAACACACACCATTAAAATGTAGAATAAAAGAAGCCCATTAAAAAAGCATAGAAATTAAAACAGCCATTAAAACAGGGGGTTCAATTCAGGAGAAAGGGGAACGCTTGTCTAAACAGGTGTGTCTCCAAGAGCTGGTGGAATGCCAATATTGATGGGACCTCCCATATTTCAGCAGGGACAGCATTCCACAACACTGGTGCCACCAGTGAAAAAGCCCACCTCCATGTTACCACAAGCCAATAATCATCAGGCTGTGTCAAAGCTAACCAGGTTCCAATTTTTTGACAATGTCCTTTCCGGGAAGTGGAGGAGAAGATGGTCTATTTCTATTAGATTATACTTCTACACAGTTCTTTCTTCCTTTTCTTTCTTTCTTGTAAAATATGAAGTGCCTCCAAGAGGTCGTCTATATCTTTAAAAGTTGTGAAGGGGGAAGGGAGAATTCCACCTTTTGGTTTTCCCTTTACAGTGTTGTAAGAACACCTGCACTTGGCTGACTTTCTCCTCTCCTAAAGATACAGGATCAGTCTCAGGCCCTGAACCTGGCAACCCTAAATCCCACATACCTGGGAGTAAACCCCACTGAATTCAGTAGGACTTACTTTTGACTAGACGTGGTTAGGATTGTGCTATAAATCAATGGGACTTTTGAGTGAACATAGCAAAAGATTGTGTTGTAAATCTTTCTTTCTCCTTCCAATCCTCCCCCCCCAAAGCAATTAGGTAGGGCTTACTTAGGTGTCACTGTTTTTATTTGATATAAAACTAACACTGATTTAAAACAAAAACACACACAAATGTTCTGCAATGACCAACTGGTTTTGACAATAAACTATTATATGAGGTGCATTTTTACACCCCCAGTGTGTGTGTGTATGGAATCTTTCCAACAACCCTGTGAGGTACGGTTGGAAACCAAGGCAGCTCACAACAAGAAATAAATCCATTTAAAATTCAATAACCTTAAAACAAGTATAAAACAGTATGTAAATGTATATGCTCCAACAACGATCTGATTAACAGCAGGGGTCCCTATGTCTCCAATGTCCTACGAACCAATCAGTATGAATGGGGAGTGTGCTAGCCAATGGGAAGAGTCCCAATGAGTGTCAATGTCAGACAAGCTATTATTAGTTCCTACTTCAAAAAGCCAAGAGAGGTTGTGGAGAGTGAGAACTCTATAAGTGTAGAATGGACAGTGAATCCTGCTAACAGCATCCCATCTACATCATCAAGCAGTTTGGCAGCAGCAGGAAATCAATGTGCAGACACTGAATCCAGTAGTTCAAGCAATAGCTCTAACTTAAGAAAAGGCAGTCAAATGGTGACAGCGATAGAGAATAAGAAAGCAATATTCAAGCCTCGCCAGATTATTCTATAATCTTAAAAGACTGTATAATCTTAAAAGGGGGCGTGGCTGTGACTATCATGAACGGACGCTGCACTTCTGAATTTGCCGCTATGGTACAGCATGTAACACAAGTAAGGCATGAAGGAGATGCAAGTATAACTGCCAATAGCATTTTCGCACATGCCTCGTGAAAGACATTGCACCCAACCCTTTCATACATTTTCTGTATTAAATTGGATTGATAAATAAACAAGTAAAATCCATGTTCCTACCTCCTCTGGAAAACTAAGTTGCCAACAAAGGGGGTGGGGAGAAGTTCTATTCATTTTAATGTACCTGGTCCTAGAGTACAAAGTGGAAAGAATCAGATGACTGTTTAAAGAAGCAAAGAGTCAACCATTCATAAGAGGCAGCAGTTTCCATGCCAACACTGTTCCCTAGGGGATATCTAGGGAGAGACAAATGCCATGATTTTTTAAAAAAAGCATGCTTAGCCTCAGAAGCCTTCTCCAGAAGGCTATGTGTGTGCGCGCATGGTGTGTGTGTGTGTGTTAGTGCATCCCATGTATCTCCCAAGTTGATTTTATAATGCCGCCATTTGCATATTAGTGTCCAGTCACTGTGTTCCTGTCATTTCCCCTATCACCACCCCCTTAATGCTTCAGCTTCTGCCGAGCACCAGGTTTCAGGGCAAACAACCTCTCCTTTGTGGAAAGATATGGAACAATGGCAAATAAATGCAGACCTAGGGCCTGGTTGGGTGATGTATTCATTTATTTATTTTACAAATTTATACACCAATTTGCAGCCTGAGGTGTTCAACAAGGTTAAAACGAGTTACAAAATAAAGATTCTAAAAACAATAAAGCCATCCCTACAGATGTCCAATTAATGTTCCGTAAATGTCCGTGTCACACTTCAGGGAAAGACTTCTTAAAAAAAAACATCTTCGGTAGGCACCTAAACATGGTGATGCTGGCCACGTGTCTAACATCAGCATTTAACTCATTCTCATCAAGTTGGTAAACCTGGGCCTGGGCTGCTCCACATCTGCAAGGGAGGGGGGAGTCATTGTCATGCCAGGAATCCCCCATCCTGCACTGACTGAACCAGCATTCAGCGTTTAAATTTTTATAAATCAACTGTCGTGCTCTGGTCAGATGCTGGATCCCACGGAGAAAGGCAAGGCTGGTCAAAGATTCCTCCAAGCAAGCAACTTGTTGAGCAAAGCTTGGGAGCAGGCTGAGGCCTTTTAAGCCTCTGTCACTGGACTCCCTCCTCCAGGCTCCACCCCCGTGAGAGAACTCCAGAGTCCTCAACGGTCAACCCTCTGGCCTGAAGACAGGCACCCCTTCTCCATTCCATAGCCTCCCTCCTGCTGTGCTCCCTGTGCTATTATACTGGTGAAGTGCAGTGGGAGGCATCTGGCTCCTCCTGGTAAGGGGAAGGTGCCTGTGAGGGTCCAGACTCTGGTCTTATAGGCCCTGGTGGTCTGGGACGTTCCTCTGGAAGTTCCTGCCCAAGAGTCTGAGGCACAATGGTCTCCCTATCTTCAGCAGTCAACTCTGAGCCTTGAACCTGACACAGGTATCCATCCAATGACCTTGCAGCCTCTGATTGTGCGTCCAGATCCTTGCTAGGTTCAGTGGTCATGGCATCAACAACCCGGGGCCAATTTGATCAGCGCTGCAGCCTACAGCCAAGCGGAAACAGGAGCATTGTAGTACTGAGGCTTACGGAGGTGGGGATAGGATAGGAAAAAGAACACTCTGTGTGTGTGTGTTTCCTATTCTTCTGAAACATTCCATGGTGCTAAAAAAAAGTCAAGGCCCCCTGCTGGAGAATAGGGCAATATAGTATGGGAAGGGTCTGTTCGGAAGCTCATGGCAAGCATCCCCACAATCCTACTTCTCTGTAACAGTCATGGGGAACACTTTTCAGCTCAAGAGCTGCATTCCCTCATGGGCAACCTTCTGGGCCAACCTCTGCCATCATACACTGGCCTCACTCCCGACGTCTCTGAGTTCAGTGGAATGTCTACAAAGGGGTGCCTAGATGTAGACATGCACAGGCAGGCATTCTGTGCAACTGGGAAACTCTCAGAAGCTCAGAGGTCCTAGAAGCTCACATCACCATTTGGGGTTTGTTAAGTTTGTTTTGAACCCTTTTCATTTGCAAATGTACATATTTCTGCATGCCTAGGAAGTCACCCAGGTATGGAGAACCCACTAGCTTTGCGAGGGTGGTGGCCTCACTTCCAAACGCATAGGCATACAACTATCTAAGCCTGCCATTATAGGAAATGATGGTGATAAACAAGATAAATAAATAAAGCTTGCTGTCTGCAAGGGTGCATACACAGTTCTGACTGCCAGCTCCACAGCCAGGTCGAGTCCAGTTAAAGTGGATTCTGCTACCACCGCTAGAGCTTTCATGGGTAACAACCTACTTCTTTAGAAGCCCAAGATGAGGGTCATATTTTATGCTCATTGTCTGATATGGAAATTAATCCGCTGCTTCCTCAGCTGATCTGACATATTTCATTAGGTCTGCATTGAATACTCTCTCATTTCAATATCCATTTGGAAAGTAACACATGTTTCAGTTGATATCAGGTTTGTTTACTGGAACTTTCTTGGAAATTAGAAGATTTAGTTACATAAAGGAAAACACTGTGAAGTTTATTTCCCCTTCCTGATGCTTTTTCAAACACTCTTGAGAGGTTTTTGAACATGATTCGAAAAGCCTTTGCAGCTGCAAAACTTGCCAGGTCTCTTGCATTTCGATCATGTATCTAAACGAAGCTGAACTTTCCTTACAGTTCACATAAAGACCCTTCATTCATGTTGGTCTTCCCCTGGAAACAGTGAGATTGTCATGCAGCAAATAAGATTTGACCACAGGATGATGGCATCACTGTGGCCATACCAAGCTAATTCAGAGTGAGGGCAACACCTTTACTCTGCATTAGCTTTGACTGTCCTCTGTACAGTTTACAGGATACAAGCTGTTGGGTGCCCTAAGGATCTATATTGGGAGCAGTTCTTTTTAACTTGATCAATGGTTTGGAGTTAGGGGTGAGCAGTGAGGTGTTCCTGTTTCTTGATGATACAACATTTTTAGGGTAATTAAAACAAAAAGGGATAGTGAAGAGCTCCAAAAGGATCTCTCCAAAGTGGGGGCTGTAAAACAGCAAATGCAGTTCAATTTAAGCAAGTGTAAAGTGATGTACATTGGGGGGGGAATTCCCAACTTCACATACAGTATACACCCAAGGGGTCTGATTACTGACCAGGAAAATGATTTGGGGGTCATGGTTTATTTAAGTCAATGAAAATGTTGACCCAGTATGCAGCTGTTGTGAAAAAGGCAAATTTCACATTATGGACCATTTGGAAAGGGACTGAAAATAAAACTGCCAATATTATAATGCCAAATCTATATCAAATCTATGGTGCAACCACATTTGGAATACAGCATACAGTTCTGGTTGCCTCATGTCAAAAAGGATACTACACAGCTGGAAAGGGTGCAAAAACAACAAAAGGGTCTTGTGGCACCTTAAAAATGTAAATGTACTGCCTTCAAGTTGATCCCGAATTATGGCGACGCTATGAATAGGGTTTTCATGGTAAGTGGTATGCAGAGGTGGTTTACCATTGGCTTCCTCTGAGGCTGAGAGGCAGTGACTGGCCCAAGTGAGCTTCATGGCTGTGTGGGGATTCGAATCCTGGTCTCCCAGGTCATAGTGCTTAAAGACTAACAAATGCCAGATGCTTTTATCACAATAAATTGTGACTAATGTTAGTTCTACACAGAGTAGACCCATTAAAATTAATGGATCTAAGTTGGTCATGACCTTTAATTTCAATAGATCTACTTAGAGTAGACCTAACATTAGATGCAATGCTTAATCTTTAAGGTGCTACAAAATACTGGATTTTCATACCAAATATGATGGTTTAAGCCAGGGGCAGCTAATGTGTTGCCCTCCTGGGGTTGTCAGACTACATCTGCCACCATCTCTGACCATTGGCGATGCTGTCTGGGACTGATGTGTGCTGCAGTCCAACAACATCTGGAGGAGACCAGGTTGGCTATCCCTACATGAACCTTACAGGCTGCCCACTTGACAACACCAGATTGGAACGGTAAATTCTGTTCCTGCCTGTCACTAAAGAGAAAACAAATGCCACCTTCTGGTGCACAAGTCGAGCTGCCTTTTGGTAATAGCATGTCCAATCGCCTGAGAGCGGAAATTAGCCACCCGATGGAAAGTGTGCCTTATAAATATTAACTGTGACTGCCTTCTAAATATAGAAAGCATATTAAAACATCTCGCTAATAAGCAGATGGCCTCTCCTCCCCACTTGCCATCTTTATCCACTCCAGCCCTCTGCTGTGACTTGAGGCAAGTGCCTCATCACTTGACCTTTTCTCTCTCTCGCTGTCTCCAGTGGATGAGTTTGGTGAAGGTGGGGAAAGGGTGGTGTTGTGTGTTTACAGCTGGCACCTACCCCTCCCTCCCAGCATGTTACACAGGAACACAGGAAGCTGCTTTATACCAGTTCAGACCATTGGTCCATCTGGTTCAGCATTGCCTGCACTGGCTGGCAGCAGCTCTCTAGGGTTTTGGACAGGGGGCTCTTCCAGCCCTATCTGGAGATGCTGTGGACTGAACCTTCTGCATGCAAAGCACATGCTCTGCTACTGAGCTATAGCCCTTCCCCTCAAATTACAGAGACAGTGAGGTGCTTTATACTGAGCCAGACCACTAGTCTTCACTGTCCGGCAGTGGCTCTCCAGGGTTTAAGACAAGGGGCATTCCCAGCCTTACGTCGCCTAGAGTGGCCATAGGCCAGATAGGCAACACACAAATTAAATTATTATTATTATTATTATTACCTGAAGATGAGGCCTTCTGCATGTTCTGCCACTGCACTAGGACTCTTCTCCACAAAATAGGAACATAGGAACGTGCATTATCGTGTCAGACCATCTAGCTTAACATAGTCTACGCTAGGGATGGGCGAGAATTTTGATTCTGTTTGCATTTCAAGCCAAATGGATCAAAATCCCATTTTCCAAAACAATATGAGAACTGAAACACAGCCATTATTCAAAATTTGCACGTATCTGGGTTTTGCAATGCAGTTTGCCCACCAAACAATGTTTACAAAAATGCATATGTTTAGGGGAAGGTGTTCATAAAAATGAATATATTATTGAAATTAACATGCGGAAATGCATTATATGACAAGAAATGGCTTGCAAAAAGGTGTACAGTAGTCAAAACTCCTTGCAAAAATGTGTTTATAAAGAGAAATTCACACTGAAATTCTGGAGAATGTTCATGAGTTTTCTTTAAATGCAAATTGCTGCAGAAATGTGGAGGACTGAATTTAAGATTGGAGAACTAAGAGAACCGAAATTGACAGATCTTGCCATCCCTGGTCTACACTGACTGACAGAAACTCTCCAGGGTTTTAGGTGGGACTTTTCCCAGCCCTGCATGGAGTGAAACTGGAAAGAAGATTTAATGCAAAAAAGATTCTCTACCGTTGAGTTATGGCCCTTCCCATTCAACTATAGTGGATTAAGCTGATTTCACTGAACTGTTTTGATGTTTTGAAGTCTTAAAGTTGTGCTGAGCCTGGGGATGATCAAGGGCCTCCATTTCTATGAATTTGGGTGTGATCTGACCTGATCTACACCTCCTGACCTAATGTGTGGATTGGAATGTAACTTTTCTTTGAAGTGCACACTTTTCCAAATTTTGTGATAAAATTCTTGGCTAAGAAAGAGTATCAAAATGCATTTTAAAATCTTATTTTAAAGAGAAAATACATTTACAAATGCATACATTAAGATCAGGTACATATTTTAACACATATTTCATAATAAAATACATAATTAAATACAATTTTTGTACAGATTTACTTTTTTAAACATCCCACTGATTAATGCAGAAAACAGGATGGAATTGACTCATGAATGAACACATGTGAAATTGTGAATGTCAATTTCAGTCATGAAAATGATTTGTCCATCAATACCTGAGATTGTGATTGATGAAGATCTGATGTATCTACGGCTGTCAGTCTCAGTTTCTCTCCATTTCTCATTTTTCCAATCTTAAATTTAGTTATCGACATCCTCTCAATTTTTTTTTAAAAAAAGTCCTCATGAAAATTAATTAACATTTCAGTGTGTTTTTCTCCTAATGTACACTAATTTTTATATACAATTTTGCCAATATACACCTTTTTGCAACCAGTTCCCCTAATATAATGTGGTTTTGTATGTTATCTGCACAAATATATGCATTTTATGTACACTGAAATTCTAATAAATTTTCATGATGAAAAAATACACAAACTGACGCAAGATGGGGTCAACTGTTCTTAAGAGTGAAAAAAATGAGAAACTGATAGTTGTGGTTATCACACAGAGGAGGGCCAGGATCTCTCCTTAATCATCCCAGAGTGCAGGACACCAATTTTTGGCTGAATACCAGGAAAACCTTTAGAGCAATATGACAATGGACCTAGGGAGGTGGTGGGCTGTCCAGCACTGGAGGCCTTCAAGAGGCAGCCGGACCACCTGTCAGATATGCTTTAAGTTGGATTCCGGCATTGAGCAGGGGGTTGGACTCGATGGCCTTATAGGCCCCTTCCAACTCTGTGATTCTATGTTTCTATAGATCCATTCATTGTTAATGGGTATGTTGGATTTAGTGGAACGGAAGCTGTGGAGGCCTAATCAAAGGAACATTAAGGCAGGGATGAGGAACCTCAGGTCCAGGGGCCGCGTAAGGCCCTCCAGGCCTCTCTGTCTGGCCCTAGGAACTCCCCTTAGGCCACACAACTCTCTCACCAGGCTGCCACCCCCCCTGGCCCTACCATGCACCCCTCGTGTTTTTGCCTGGCTAGAATGTGTGCTTAAACTCTAATAATGCCTCTTGCTTGCCTGTGTAGAGGATAGAGAAGTGTGTGTCTGTCTGCGTGTAGAAATTTGTATACTGTACAGAGGGTAAAATTTACCCTGGTCAGATCCCAGACGTTGAATGGAATTGGGCTGATTCAGGTCAACTCAGGATTCAACTAGATTGGACTGAGGCAGCCCTGGGTTTGGCCCTGGTCAGATCAGGTCCATTTGGAACAATCCAGGACTGTCAAAAGCAGTGGCGGGGGGGACACAATCTGCTGGTGAGGAGAGGGGGGAGAAGATCTTCAGGATCTCCTCCCAGGTCCATAACCAGAGGAGCTTAGTGGAGGGACTCACCCCATAAAATTTTTCTGCCCCCCAGTTTTTGTTGAAAAAAATTAATAATTATATTTATTACAGTTTTTTTCTGTCCCTCCCTACTTTTTTTGGTGCCCCCCCTCGAACGCTTAGGCTGCTACAGGCCTGTTTCCTCCCCCCTATCCTAACTGTATGATTAACCCTGATTAAATTTATGGTCAGTGAGGGGAGAAGAGGAGGCACATCTCCTCCCCTCTTCCCAACTGCATAACTGTATAAGACCCGTGAATTGGTTCAGGCCCCACATCTGGGTCAGGTCAGCCTTGGATCATCCTCCATCAGATTGGAGCCACTCTGAAGTACCAGATCAGGCCCTGAATTGGATCCAGGGGGCCACATAGAGCCCTAAAATTTCCATTCATTGCTTCATCCACTTTTGTTTCTGGCCCTGTCTACTACTGGTATGTGGCCCCTGCAAGCTTTCCCATGAAGGAATGTGGTTTACCATGAGGGAAGGTTTCCCATGAGGGAAGAGGACTCCTCACCCCTGAGATAAGGGATGGTGGCTCCATAATTTACAAACCATCTTCCTTTGTTTCCTCTGTTGTCTCCTCTCCAAAGGCAGCATGCATTCCAGCAGAGCTCTAGGCTGGCTTGTTCTTGAGAAGACTTTCCCCTGTCTCTCTGTTGGATGCTGAAAGCTTTTGATCAATATAGCATAGAAATCTTCTGACTGACTCCCTGCCAAAAGCAGCCCACGATGAACACCGATGACTGAAATATTTAACAACTGAATCTTACCTATAAATCACTTGGAAAAGGTGGTGTAGAGAGATATAAATATTTAACAATTGCTGGCAAGCTGATGAGCTGGAATCCTGGCTGACATCACCAAAGATATGTTATCGCTGCAGTCTCCACTTATTCTCAAAGCCTCAGTATCTAAGGAAATGGGGAGTGTGTGGAGTGTGTTTTCCCTTTCATTAACTGCTGGGACCCTACAGCTAGAAATCTCAATAACAGCATGCCCAGGTTTGTATGACATTGAGAGCGAGGAAAAACTAGAGTTGTGGGAAGGAGGCAGGATCCAGAAGGCATGTCAGAGAATCCTAAAAACCTCTGGAACAACCTTTGCCAACTTGGTGCCCTCCAAAATGTTGTGGAGACCAACTCCTAGCAGCCTCAACCAGAGGCTCAGAGACAGTGGCTTCCGTAAGACAATCTCATCAATTCATGCCTGGCTGAGATTTGAATTACACACTTCTTTGAGTCACATTGACATAACTCATGACAGTGGTCTTGCGACAATCCTCCTAACTCCCTGTTCTTCAACTTTGGGTCCCCAGATGTTGACGGCCTATAATTCTTATCATCCCTGATCATTGACCATGCTGTCTGGGGATGATGGGAGTTGTAGTCCAACAACATCTGGGGACCCACGTTTGAAGAACAGAGTACTGCATCCTAATTAAGATCAAATTTGCATGAGCATTTTTTCTCAGCACAAGGAATGAGAGGCCTGCATTGACTTATCCTTAAAAGTGTGCCCCTCCTCCTCAAGGTGAAACAGAGTGGTATTCTCCACAGGTCCACAACCTTCAGTGAATTCTCAGCCCCTTCTTATGGCAGAAGGCATCTCTCGTCATAGACCTAAGAGCCCAGCTCATCATAGGGTAGGGCTGAGGACACCTCTACCCACTCCCTCCTACAAACCCTCCCTCCCTCCAGGTAAAGTTGGAAACGTCCCCCGCCTGTAATCCTGGAGAGTTGCTGCCAATCAGGGTAGACCAGGGGTGGAGAAAATGCAGCCCTCCAGGCTACTTTATCTGCCCCCCAGAAATCTCCACACACCACACCTCTCACTAGTCCTGTGTCATACCCCAAGTGTTTTTACCTCTTGCTTCCTTAGATGGAGATGTGTGTGTGTGTGTGTAGAAAGTAGCTTACAGTATAAAAGTAAGATTTACATTTGTTGTTCCACCCATTTTTGCTTCTGGCCTCGCCCAGCATGTGGGTCTCAGAAGGCTGCCCAGAAGTGAATGCAGCTTTGGGCTGAAAAAGGTACCCCATCCTTGGTGTGGACAATACTGAGCTAGATAGACCAGTGGTTGAACTCAGTATAATTCAGCTTCCTAGATTCCTACCCTGCATCTGTTCTACTAATTCTATCCTCCTACAGCACACCTGGGCTTGATCCCAACAGCTCCTCCAGCCTCATCACAATTGGGAAACAAATTCCTTAGAGGTAACCCTCTAAGGCTGCAATCATATGCTCAGTTACTTGAGAGTAAACCGTATTGAACTCAATGGTGCTGAATTCTGAGAAGACATCTGTAGGACTGGGCTGCTTTCTGAAACAATATGAGACACGAAAGGCAGCCATCCTTTGAAATGCACTCTTATTCAACACTCTTATTTTGCAACGCAGTTCTCCATAACGAAGCAATGTTTTTAAACATGTATATATTATGGAGAAATGTGCATAAAAATGAATATATTACTGAAAATAACATACAAAACTGCATTAGAATTGCTTGCAAAAATGTGTACGTTAGTCAAAACTGCATACAAAAATGTGTTTATTAGGAGAAATTTGCACTAAAATCCTGAAAAATTTTCCTGAGGAATTTTTTTTTTAATTGTAAATTGCTGCAGCTATGTGGACAACTGAATTTAAGATTAGAAAATTTGAAACTGAGAGAATTGAAATTGACAGTTACTTCCATCACTACTGCAGATGTATTATAGGTTATTTTTTTACTTAATGGATTTTCCATAGTAAGAGGAAATCTGGATTAAATGTAAAAGAAAAATGTGGCCTGGCATTTTGATGACATGTGGATGGTGAGAAAATCACATATTCATGGGCAGCTCTGATCCCACAATAAACCTCTGTCTGGATGTACCCCTACTTCCAAGTAAATATTCATAGGGTTGCCCTGTTAAGAGAATGAGCCTTGAGACATCTTAAAAATTTATGATGGCATACGTTTTGTATTTCTGTAACACTTACGCTACAAAAAGCTCTGTAGTCTTTTTGAATTAACCAGGAAACAATATTAATATTCAACAGATCCTCCCCCCATGTTTGTATCTCTCACCACGTGGAGGCTCACTTAGAAGATCAGAACATAATAGGATCAGACCAATGGTCCATCTCATCCAGCATGCTGTTCTCACAGTGGCCAACCATATGCCCTCCAGCACGACCCGAGTGTAACAGCACTCTCCCTACCTGTGATTCCCAGCAACTGGCATTCAACAGCATACTGCCTTTGATCCTGGAAGTATCTAGTAGGCATTGATAGCCTTATACTCCATGCATTTCTCCAAATCCCTTTTAAAGCCAGCCATGTTGGGGGCGGCTACTTAGGGATAGAAAAATCTGTCAGTTTCGGTTCGCTCAGGTTCTCATTTTTCCAGCCTTAAATTCAGTTCTCCACATTTCTGCAGCAATTTGCAATATTTTTTTTTAAATCCTCATGAATATTCTCCAGTATTTTAATGTCAATTTCTCCCAACGAATACATTTTTGTAGGCAGTTTTGACTAATATACACATTTTTGCAAGCCATTACTCATCATATAACACATTTTTGCATGTTGTTTTCACTTATATATTAATTTTTATGCACAGCTCCCCTTAATATATGCATGTTTGTAAACACTGGTTGGTTGGAAAACTGCATCACAAAATTCAAATAAGTGCAGATTTTGAAGGATGGCTGTATTTCTGTTCTCATATTGCTTCCAAAAGTGAGGATTTGATAAATTTAGCTTGCAATGTGAACTGAACTGAAATTCTCGCCAAAGTTTTCTACCGCTACTACATCTTAAAATAAATATCTTGAAATATATTTGGGAGGGAGGATGACAGGACTTTCTTACCTGGTGGTGAGATATCCCTGTAAAACATTTTTGTGCAAAATGTCCCTAATGATACTGGCTTTTCCCCCCATATCCCACAGTTCAGAACACCTTTTCTGAGGCTAACTTTTAAAGCATAATTGCTGTACAATGATATTTTTAATGTTTCTAGCCAACATGGCTGTATAATTAGGCCTTGATAACAGCTTGTTTTTATAATGTTGCGAAAAACTAGAGGTTGCCTCAGCTTGAGGTTCACTTCACAGAGAATTTTTCCTTTCTGGATACATTTTATGTTAGTTTTAAGTGGTATGGGGGGGTAGAGGTGGAGAAGTTGTGCTACTACAGTAGTCCCAAAGAACAAAACAGTGAGAATTCTATTTTGAATCCTGTGCATAACCCACAACCACAAATCCCTTAGCACTTACAGCTCTAGGTAACGGCAGGATTTTACATAAAACTTCCAAATGACATGCCAGCTTTGCCTTCTTAAGTATTAATAATTAGCATAGGCCTGGCACAGTTACTCTTTGCAATAATAAAGACGTTTAAGAAAAAGAACAGCTTGCGTTGCTAATATTAAATACTTAGGCTGGGGAATGTTGATCTTAATTTTATTCCTAGTAAGAAAATATTACTGAGCAGGAAAGGAGCAATCACAAAAAGAAGAAAGTCACCCATGAAAAGCAAGGGTCCTCTTCTCTTTGCAAAGCAGGAGGAAGAGGTGAAATTTGCTACCCCCCAGAGTGAGTTCATGTTCACCTATTATTGCCTTGTGTCAAAATAATCCAGGCTGGCCAGGGCTATGGACAGCAATATGTGAATCCAGACTTGGAGTCCAGTTGAAAGGAGAGCTGTGCTGAAACATTTGGATAATCTTTTTTTTTAGCTTTCCGCCAGGATTGGAGGGGATGAAATTCTGAAGACCTTTCATGCGATCTAGACTTTAGCTGAAAATAAAATGCAAGATACTGAAGGCTTTTATCTTCTTTTCATTCTTAATGGGAATAAATCCCCAAGCTGCTATCAGGCCCCAATTCATTGCAAGTGCTGTTCTTCTTTAACCCTGGTCTCCAACAGGAGGAAGGGCAGGATATGAACCAACCCTTCTTTGTGTGCCCCCTCAACAGGAGGCTTGGGGTGGCAGCACAAGAACGGGCCTTTTCAGAGGTGGCCCCCAGTTGTGGAGTGCTCCCCCCAGAGAGGCACACCTGGTGCCTTTTCTATTCGCCTTGAAGTGCCAGGCAAAGACCTTCCTTTTCACTCAGGCCTTTGGTATGCTTAGTCTTTTTCGTTTGGGTTTTAAATTTTTGTATATTGTATGTTTTTAAGTTGGTTTTACACTGTATTTTTTTAAAATGTTTTGTAAGTCACCTAGATACCACTGGGTATGAAGCGACTAACAAACTAATTAATTAATCAATATATATTCAATAACTAAATAATAAATAATAACAGACTGCCCCACAGGAATGCTATATGACATAGCATTGTCCCTCCCATAGAGTATTCTGTGCTAGTATTTAGATCCTGTCTACTAGCCAAAGTTTTCAAGGCAGCTTACAACAGATTAAAAACAGAACAGACAGGAGTTTCCAGGGAGGGGCAATCTTGTGTGTACAAGTTTTTCCCCTCAGCTGTTCTACATTGCTGACCTTTCGGACCCAGTGGGCACCTTTGAAATGTTGAGAAAAGTGCTGTGGGTGCCAGTCACAAAATGGTTGTCATGGGGGGGGGGCGTGGCATAACATGAAATGGTAGCCACATCTGAAAAAGCAGGGGGGAAATACAGAGCCACAAAATGGAGGAAAGGCATCTACATCAGCCACTACTGTGCTTACTCACAAAGAGAAGGTATTTGAACTTCTTCTCTGTTCAGAATGGAAGGGAGGAAGGGTGTCCGATCCTGACATCCGATGACACGTGGGCATGTTTAAGGGGGCATGTTCAATGTAGGAGAGGGTACACCAGTGCAAACAGGAACTGAGCAGGAAGAGCAAAACAGTCTCTCATGCACTGCAGGGGTGAGACTGCTGGGATCATCAAGGGGCAAGCGTCTCCACATGCCCCGCCCCCATCACCCCTGCTCTTGCTGACACCTTTCTGGAGGCTACTCTTTACCAGAAAGATGAATGTATTTGGTTTTTAGTTGTTGTTGCTTGTTAAAATGTTAAGATTCCGTTATCTTATTTTTTTGTAAATTGTATTGTTTTCTTTTTCTTGCTTGTTCAGTGAGTATTCTCTGTAAGCCCACCTCGGGGCCTTTTTGGCCAAAAAGCAGCCTAGAGATAAACCACAACATAACATAATACAGTGGGTTTTTAAGGCGATATTTACTAAGACCTTTTTGGGGCACCATAGGAGGTATTGGTGGGTACACTGGCACCCGTGGGCAGGGCCGGTTCTAAAGGGCGGCCGGGTGGGGCACTGGCCCGATGGCCCCTGGAGCTACCGGGGGCCCCTCAGCTGCCCCTCCACTCCTCTTCCGCGATCCGCAGCCCCCCATGGCCCCCACCTACCTGTCTGCTGTCTTTTACCATTGCCCGTAACGAAGATGGCGGCTGCGATTTCCCTAAGGTATTGAAGCCCCTGCCGCCATCTTAATTGATGGCAAAGATGCACGCACGTAGCACACACAAGTGCCATCAACAAACATGGTGGCGGAGGCGTCATCCCCTTAGGGAAACCGCAGCCACCATCTTTGTTAAGGGCAATGGTAAAAGACAGCAGACAGGTAGGTGGGGGTGTGTGGAGGGGGCGTGTGTCTGTGTGTGCACGTGCGCACATGCACACACACATGCCGAGGCCTAGGGCAAGCTGATGGCCAAGGGCCCTGGCATTCCTGGAGCCAGCCCTGCCCTTGGGCACCATGTTGGCAACCCCTGTACAGCAGCTACTCTGCTTCTGAAGCTCTGGGCCATGGCAGATCTGAGGCCATGGCTGTGTCAGAGCAGCTGGGTGTTAGTCCCTCACAGGGTGTGGATTTCTCAGCTAGGCTGTCACACTTCTGCTTCCAACTGGCACATGGGAGAGGCACCACAATTAAGGTAAACAATTAAGTAATGATTTACTTAATTATTTTACTTTATTCAAAAGACTTCTATACCATTTTTTTAAAAGTCAGTTGCCTCACAAAGCAGTGTGCAATCCATAAAATCCATCAAAACAGTGAACACAGCAGCAGCAGCAACAACATCCATTACATTGAAACTGACTAAAATCAGCCCTGGGCAATAACCTCCATTATCTAGCATCCCTATATTAAATGTCTACCTTGTCCTTTCTTCCAAATAAGTCCAGGGCAGCAAGCAACAAAGCAGTCAAACAGTACAATTAAACAAAAAAATTTAAACATTTAAAAACATCTAAACCATTCAAAACAGGCACATATTTTCAGTTCTGTTAATCCCGAGGTTGCCAGGAACAATATCTTAAGACTTAGATCAGGGGTCGCCAACCTTTTTGAACCACAGGGGGCACAGTTTGTATTTTGAGAGAGTGCTGAGGGCATCAGTCGCAAAATGGCTTCTATGAGGGCATAGCATAACCCAAAATGGCTGCCATGGAGGGCAGAATTAGAGACAGTACAGACCTTGTACTGCTGCTTGCCCCCCTCCCCCGACTGCTAGGGCCTAGTTTGAGACTAAGAGGTTCCTGCTTCAAACCCTGATGTGCTTCTTTGTGTTATTGTCTACCGAATTCACTGAACACTGAGCACAACCCCATCTGGCAGCCACAATTTCAGGCTTATTTTGTTTGCCACTGGGCTGGAACCATTTCTGTCCCTCTGAGCTTCCAACCCATCAATCTCAGGGCCCCCCATCATGATCTCCCAAATCCCTTCACCCATGAAAAAGAAGGATGGTCTCCCTTTTAAAAATAGCAACAACAATCTATTTAGAAACTGTCTGGCCTGTCTTCTATTTTAAACTGGCTTAATCATATTAGGACAATAGCTCATGACCAAACTCACTTTCTTAACGGAAGAAGGAACTTCACAAGATAATAGCAAGATGCTATTTTTTAGTGAAACTTTGGAAAGACAAACTTTCAGGATAATTATATATCATACGTGATTTTATTTTATTTTACTTCTGCCTAATTTTTCTTTATTTTGACAATTTAGATAACATTTAATTACTGGCCACATTCACACTATACATTCATTCCATTTTTATTCCACTTTAAACAGCCATGGCTTCCCCCAAAGAATCCTGGAAAGTGTAGTTCAAGAAGGGTGCTGAGAGTTGTTAGGAGACCCCTTTTCCCCTCACAGAGCTCCAGTTCCCAGAGTGGCTTAACAATCAGTCCCTCTTCCCAAGGAACTCTGGGAACTGCAGGTCTTTGAGGTCAAGCTGGGTGTCCTAACAACTTCCAGCAACATTGACAAACTACACTTCCCAGGATTCTTTGGGGGAAGCCATGGCTGTTTAAAATGGAATAATAGTGGAATAAATGTATGGTGTGAATGTGGCCACTGTTCCATCTAAGCAAGGTTCAATATAATGACTAGAAATGAGACAAAACTATAAAATCAGAATTTGGTTAAAAATAAGCTTAACCTATACTTCTTCACTGATAACTTACTGGTGTATTTCATAACAATACCAACAATAATAATGATAATAGCAGCAGCAACAACAACAACAACAGGAGGCTGTGACTGCTGAGCTTCTGAAATGATGGTGTCAGGGAGGGATTCTCCATCTTCCCCTCCCTCCCCTCTCCAAATGCTATGGAGCCTGGGGAAGCTATATTTCCCAGGGTCCCCAACAGCTGAAATACTGCTGTAGCAGAATTCCAAGTGCCAGGAGAAGAAAGGATGGGAGAGGGACAGAAAGAAGACGCCCTGTCATTCTTGCAGCAGAGCAAGATGAAACAGTGGGAGGGAGGAGCAACCCATTATCTCCTCTGTCATTCTTTTTCAGCTTGGATTGTAATTCAAGGCAGACCCTCTGAGACCTTGGATGACTACACCCTGATGGGGTTGTATTCAATGTAGCATTAAGGTGAAAGTTTCATCAGTGTGAGGATTCCTCCCCCTCTCCTCCCCCTCTCCTCCCCCTGTGTGCCCCCTAAATCTGTTCTGGGCTTCCCCTAAACCCTCCAGAGCAGATCTGGGGACACTTCAGGACATGCACAGAGGGGGAGGAGAGGGGAGAATCCCATTGGGCTAGTGCTAATCCTGCTAACACAAGGTCTGAGTTGAATACCACCCATGATGCATAAGAACAGGGAAGAAAGAGAAAAGCCATCATTGGAGCACCAATGCTGGAGGCTGGTCTTCCTTTTGCCACGCTGTTCTTCCTGGGTGGCAGGGGGCGCAGCCTTCCAGTGAGCTGGCTGGTGGCAGGGGCCGCAGCAGAGTAGGGATGGAAAGATCTGTCAGTTTTGATTCTCTTGGCTTCTCATTTTTCCAGTCTTAAATTCAACTCTCCACATTTCTGCAGCAATTTGCAATTTTTTAAACAAAAGAATTCATATGAAAATTCTCCAGCATTTTAGTGTGCATTTCTCCGAATAAACACATTTTTGTCTGCAGTTTTGACTCATGTACACATTTTTGCAAGCCATTTATTGTCATATAATGCATTTTGGCATGTTATTTTCATTCATGTATTCATTTTCACGCACAGGTTCTCCTAATATATGCATGCTTGTAAACACTGTTTGGTTGGCAAATTGCATCACAAAAGTCAAATAAGTGCACATTTTGAAGGATGGCTGTATTTTGATTCTCATATTGTTTCAGAAACTGTGGATTTGATAAATGTGGCTTGCAATGTGAACGGAATCAAAATATGTATTCCTGTAGACATTCTTGCAAGCCGTTTCTTGTCACCTAATGCATTTTTGCATGTGGTTTTCACTCATCTATTCATTTTGATGCACGCTTTCCCCTAACATATACGTCTTTGTAAACATTGGTTGGCAAACTGCATCGCAAAATTTGGATACATGTGAATTTCAAAGGATGGCTGTGTTTTGGTTATCATATTGTTTCAGAAAGGTGAATCTGATAGATTCAGCTTGAAATGTGAACTGAATCAAACGTCTCGCTCATCCCTACAGCAGAGGCCATCAACCTATTATGCTGTTTCTGAAGGCTCTAGGCTGGATTAGTCATTATTCTAAGTAATAGCAATGGGAGAGACATTTGGCCTCAGAGATAGTTCCCTGGCCTTAGCATGTCATCTCTCGTGCGAAGGCATGGTCTGTCCAACTCCTTCTCTGTGACTGCTGCCTTGGATTTTGATCTCTTCCCAGTTTAACTATAGCCCATAAAAAGAAAGTCCACCTCATATGAAATGAGAAGGGGGTGATGGTTGGCTTGCTTGTATTGTTGCTAGGGGTGGGCGAATCTGTCAATTTTTGTTTCTCTCAGTTTCTCATTTATCCAATCTTAAATTCAATTCTCCACCTTTTCACACATTTGCAATTTTAAAAAAGGAGGTCCTCCCTCCATGGTCAGAGGCAGTATACTTCTGAATACCAGTTGCTGGAAACAGCAGGAGAGGAGACTACTCTTGTGCTCAGATCCTGCTTGTGCACTTCCCATGTCAACTGGTTGGCCACTGTGAAAATAGGAAGTTGGACTAGATGGGCCATTGGCCTGATCCAGCAGGCTCTTCTTGTGTTCTCGTGAAAATTAATCAACATTTCAGTGTAAATTTCTCCTAACTACATTTTTGTATTTTGCCTATTATACTCTTATTTTTGTAAAGTTCCCCTATTAGAATGCATTTTGTATGTTATTTTCATCAATATACTTTAGTATGTGCATTTTCGTACACATTACATGACTGGAAACTGCACTGCAAAATTTGAAAGGTGCAGATTTCGAAGGATGGCTGTGTTTTTGTTCTCACATTGTTTTGGAAAGTGCAAATTAAGGAAGGTTTGCTTTTAAATGTGAACCAAAATGAATTTCTTTTCCTAGTTGTTGCAGTCCCCACCAGTGTGGATGGTCTCGTCTGGCTTTGCCACTGGTACCGTGGGTGTTGCCCATTGTAAAATTGTACAGGAGTATCTATGCCTTACTTCTCCAGCCTGCTCGCTCCAGTGTCAGTCTTTCTTCTGAAGGCATACGGGACTTTTCAAGGCTTTCCAAAGCTTTGGTTGGCTTTTTCTCCTGGACCTTGTTTATAATACCCTCTTGGAGCACTGAAGGATGAGCACCAAGGAGTTCCTGTTCCACTCTCATTTCCTTCAGATCCAGCTTACGTGCTCCTTCCCAATCAAGTCTGAGTGGTTTTGAGCTCTTTCAGCCAAAGACGGTTGGCCTCTTCTCTTTTATTACCGGGTCTTTTAAGTTCCTCTGTTGGACTTCACATCAACAAGGGCACACACTGATCCTATCACAGGAATGGATTCACCATGCATAAAGTCTGCAATTTCACTTTTGCCTTTTGGTCACACTCAAACTTCTGGAGAGCAAGCCTGTTTCTCCAGTGCAGACATGAAGGAATATTGCTTTCTGTTGCTCTTCATTGGAGATCTCAGCTGCTAGGCCTGGTCTTTCAACATATTGCAGTAATGCCTCTTTTTCTTCATTTTACTCCTTGATTTTCCCAAGGAGTTTTTCTTATTAGGTTTTCTTATTGTCACTTTTCTATATATAGGCCCCCTTTGGATCAAATAAACCACACAGTCACTGTTATTGCAGACCAAACAATATGCTGCTTCATGGATGGAAAGAACACTGAAGAGAAAAGAAAAGTTCATGAGAAAGATATGTCCAAGGATGCTCCAGCCCATGACAATAGACAGTACTAAATTTAGGAAGGAGAGAAGATAGCAGCCTGAAGGCTAAGACATGGAAGATGCCAAGGTGTGGGAATGGGAGGCAGCTCATGATGAATGAATTTCCAGCAGCATCCAAATTGAAGGCCATTCCTAGCTTCAGCTCTGGGGGTGGAGACAGCTCACTGAAATCTTAATTCACCCTTGCAGAAATCATTTCTTTGTCACCATTTAGGAAAACAGCATGGAGAATTTAAATTTTCAGAGTAAATCACCAGGAGCAAAACTAGAGATCAGAGCTTGGGGGTGGCAAGCGGGGGGATAAATGGCAAATGTTTCTTTCTGGTTTCAAATGTCTCTTTCCTTCGTTCCAAGTTCATGCTAAAGAAGCAAATTCAAAGAAAGAGAAGTATATAGAACATGCCCTCAAAGGAAAGCAGCTGCTGACCTGACTGATGGAGACACAGAGAAGTATAACGTGAGCTTATCACCTGTGGCTGCTTCCAATTGTCCTAGAGCAGGGATAGCCAACTCCGATCTGCTTAGAGTCCCTTGCCTATAGAGTCTGGGCGCGGGAGTTTGGCTTTGTTGCGCAAGAAACTTGTTCCATATGGTGCTGACCTCTGACTATGTGTCTATGTATCATCATCTATTCTGACTGGTAATGGCTGTCCCATGTCTGAGGTCATTTAAGTCAGTATCATGCCACTTTAAACTGTCATGGCTTCCTCCAAAGCTTTCTGGGAACTGCAGTTTGTGAAAGGTGCTGAGAGTTGTCAGGAGACTCCAATTCCCTCCCCCCAAAAGAGCTACATTTCCCAGAGTTCTCTGGGAAGAGGGATTGATTGTTAAACCACTCTGGGAATCAATCCCTCATCTCAGGGAACTCTGGGAATTGTACCTTTGGGTCTCCTAATAACTCTCAGCATCATTCACAAATGGCAGCTCCCAGGATTCTTTGTGGGGAGCCATGACTGTTTAAAGTGGTATAATACTGCTTTAAATGTATGATGCAGATGTGGTCTTAGAGAAAGATCTTTTTGCGTCACCTGCTGCCTGATTCCAGGGATTAAATTTGGGACCTTCTACATGCAAAGCATGTGCTCTGGCACTGAGCTACCGGTCCCTTTAACGAACGTTCAGGCTTTCTAATAAAGGTAGCATGAGCAGGGCCTTCTCAGTTATGGGGTACACCTGGGGTGGGGAAACTTTGTCAGCCTGAGGGCCACATTCCCTTCTGGGCAATCTTCTGAGGGCCACATGCCAGAGGTGGGTGACAACAGAGGCAAAGGCAGGCAGAGCAGCAACCATCTATTTTACCTTTGTCAAATGTAGGCTAGTTTTGACCCACACACCTCTCTCTATCCTCCATCCAGTGCTTCAAGAGCACATTCCAGTCAAGCAAAAGCACTCAAGGCAAAAGAAAGGCCAGTGAGGTGCATGGTCTGGGAAGAGGGGGCATCGTTGGGGCTGGGGTGGTGTGTGGGGAGACCAAATAGAGAGGCTTGGAGGGCCACACTGATCCCTTGGCCTGAGGCTCCCCACCCCTGGTGGGCCCACATTTAAGCACATCAGGGCATTGCACAGAAAACCCAAAGACAGGCATAACGTTAAAACTCTTGAAAACATTCTGTCTCTTGAAAACAGTCTTTTTTTCCATTGTGGCCAGGTATGGCTGAGAAATGAAATTTGGTTCACATTTCAAGCAGAATCTATCAAATTTGCACTTTCTGAAACAATATGAGAACCAAAACACAGCCATCCTTTGAAATTCACACTTATTCGAATTTTGGGATGCAGTTGCCCAACCAAACACATTTACAAAAATGCATATGTTAGGGGAAAGTGTGCATAACAATGAATATATGAGTGAAAACAATATATAAAAATGCATTATATGATGAGAAATTGCTTACTTACAAATGCCTACGAAAATGTGTTTATTAGGAGAAATTCACACTAAGATGCTGAAGAATTTTTATGAGGATTTTTTTTTTTAAAGCTAATTGCTGCACAAATGTGGAGAACTGAATTTAAGACTGGAAAAACGACAAACTGAGGGAACCAAAACTGACAGGTTTTTCCATCCTTAACTGGGGCAAAAGTGTCAACATAATGTGACACGGTTGGCAGGGGTCAAGTGGGATTCCTTTCAGGGTTGAATTCATCCTGCAGAAAGGGGAGCTTGCTGAAGAAGTCACGGATTAGATCCAAACCACCGGCATCCTGACTCATTGCTTAGCCACTATGCTATGAACTAAGCTATGCTGGGACTTGGAAGCACATCTTCCAAACAGCTGGAAGGGCCTTTTCAGAGCTCAAAGAAGCCTGCAGTGTTCTTCTGACATGTCAACCCATCTTTAACAGCAGGGATGGACAAGCCACATCGTAAATGAGAACAGTTTACTTTTGAAGGATGAGAGATTCGGGACAATTTTAAATACATATTCAAGTGGAAAAATAATAATAAATGAGAACCTACTGAGATTTAGTAGGTAAATGAGAGGGCAGTATGCTTTGGGACCCTGAGTTAATGATTAATGATGATCATTGGTCCTTCTCTCTCTCCCTCTGGCCCACACCAAAGGTGGTAGTGGCATGACAGCCATAATCTTCAGATGCACCACAAAAGGCTGCTGTCATAAAGCAGAACAGACTGTGCCATTTTTCATTTAGTATGTTTTTATGCATGCCTCCCCTTCCCCCATGCAATCTCACCCTTTATGTGTGGAGTTTGTGTTTAATAAAACACAAATGCAGCGGATTCATAATAACAGAATCATAGACAGGAAAGGGACCTCAAAGATCTAATCTCCAATCAACTTATGGAACTCACTGCTGCAGTGATCAAAGGCTAGCATCTTGTTTAAGCCCCTTTTAAGTGTTCATATGTGTATAATGCATGTGTGCATCGGGGGATCAGGAGGGCTCATTGCAGTGTCAGGCTCTATACTAGATCTATATGTGCTCATTCAGAGATCTGTGAGGATCCCCTGCATATACTACCGTATGCTCACAAGTTCCCTACAGACATCTGAATTCATGCTGGAATCTGAAGCCTGATGCCCTCCTTCATTTGTTGTGCACAGATGAACTCCATTGGAATCTATTAGCCATGATAACCTAATAGAACCTCCCTTTACAGAGGCTCTGAATACCAGATGCTGGGGGAAATTGTTGGGGGGGGGGGAGAGAGGCTTTTATGTTCATCTTGTGCATTTCCTGGAAATATCTCTGACTGGTTGTTTCTGAACATGGAATCAGTGGTATAACTGAGGGAAATTAGCAAAGCCTCCTTTTTATGGAAAGTGAATGGGGTGATAAGGCTTTCAAATTTGTTTTATGACAAATTGGCATAGAGGACGTCAGAGAATGAGGAAAACTAGTTAAGCAGAGGCTGGATACGTCTTTTCTTTGATGGGGTTCTTACTTCACACTAGCACTTTAAATATTAACCCTTGCAAGATTGCTTGCCTTTCTAATCAAAAGCTAAAGGTTACACTTCAGCTGTTTGGAGATCTTTCTATTACATCTCAATGTGCATTACAGCATGAACCTAGGCTATCAGAAGTAAGCACCACTGAGTCCAATGGAGCTTACTCCTGGGAAACTCTGCACAGGACAGTCGTCATGCTGATCCTCATACACTGGGCATTATGCTATGTTCTGCTGCTCTTTGGAATGTATACATGTGTGAGTGTGTATCAACACACTCCTTGCTGCCCCGGGTTCCTTCTTGGAGGAAGAGTGGGATATAAATAGCTCCCTCCACTTTTGGTCTTGCTGCAGAGGCTGTGATAATGAGCTTCTGCATGGAATACTTTTCCTTGATGGATGCAGATGGATGACTTAGCAAGGCAGTTCTCACACTTGAGAAAATGGTGGAAGGTGTCTTATACCAAGTCAGGCCATTGGTCCAGCTAGCTCAGTGTTGTCTACATTGACTGACAGTGGCTCTCCAGGATTGTAGGCAGGTCCCAGGAGATGCTGAGGGTTGGACCTGGGACCTTCCGCATGCAAAGCATGTGTTCTGCCACCAAGCAATGTCCCTTCCCCAACATAGTAAATGGCCTTACACTCGAGTTACACCATTGGTTAAAGCTAGTTCACGGTATTACCTCGACACTGACTGGAAATGGCTCCAGGTCAAGACTTTCCTCTCCTCCCAGGCATTTTAGCATGTGTTTTATATTGTTTTAAATTTTTAAATTGTGTTTTAAATTGTTTTTTTTTTAAAGATGTATTTTAAATTGTATTTGTTTTTAGTTACTGTAAACCGCCCAGAGAGCTTCAGCTAAGGGGTGGTATACAAGTATAATAAACAGAGCTTGGAAAAGTTACTTTTTTGAACTACAACTCCCATCAGCCCAATCCAGTGGCCATGCTGGCTGGGGCTGATGGGAGTTGTAGTTCAAAAAAGTAACTTTTCCAAGCTCTGAAATAAATAAATAAATAAACTGAGAGAACCGAAATCGACAGATCTTTCCATCCCTACTGGGCAGTGACCATTTGGGGAACAGAAAGGAGACTGAAGTGCTGCATTGAGTCCTACCATGAAAATAATTGATTGGAGCCGTCAAAGCTTGACTGCACTAGCCATCTGCTAGACCTGGTCTCTGAAGGGTTATCATGCATATTTCTTTGGTTCTGTAATTAGGTTAGGTGGGGTTTTGTTTTGTTTTTTGAATCTCTGAATTCGCATAGATCACATCCAGGAAGCGAATCCACACCCAGACATTTGCTTCCTTGTTATCAATTGCCCTTGTTGGATCAGGGTCACTAGTTGGGATCCAGAGGGCCACGGTTTCACTCCAAGACTTGTCAAGCCCTCCTTGCCCTGGCTGCCCCCACCTGGAAAATCTACTTACGAAGGTTTTTCCAGAGCAACATCGAATGTAGCAGCTGCAGCCACGGGTTAAAAATGGGCATGTCCCCTTATGCACACTTCAAAACACTTCAGGTTGCCAACCTATTATGCACACTTATCTATGAGTAGGCATGGGGAAGACATTTGATTCAGTTCACATTTAAAGGTGCACTTACCAAATTTCCAAAACAATAGGTGAACAGAAACACAGGGATCTTTTGAAATTTGCACTTCTCCAAATTTTGCAGTGCAGTTTTCCAGCCAAGTCATGTGTACAAGAATGCATAAACTGGGGTAAAGTGTACATATAAATGCATATGTTAGTGAAAATCACACACACACACACACACACACACACAAATACATTATATTTGGGTTGCACAATTTCTTTGCAAAAATGTGTGTGTTACGAGAAATTCCCCAAAGATGCTCATGAATTTTCTTGAGGATTTCTTTTTTTAAAAAAGTGCAAACTGATGGGGGGGGAGGCCCAGGCAGGCTCTCCCTACCCTGACTGTATGTTTAATTCAGGTTTGAAACCCTGATTAAACACGCCGACAGGAATGGGATGGAAGAAGGCACACGCCACCTGCCTGCACTTCCTTCTCCTCACTTTTCCTCGCAGTCTGACCACACACACCCCAATTTGGGCATCCCTGAATCATTCAAGGTGGGTGATTCAGAGCTGCCTTGACTTGCTCCAGCCAAATCCTAGACTGGCTCGCATCAGCCCAATTCAGCTCAGGATCTGGGATTCAGCCAGAGCAGTTATATAGCCCTAGTTTCCACCACAGATACAGATAAAATGATTTATGGCTGTTTGAACCCTAAGCCTTCCTGGTTATTCAAATCCGATACTCTACTCTTTGCTGTGGTGCTATTGACGCCATCCAGTAGGCTCCTGCAGCAGCCATGGACATTTGTAGACCTCTGTCAAATTGCATTTTCCTCTTTTCTGAATGGGGGGGGATCTGTTTTTCAGTCAAGCTCGAAAGAAAACACACACACACATCATGCAAAAACAGTTTGATCTAAGCCTGCAGGGATAAATGGCCATTGAATGGCAGGTGTGGGGAACCTTTGCCCTTCTGGATGTTGTTGAACTACAAGTCCCATCATCCCCAGCCACTGGCCATGTTTCCTAGGGCTGATGGGAGTCGTAGTTCAGCAACATATGGAAGGCCAAAAGTTTTCTACCTCTGCTGTATGGCAAATAGTGATTAATCTGAGTGACCTCACAAAAAATTCTTTCAGTCACTCTCCATCAATTCATATGGAAAGGAAATTCATTCAGATCAAAGGGAAAATGTTGGTCAGATTTTCATGGGTGGGGTGGAGCTTTTTCTCGTACTTGCTTTTCTTTTAAGGTAGGCGAGGGTGTTTGTGAGTGTCCTTCCTTTCATGCAACAAATTCATCTCAATGGTGGTCTGCACTCTGTAGCCTTCCCAGATGTCTATGCATCCATTTCAAGCCTAGGAGAAGACATCATGGGGAAACTCCTCCCCTGGGGCTTCTGCAGATCAGGACTCACAGGCAGCTGGGGAGGCTGCAGAGTGCTGGAGAAACGTTTAATGGGAAGAAAAGCACCCTCACAAAACCAACCCTGGTCACCTTAACAATGATAAGATAAGCTCAACAATTCTGCACTGACTAAAATTCTCCAGTGGCCTGAGAAAAAGGTGGAGAAATTGGAGGACAAATTTCAGCACCACGCTAGCAATGCTATCAAATTGTAGCCCAACACACATCATGCTGAAAATCATAGAATTGTAGAGTCGGAAGGGGCCTATAAGGCCATTGAGTCCAATCCCCTGCTCAATGCAGGAACCCAAATTAAAGCATTCCCAACAGGTGGCTGTCCAGCTGCCTCTTGAATGCCTCCAGCATTGGTGTGCCCAACACTCCCTAGGACACTGGTTCCATTGTCGTACCACTCTAACAGTTAGGAGGTTTTTCCTGATGTTCAGCCAAAATCTGTCTTCCTGTAACTTGAGCCCATTATTCCATGTCCTGCACTCTGGGACGATCGAGAAGAGATCCTGGCCCTCCTTTGTGACAACCTTTCAAGTACTTGAAGACGTTAGGCCTTTCTTCACCTCCAAGGGTGGAATTCAGTGGGTCTCTCGTGAGAGCAGCCTCGCGGTTCTTTACAGCTCTGAGAGTTCTCTCTTGCTTTTTGTTGTAGACAGCTCTGCTTTTGGTGCTCAGAGAGACCTGCCTGAAGCTGTTGGATCATTATGTCTGCTATAGGTATTATGCAGAGTCCACAACGCATGCTCTTTAGGAATTGGACAGTATTCCCTTTCCCTGACTAACCACTAGCCCCCCGAACTATTTATTTCCACTGACACTACTGAACTAGGTCAGTGCCTGTCCCATAGGAGGATGTTCTAACATCACCGCAGTTAGATGCTGACAAGTGTTAAATGAAATCTACATATCTTGTTCATGGATGTAAAGGGGAAGGTTTAACCATTTGATGGGGCATGAGTCAGTATGAATGAAGCCAGTGAATGAAAACAGTGCTAATGCTGGTGTTGACTGGGGTACAAATAGATGTCTTCCATTCATGCTTCTTTCTCAATCTGTCAGGCGTCTCCTTCTTTATTGTTCCACAAGAGATCCATACACCTTGCTTTGCAACAACAGGAGAGCATTAGCTTGCTTCTTAAAACTACACACCATGCTGGGATATTAAAGGACACTTAACAAACAAACAGGAATTGGTTCACTCAGTGAAAAGGTTTGTCTGGAAATGCCTGCATGGTAGATCTGCTGAAATATTTAGTTGCCAAATCTGGGGCAGCCAACATGGTGTTCTCCCAATGTTGTGGACTGACTGCAACTCCCCTGATCCCTGACTATTGGACCATGTTGGCTGAAAATGATGGGAGTTGGAGTCCAACACATTGGCTACCCCCCCCCGCAGGTGGATCAATGCAGCCTTCGCCAACTTGGTGCTTTCTAGATGTTTTGGACTACAGCTCCCAGAAGCCAGCAGTGCTAGCTGGGGCTGATGGGAATTGTAATTCAAAACAGCTGGAGGGCACTAGGTAGACCAGCCTTTCTCAACCGGTGTGCCTCCAGATGTTGTTGGACCACAACTCCCATCAGCCTCAGCCGGCTGAGGCTGATGGGAGTTGTGGTCCAACAACATCTGGAGGCACACTGGTTGGGAAAGGCTGAGGTAGACAAAGCCTGGATTAGTCAATCAGAAATATTATCATGCACTCAAATTGGCCCTGATTAGTCAGGGAGCAGATTGTTAAAATTCTTTTAGATACATGTACATATAGAAACTGCAAGTCTCACATGACATCTTAAAAAAGAAAGAAGCAGCGATGTGAAAGAAGCAGGATTTTGTAATTTCATAATTGTAAGACTTCTCCCCACACACACACACACATAGTTTGCATGTTGCACTATGCTTCTCTCATTGCCCTTGTTGCTGAACGGAACTGCTTTGATCTATGGGGCTGCCAGTCATTCGGTCAAGTTCACCCTCACAGGCTTCTGTGCTTGTACATATTGGATATGTGAAGTGTCCTCGAGGGAAACTTTGTTGTGGCTTCTGTAATTTAAAGGGGTGTGCGTGTTTTTGTTGGCTCACCAAATGGCCATGAAATCACTGGGATAAATAGTGTATGAGGCATACAGCTCTTCAGAATACCTGTCAGCAAATGCCTCGAGGTAGATGTTGTCCCAGAAGATACTGTGCTAAAACTGATGTTATATAGTGGCTAAGAGCCCACGGTTTCAACCTCATCTGAAACATGCTTTCATTTTTTTATCTATTGCATTTCTACCCCGCCTTTCCATCAAGTAGCTCAAGGTGGCGTACATGGCTTTGCCCTATCCCTATTGTCTCACAACAACCCTGCAAAGTAAGTTAGGCTGAGAGTTGGTGACTTTGTCCAAGGTCACCCAGGGAGCTTCATGGCCGAGCGGGGGTTTGAACTCTCATCTCCAAGGTCCTAATCCAACACTCTTAAGCCACTACACCATATTGGATCTCAGGATGAGATCACTACGCAAGCCAGTGGTCAAGCATCCAGTTCTGAGCGAACTGACCAGTTGAGATTGAGCTCACAAGAGGAGACAGGTCTGACAGTGGTCTGAAACAGAGAGTGAGAATGAAG
This sequence comes from Rhineura floridana, assembly GCF_030035675.1. Lineage (NCBI taxonomy): Eukaryota > Metazoa > Chordata > Lepidosauria > Squamata > Rhineuridae > Rhineura > Rhineura floridana. The sequence goes on along the minus strand of NC_084492.1, from coordinate 10,614,988 downwards.
GACTGAAAGCCAAGGACGGTGGATCCCCTGAAAGGTTGAAAAACAGCATTGAGAAACAAGAGGGGATGACAGCTGATTCAGTACCTTGGACAGGTCCCAGGGAGCAGACAAGTTGTTCAGACTAGCGCTCAGACTTAAAGGAGCCATATACGCCCTGGGCCTGTCTACCTCCTCTTAGGCCCCATCCTCTTCCTGGGGTCATAGAGAGCCTTAAAGGGGCAGACCCTCTGTCTGGAGCTTGGCAAGTCATCACTGCCCTGTTATCTTGTGCCAGGCACACTGTCTGTGATGGTGAGTAGGCTCTGTGGAATGTGAGGCCCTCAGGGGTTTGGAGGCTGGCCACTGAGTGGTGTCTGTCTGACTCAGAGATTGCAATCACTGGGGGTTCTAGCTCAGGAGTCTCTGGCTTGGGCTCAGTGTCAGGGCCCCAATTCAACACCTCCCTGCTCCTAGCCCTCCTGACGCAGCTGTCCCTTCAGTGTCCAGGTCACTGCTGGTGGCCTGGATCATGACAGGAACAAAGGCAACAGCCACTAGGCAGGCCAATCCTCTGCAACAGGTGTAATGCTAAATTTTGTGCCAGTTTACTAGAGGCTTTTACATAGAGATGGTGTGGATCTGCACTAGGTATGATGTGAATTCATTAGTTAATTGAAAAGAACAATTTTAAAAGATTTTTTTTAAACAGGGGAAGGGTTGTAGCTCAGTGGTAGGGCATATGTTTTGCATGCAAAGGTCCAAAATTTAATTTCTGGAAAAAACTTTTGCCTGGAATCCTGGAGAGCCAATGCTAGTCCATGTCATCAGTACTCAGTTAGATAGCACCGAATTGCCTGAGTGATATAAGACAAATTCCTTTGTTCCTAAATATGGAAAGAGACCCAAGGGCCACAGTGACTCTAATATTTATTTATGTATTTTAATTACAACAGTTATACAGCACTTTATTGTAAAAAAATCTCAAAGCATTTTACAGAAAGAATTAAAACAAAACAATTATTGGCAAAAACAGTTAAAGACAGGTATTTAAAAACATTCAATAAAACCAACAATGAGTTAAAAATAGATAAAAATGTAATAGCTTCTACATGCCAGGGTAGGCTTCCCAAAACAAAAATGTTTTTAGCAGGTGCCAAAAAGAGTACAATGAAGGCACCTGCTAATGTCAATAAGCAGGGAGTTCCAAAGCATAGGTGCTGCCACACTTTTCTTACAAGAGCAGAACAAGTGCTATGTGGTACCTGTAGCATGGAAAGCTCACCTTGAACTTGGCCTGGTAGCAAATCAGCAACCCGTGCAGATTTCAGAGCAGATTTCATGTGCTGAAAGGGTCTCACTCATGTCAGCAATCATTCCACAGCATTCTGCACTAACTGCATCCCCCAGGTCAGGTTGTGCCGCATGGGGATTTCTGTGACCTTAGCTAACTGGCTGCCAGGATTTTTTTAGTTTTGGTTTTTGGTTAGGAATCCTGACTGGTTGTGGGATGTTGAGTTTTCTGCCTTACTCATCTTGTTGTGGTTGGTACAGTATTGCATTTAGGAAATCATCACTGTCTTTTCTTTTTCTTTTTCTATTTGCATTTCATTTACCTTTATCCTCACTCCCTTTCATCCATAGAAGCAACAACAGTGTTTCCATGTGCACTACTCTAACCTCATAAACCCACTGATGATGCACCTTGTTGATTGTTTCTTGCCTAATAGTGATAAAAGAGAATTCACATACTGGGCAGCGTGGCTGCAATTGTTGTTGTTCCCAAGCTGCAGCCTATGAAGGTAGACCAAATGTGTGTTTTCTCTCTGTCAGTTATTATTCACTGGAATTGGGTTGGCTGTCAAAGTGAGTTTATAGCAGCCCACAGGGGAGACAAAAAAGAGTAGAGAATCTTCTTACTGTTACTAATTTCTCAGAGCTCTTTCTGAAGTGAAGGGTCAAATCTGTAAAGAAATTTGAATGTTAAAAGGTAGGGCAGGGCATTCCAGGCAGGTGGTTGCTCTGTGGAACTCCCCACCCTTAAATATTAGACAGGAGCCATCTTTATTATCTTTTCTGCGCTTATTGAAGACCTTCCTCTTTCAACAAGCCTTTTAAGTTGAGACCTTATCCCAGTCTGCTTCTGTGTTGGAATTGCTTTTTAATATGTTTTTAAACCTTGTGTTTTAAACAATATGTTTTTAAACCTTTTTTTAAAGATGTCTTCAAAGCTTTTAAAAAAATGTTTTTAAAGTTGTTTTGTTTTAATGTCTTTTAAAGTCTGTTTTTATGATGTTTTAAAGTGTTTTTAGTGCTTTTGTTTGCCACTCTGGGCTCCTGCTGGAAGGAAGGGCAGGATACAAATAAAATAATAAATAAATAAACAAAACCCTACTTGGATATGGATGTCTTTGCAGAGAATCCCTAGTCAAACTTTGCCAACAACACAATCCAAACCATATCTACTGAGAAATCTTATTGAGTTCTATGGGGCTTAGTCTCTTAGTAAGTGTGTTTAGAATTGCAGCCCTTCAAGGACATCCATCTTTACTCCTGGGTGCTCCCACTAATATCTCCACAACACTAGGCTCTTTTCTTTCCACAATGGCCTTCTGGCGACTGGCCTGGCCTGAGGGCACTTAAACTCTTTTTGCCAGAAGCAAGTTGGCTAGATTAAATGTTCCCTACCCAGGCTCCATCTTTTAGCTAAGATTTCTATCTTAATTTCCAATCAGAGAAATGTTTTTGTTTGAACTGTATGAGCCAAGCAACTGTGGTTGATGCTTAATGCACCATGCTTGATGACATCATTCGGGCCCACCCTGTGACATCACTTAGCCCCGCCCCATGACATCACTCAGGCATGCTCCTATAACTTCAATAGGGCCCACCCCAAAATCTCAGGGTTTGGGATGCTTCTGACCTGGCAACTCTAGCACTGCTAGCTAGAATAAGCATGGAGCCATGGTCTAATTCAGTATCAGGCCCCTTCATAGGTTCAGCTTCATCCCATCCTTCACTCGGTTCAGAACAGCCTGTCTTGTATCAGGCAGCCACTGCCTATTACAACATTGCCCCTTTGGGATTCCTAATCGATCCCTCTTCTTCCTTGTATAATTACTTCAGTGTGACAGACTTGCTTCAAAATACGGCGGCGTCTCTCCTCTAAGTTTGCACTGATGTAACAGGCACACGAAGGGCGGCTTTGCACAGGAAAAAGGTACGACGGCTCCACAGTTGTGGCTCGATGCATTACTCAGACAGCAGTATATCACCCCTGCAAACCTTCTGGCCGGGCTGCCTCCAGGGTGCCAACTTAGGCACCTTATTTAATTGCAAGTCCAGTGATTTAAAGCTGACTTTTCCCCAAGGATCAAACTGAGAAAGAGTCAGTTTTCTTTGGGGGGGGGGGAAACTGAGTGAGAGAAGGGAAAACAAACTTTTTCCAGCCTGCCTGGCTGCTGGGGACGTAGAGTATATGCCTGTAAATTATGCCTCAAAGGTTTCACAGTTGATGAGTAAACAAGGGAAGGGTGGAGAGGCAAATGTTTTATTTCAAAAGCAAATAGTATTTATTTATTTATTTATTTATTGGAAGTGGATCATTTGCCTTCAGAGATTTCAGTTGCTCAGCTTTACCTCAGTTTTTCTTGTCTGAAATGTCTGCATGTTGTAAAGAGAGCAGATTAGAGAACCTAAAATGGTCCCTGCCGAAGGCCCATCTAATCCAGCATTCTCATTTCACAGTGACCAACCATTTGCCACAATGGGAAGCCCACAAGCAGGACCTGAGCTCAAGAGCAGTCTCCCCTCCTGCAGTTGCCAACAACTGATATTCAGATTAGGGATAGGATCTGTTGGCAGGTGCCGGTTTGGAAGCATTCCGTCAGCCTAAGGGGCTGCTATCGATTTGAGTTCGTTCTTTGTCTGCTCACCACTGCATTTTTCCCCCTCGCAAAAAATATTGATTTTAATATCGATATTTTGAAAGGAAATATTGATAAATGAAAGGAGTATCAATACATGAATAAATGAAAGGAAATATCAATAAAACTATCATTCTTAATATTGATATTTTAGAAGCATTTTTTTAAAAAAAAATTGTTTTAGAATATAGCCGCAGTAAGTCAGTACATAAATATCCAATCCGCAAGGATAGAGAATAAGCAAATTAATGGGAAATTCAGTATCAATTCTGAATAGTTAGTTAGTTAGTTATTCTTTATTTATATCCCACCATCCTTCCAATACTGGAACTCGCGGTGGGTGGAATTCTAGCACATTCTAATTCTGAACTCTAATTCAGATACATAGTACCTCTGGAAGTGGAGGTAGAACATAGCCACTGTGGCTAGTAGCTCTTGGTAGCTCTATCCTATGAATTTGTCTATGCCTATAAGAACATACCGTGGCGCAGAGTGGTAAGCGGCGGTAACGCAGCCAAAGCTCTGCTCACAGCCGGAGTTCGATTCCAACAGAAGGAGGAAGTCGAATCTCCGGTAAAAGGGGTCGAGGTCCACTCAGCCTTCCATCCATCCGTGGTCGGTAAAATGAGTACCTGGCATATGCTGGGGGGTAAAGAAAGGCCGGGGAAGGAACTGGCAATCCCACCCCCTATATACGGTCTGCCTAGTAAACGTCGCAAGACGTCACCCTAAGAGTCGGAAACGACTCGCACTATAAGTGCGGGGACACCTTTACCTTTTTATAAGAACATAAGATTGGCATAAGAACTTGGATTGGCAGGAATTTTGGAGGTGGACACTTGCAGAAAGAGTTCCAAGAGCCTGAGAGCTGTCTCCGTAAGGAATTCCTCCTCTCAGTTAAAGAAGTACAATGCAGTGCCCCAAACTTGGCACCAGTGGAAAAGCAAGCAGGTCATTAGATCCAAAGGCCATTTGCTGCTGCCATGAGATCATTTACAGTCATATCTTGTGGGGTGTTTTGGCCTGACACCAAGCTGCATGATCTGCCAGGGGCTCCAGGCCCAGCTGCTTCTGACGGATGAGGTTTCTCTTCCCATGCCCTTTAATTTCTGGGCATCACAGTGATTTGGTGGAGGACCAGACAGGCAGGCTGCTTCCGTTGCTGCCCTTCAGTGCGTGCACAGTTTCCTGGCTCAGTGGACCAAGAGTGGGTTGGAAATGGCATGTGGCTTGGCTGAATCTGTTGTGAAGGTTGGACTTTTACAGAGATCTTCTCTAGTCTAGTGAGAAAAAGATGGATAGTCTCCAAACCCACTGGCACTTAATTTCACGCCATTTGCCTATTATATCCTCAATATGGTAAATGCCAAACTTCAGTCAGCTAACATATTGCACTTACTCAGCAACATGAAACCTCTCAAGTATCACTTAAAAATCTTGATAGAGGCAAATGTTTAAAATACATATAAACAATTTTTCTCACCATCCATTGCTCTCTACTCTTCTTTCTTCCTTCCCAACCTCTTTTTGCATTTTAGATTGTCTGGGGCAGGGATTTGTCTGCTTTTGCCTCTGAAATCAGTAAACAGATCCTGATCCCAAGCATATATATTTGAAAGTAAATTCCATTAAAAACATTAACAGCTGAGTCCCTCCCCCAGCTTTTATTGTTAGGATTTTCACCATTGTATTCTGAAATCTGTTCCGCAAGGGGTAGAACAGGAATTCCCAAACTGTGGTCTGTGGCGTGTCTGTAAAAATACAATTAAAAATCATCCAGCATCTAGCCAGAAATGGCTGGTGCCCATTGGGCCTGTAGGGCAGAAGGCTGGGAGACCAACGGCATGTGGAACTAGTACTGGGACAAGCAACCTTGCATGCTTTAGTAGGGAGATGTCCCCTCTAGCCAGATTTAGGGACACATCTATGCTTGTTTACTGTGATATAACTTCCTGTTGATCAGGTGATATTCCCCCCTTCTCTTTCTCTTCTTTGTTAAGAGGAGTTGTGCTTAATTTAAGAGGAGTTGTGCTTAATTTAAGAGGAGTTGTGCTTAATTTTGCATAATCTCCATTAAACCACAGGAGAGAGGAGCCTCCAGAGGCTTCTGTGCCAGAACATCCCAATCATGGGCTAAAATCCACTACCTACTTCTATCTTTTCTCTCCAAGCTAAAGCCTATGTTTCCTGAACATAGGAAAGGTAGTGAGCAAACATTTTAATACTTTTTACTAAAGAAGCCTGTCTCTGTTGCTTTTATTCAGCTAGTCTGTATGAGAGGAAGGTCGGCTGGTTAATTCTCATTCCGCTCTACTGAGTATGCTCTGCTAAGAGATAGAACTCCAAAACTGTTTCTATCTCATTGAAGCCCAACAGCTAGAGCCAATAGCAGGCAGAGCCAACTAGTTTTGTCCTCCTCCCTGCTAAGTTCTACAAGGGCAACACTGAGACTAAGGAGGAGGAAGCTGAGAGGGAGTGCTGTCATCAATTGGACCGCTTGTAAGAAAGAAGGCAGGCAAGTAGTGACTGGCTAAGGATAGACTGAGGGTGATGGGGCCTCCACCACATCAAGCACAGCGCATTACAATTGGTACAGCAGGCAGAAAAAGCATGAAGTGGTCTGTCAAGACCTTCAACAGTTTTCAAGTGATCCATGGAAAGAAAAGTTTGGGAACCACTGGGCTAGAAAGATGGAATTTGAAGGCTGCAATCCTGTACCCACTTATCTGGAACAAGTCTACTTTCTTCTGAGTACACAGCAATAGGATTGCACACAAAGCCCTACTGGAGTTTCATGACAGTTTCTAGTAGTGTGCTAGTCTGTTGCATCATCACAACCCTGAGTCTTATGCTGCCTTACGCTTTAATAGATTTGTTGTGTCCATGAATGTGTATGCCACAATAAACCTGCAACTCTTTACAGCGCTATAAAAGTTGTCGTTTGGGGAGGAGTCTACATAACATTTTGATCTGCTGTTGAATTTGCTTTAGAGGTAGTCAATATAACAAGAGCCCTGCTGGATCAGGTCAGGTTGTCCATTGTGGGAAGCCCACGAGCAGAACCGGAGTGCAAAAGCAGTCTCCCTACCTGCAGTTCCCAGCACCTGATATTCAGAGGAATTCTGCCTTCAACAGTAGGGGAAGAACGTAGCCATCATGGCTAGTAGCCATTGACAGCCTTATCCTCGATGAATTTAAGCCATCCAAGCTGCTGCCCATCACTACATCTTGTGAGGGTGAATTCCTTTGTATACTGGGTGAGGACCATCCATTAAATCTCCATGTTGAACTCGCTGTGGGGTCTTGACTGCTCTGTTTGCGTGTCTTCAGCAAACATCCGTTGTAACACTCCCATCAAGGAATTTGCTTCACAGCTCTTGATGAACACCATCCGTCCAGTGATTGCAACGGGAAAATAGCATTATAAAATCATAACACTAGCAAGCATCCTCTAGCATTTGAGCTGAAATTCAAAGTGAAGATTGCCTGATTCTTGAAAGCAGCCATCATTGAAATGCATGCAGGTCTCCTCCCCTGAAAAAACCCCCAACCCCAATTATTGTCAGGTTGCCAAGGGCTGCTATACAGGGACATTAACATCCAGCTCAAGGCAAGCAAACCTCTTGCCAGAGCTAAAATACTAAGTATATTATGACTGACATACAGAAGCAAAGCAACATGATTGAGAAGGCAGTGCTTTTGCGTTGCAATCTCTACTTTATATGAAAAGTGGATGCATTGAGCTGTAATTGCATAGGTGGAGGTAGATGAATAGAACTTTAATGGGTTGAGACCAAGGGTGGGTGGCATATGGCGTTGTTGCTATAGAAAGTAGGCATTCAGTTGCAATCAACCAAAAGGGTCTCAAGAAGACACAGCTGTAATGAGGCTGTGTGTTGTTTTGTCTTTTTGTAAGGGAAATGTGTGCACAATCAATGTTTCCAAGTCAGCAGGGATGGGGAATCTCAGTCCCGGGGGCCAAAGGTGCCCCCCTAGGCCTCGGGACTCTCTCCCCAAGCCATGCAACAAAGCCACAGACTTCGTATGGGATATTGTGAAAGATGCAAAATTATGGCCAGGCTGCCCACAAAGTAGTTGCCACTTCCCACCCTTCCTCCCAAAAGGAACCCAGGGCAGCAAACAGGCAATAATAACACTAAAAAATCTGGAAAGAATTTTAAAAACAAAACATCTTAAGAAACATCTTTAAAAAGCAAAACATCCTAAAAACATATGTTAAAAATCTTTAAAAACGTCTTTAAAAACAATTCCAATGCAGACACAGACTGGGTTAAGGTCTCTACTTAAAAGGCTTGTTGAAAGAGGAAGGTCTTCAGTAGGTGCCAAAAAGACAACACAGACGGCACCTGTCTAATATTTTTAAGGGGATGGAATTCCAAAGGGTAAGTGCCACAACAGTAAAGGTTTGCTTCCTATGTTGTGCGGAGTGGACCTCCTGATAAGATGGTATCTACAGCAAGCCCTCACCTGCAGGGTGCAGTGACCAACTGGGTGTAGAAGGGGTAAAATGATTTTTCAGGTATCCTGGTCCCAAGTCGTATAGGGCTTTATACACCAAAACCAGCACCTTGAACTTAGTCTAGGAGTTTTATTTATTTATTTTACACTATTTCTGTCCTGCCCTTCTACCCTATAATAGGGCACTCAGGGTGGCTTACAAAAATAAAATCAAACACATAATAAAATTGTAAACAGTAAAATCACAAAGACGTTAAAATAAATTAAAATACATAAAATACAATTAAAATACATAAAATACAATATATATATATATATAAATATATAGGGAATGGTACTAAAGTGCAAATTTTGAAGGATCGCTGTGTTTTGGTTCTCATATTGTTTCAGAAAGTGTCAATTTGATAGAGTTGACTTTAAATGTGAACTGAATCAATAGTCCCCCCCCATCATCATTATCATCATTACCACCACTACTTTCCGTCCACAAACAAGAGGGACAATTTTGAGAGGCCATTTGCACACACCTCTAAAATGTAAGTAATATCTAATTAATAATTAAGAGTGAATAAAAGTAGAATAACTGAAACTAATAAAACACGTGGAGAAACAGGAATGTTTTTATTACTTGACTGAAAGCCAGGAGAGAGGGACCTGACCAGGCTTCCGGAAAGAGAGAATTTCATTACCTTGGTGCCACTACTGAGAAGGTCCTGTTGTGTGTCCCAGCTAGCCAAGCCTTCAGAAGGAGGAGTATATAGCAAATCAGCAGTGATAAACTTAGTGGGTGGGCAGACCACAGCAGAGAAGACAGTCCTCCAAATAGCCTGGTCCCAAATCGGTTAGGGCTTGCTAGGTAATCGTCAGCACCTTGAATTGTGCCTGGAAATGAACTAGAAGCCGGTGCAACTCATATTCTGATTAGTGTATTCTGATTAGTGTTGCCTGCAAGGTGCTTCACAGTCCAACCATATGTGTGTGTGTGTTCTTTGCAGTCCAAAGCAGGCGCCAAATCAGGAGGCCTCTGGTGAGGAGCTGTACGTAATTGATGGGCAGTTGGGTAGGTCACAAGGTGTTCCATCCTTTGCTAGCATGAGGATGACAATAATGTATTTCAACATTAACTGGGCTCTGCGGATAAATCAAAGTCAGACACCAGCTTTGCCCTCAAACTTACAATCTATGAGTCAATCCAGACATGACACACAGTCCTGTCTCTCTTTCCTCAGACAGTTACTTAAAGAAAATAATGAAAAGCAGCCTTGGGGGCTGCAGTCAGGAGCAGAAGAACAGCAGGTGGGAAAAAGAGCTGCTTAACACTGGAACTTCGGAAGCTGCTTTATATACCAAGTCAGATCACTGGTCCATCTAGCTCGGTATTGTTTGTTTGTTTATCAGATTTATATCCCACCCTTCCTCCCAGCAGGAGCCCAGGACGGCAAACAAAAGCACTAAAAGCACTCTAAAACGTCATAAAAACAGACTTTAAAATATATTACATCCTTAAAAACATATTAAAACAAAACAGCTTTAAAAAATATTGTGGGTTTTTTTTAAAAAAGAAAAGCTTTACCCTTTTTTTAAGTGTTAAAAACATCTTAAAATGTAATTCCAACACATACGCAGACTGGGATAAGGTCTCTACATAAAAGGCTTGTTGAAAGAGGAAAGTCTTCCACTTTCAACACTGATACTGTTGACACTGGCTGGCAGCGTTTCTCCGGAGTTTCAGGCATGTGACGTTCCCAGTCCGACCTGGAGATGCCAGGGAATGAAACTGGGACCTTCTGCACTGAGCTACAGCCCTTTCCCCTCTATTTGTCCATTTAAAATGCCTCCCCCCCAGTTCATCCAAGCTGCTTCTCTTCCCATGGGGGTGTGCTGTTCTGAGCCGATCAACTGCTGGAGGGGAAAAGGGGTTAAGCAGCCTCTCCTCTCACTTCCTGCCCTTTTCCTATCATGGACTCCAAGGCTGCTTTTCTTTCAAAATAAAGCTGTCAGGCAGAACAGACTAAGCATTCCATCGAATTTGAGGAAGAGGAGCAGTTTTAAAAGGCAAATGAAAGCAATCAGTTTGACAATGGGGGAAGGCAAAGGTGGATTCTGAACAGACAATTGATCCCAACTGGGGCCAGGGTTTATCTTCTTTTGCTGGTTTGGAGGAGGCAGTGCTATGATCCAGTGGCCATTGGTCTACTGGCTGGGGATGGGGTGTCCAAGGGTGTAGTTGTCTGGGCAGACCTGTTACTTTCTTGGGAGCAGCGTCCCAGCCAGGTCCCTATGTACGAGCCAATCATCATGAAAGGGGAGTGTGTTAGCGACTGAGAAGAGTCTTTGTCCTTTCATGCTGATTGGAGCCACTCGGAGTGAAAGGAGGTATGTCAGCTACTGAGAAGATTCTAACACACAGCCTCCTCTTCCATGCTGATTGGCTGTTAGGGGTGTCTGTTATAGTGGAGTGTGGACTCGGAGATGACACAGAGACCAAGGGGGACGAGGGAAAATGGAAAGGGAGTGTGGCTGAGAAGGGGTGTGGCTGTGACTATCATGAAGGGACCCTGCACTTCTGAATTTGTCACAGCATTACTGGGAATGACAGCATCACAGGGCAACTGACAGGTGGAGCTGTGATCTTGCTATAAGAGAAGGCAAAGCAAGTTCACAGATCAGGCAAGGTTGACTGGACCCAGGCTGTGATGCTCTTCCTGGGAGAAAGAGGCCACAATGTCTCAGTAGCAGCTGGGAATTTGATTTATAATTCTTATTCTACTTTTTTCTCTGAAGATAATGGGGCTTACAAAATTAACAGGACAGAAAAACCAATGAAATGCGCAATAGCCACTAAAGCAATACTGTTTAAAATCAACAGCAGATAAGAATCAGTGCTGGAACAGCCAATTAAAAGGCAAGCACAGCAGAACAGTAGAAAAACTCACAAGCCCATCTAAATGCTAAAGAAAGGGCCTAAGGGGTCTTGAAGAAGAGTGTATTCCACAGACTTGGTGCCACCACTGAAAAGGCCCCATCATGGGTACTTATTGTAAATTTCTTATCTCCCAGGGGAACTGTGAGCAAAGATTCAGATGCCACTTTCAACTGGTGGGTTATTTCCTGTGGGATCAAATGGTCTCCAAGGTCACCTTGTCTCAAGCAGCTTTTCTATTGATAAACCTAACTACTACATATTAATTCACTCTGCGTTTGGACACCTCTTAAGGTGCCATAACCAAATTTAGCATGATGGTTCCTGAGATCGAGGAGCAGGTTTTTGTCTATGTTTGGATACAGTTGGATGTCATTTTGCATCAAGATGGTGGACTGAACCGTTCCAAACTGCATTGATTTTAACCACTAATTTCAGAACTGGATTGATGTTTTGGTTTCTCAGAATTCCCGAGCAATGCTGGGTACTAGGCTGCTAATCCTCTATAAACCAATCTAAAGCTGTTGACAGGGTGGACAGGAGTTGAAAAGGTGAGAAGGGGAATGACACCATCTGTTAACAGCAGTTGTATTCCTGTCTCTCATTTATGCTAGCTACTACCCAGTGGCAATGAATCCTATGACCTCAGTTTTCAGGCTTGTATAAGTAGTTCTTAAGGGGGGATGGGAGGATCATAACTTGGGGAAAGGCCTCACAAGAAGAGAATAACAATCATGGGATAGTAGTGTTGGAAGGGGCCTTTAAGGTCATCGAGTCCAACTCCCTGTTCAGTGCAGGAATTCAACTTAAAGCATACCCAACCTCTTGAATGCCTCCAGAGTTGGAGAGTCCACCACTTCCCTAGGTCATGGGTTCCATTGTCGTACTGCTCTAACAGTTACGAAATTTTCCTGATGTTCAATTGAAATCTGGCTTCCTGTAATTTGAGCCCATTATTCCGTGTCCTGCACTGTGGAGTGATTGAGAAGAGATCCCGGCCCTCCTCTGTGTGGCAACTTTTCAAGTACTTGAAAAGTGCTATCATATCTCCCCTCAGTCTTCTCTTCTCAAGGCTAAACGTGCCCGGTTCTTTCCATCTCTCTTCATAGGGCTTTGTTCCCAGTCCCCTGATCATTTTTGTTGCCCTCCTCTGAGTGTGGTGTCCAGAACCGGATGCAGTACTCAAAATGAGGCCTAACCAGTGCTTAACCAGAGAGAGATGCTCTTTCCCAAAGAGGACACTGTTACAGGATTGTTAACAAAATGTGTGTGCTTCAGCGTGTGCCTAATTTGACCTTAGAGAATTGTGTATTGAATGAATAATGCTTGTCCCAAAGTGAGGCATGGACTAAGCACTGGTTTAATCACACGCATTAATCTCACACCTAGCCCCGTCTCAGCAGCTCAGATAAATGCTTCATGACTCATGGCAGATTATTTAAATTTGCAGATAAGCAGGCAGATGAAGATGGGTTCATGTGGTCTTTACTTCCACTGTGAGATCATATTTTGTAGACCAGCCTAGTGACTTCCAGATGTTTTGAACTACCACTGTCATCAAGAAGAGCCGAAACAGCTGGAAATCTCAATGGCAAGCTCATCAGGACAGTTTTTTTTTCTAATACCCATCTTGCTCCTTGCTCCGTCATCTCCAAGAGAAGCAAACACCCCAGCCCTACCATTTCCACTAAAAATACAAATGATTCATGTATATGATATCAGTGCAGCGATCTGCACTGGCTGCTGATTTGCAGCTGGGCCAAGTTCAACGTGCTACTATTGGTATATAAAGCCTTTAACAGCTTGGGACCAGTATGCTTGCAGGAGCGCCTTACCCCATAAGTGCTCGCTCAAACACTTCGATCTGTGGAACAGGCACTGTTACAGGTGCCACATAATACCCGTTCTGCACTTGTGAGAAATTGTTCTTTTAGTGTGGCAGCACCTACTCTTTGGAACTCCCTGCGTATTGGCATCTGGCAGGCGCCTTCTCTGTATTCTTTTCAGCGCCGACTTAAACATTTTTGTTTAGGCAAGCCTATCCAGACATGAATATATTGATGTCTTTTAATCTCTTTTTAATTTAAAATGTAAATGTACTGCCTTCAAGTCGATTCCGACTTATGGTGACCCTACGAATGGGTTTTCATGAGGCTGAGAGGCAGTGACTGGCCCAAGGTCACCCAGTGAGCTTCATGGCTATGTGGGGATTCGAACTCTGGTCTCCCAGGTCGTAGTCCAACACTTTAACCATTACACCACACTGGCTCTTACTACTGCATTAATTGTCTTTTTAACATTTTTAATTACTTGTTTTCAGCTGTTTTTGTTGATAATTTTGATGTTCAATTCTTTTTGTAAACTGCTTAGAGGTTTTATTACAATCAAATGGTATATGAATGTTTTTAAATAAATAAAGCATATGCCTCTCCTCACTTTAACTGATCCAGACCCTGCGTTCTTTATCTGAGGCCCTTCTCTGTGTGCCCCCTCCATGGGAGGTGCAGAGGCTGGCAACATGAGAATGGGCCTTCTCAGTTATGGCTTTCCAACTGTGGAATGCTTTCCTGAGGGAAGCATGCCTGGCACTATCTATTTACAGGCACAGACCCAAAACCTTTTTTATCCAGGCTTTTAGCCCTTAATTTGAAGGGCTTCAGGTTAGGGATGTGCTCAAATTTCACAAAATTTGAACTTGACACCAGATTTCCTATTTATTCACACTTTTTTGACCTCGCAGATTGGTGTTTTTTCTAGCTATTTTCCACTGCTGAAGCTGGTTTTTTTAAAAAAAAATCATCTCAAAAATATTAATATTGCTATTTTGAGGAAAATATTGATTTTTAAAAAAAAAAATCTATGAAAAGACAATATTTTTGTAGGGGAAAACCTGAATCAGTATTTATCACAAATAGCAAACATTGGTCCCTTACCAAGCAGTACCGGAAGGAAGTTTGATGGAGCAAAAATCGAACCAGCGCCAAAATGTGTACTCCAGCCCTACTTCAGGTATTGGCAACCTCTTTTAGCATGGCAGATATTGTCAGACCTGTCTTTCATCTGCACTGTTGTGTTTTTAGGCTTTTTATTATTATTGGTTTGTTACAATTGGCTTCAGTATTTTATTATTGTTGTAAGGCGCTTAAGGTTGCATTTGCGAGGAAAGCAACTCATAATAATAAAAATAATAGCACATGCAGATACGCTCCAGGTTTCCTAAAGTAACCAGTTCATAAGCGGATACACGCAACAATGCATATAACTATCTACTAATACGTACGGATTAAGAACTATCTATATAATATTTTTGTAAGCTGTCACGGTGTCACGCGCGACGGCTTGGCAGGGTGTGGCGGCAGGACGGCAGGCAAGGAAGGGAGTGAGAGAAGCAAGGATGGGGGGCGGGGGTGGGCAAGCAAGCAGATGACAAGGGGGAGGGGCCGGTGAGCGAGCGACTAGGAGGAGTGGGCAAGCGAGTAAACAAATGAGCAGGGGAGGTGGCAGATGAGTAAGCGGGCAGCAGGGGCAGGGGTGGGTGAGACAGCAGGGGGCAAGTGAGCAGAGGAAGAGGGCAGGTGAGTGAGCTAGAGGCAGGTAAGCACTTGAGGCAGGGCCTGGACAGGTGGGATGCTGGTAAGCTGCTTAAACAGGATGGCAGCAATGCCTGGGAGGCTGTTCGGGGAGTTGCCTGGGGTGTGTGAGGCCTATGGGGGACTGCCTGTTTGTCTGTGTGTCTGTATTTGGGAGTCCAGGGGGAGTCCCTATGTGTGTGTGTGTGTGTTTGGAGTCCCTGGCTGGTGATTGAAGCAAGGTGGGGGGGCTAGCAAGCAGGTGCTCCCCTAGTACATATAAAATTATGCAGCAGAAATATAGTATTGCCTGGGGCTTGACTGTTTTATACACTTTCTTGGTGTACAATTTTGCATACAATTAGACTTTTTTTTAAAAAAGCACACACACTGTACAGGCAGCTCAGACGCAAGTGGGCACTCGATGCAAGCAAGGCTCATTCATGCTGGAACCATCAAATTCAATCTATAAATTTGTTTTAAAAGGATTTTGTCTCTACTCTCCTATCCTCTTCTTCTTCATCATCATCATTATTATCATCATCATCATCATCATCATCCAGCAAAAGAAGGATGATAGATCCTGCTTCTTTGTTAAAGCTTCATAGAAATGGCTCATTAAAAATCTCTCAAATCCCTGTCTTGCATCCAAGACAAAGCAAGATTTGCGTAGTGCAATCAAAACTGGAACCTTGTCCTCTTAAATTGCATTCTGTACTATAGAGGTTTGGTTGTTTACAGACAAAACTGTTTAGTTGCTTGGTAATAAGTGGATGAAGGACCATTGCACAGCCTGACTTTTAAAGCCTCGAATCCAGCAATATTTGTTTTAAAATATAATACTGGCAATTAAGGCCATTTGCTTACATTTCAAAGCCTGTCTCTTGCTTATGAAGCCAGGCCACATTATGAGCCCCAAGGGGATGCCTTATAGGCAAATGAGTTGGTAAGAGAGGACAGTGCAAAACTGATTTTTATTAACCCTTTCCCACCCCCATACCCATGGCAAGCTCATAAACCTCTCTGTTGCTCCAGGATTCCAAATTAGGGACAGAGAGCAATTCAAAGGAGAAAGATTTTAATCTGAATTCTACAGCATGAGATAACCAGCAGCTGTAGTGGTGAACGGGAGATATTGACGGCTGATGCTTTCTCCTCACCCGATGTAAACTTTTTTTTACATCTTGGTGTTTTATCACACCCCGCTGATGCCAGATAGAAGGGTTTTTTTTGGAGTGGGTAGGAGTTGCTATGGAGACCAGCCTTGAGTGACAGGCCCCTGCAGAATTACTCAGTGGGCCGTGTGATTTAATTGAAGTCATCAAGCTTGGAAGGGACTGCATTTAGGCCCCGTTACATTTATCAGTTGCTAATCAGTTTTCTGGGCAAATTAGACACGGCTTCTCTCCACACACCAGACATCTAACCAGGCAAGTAACTATGGCTGAATCAGGATCCCTTCATGCAACGGATCTCTGCTAAAGCGTCTGTGCTGCTTCTTCCTTTTTCTTAAATGGCAGGTCATTTTTAAAAGTATTGCTACTGGGTGTCCATTTTTTTCATTCAAATGTCTTGCACGTGAAAGTCTCTCTACCATGTACAAGCCCTGACATTCGGATTGAGATGAAAGTGGTTCAAACAAAAACATGCAAACAAACATGCAAAACAAAACAAAAACAGCCTTGCAAATGCATTTATACAAGTTACTGGCCTAGCAAAATTCTTACTAGCCTGCCCACCCAACAGTAAATACATGAATTAAAAAGCAAATTAAAATTAAAAACTGTTGCTTAGATCCACGCCCTGCTGTAGCAGAATTCTTAAAAAAAAAACACCCACCAATGATACAGAGAACCAGACATTACAGTGTATAGGGAGAGAAATCAAGTTTTTCAGAAAGGTTAGTGGTTTGTAAGAACCCTAAATATTATTGTCTAACAGTGTTCTACTGTTCCTATTCAATTTCACTCAAATGTCATATCTCTAGTTAGTGCTTCAGTGGCTTCCAATCTGAATTTGAGTACTTGGTTCATTGGTTAGATTTTATGTATCCATTTGTGCCTGCTGGGGCAGCTAGGACTGGGTGTCCATTTGGACACACAACTATTACATTAAAAATGTTGTTAAATGGAGATTGGACCATTCACAGGCAATTTCATTTGAATGACTCTATATAAAATGCCCACTTCCCTCCATTTTCACAGTCCCCAGCCTGAAATCCTGAAGAGCCACTGCTAGAAGGTGCAGGCAGTACTGAACTAGACCAATGGCCAGACTCAGTGGCCCAGTTCTCATGGAATGCTATGAAGGGACATTGAGCAGCAATCTTGCTGAAGCTAAATAGGTCTGGGTCTGGCCAATGCTTGGATGGGAGACCATCTGAGAACCACATGTACATTGCCTTTAGTTCCTTGGGGAAGGGCTGCGGCTCAGTGGCATTTGCTCTGCGTGCAGAGGGTCCCAGGTTCAATCCCTGGCGCCTCCAGGTCAAGCTGGGAGACACCCCTATCTGAAACCCTGGAGAGCCGGTGCGAGTCAGTGCAGACAATACTGAGTATATCTCCAGGGACTTGGAGGTGTCAGGGATTGAGTCTGGGATCTTCTGCATGAAAAGTAAGATGCCCTACTACTACCTTGCAAAGCTGTGGCACCACTAACATGTGTCCTCATTCTAGATGAGACACAGAGAAGGGCCTCTTTTGATGTTAGGGAGCAGGCAGACTGGTACAGGATTCTTTCTGGTTTACACAGGCACACACAAAACAGGCCATCAGAACATTTCTGGGAGAAGCAGGTGGTACAGATCTGAAACAGCACCAGACCCTTTAATGGAGATAAATGGATTCTGATTCAGCTACAGATAGTTGCCTACTTTCAGATTATTGCAGGGGGGGGGGGAGGAAGGGTGTGCATTACTGTATGTTTCCCAGTGTCAAGAACTGGAAAGTTAGCATCCCTCCCTGCACTCTGAAGTGGTACAAAACCAGAAGGGAATGCAGTTGGAGCAGCCTTGGGAAATGTCACTGAGGATCTCAGGAAACAGGATTGACTATGCTTCACCTACTCCCCCATCGAGGATTTCTCCTAAGGTTTTCTTTCTTTCTTTCTTTCTTTCTTTCTTTCTTTCTTTCTTTCTTTCTTTCTTTCTTTCTTTCTTTCTTTCTTTCTTTAAATCTGTGCCTGGTTGTAGGTCTTCTCCTGCCCCCCAAACTGGTTTCATCTCAGCTGTGGGGGAGTTCATCCCAGATCTTCTGTGCTGATGGGACTGGTCTCCCAGGCAACAGCTGAACTACTGTGCTATCAAAAACTCATCCCTGGTGCCAGCAGTCATTTAAAAGCATCCTCCAGTCTACATAACAGTGACAGTGCTCACATTTAAGCCATTAAAAGGCACTGCACAGCCCACAAAGCAGGAAAAGATAAGCAGAGTCCTGCTGGCTCAGACCAAAGGTCCTTCTAACCAAGCGTTCTGGTCAAGCAGGTGCCTCTAGGCGCTTACAAGTTGCACATGACAAATGACTGCCAGCCCCCCCTTTTTTATCATCCAATCCAATTCCTTCCTTCCTTCTCTCCTATAGGAACATAGGAAGCTGCCTTATACCAAGTGAGACCATTGGTCTATCTAGCTTAGTTCTCTCTTTCAGGCAGGTGCTTTATCCCATTCTGCATCTGAACTGTTTTTCATGATGTTTCGTTTTAAAGATGTTTTTAAGATGTTCTAAATATGTTTTTAGTGCTTTATCATCTGTTTGCTGCCATGGGATCCCTTTGAGAGGAAAGGCATGATATAAATTTAATTAAATCATCATCATCATCATTGCAACAGCTCTCCAATATTTCAGACGGGACATTCCCAGCCCTACCTGGAGATGCCAAAGATTGAATCTGGGAACTTCTGCATGCAAAGCAGATGCTCTGCCACTGAGCTATGATCCATCCCCAAATATTATCATCATTATCATTATTGTTGTTGTTGTTGTTGTTATTAGCCACCCTGGGCTCCTCCTGGTAGGAAGAGCAGGATATATATCAAATAATGAATGAATGAATAAATAAATAAATATTATTTACCTGCCCTTTACCCAGAGGTCACAGAGTGGGTTACAACAATTTTAAATCACATAATTAAAACAGTTAAGAACAACCTAAACAACATCACAGAAAACAGACAGGGTCCTAAAAATATACATCTCAGGTGTCGAAGGTCAGGATAAAGAGGTGTGTCAAAACTGGTGAATTTGAAGAACTGAATTTTAGATTGAAAAAAATGAGAAACTGAGAGAACCCAAATTGACAGATCTTTCCATCCCTTATTTCAACCCACAATGCATAGAGTTTTTATGGCTACAAATAGCTTTCTAAGACGTTTTTAATATGTTTTTAAAGATGTTTTGTTTTAATATATTTGAAAGTTTGTTTTTAAGATGTTTTAGAGTGCTTTTAGGTGAGCTTCCAGTAAATATTTTTTCATGAATTTTTTTTTTTGCCAGAAATATTTATTTATTATGAACTATTATACATTGAGCCTATTACAGGTTAGCTCACAGTATTTATACAGACCAACTAAATGTTTTACCTCTAGTGACAACACTGAGATTTGTATATTTGTTGATCACTAAGAACAACCCCTTGTGGGTCTGTTTTGCAGTCTTACTGTTCGTCACATAAGCTTGATGTTCTCAGACATAACCTCATATTGTTGCATTCATAATGACTGCATTTTAGAAATTTCATGTATATGTCTTATGTGTGTTCAGATTGTTGAAAAGATTAAATATGACTTATATTTTTATACATATTTCAGTATCAATCCATGTATATTTTTACTTGTACCCAGTCTACCTCTTAAGGTTGGGTTTTGTGTTTCCTTTTTTTGTATCTTGGGGCATGGCTGCCCCCACCACCATGAAAGCCTGCCAGGGCCAATTGATGCCCCTCTGAGAGCACTTTGCACAGGTAGGTGGGGATGCAAACATGGAGGCCGCCCTCGTAGGTTGTGCAACAAAGTCATGCATCCATTCCCATCCAGTTTTGCAGCTGAAGTGTCCATTTGCCTCTGTGCAGGTTAGTAAGTCATTTCTAGAGTGACTAACTGTAGATCTTTACCCCAGTGTGATCAACAAGTTTGTCTATTCAGATGAAAAGGCTGTTAGCTAAGCATTTTCAATTACAGAGGAGTAACGCTGTTTGAGAAAATTGCCCTTTTGGGTGTAATGGCTCCTAACTCAAGGAGATTAGAATCACATCTGATCATTTGGCACCAACTTTCATTACAGCAGCAACAAATGTGCAAATATGGGTCTAAAATTAGCAATGACCAGAAATTACAAGGCTCAAACCTTCGTCTGAGGATAGCAATGCTACATCCTCGGGCCACGGCACAGGCACCCATGGTTTGTCTGGTAGACATGCCTCTGGGGTGAGCCCTGCATGTCCTTCTCCTTCTGCTTCAGTGTCCTCACCCTCACCCTGAAGATTTATCTATTTATTATTTTATTTATACCCTGCCCTTCCATCCAGCAGGAGCCCAGGGCGGCAAACAGAACACTAAAAACTCTTCTGGTACCTCCAGGTATACCACATGCCATGAATCAATTCAAGATGCAGATTTAGCGTTTCATACTTTTCAAGCACCTTTAGGCACATCTGGAACAGAGGCAAGTGTAGCCAAAAAGCATAGCAGGCCTTATGATGGTGGGTCACAGTTATTTAGTTAGGATGGAAAAACAAGACATCTCTCACTGGCTTTTGGCAGAGGAGCCAATTTCACCCACAAATTGGGAGGATGGGATAGTTCATTGTATTGCAGACATAGGGAAGAACATGAAAACCTCACAGACATGTAACTGATAGGACAAGCTAGTGACCCTTTCAGCCTGTCCCTCCACAGCAGCACATTGCAACCTGGTGCCCTCCAGATGTTTTGGACTACAACTTCCATCAGTCCCAGCCAACATAGCCAATGATCAGCAATGACAGAAGTTGTATCCAAATCATCTGGAGGGCACCTGGCTGGGGAAGGCTGCTCTATGGCCAAGTCCATTTTAGCAAAAATGTGGAATTTCAAGCTGGCAACTGCTGTAGCACCCATGTTGACAAAGATGCGGACTGTGGGGTTTTTTCTGTGCAATCCTAAAACGAAAACAAAGTGGAGCATTTTCCTTTACTGTACTCCTAGATGAGGAGTCCGATTGCAGGATCATGGCTGAGGGGTGCACACTTGCTCCTCCACCACAAAACCTTTTGTGCTTCCCAGGTAGGAGTCACCTCCTTTGCCTTTTGCTAGATATAGGCAGGTTCCTTTAGCTTAGTTGCTTATAAGACATAGGATATACACCAGTGGCAATCGATGCATTTTCACAAGAAGACTTCACCATAAAAATGTGACAGGGAGGGAGGAGTCACCACAAGGCGACTTTTCCCAACATAAATTATAGTGGGGCTCATTCTAAGACTTCAAGACATTTCCTGCTGCCAGAATAGTGCAGATCACATGAGTTCATTGAACAATACCCAAGCATAAAACAACAACAACAATAATAGTAATTGTCCCACTTTTCTGCTACTGTAACCAGAACAGCTTACAGCATAAACAAAAGAACACAGGAATCTGCCTTTTACTGAGTCAGATCATTGGTCCATTTACCTCAGTATTGTCTACACGGACTGGCAGCAATTCTCCAGGAGTTCAGACAAGGTTCTCTCCGAACCCTGTTTGGATTGAACCTGGGACATCGTGCATGCAAAGCAGATGTGCTACCACTGAGCTGTGGCCCTTCCCCAAACATAAAACAATGCAAGACAATCCTAAAAATACAGTTAACAGCCACGTGCCTAAAAGCAGTGGTACATTAACATATGATACAACAGCAGCACTAAAAACTGGAAGCAGTGAGCCTTAAAGGATAATCCACATTAAAGCTGGCAGCAGTAAGACTAAAGAATGTTCTGCTCCATTGAAACATGGAACTGAACCTCCCAACCCTGAACTTCTGAACTTTATTTCAGTCTTAATTATTTCAGGTCACCTTGGAGATGGCTGCTTCTTCATCATAATTGTCTTCCTCACTCTCTCACTGATAAGCTGAGTGCACCCAGGTAGAATTCTAGATCATTATCACAAATAGAAAGTTCCTTCTCCTCTGGAACCTGCTGATAATTCAGCTCGTTAGAGTGCCTATTATACTTACTGCCCTCTTCTACACCTCATTAAATGCTTTAAAAGCTAGGCATTTAGGGATACAAAATCCCACTGATCAGGGTGGAATTATGGAATGTGTTAATGCGGCATTACTTTTGCTTGTTGTCGCATCCCACCAAAAAATCGAAGAGCGTTTGAGTTGTACAACAGCCACCATCACTATACAAATATTGCTGGGCTCAGATGGTTACTCAGTGTGCATTTAATGCAATTCGATTTCTCACAAAGCATGCTTTTTCTCTGGGCTAAGAGCCTCCTAGAACCCACGAGTTGTGGAGAATAAACAGCCAGTTTTTCCACCTCCATCCCCCCGTCCTCCCTCTTTTGCTGCCGTTGACCCAGAGTACCAAAGCAAACATCACGTCTGCCTTCACAGAGATCTGTAAAACAAACTGCCTACAAAAATGAGATTTATTTAGATATCAATGAAATTGCAGCAACTCCTATGAAGTAGGAATCTAAACCAGACCGCAAGGTGTTTTCCAAACACAGCCATTTCTACTGTATAAACAGGGCTCTGTGTCACAGATCCATATGCCAGTGCTACTATTCCTCTGCACCAAATAAGGGTATGAAGGACAGATTTCTCTACTTTTAAAATATATACTGGGGTCAGTTAGTGGGTAGACAAGGGTGTTTATTTTTTTAAAAAACACATGCTGCTGGGCCAGCCTGCAGTTATGTCTATACATATTGCCATCAGACTATGCCACTGATGAAAGAATTGCACAGACTGCCAATTAGCTACTGGGCTAGGTTCAAGGTGCTGGTATTGATGTACAAAGTCCTATACAGTTTGGGACCAGGATACCTAAAAGGTAATCTCATCCCCTACATATCCTACCAATCACTGTGTTCTGTAGGAGAGGGGATCTTGCAGATACTGTCCTGTCAGGAAGTCCGTTCCTCACAATGTCAGAATTGGGTGCCTACACTTTGGAACTCCCTCCCACTGCATAGTAAACCAGCACCTTCTCGGTGGTCTTTCCAGCATCTGTTAAATACCTTCCTCTTTCAACAAGCCTTCTTGAATTCATTTTATATATGTGCTGTTTTTATATATAATATATAAACATTCACACACACAAATATACACTAGGGGCTCTGCCCTTGCTTGCTCCAACCCTGCCTGTTGTTGCCAGTGCACCCCCATGGGTTGCCAGCACTCCCCCTCCCTCCCCCTGCACATGGGTCACCAGCCCTCCCCTCCCTCCCCCATGGGTCACCAGTGCTCCCCCTCTTCCCCTCCCCCCATGGGTCACTAGTGCTCCCCCTCCCTCCCTCCCTCCCTCCCTCCCTCCCTCCCTCCCTCCATGGATCACCAGTGCTCCTCCTCCCTCCTCCCCATGGGTCACCAGACCTCCCTCCTCATAGGTCCCCCTCCCCCTCAACCAACCCACCCACTCATCAAGAGTCGGGCCCGGCCGCCGCCGGGTGCCTTGCTTGGCCCCACCACCACACCACTTGCTCGCTCACTCGCAGTTTTTATATCGGTAACTGTTTTGTATTTGTTCCATTGTAAACCACTTTGGGAAGCTTCATGAGAGGCGATTCATAAATGGCATAAATACAACTTGCCTATACAGACGCAATTTTGATTAAAAAAAACAGAAGCGTTTGTTTTTCTGCCTTCATCAGCTGCTAACATACAAATGTGATGAAGCTGCTACCAAGGTGGCCTCTATAGATCTCTGAGGACGGAATGCTCAGAGGGGCTTCATTTGCAGAAGCCAAGCAGTGTTGGCACTGGCCTCCAAGCTGAGGCCATGCGGGGCCAATGGGTCGAGGGTGTATATCCAGAAGTTCTCTTAGTTAATGTTGTTGGATCTGTGAGTATAGCTGTTATAAATAAGTCCAACAGGCTACGGTTTAACAAGCTGGGATGAAGTTCTGTTTGTTGTTTTTAAAACTAAGTATATAGTTTAATGCATGGTAGCGTGCTACTGCAGGTCTTGCCATTCACAATGACACAATGGCAACCTTAGATTTGCCATAGAAAATACACTTGCTGGCTGAGGAGGCTCTCGGCGTAGTGTGCTCTGGTAGGGCCCCTTTCCTGGTGCTCCACTGGGTGGCGTTACAGGCCCCGAATCTAGCGGTGATCTGGACATGAGGCTGAGGCTGCAATGGTACCAGATGGGAGCTGTTGAAGATAGGGAGACCATCATGCCTGAGGCTGTTGGACTGGAGCCCCCTGGGGAACCTCCCAGACCATCAGGACTTGTAGGGCCAGAACCTGGAGCCTCATGAGCACTTTCTCCTGAACCTGAGGAGCCACAAGCCTCTCACTGCACATCACCCGTCCAGTGGTGCAAGGAATACACCAGGAGGAAGGCTATGGAACAGAGAAGGAAGAGTGGCCATCTGTAGGGTTGTCCCTTTAAGGCTCTGAAGCTCTCTACAGAGGACTGGGACCTGGAGGAGGTAGTCTGGAGACAGAGACTTGAAAATCTTCCGTTTGCTCCCAATGTTTCTTGGAGCAAGTTGATTACTTGAACCTATCCGTGAGGACTTGCATTTGTCAATGGGCAAATCAATGGATTTCACTCTCCAGGTGGGATTGCAAGCACGGAGTCAGTTTACGCATTCAGCAGCCATCCGTTGGGGTGTACAGCAGGCATGGGGAAGCTCCAGCTTGTGGGCCAAATAAGGCTCAGTAAGGGTCCTAATTTGGCCCACAAGACCTTTTTCCCCATGCCAGGCCCACCTGCCTATCACCTGATGTCATATGTGATGTCAAACGTGGTACAGGTAAAAACGTGACTGCAAAGGACTAGGAGCCTTTAAGTCTGACCCTGATTGCAGGGCTTGCAGTCAGCATCGTTCAAATTTGGCGCCTAATGCCAGCCCTGTTGGGATGATCAGAACTCGAGTGGAGCCGATCACTGCCAAAAGTGAGGTTTGCAGTCAGTACCTAACTCCCAATTTATCTTCACAACAACCCTGTGAGGTAGCTTAGGGGCTGAGAAACAGACTGGCCCAATGCCATCCAAACTGGGGATTTGAAGCCTGGTCCCCCAGGTGTGTTGGTCCTAGTACAACACTCTAACCACTACATCATACTAGCTTTTCATGGCCAGATGAGAATTATGGATGATTCATGTGCTATACTTCCTACGCTCAGCTCCATAGGGAATTCCCTCTCCTCTCCTTAATCACATAGCACCGAGCAGCTAATGGAAGCATTGCACACATTGGAAAGGCTATTAGTGTGCTAGTGTGTGAGATGAAAACATCTCTGTTTTGGTTTTAGTCCGTCGTTCTGTTTTTATCAGGAAATATGGAATCCCCAGAAATGTAGTTCCTCAGAAGGCCTTGCCATTGTTTTTCCTCTGCCATCATGGCCTCTACACACTACTATCCCTTTTCAGTGTTTTATTTAAAAAGAGATTACTCTCTTTCCACTGGGACGGTTTAGCACGTAAGAAAGAAGGAATGTAAACAGCTCTGTTTTACAATAAATAAACTCTCTGTCTTGTCCCTAGCAAAAATGCTGCAGAGATTCAAGATCTGGCCTTTCTGACTGTGATATCCAGGGCAAAGCACAATCTTTGATGTGCCCCCCCCATCTTTAATTATTGCCCTTGGCAAAGAATATCTGGTGGGCACAGGCTGTTCTGATCGACTCCTTGACCTGCCTGTGCAAGCGGCAAAAGCTAAACTTTTGATGATTCTTGTTTTGCAAAGTATATCCCACCTGATCATGTGAAAACAACAGCACAGTGCAACCTTTAGCTTTTAAATGGAAAAACTGAGAATGGAAATGACAAAATTATCAAGTAGGAAACCCATCACAAGGAAAAAAATCCAGTCTCTGCATGATTATTTCCTTCATTCTTTGACTTCCTCTGTGTGAAACTGTCACACACAACAGTAAAACTTGAAAGCCCCATTATCACCTCATTCACCTGCCACATCAAGGAGGACCCGCCACTTACCCTGGTGCTTTGACAGATTATGTCATTACTCCTGCTCTGGAAAAAGACCGGGAGCTATGTCCAATTCTTGTTCCACTATACAACTGCAGCCAGGGTATAGTGGTGGTGCTCAAGGTGAATCCCCACCAACATCTCCCAGATTCAGAACCCACAGTTGACTACATTTCGTACATCACAGTAGGAGAGGAATGGGGAATCTATGCCTCAACCCCAAGAAGTTGTGGAACTACAACTCCCATCATTCCTGACCATTGGTCATGCTAGGTGGAGCTGATGGAAGCTGGAGTCCAACAACATCAGGAGAGTCCTAGGCAGGGATGGAAGGACCTATCATTTTATCAGTTTTCTAATCCAAAATTCAGTTCTCCACATTTTCAGACCAATTTGTGACTTCTTAAAAAAAAAATCCGCATGAAAACTTTCCATCATTTTAATGCAAATTTCTTCTACTAAACACATTTTGTATACAGTTTTTACTAATATATACATCTTTGCAAGCGGTTTCTCCTAATATAATTCATTTTTGTATGTTATTTTCACTAATATATTCATTTTTGTGCACATTTGCCCCAAAATATGTGCATTTTTGTAAACATTGGTCTGTTGGACAACTGCATTGCAACATTCGGATAAGTGCCAATTTGGGAGGATGGCTGTGTTTCAGTTCTTATCTTATTTCAGAAAGTGCAAATTTGATAAATTCAGGTTAAAATGTGACCGTCTCTGCCATTTGTAGCCCTAGGTTCTGTATCCGCGCGTTAGGAAATATGCTGGGCTCAAAATGATCCTGAAAGAAAGAGCCATTTGCTGAAAACATCCCAAGCATGTTGGCAGCAGAAATAGAATTTGAATCCAGCTCTACAAAGTTAAAATCTAATGAACTGCTGGCCCAGAGAGCTTTGTGTTCATATCCACATTGCTTGGCCAACAAACACTTGCATTTGAAATATCCCCGGTGCACGCATAAATAGGTCCACAGCATGAAGATCTGAATTTCATTTAATACTGGACATGCGGCACAGCCTTCTTGGCTCCATTCCGCTCAACAAAGAATGATTTGACTATTTGGGAATTTTCCTGCAGAGATGAGCCTGGCAGCCACCATCTGTGGATGAGCAGCTCCTGGAACGTAGGAATATATGTTTGAAACAAGCTTTTTATAGCAGCGCTCAATTACAGCTTGTTTACTGCAGACTCTGGAAGCTTATGGGCCGTCCCAGTGGCATATTTTGAGAGGGTTGCCAACTGTTTGCTTTAGTTCTTAAGGGCTGAAAGGAAGGGGTGAAGATCTCGAGTGAAGTAACATTTGGTAACCCCCATGTTGCTTCTCTGGCATTTCAGTAAGTGGGCAACCAAGCAGTCTTGGCTAAGATGGCAATGAATGAGTTTCATCTGGATCAAATGGTATGATTTGGTAAATATAGTTCAATATAAGAACCTGGGAAGCTCCCTTATTCCAGGTCAGATCATTGATCCACCTAGCTCAGGTGACTGGCAGCAGGTGTCCAGGATTTCTGGCAGAGACCCAGGCCTGCTTGGAGATGCCAGGATTAAACCCGGGAGCTCCTGCATGCAACACCGATGCTGTACCACTGAGTTATCACCCTTCCCTTCAAACAGTATTTATCAAAGGGCTGCCATTTTTGCTTGCTCAGACTAAAGTTCGGTGCTTTAGTTTTCAGTTTTAAAAATTATGTTATGCTTAAAAACTTGCTCCAAGAAGCAGGGAGGAATGGCTTCCTGATTGATGAAGGGTTGGCCAATTAACACCACGCACAGTCCTGATCTGAGGGCAGTGTGGGGAGTAGCTTCAACAGTGACACAAGGACTGGCCAATCAGTGCTGTGCAAATGTTATTCATTTATTTAATTATAAACAGCCATTCAAAATATAAAACCCATTTAAAAATGGCTTGCAAAATATGAAATCCATTTCAAATACTGAAATAATACACTGATGATAATTGTAGCAGTAAAACAGCTCAAGTTGTATCCAGCAAAGTCCTACATAGAATATACCCACTGAAATTAATGAGCCTAAGCTGGTCAAAGGCATGCAGGAAGCTGCTTTATAGTGTTCTGCCCAGAGTGCGAGACACGACGAGATGGAGGCGAGACTGGAATTAATTCTTGTTTTATTAGAGTAACGGTTATATCAAAAGCAGCACGCTTCATGGCCTTAGCTATGCTAACTCACTACTGTCCCTAACTAAGCTACCTAGGCATACTCTGCAGCATGTAAAGAAAATTGACTCAGCACCCCAGTCAGGGGGGCGCAGCCTTAAGTAGGGAAGGTCTTCACTTGTAATCTCTGACTCCTTCAAAGTTTCACCCTGTGGTCAACCTGCTTCTTGCAGCATCTCGCACGGGGCGAAGGGGGTCGAGCCTCCACTGGGTCATCTGACAGTACAGGCTCAATAGGTGCCAGCTTGGCTTCAGGAGGTGGGAAAATATTTGACGTGCCAGGCGGGGAGTCCTGGGGGGGTGTTGGCGTGCATGAGAGGTCATCCCCCAACGGCTCTGTTGGGGTGTCTGTAGGTGCAGCAAGGTCTGCTTCAGCGGGAGGACTGCCCATGGGAACAGGCAGACTGTCAACTACACCCCCTTCCTCATTGTCCTCAAAAGCCTCATCTACCACTGATTCTTCTCCCTGCTCTATCTGGGGAAGCTGGGGCTCGACCGACTCCCCTCCCTGATCCCCCTGGGAGAGCTGGGGCTCAACATATAGTGAGTCAGGCCACTGGCCCATCAGAATTCTCTACAATGACTGGCAGGAGATCTCCAAAGTTTGAGGCAGGGAGTCTCCCAGCCCAACCTGCAGACCTGAGGAATTGAACCTGGGGCATTATGCGAAGCAGATGCTGTATCAGTGAGCTACAGCCCTTCCCCAATGTCCAATAGCTTCAGTGGATCTACTCTGAGTATGACTAGCATTGGATACCAGCCTTCATTTTTTCTAATCTAGTTTCGTCAAGCAGCCACCCTTTAAAAATACACACCCTCACTAAGAGCAACCATGAAGAAGAGTGTTTTCAGAGCTGCATAATGGATAGCAATGCAGATTCTGCTACAAATCGGGTGTCCCCTGAGCTTGATCAGAGGGAGACGGCACATGTGTCTGAATTTGGGCGACTCCTGCAGCGGAATAGGGATGGAAAGATCCATCAATTTTGATTCTCTCCACTTCTCATTTTTTCCAGTCTTAAATTCAGTTCTCTACATTTCTGCAGCAATTTGAGATTTTTTGCTTAAAAAAAAAATCCTCATGAAAATTCTCCAGCATTTTAGTCCAAAGTTCTCCTAATGAACACATTTTTGTAAGCAGTTTCAGCTAACGTACACATTTTTGCAAGCCATTTCTCATCATAACTACATTTTTCCATGTTATTTTCACTCATATATTCATTTTGATGCACACTTTCCCCTAACATGCATTTCTGTAAACATTGTTTGGTTAGTGAACTGCATCGCAAAATTCAAATAAATACAAATTTCAAGGGATGGCTGCATATTCGTCCTTGTGCTGTTTTGGAAAGTGCAGATTTGATAGATCTACCTTGAAATGCGAATGGAATTGAATTTCTTGCCCACCGCATATACCCTGATGTTTTCCATCAAACATTTTTAATGCAACACCTAGGTTCTATTGAGGAGTCCAATCAATTTTGAGTCCCATCCATCCCAGCTGATGAGAGTTGTAGTCTAAAACATCTGGAAGGTACCAGGTTGGCGAAGGGTAGTGTATATGATGAAATCTCCTACAAGACTGAGAAGGAAGGCAACAAGATGGCTGTTTTATTGAAAGACAAAAATGTTATTTTATTTATTTACAGAATGCACTGTTAAATAAATGTCCACCATTCAAAAATATCGTGGAGGTGTACAAAAACAAGAAACAAAAGCAATACAATCAAAATACATTAAATAGATCTCCAACACCAATAATATCTCACAATGCTTCCCTGGTTGAATTAAAAAAAAGTCCTAAATTGTTTGCATCATCCAAATCTCCAAGGCTTTTCCCAGTATTATATACTGGAACGATAAGGTTCAAGGCAAGGCACAAACATTATCATCTTTTCAGTGCCAGGTTGAACATTTTTGTACGTCCAGGCATTTGGTTGTTACCTGTCTTCTGGCACTTGAGAGTTTATGATGTTTATTTTGTTTAATTTTTGGTTATACTGAGGTAGTGAGGAAGTGTGCTTTTAAAAAAATAATAATCACAGTGCAATCCAAACCCAATCTCTGCAGGAATGAGATTTGGCAAATCTTGGGCTGGCATAAATCCCTCACCCTGGCTGGGCTAGAGATAAAGCTGGTATAAATCCCTCACTCCAGCTCAGCCGGGACTCAGCCAATGGAACTTGGGCTGGTGTAAGTCCCCCCAAAGGGGTGGTCCAGGCATATGGCAGGGTTGGGAACGCAGCAATGGATTATACCTATTCTAAACCCCTTTCAGCTCAATTACGTGACCTTACAACCCAGTGGAACTTAACTGACAAAAAGGATGTTATAAGTCAAATTCCTCCTGGAGTTAAACCAGCTTAACATGCCAGTGTAAATTACATTAGCTTTCTATAGTTAGGATTGCTCTGTAAGTGTATGATCATTGTGGTTGCATTTGTACTGCTAGTATTTTTGTTCTTGTTTGATGGCGGTAAATTTCCTTGGAGTTCACTGTAGAAGGCAATATTGATGTTGTTTTCTAAACAAGATAATGTAAGAAACAAGTACTTGACAAATGAGGCTAGTCTTGGGCTTAGGGAAAAAATCATTGTTATTCTGTCAGGATTATTGCTACTTAAATGGTACTAAAATATTAAGCAACATCAGTGAGCTAAACAACAATATTATTGCACTCATGAGTTATGCCGGAAACTGTTTGAATCATAACTGCATTATGTTAGGTAACAATTTGGAAAAATAGGTTTAATCTTATGTTATAATATTGTATACAATTAATAAAGCCCGACTTTACAGAGGATGGTCCACTGTTTGAAGATGTTCTCAGTTATAAGGGCTGTCTGGTTCAATTCTAGTTTAAAGTCTAGCAAGGTCTGCTGTTGCATTTATAAAGGGTGTTTTCCTCCGTTCCTCCTTTTCAACAGTTTTATATTTGACTTTGTGTTTCACTTTTTAAATTATTATTATCTATTGTGAGCTGTCCAGAGAAAGTGATGGGGCAGCATACAAATGACATAAATAAATGGAAGGGAGATTGAGGGAGGGATTAAAGTCTTACTTTACAGAGGGCAGTCCTCTTTTTCAAAGAGTCCTCTACCTGAAGCACAATCTGGTCGAAATCTGGTTTAAAGATAAAGAACCCTAAAAATGGAGAGCATCAGAGGTGTTGAAGTTGCCCGTGCAGAGCACCGTGGACAGCAGACTGTACAAGCACTCAGACCACCTGGCCTCAGCCTCTCCAGCTACAGCAAGATGTATTATATTTCTAGTAATGTCTAAATTTGCATCTATACATCTAAACTAGCCCATGCAGATTTTATGCAGATCTGTACCCTCTTTTGTGCTCTTTGTGGGACAGTGCATAAGGGGTTGCTCTGCAGCATCTCGAGGGCCGCAGGCTACTCACTTGTTCATTGGCCAAGTAACTTGTTTCCCTTCCACTGAAATCTCCTTGCCTTTGTGCTCCTGGAATCTGAAATAATGCCCTTGGTTGGAATTTAGAGGTGGAAGGACCTCCAAGGTTTGGTCCTCACAGTTTCTCATTTTTCCAATCATAATTTCAGTTCTCCACATTTCTGCAGCAGTTTGTGAATTTTTCTTTTTAAAAATCCTCCCAAAAATTCTTCAGCATTTTAATGCAAATTTCACCTAGTAAATACATTTTAAGGTGGTTTTGACTAATTTGTACAAGTGATTTCCACCAATATAATGCACTTTAATGTTATTTTCACTCACATATTCATTTTTATGCAGACCTTTCCTTAATACAGGCATTTTTGCAAACGTTGCTTAGTTGGAGAACTGCATCACAAAATTTGGATAAGTGTGAATTTTGAAGGGTGGCTGTGTTTCGGTTCTCATATTGTATCTGAAAGTGTGGATTTGATAGATCCAACTTTAAATGCAAATTGAACTGAATTTCTCCCGTCTCTAATTGGGAGGGGTGGTTTTAAACAACAAGAGGGAATCTTACTTTTATCACGTCCCTCAATACTGTGGCAAGCCATCCAGTACAGAAACTAAGTTTGTAACCAGAAGTCAGACTCTTTGGGATTGCTTTGATCTCTGTCCTGTTCTGAAAGTCTTTCTGAAGGGATGTTTATGGTTCTTTTAATGGAGAAAAAAACCACGGGACCTGTCTCGAATGCTATGGCTTATCTCATGTGGCTAGTTTTCTTTTTTTAAGTGAACAGTAGAAAGGAGAGCCTAACTATGACATGCAAATCGAACCTTTCATTCAGCCATTCCCACCAGAAACACATGCCATCATTTTGCTAAGGATGTATAATGAGTCTCTTCTCTGATTATCTCCAGAAGTATATGTTATTTGCCCCGGGGACAGTGACAGATTAGTGTTTTCTGGTCTACTAGCATTGCTTTAAAGCATTATAAGTACCCAGCAGACTGCTGAGAGTTTGTCATGGTTGTTCCACTGTCTTGGATAATTATAGGATTGGACAGAGACCTCATGTTACCTCAGTGTATGGATACTGGACCAAGAAGCCTTCCTCTAGTGCAGTGTTTCCCAAACTTTTTTTATTTTGTTGTTGTTGCTGGACTACAGTTCCCATAATTCCTGACCATTGGCCATGCTGGCTGGGGCTGATGGGAGGTGTAGTCCAGCAACAAAAAAAATAAAAAAGTTTGGGAAACACTGCGTCTAGTGCAACTTCAGTATTGCATCATCTCAAACTTCCTTCTGTGTGTGTTTTAAAATTAGAAGGGAAATGGGGAAAAAAACCTGCCATTCCCAGCCCCTTTGGCATCATTTCTTAAACAGAATCTATGTTTTAATCTATTGTGGATGTAAAACAACAACAACACTACATACTGCTAACGAGCTCCAGACAGTGTACATCAGAGATGGACAAGCTTAAGGCTTGTCAGATGTTCAAAAATCAACAAAGCAGCACCAGGTGCAAAAGACATAAAGGGTTTTTTCGGATGACCTATTTATTGAGCACTGTGATGCCATTTCAAAGTTTTTCAATTGGAGGGGGGGGCAAAAACCTAACCCAGATGCAGTTTTCATTGTGCAATTTACACATACAGCAAATAAACCTACCCAGTAGTCTTTAAAAGGTATTGCCACAAATTGTCACCCATCCAATGTCCCCAAATTTTAGCCAGTTACCGCTTGCTGTTTTCCTTCTGGAAACTAATAAATTTAATAATAAATAAATAAATAAATAAATAAACAAGAAACATAAAATGTCCCAGAAATATATTGGGGTATATTACTACCCCAGCCAATGTTAGTGGATTGGGGTAGAGAAACACCCCATCTTTTTTTTTTCATAAAACAAAGAGCCCTGGAGTCAAACGCCCAGAAACATCCTATCTCCTCTCAGTAAGGGTTTTCTGGGTTTGGGTGTTTGGGTGTTGTCAAGCACACTTCATTTGACACCAGACTAGGGGATGGGATCCATTGCCTGGTGCGGGTTCAAAAGCAGTCCGTTGACCTTACAGGCCAATATCAATATGTGCTCGTTCTTCATCCACCAGATTTTACCAATCCATATTTTTCCCTCACAAAAAATATTGATATCTATAATATGAAAGGAAATGACAATAATTTGACAGGAAATATCAGTAAATGAAAGGAAATGTTGATAAAATTATCATTCTTAATACTGATATTTTAGAGTTTTTGAAAACAGCAGCGCAAAATTGCTACATAAAAATATGATATGCAGAAATAGAAAATCAGCAAATTAATGGAAAATTTGGTACCAAATCTGAATTGGGTAGACTTCTAGCACATCCCTACACCAGACTCAAATTTTATCTGGGGTCAAGCTGTCAGCCCACCACACGCTGGAAATCACATTGGGGTAGAAATTCACCCCCAAAACTGTTTTTTCTTGACATTGTATGAAGAGTCATAAAAGTCATGGTTTTCCACATAGATTCCTGGGAGCTGTAGTCTGTTAAGGGTGCTGAGAGTTGTTAGGAGACCACTATTCCCTTCACAAAGCTAGAGTTCCCAGAATGGTTTAACAATTATCCCAGGGAACTCTGGGAATTGCGGAGGGAATAGGGGCCTTGTTAGAACTCCTAACAACTCTCAGTGCTCTTAACTAACTACAGTTCCCAGGATTCTTTAGTGGAAGCCATGACTGTTTAAAGTGGAATAATAGTGTTTTAAATGTATTGTGTAGATGGGGCCATGACATCATCAAACTATTGGAGATCAGAAAGAACCTCATGCTGTCAGACTGCAAGAAGATCCTGATCTGTCTACCCCTGGTGTACATGCCCACCTCCATTTTATCTGCACAACAACCCAGTGCGGCAATCAGCTTTCAGGGTGAGTGGGGGTGGAACTTAGTCCAAGTACAACAGTCTATCCATTGCATCATGTGGTTTCTGGAGCAAAATGTAGTAAAGTGTGCTATACCACATCAGAATGCTTCCCCCATGTAAAACATAAATAAAACTCCTTTCCCAACCTTCATCCTGCTATGCTCGCTTTCTGCTTGCAGGGAGCGTTTTACGTAGTTTGCCAGATTGG
The DNA here is from genome assembly GCF_030035675.1 of Rhineura floridana. Lineage (NCBI taxonomy): Eukaryota > Metazoa > Chordata > Lepidosauria > Squamata > Rhineuridae > Rhineura > Rhineura floridana. The sequence continues at coordinate 10,580,276 of NC_084492.1, read as the reverse complement.
TCTTTTAACTGCTGTTTTGCCCCATTTAGGCTGGATTTAACTTCTTAGAGAAATTGTTAAATGTCGTTTTACACATTTGCATTCAATAGTGTTCAAAGCTGTTCACAAACACATTAATTTCCAAAGTCAAGGCACATAATAGCTTAGCTTCCAAGCGATCAACTGTGGGCAGAAACTCAATTAGTGGTATTATGCATGCTTTAGCCATTGGCCACAGCAAATTTAGAAAATATGCAAATGAGTAAACAAAATCACAGCAGATTTGGCAATTTTTTTACAGTTCTTTTAAAACACCCACACCCACACCCCATATGAACCATGTAATCCTATGCATATTTATTCAGAAGGAACCCTCACTGAATTCCATGAGACATAGTCCTAGCTAAGTGTCTGTACAGGGCTGCAGCCTCAAGAATTCTTTTCAATCTACTAAATATTTCCAGTGCACTCCTATACATGTCTAATCCCATTCGGTTCAATTAAATTTACTTTCAGGTAAGTGTCTATAGGACTGCAGCTTCTGTTGATTAACTGGTCCGTCATTTTCAAGCAACCAGGCCAAATATTAACCCATAAGGCTGCAATGGGCTAGAGACAGATCTGTCAATTTCATTTCTCTCCATTTCTCAATGTTCCAGTCTTAAACTCAGTTCTGCAGCAATTTGTGAAATTTCTTTTTAAATCCTCATGAAAATTCTTCAGCATTTTAGTGTGGATTTCTCCTAATAAACACATTTTTGTAGGTAGTTTTGACTAATGGGCACATTTTTGCAATCAATTTCTCCTAATTGCATTTTAACTGCATAATGCATTTTTGTATGTTATTGTCACTAATATATACATTTTTATACACACTGTCACCTAATATACACATTTTTATAAACATTGGTTGGTTGGAGAACTGCATTGCAAAATTTGGATACATGCAAATTTTGAAGGACGGCTGTGCTTTGGTTCTCATGATCTGGAAAGTGCAAATTTGATAAGATTCAGCTGTAAATGTGAATTGAATCAAATTTATCCCCCTTTCCTACTGAGGGCTCATTTAACAAAGAAACAAAGAAAACTAATGGGAAAACCAGGAATATATTTTTTCCAGGTCTGATAATGTGTTTAGAGGCACCCTGTCCACTCTCCTGATCCTATTGTTTTGTGCTTGCTTTGGGAGGTGGTCCTAGAGATAAATAAAAGTTTATTTTGTGAGTTTTAAGTCTCTCCCCTACTGTAGCGGCTAGATTACGAACCTCCCCCCAAGGTTGTTAGACTCCAACTCCCAAGAGCCCAGCCAGCATGGCCAATGGTCAGGGATGATGGGAGTTGTAGTTCAGCAACATTTGGAAGGCCACAGGCTTCCCATCCCTAGGCTGAAGTGTTGAACTAGGACAGAGTGTTGGATGTTGTATCTGGCGCAAGCAGGTGCCCAGGATGCAGAACAGAATAGTGACAGGCTAGATTCCAGTTGAATCACTCAGCCAGACAAGACATAGGTTTTAAGAGTCACTTTACTGACAATAGAATATATCACAAGCTCTCTCTCTGTACAAACTCCTCGACCCCCACACCAACTGGCCAGATCTGCCAAGTCTTATAGATAAGGCCAGCTGGTTGCCTTGGATACTTGTCCTTGAGATCTGCACGGACTCTGAGCGTCTTGGCCTTGTAACTCTGCCATGGAAAAAATACTCTCAGGAACCCTTTACTTGCCAACATTCCCCCACCTATTTTTTCCATAGCCTTCTTGCTTAGCATTTCACACATTATATCACATTTCAACAATACATTTCAGATTATGTTACAGATTCACATTTTCACTTCTTTTCATGTCATTTACATTTACATTTCTTGGTTTTATACTTCTGATACATTTCCTTTTATTTCAGTTTACATCACTTTCATTTGTAAGACAGTTACTCCATTGCTATCTCAGCATTATTGTCATTATATTTCATTACTCTTCATGATTTCCATCATCCCACTTTTTCCAGTCACTGAAGTCTATATGTTTAATGGAATTTATTTTAAATCTAACAGGTGGAATACCTTTGGTTGTTCTCTCTGATCTGCGTGGTTGTATTTTTGCCTTAGTGTCTGTGTCTGTGTCAGGCGATTCCTCTGTTTCTCTCTCAGAGCTAGAACTTGATTCACTACTGCTGCCTGTTTCTTCTTGTTTTATTGGTACTGTATCTGCCTGTTCTTGTTCATTACTAACTTCAGTGTTTCCCAACTCCACATATGTTTTCTCTTCCCAATCCTGCTCTATTGCTTGCACGCTTCTGCTTAACACCACAGACCTTTGTTTTGGCATCCAAATTCTGTAATACGTGTTTTCAAATCCCAGCATGTACCCTTTGTCTGCTCTCCTTTGCAGCTTCCCTGTCCTTTTATTTTTGGGAACATGTACCCAGCATTCTGCTCCAAACCTAATCAAATGTTTTAATCTGGGTTTTCTGTCATACAATTTCTGGTAAGGAGACATTCCAGTGGCCTTATGGAATATTCTGTTTTGAATGTAAGCTGAATACAGAACACACTCTCCCCAGAAACCTTGTGTTAAAGAGGAGTCACACAGCATTGATCTTATTGAGTCCTGAAGCAACCTGTTCCAGCGTTCAGCTAACCCGTTCTGATGAGGACTATAAGGGGCTGTTAACTCCTGTTTTATTCCTCTTTTATCCAAGTATTCAGTAAAAGAGTGTCCTAAGAACTCTCCTCCTTGATCTGATCTTATTCTCTGTATTTTGACACCAAACTGCACTTCAATTTTTGTAATAAATCTTTTCAGTTTCTCTGCAGCTTCACTTTTAGCTTTTAGTAAATAAACAGTGCAGAATTTTGAAAAATCATCAACTATTGTCAGGAAATATCTTGCACCCCCCTGAGTAGGTTGAAATGGCCCCACTAAGTCCACGTGTATTAATTGATAAGGTGCATTTGTGCTGGGCATGGCTTCTTTGTTCTTTGCAGCCACAACTGCCCTAGTTTGTTTACACACGTGGCAGTCTACATATTTTTCACAGTTTCTCAATGTCACATCATTACTGTTCTCTGTTGTTTTCACCACATTTTCATATCCTATATGGCCTAGTTTTCTGTGCCATAAATGAACACAATTATTATGGGGTTTCTTATTAGCACACATGAGTACATGATTTGTTTGTTTCACGTGTAAGAAGAACAATGAGTTCCTCACTATTCCTTTCATGAATATTTTTTCTCCTCTCATTACATGCACTGAACCCCTTTTGAACATTACTGTGAACCCCATTTCATTGAGTTTCGACACAGCCATAATGTTACATTCGATATCAGGAACAAACAGCACATCTGTCATAATGGTATTGAAACCTGCTAATTTCACTGTACCCCTACTTTTGATCTGTTTCTTAGATCCATCAGCCATTATTACATGATCCTTTACGTCACAAAATGTATGAAACATAGATTTATCTTTGATTATACTATTTGTTGCCCCACTGTCAATTGCCCATAAATCTTTACAGTTATTTCCCTGCTCATTGTTAATACATTGCTTATTCTTACTGGCATAGATCACCTGTACACATGGTTTTCTTCCTCTTTCTCTTCTTCTTGCTTCACAATTCCTTTGCAGATGTTGCCTGGAACCACAAAAATAACACGCCTTTTGTCCATACAGTTTCTCTTGTGCAGCTTTGTTGTTCTGTTTTTCCACGTTGTGTTTAGACTCAGTCTTTTCCTGCTTTGCCATTTTTTTGTCTCCTTTGGAATTCTTGTAAAAGTTTGCCTTCTATATAATCCATATTGAGATTTGCATCGTCCATTGCTTCCAAAGAGCTCACCAGACTATCATAACTTGAATCTAGTGAAGCTAATGTGATATACACTTTTTGCGTTTGAGAATGTTCAATTTCACGTTCTGACAACTCAGTAAACAGTCTGTTTATTTTCAACAAATGCTCTGACATGGTTGTATCTCCAGATAAGCGCATCTGATACAATCTTCTGGCAAGATATATTTTAGAACTGGCAGTCTTTTTCACATGAATATTTCTTAAAGTTCCCAGGTTTCCTTTGGCGTTGTTGCATCACGCATGTGCAGTAATTGAGAATCATCAATAGCAAGAACAATTAATGCCTTTGCCCTCTCATCCAGCCTTCTCCAGTCTGCTGGAATAGGCACCCCGGCGGGTGGGTCTTCTGCGATAGCTTTCCACAGGTCTTCTTTCACTAGAAAAGCCTGCATTCTCTGTTTCCAAGTGCCATAATTTTTCCCTGTCAGCCTTTCCAAGGGAATCCCGGCCGATAACGTAACAGACATACTTTCACTTTACACAGTTCACCGCCTTTGTAATTAGAGCTTCTCACCTCTGTCCTTCAGTTAGTTTTTCCCATGGCTCTTTCACAGCTTTCAGATCAGCTTTCGGTTTCGCCGTCTCTTCACACGCTTGTCCTCTTTACTCCTCTTTTGGCTTTTCTTCGGACATCTGTCTGCGCATCGAAACCATCCTCTGCTACCACTTGTTGGATGTTGTATCTGGCGCAAGCAGGTGCCCAGGATGCAGAACAGAATAGTGACAGGCTAGATTCCAGTTGAATCACTCAGCCAGACAAGACATAGGTTTTAAGAGTCACTTTACTGACAATAGAATATATCACAAGCTCTCTCTCTGTACAAACTCCTCGACCCCCACACCAACTGGCCAGATCTGCCAAGTCTTATAGATAAGGCCAGCTGGTTGCCTTGGATACTTGTCCTTGAGATCTGCACGGACTCTGAGCGTCTTGGCCTTGTAACTCTGCCATGGAAAAAATACTCTCAGGAACCCTTTACTTGCCAACACAGAGGAGTCATGGGTTCAAATCCCTGTTAAGCCATATGGCTCACTGGGTGGTCTTGACCTAACCAATCTCACAGGGTTGTTGTGGAGATAAAGGGGGGGCAGAGAGAACCATATATGCTGTTGTCGGGATGCAGGATTGGGGCCCTGATGTTTCAGAAGATGAAGAGAGGGAGGGGGTCATTTGGCCAGAGCCGTGTGAAGAAGACGCAGAGGAGGGGGAGGACATCTCAGAGATAGAACTGTCTGGCAGCCAAGACCTTGAATGTCCCACAGACACATATCCTTCCCAGGAGTTTCCCACACCCCCTCCCCCTTCGAGCTTAGAGCAGTTGGAGAAGGAGGGAGGGCAAGGGGGAATCCAGCCTCCTCCTGATCCAGGGAAAGGCAAAGAGAAGCAGCCAGATGGTTTAGGCCTTGCCCCCCCGCTTTCCCCCATACCTGAATCACAGTCCTCAGAAGGGGAGGGGGCAGTAGCACCTCCTTCACCACGTACAAGGAGACAGCAAAAGAGACAACAAAAGAAGGGGGAGAGGAGGGGAGTGGATGAGAGCACTTTGAGGCGGAGTGAGAGAATTCGCGCTCGATTGCCCCCTTCTTAAGGGACAGGGGGAATAGTGGTTCCTTGTTCTGTCAACTCTCATTCAAGTCGCAGGTTATGTTTTGTAGTGAAACTTCATGAGAAGGCATAGTCTTTGTCTGGATATTACTTTAATAAAAACTGAATTGCTTTCACCAACTGGTCTGGTTCCTGAGTCCCAACCAGGATATGACAGCTGTTGAGTTTTGGGGGGAGGCAGGATATAAGTTTAAATATATTTCAAAACGCCAACCCACTCACAATTGTGGTTGGTGAAGTAAAGGATGAAGCGGAGATGACTGGAATTCCCTACCCTTAAATATTAGACAGGCACCATCTCTGTTATCTTTTCAGCGCCTATTGAAGACCTTCCTCTTTCAGCAAGCCTTTAAGTTGAGACCTTATCCCAGTCTGAATCTGTGTTCGAATTGCTTTTTAATATGTTTTTAACCTTTTTTTAAAAGATGTATTGAAAGCTTTTTTTAAAAAAATGTTCTTAAAGATGTTTTCTTTTAATGTATTTTAAAGTCTGTTTTTATGATGTGTTAAATTGTTTTTAGTGCTTTTGTTTGCCGCCCTGGGCAGGGCCAGTTCTAACGGGTGGCCAGGTGGGGCACTGGCATGAGGGCCCCTGGAGCTACGGGGGGCACTCCGCTCTCCTTTCGCAATCAGCGGAAGCATCTGCAGACCGCCATCCCCCCGCTTTACCTACTTTTCCGTTGTTTTTTGCAGCACGCAGATTTGCCATCAATCAAGATGACAGCCGAGGTTTCCTTAAGGGGCTGAAGCCTCTGGTACCCAAGGGCCCTGGCATGCCTGGGGCCGGCCCTGGCCCTGGGCTCCTGCTGGGATGAAGGGCGGGATATAAATCGAATAATATATAAATAAATAATATTAACATCTGTGGAAAGGATGATACACACGCGCATTGCTGCCATCAACCAAGATGGCGGCAGAGGCTTCAGCCCCTTAGGAAAACCTCGGCTGCCATCTTGATTGATGGCAAACCCTTGTGCTCAGTGCGCGTAGCCGCAAAAAACAGCGGAAAGAACTGGGGGAGGTGGGCGGCTCGGAAGCTCCTGTCCGGTGAGCCGTGGCTGCTTCCACGAATCGCGGAAGGGGAGCGGAGGGGCCCAGGGCAGGCTGGTGCCCAAGGGCCCCGGCATGCCTGGGGCCAGCCCTGTCTCCAGATATCAAACTGTATCAGACCCAGCCAGCATGGCCAGTGGTCATGGATAATAGATGTAGTCCAACATCTAGAGGGCCACAGGTTCCTCACCCTTAATGTGTACATAGGGCAGGAGTGGGGAACCATAGGCCCAGGCTTCCAGGGGTCACATTTGGCCCTCAGAGCCTCTCTGCATGGCCCTCATGACTCTCCCCCCTCACTAAATTGTACTCATCAGTTGCCTTGCTTTGGTCTGCCTCCTTTTTTTGGCTCGCTGGCATTTATGCTTCAGCTGTGATGATGCCTCTTGTTTGCCTAGATGGAGGTGTGTGTGTGTGTGTTAAGTGATTTCTGGCATTTGCGTGGCTGGGATGTGGCCTAGTGTACAATGGTAAGCTCCACCCACCTTTGCCTCGGGCCCTGCCCACCACTGCAGCATCATCTTCAGAGGGTTGCATTCCAGGCCCCACAATGCGGCTTGCATTTTCTCAACAGCCCAGAAGACTCTCAAGTGCTGCTTGATTCATCCTGTGCTGTGCAAAGAAGAATTTTCACGGTCATGCATTTTACAGTCCTTCTAGTGGGCGTTTGCGCCAGCACTTCACAATTCCCTCCTCAGGGCCATGATATACTTTGTGTCTGGAATCATGCGTCTTCCCATCCTTTTCTTGTTCCATCCACAGATTTCTCTGCCTTTTCAAGGCTGATGAGCTTGAGTAATAAATTGCAAAATAGAGCAAAATGCTGTCTTAGGAACAACCTGCAGATAACTGGCAAGCACCATTTGCTAAGAGGCAGACAGAGCGGAGATAAGAGTTGCAGAATCTCAGGCAGAGACAGAGAAGATAAAATCCCCTCCAAGCTGCCAAGGCAGTCTGACCATCACTGTTTTAAAATTTGCAGTAAGGGTATGCACCTTATAAGAAAACTGGAGAGTGGTGTAGTGGTTAGAGTGCCAGAGTGGAACCTGGAAGACCCTGGTTCAAATCCTCACTCAGCTGCACAAAGTTCACTGGCCAGTCACAAGTCTCTCAGCCTAACCTACCTCACAGGGTTGTTGTGAGGATAAAGGAGGAGAACCATTCCTTGAAGAAAAGGTGGGGTTTAAATATAATAATAAATAAATGAATCCCAGGGCCAGCACTTGCGGTTGGCCCCAATGGGCATTTGCTGAGGCCTATACCCTAACCAGGGAGCCACTGTCAACCTCTGGGCCACCTGGCCCTGCTTTTGCTGTTTGTTGCTGTCACTGCCTCTCATCCTGTTCTCATCTCTGAGTATACAAGCTGTGACTCGTGGAAGGCAACAGAGCACCATCCTCCACGATGCCTTCGGAGATGCCTCTGAGCGGCTGGGTGGACTGGAGCCAGAGGGAGAGAGCAAAGCAAAGGAGTAGTGATGGCAGTGGTGACAGCCACTCAGAGAGAGGGGCCCATTGAGGCCCATCTTACCCAAGAGTGCCCCCCATTAAAAAAAAAAGACTTGGTTCTGGTATTGCCTGATCCTATTGGAAGCAGCAAACAGGATCTGCATTTGGATCCAACTGCTCTTCACCAGGGACATAGTGTGGTCTGGATTGCATAAAGCTGATCCTCAGTGTGGTGGGGAGAAATCTGTCAGGTGGGCAGACCCCTGGTGAAAAAGGCAAGGGGGCCTAAGGGGTAAAGCAGCCCTTTTTCAGCCCAAAGGCCACATTCTCTGCTGGACTGCTTTTGGGGGGGGCACGTGCCAGTGGTGGGCAGGGACAGAGGCAAGGGTGGAAAAAGCAGTGGATGTGAATTTTACCTTTGTGCAGTAGACTAGTTTCTACACACACACACACAGAGAGAGAGAGAGAGAGAGAGAGAGAGAGAGAGAGAGAGCTCTATCAAACCAAGCAAGGAAGAGGCATTGTTAGAGTTTCAGGACATTTTACAGCCAGGTGCGTGGTGAGCGGAGGGGTTCAAAAAGGGTGTGTAGCAGGTCCAATGAGGGGTGTGGCCTGGAGAGAGTCCTGAGGGCCAGTTAGAGATACCTGGAGGGCCACATTGAGCCCTCGGACCTGAGGTTCCTCACCCCAGAATAAAGAATCGACGCAGAACAGCCAAACCATTGACATAACCTGATGCTTTTAACAACATTTAGGCTGCCATCTTATGCAAACTCACTTGGGAAAAAGTTCCTCTGAACTCTTCTGAGCAGACATGTGGAGGATTGTGCCGTGAATTGTTTTCACGCATCAACACAATACCACTGAATTTTCTCCCACTTCAAAACAAGGGCTTAGGTTGCTTGTCAGTTATCTCAGTGCCTTTGCACTCATTGGCCAAAACATGGGAAGGTGGAGCCAAGTGTTCTGCCTAGTGAGGAACTGGGTAGAACACTGCCCAGTTGGGTTTTCCATGATATCTCTAGAAGCCAAAGGGCGGGAGACTCCTTTCTTTCCATGAAACCTGAATATTCAGGGAGGGGCCCTGGACCTTAAGAGGGGTCAGGATACCACAGGACTTATTTGGCTACAGCCCTCAGCTTGGATGGTTCAGTGCAGGGGTCACCGACGTTTTTGGGCCAGTGGGCACATTTGGAAGTTAGAGAAAGTGTCACAGGTGCCAGTCACAAAATAGCTGTGGTGGGGGGCATGGCATAACAAAAATGGCTGTGGTGAGGGCGTAGAATAAAACAAAATGGCTGCCATGCCTAAACAGCAGAAAATGTGATGGGACCACATACAGTTCTGGTCATGCCCCCCCCCACATCAGCCCCACATCAGTGGAAAAAGGCACTTACATCAGACACAGCCCACCCCACATCAGCCCCCCATCAGTGGAAAAAAGGCATCTACAAACTCACACACAGAAGCTCTTTGCACTTCTCCATTGTTCAAAATGGAAAGGAGAGAGGGTGTCAACTCCTTGCATCCAATGAAATGAGGAAATGTCTGAGGGGGCATGTGCAATGGAGGAAAGGCTGAACCAGTGTAAACAGGAACTGAGCAGGAAGAGAGTCTCTTGTGCATTTTTGAGGGGATAATTACCAAGCCTTTTTGTGGCTACTATGGAGGTACCGTTGGGCACACTGATGCCTATAGGTGCCACATTGGCATCCCCTGGTCCAATGCTTGGAGGGGGCAGGGAGTTGATATTTGGAATATTACTGTATACAGTACTTCTGTATGATTCTGATACCTCTTCCCTTCAGAGGACATCTCTGAATGTGATGGTTGGTGTATCTCTAAATGTAACATTTGTTCTTTGTGTCTTCTCAGGTGATTTTTCTAACCATGCTCTACGATCCTGGCATGGCTCCTTGCAATGAGCAATGATACTCTCTGCAGCCTACAGAGACCAACAGTCCAGAGGAATGGTTGCTTCACTCCTTTCTCATCACCACAAAATGAAATGGTGTTCCTGAGGTGATAAATGCTTCTTGCAGACTGGAAGACGCAATTTAACCAGGAGATCTTTCGTTTAATTTTATTTTTGTCTGCAAACGCGTGTTCTGATGGCTGGCGGGCAGTGATGACACCATGTAGAAGGTCCTGAAGGGGTGTCCTAACTGAGTTGCAATGGTTTTATACACTTCCCCATTTCCCAACGGCTTTCTGTCAGCACTGCATTCCTTCTCCTGGGGCTTAATCTTCCCATGTTATTGGCTTGGAGACAGGCTTATCGCCTCCTTTGTGCCTACCACTTACGAGAAGCGCCAGAGGGCAGATGATCCATGCTACTTCCATGCTCTGTGCATCATCATCACCACTCCCATTTACCTAGCCCTGCTGGTAGTCTCTCTCCCTTTTGCCCTGATTGGTTTCCTGCTGTGGTCCCCTCTCCAGTCTGTGAGGCGGCCATACATCTATTCTCGGCTGCAGGACAAGAGCCAGATCCATGGAAGTACATTGCTCACAGAGTGGAAGGCCTCCAGCAACGGGAAAAGCTTTTGCTTTGGGAGTGCCAATATCTGCCTGCTCCCAGACTCCTTGGCAAGACTCAACAATGTTTTCAACACACAGGCCCGAGCGAAGGAAATTGGCCGACGGATCCGGAACGGGGCAAGCAGGCCTCAGATCAAAATCTACATAGATTCCCCCACAAACACCTCCATCAGTGCCGCAAGCTTCAGCAGCCTGGTCTCGCCTCAGAGTGGAGACAGCAACAACCGTGCAGTCAATGCAGGCATCAAGAGGACAACCTCGATGGAATACAAAGGGGACAACTCTGGCCCTAACAACAGCGAAGATGGGAGAGACGGGAGAGCTAGAGGAGAGGCCAATGAAGGAGAAGATGGTAGCACTTGCATCGTGCGCATAGGCGGAGAAGACAACGGACACATTTCAGACCCGGAAGCCGATGGGACAGGTGGCCAAGTCAATCATAGCAAGGGGCCGGCAGACCGTTCACCGGAATCCGAAGCCGAAAGCCTGAAAGGCCAAACCCCTAACCATAAGCAGAAAGAAGGGGATTCTGGGAGCCTGGATAGCTACACTGCCTCTCGAGAGTCCCTAGTGAAGATGCGTGCTGGAGATGGCCCTGTGGACCAGAGCACCGTCAACAGCAAACTCCTTTACAAGGCCTCACTCATGAAGAAGACCTCCATGAGAAAAAAGAAAAACACGGACGAGCTCTTTGACCACGAGACATCCGCTTTCTTCCCTGCCAACTTGGACTTCCTGTGCTTGCAGGAAGTGTTTGACAAAAGGGCGGCTGAGAAATTGAAAGAGGAGCTTCACCGTTACTTTGAATACATTCTGTATGATGTCGGGGTCTACAGCTGCCACGGCTGCTGTACCTTTAAGTTTGTGAACAGTGGCCTGCTTTTCGCCAGTCGCTATCCAGTTATGGATGCTGCTTATCACTGTTATCCCAACGGAAAAGGAACAGACTCCTTGTCTTCGAAGGGGGCCCTGTTTCTCAAGGTAGGCCTCTTTCTATACGAAACCTCTTCAAGCACCTTCAGATTTACAAGCAGGGATGCAGGGGTGGGTCTGTTGTGTATATATGCTTTGCCTATCGGGGTCAAATGCAGAACTGCTGGTGTGGAATTTCAGAGCTTGAGCATGAACTATTTTATTTATTGTGGGTTTCTTTTGTTGTCCAAAAACACTTTCTTGAGGAAAAAATGATTTAGAGTTAGAGCAAGCAAGCTTTCTTTCTGACAAGGGCACATTCTGTCAGAGGTAACTTGTTGCTGGTAGTGGGTGCAGCATCTACTTTGCGTACAGGAGATCCCAAGTCAGGTAGAGCTGGGAATGTCGCTTGTCTGAAGCCTTGCAGAGCTGCTATGTGTCAGTGTAGAAAACAGATGGGCCAATGGTCTGACTCAGTAGGAGGCAGCTCCCTAAGTTCCCGAAGGAGACTGGGAGCTGCCCTTTGGTACGAAGTTGCCCACCTGTGATTTAGAGTAGTCCCAATGTTCAGGGGGTTATCTTGAGCTGGGCCCCTCTATATGCCTGCAGATGGACATCACAGGTCCCAGAACCCCTACAAATCTGCACTTTCAGGTTTGGCTTTTACATCTGAGCAAGACCCAGTCCTCAACTATGAAAAACAAAGCTTTTTATTTCTGTGTAATTTGTGCACTAGTCTGATTCTCCTGTCTGGAAAATGCACATGTCTACATAGAAAGTACCCCCCTCCCTCATGCACACACACACACAAATTGGCTCAATTCTTGCATTTCCCTTCTAGAAAATCTCATCCTTTATGTTGTTTTTTATGTTTAAGTTTCTAGTCCTCATGGGGAAAAGCTCAGCAAGGCCCCCATGCTCCTTGGGCTACTGGGGAAAATTACAAATCATCTGAAACATGGAAGCAGAACAGGGTGTGAAAAATGAAGGTCATTTATACGAATCCATTTCCAGAACTTGGGATTCCCAGCTGTAGAACTCGTATTCTGTATTTATCTGCAGGGTACCGGCAGCCCTGACAAAATTGCTGTCAGATACCAGTGAAATCTATACTTCCATATTGCTTTTTGTGATCCCATAATGTTGCCTTGGAGAATTTTCCTGTGAATCCCCATTGAAATGAATGAGGCCTGTGTTCATTTCAAGAAAGTCTGCCAACGAGAATGTCCTCATGGACAGTGGCCACAGCTCTCCTCTAGCTCTTGAATCTCATTGCTGTGCCACTTTGTGTGCAAAGAACTTTACGATCCTTAGCTCAGTGAACTTTACAGCCCCAGGGAGGGGGGTCATGGTAGTTTCCATTTGATATATGGGGAGCTGAGTGTTAATTAGATTTCCCATGCCAAGGTGCTTGCCAGCAATGCCTTGCTAATTGTAATCATTTTGCTTTTAGGTAATTGTCACTGTCTGTTCTTTTTGCATTTCATTTGCCTCTGAGCTCACTCTCCTGCATCCCCACCCCACCACCAACCATGCATATATAATGCTTGCCAATTTATGCATCTTCACACATCTGATGAAGTAGAAACTTTTATTTATGGCCTAAGAAAACGTCTGTTATAATAAATGTGTTGGAGCCTATGCATGCCTACTCAGATGCAAGTCCCATTGTGTTCAATGAGGCTTACGCTTAAGTAAACGTGGATAGTACTGCAGCCTTACAGTGCGATCCTAATCCCCATTGGAAGGGGTTAGGATAAAGTGGAGATGACCCTCTGGTAGGGAGGGTGTAGATATTCATTTATCTGAATGCAGCCTTACCAAATTTGCACTTTCCAAAACAATAACGCAAACTGAATTGCAGCTGTCCTTTGAAATTCGCACTTCTCTGAATATTGTGCTGCAGTTCTCCAACCAAAGAACTGATGCCAAAATATGTATAAGTGAGTATATTCATGAAAATAATGCACAAAGATGGATTCTTTTGGGGAGAAATGAATAGCAAAGATACATATGCTAGACAAAATTCTGAATTGTGAATGCAGACAAAAATACAGACAAAATTTCATGCCATTATTGTTCTTATTGTTTTTCTTATTATTAAATAACAACAACAACAACAACAACAACAACAACAACAACAACAACAACAACAACAACAACAACAACAATAATAATAATAATAATAATAATAATAATAATAATAATAATAATAATAATAATAATAAACTTATATGCCACCCTACCTCCTGCACATTTGCGCAAATCCGCAAATTTATGCAGCATTGGGGTGACTGAACTTAAGCGTGGAAAAATGAAGAACTGAGAGCCTGATTTTTGTACATCCCTGCCCTCTGTTGGGTTCTGCCAACTGGGTTAGGCCTCATCCTGAGTCCCTTTCTGCACTTTCAGCAGGATGCAGACAAACTGGAACAGATTCAAAGGAGGGCAATGAGTATGATCAGGAGACTGGAAACAAAGCCCTGTGAGAAGAGACTGAAAGAACTGGGCATGTTTAGCCTTGAAAAGAAAAGGCTGAAGGGAATAATTGAAAGGTTGCCACACAGAGGAGGGCCAGGATCTCTTCTTGATCATCCCAGAGTGCAGGACATGGCTCAGTTTACAGGAAGCCAGATTTCAACTGAACATTAGGAAAAAATTCCTTTTAGAGCAATGTAACAGTGGAACTAATAGCCTAAGGAGGTGGTGGGCTCTCCAGCACTGGAGGCCTTCAAGAGGCAGCTGGACCACCTGTCGGATATGCTTTAAGTTGGATTCCTGCATGGAGCAGGGGATTGGACTTGATGGCTTTATAGGCCCCTTCCAACGCTACTCTTCTATGATTCTATTCTATGCCAGGCTCTGCGGGCAGGGAGGACTTTGCTGTTGCACAGGCCTCCACTGGGCTCAAAGGAGCAGGGCAGGGGGAGAGAAGCTACAGCTGGCAGATATCCCGCCAGCAGTAGCCTGTGGAAAATCCATGAAATGCGGAGTTTCAGGGTGAAATGGGGCATTTCCCTGGTGCCTTTGGATCCACCAGGTCCAAACTCCCACGGATCTTCTGAGGGGCCTGGTCCTTACGCCTCTCAGCTGTACCAGCCTGGGCCTATAGCAGCAAAAAGAAAAGAAAAAGGAAAGCTACTACCTCACCTTCTGCCCTGGCTGGTGTGAGCGGTGGAGCTTGGGTATGGCAGTGGTTCCGCCTCTCGCTGGCTGGGATTTAAGATTGTTCTGCCCGTCTCAATAATGCCAGAAGATGCCTTGTTGTTTTGACTTGTCTGGGGTCATCCAAGGGAGTTTATGGCTGAGGAGGGATTTGAATCCAAGCTCAACGTCTTTGAAACCCCCATGCCCCAGATGGTTCACCTGGGTAATCTTCAAATGAGGTTTTGGAGGTGGGGAACAGGGACAAATAATGGGTCTGCAGAGGGGAAATGTCCATTTTCAGGTGCAGTTTGAATCGAAACTGAGCCCTCCAAATGGTCTTCAAAGGGACTCATTGTCACTGCTGATCGATAGCTAAAGCGAGCCTCTGAACTTTTGATGGGTGAGCAGAACCTCCCACCTGTCGATCCCTTCATATCATTATGATTCCAGGTGATTGACAGGTGAGCAGCCCTGCCCACCTATCAACGTTGGCTCACAAGGGCTGGGGGAAACAAGCATCTGGTGTGCCATCCTGACCCAGTTCCCTGTGCCTGCGTGAATGTGGTTTTGTCCATTATTTGAGCATCACCATTTGTAAATGTTTGATTTTAAACTCCAGCCATTCTCATGAGCTGTTGCGCTGAGAATTTCCTCCCCAAAAGTATTTTCAAGAAAGGTTTGAGACAAGGCAGCTTTGAGGTAACAGATGGCATTTCGGAGACATTAACAGCATGAACAAAGTCACAAAGTGAATTGATGAAGTTTGGTGTGTGGTGAGGCATCCTGGGCAGCAAACAAGCAAGCGTGATAATGAATTCCTTTTTCAATGGACCAAATATTTCAAACAGATGCATTTCAGAGAGATGTGGGAGATGCCATCACAGCGTGAATATTGTAGCCCACAGTTTGCGGCAATAAAGGAAAGCAGGGAAGTGAGAAAGGAATATGCAATGGAAAGAAAGAAAGAAAAAAGAACAGGCAGCTGTGGAAGAAAATCGTATCAATAGTGGAAATACTAATTAGGGGTCTCATGGAAAGGGAGAGTGTGCATTTTGCAGGAGAGCAAAAAATGCAGAATGTGATGCTGGGCACGTAATTCACCTTTCCAAACAGATCAGAATTCTTATTTAAAAAGCCAGTGTGGTGTAGTGGTTAGAGTGTTGGACTAGGTCCTAGGAGACCAGGGTTTGAATCTCCACACAGCCATGAAGCTCACTGGGTGACCTTGGGCCAGTCACTGTCTCTCGGCCTGACCTGCCTCACAGGGTTATTGCGGGGGTTAAATGAGGATGGGGAGGACCATGTCTGCTACCTTGAGCTCCTTGGAGAAAAAGTAGGATATTAATGTAATAAATAAATAAGTTTCTAGCTCTCATGACTTGAAAGTAATGCTTGAACATGTATGGGATCTCCAGAGTTGGAGAGTTGACTAAGATTTCAAGTAGGTGAAGGTGGGCCTTCAGTGTCCTGCATAGCTGCACGTCACCACATCTTTGTGATGCAATCCCAGCTTTGGAACTCCTTGCCCCTTGCAATCCAGGAGACATCTACACATCTTTCATTGAGTCACCAGCTCAAAATTGGGCTGTTAACTGGCTTGGGCTGATGTATTATGGAGATCTTGTCATGGTTGTTCTATTGAATTGAATGACTATTACCCATTCTGAGATCTTTGGATTAAGGGTGGGATATAATTATATAAATCTCTCTGTGTGTGTAAATATGCAAAATAATATACTGATAAGTTATGCTGATTTGAGTGTTTTGCGTAATGTATACAGGTCCTGAGATTCTGCTTTTCTTGCTGCCTACTTTGGGTTTAATTTTAATTTTGTTGTTGCTGCTGTTGAACAAAATACAGCCTGCCCAGGGATCATAATGTAAGGAGAATGACTTTTTTTCTCAGTTTCTTTTTTTCCCAACCTTAAATTCAGTTCTCTGCATTTCTGCAATACTTTGTGAATTTTTTTAAAAACAGAAAATCCTTATGAAAATCCTTTTTAGTGCAAATCTCTTCTAATAAAATCATTTCTGCATGCACTTTTGACTAAAGTACACAGTTTGACAAGCAATTTCTCCTAATAATAATAATAATAAAATTTTATTTATGAGTCGCCTATCTGGCCGAATTAACGGTCACTCTAGGCGACATACATTTACATATTAAAATACAATAAAAACCAATGAAAACCAAAACAGTAATTAATGTACCAGTATTAAAAACAACCTACCCCAGAGATCCCATAGGCCTGCCTGAACAGCCAGGTCTTCAAGGCCCGGCGGAAACCTATCAGGGAACGGGCATGGCGAAGATCAAAAGGAAGGGAATTCCAGAGGGTAGGGGCCACGATCGAAAATGCCCTCTCTCTGGTCCGTACCAGCCTCGCTATCTTCTGTATGTTATTTTTGCTAATATATTTATGTTGGTGCACATCTTCCCCTGATATAAGCATTTCTGGGAATGTTCTTTGGTTGGAGAACGCAACATTCAGATAAGAGCAAATGTTTTGGGAAGTGCAAATTTTATAGATTCAGCTTCAAATGAGAACTGAATTTCTCCCCCCACCCCCAAGCGCTGCTCTTTGCAAATCTTAGGGGCAGAACGGTTGCCTGCACTCTCCTCCACCTGCACGCAATGACACCACTCCCTTCAACCCACATTGATACAGCTAGTAAAATTGCAGTTGCTTCTTCTACGCATAGCAAATAAGCCTGATGTTCCATTTGCCACGAGCCAGCCGCCAAGCAAACTGGCCTTCTCTGACCTATATAAATGTTTGCAAATCAAGCAAGCGCGCATCAGCTTTCTTAATTTGCATTCTGGTTTTGCAACTGATAGGGGAGGGACAAGGAGTCAAGCAGTGGAGGTTTTCCCACAGGGCATATGGGGCACTGCCCCATCTGCTTCAGCCTGCCTTCAGCCAGCCCACATCTGCCTGCCTCCTTCCCCATCCCCCATAAGTCCAAAAGAGGAGGGTCAGCTTCCTCCTCCGTAGTCTCAGCGTTGTAGGACTTAGCAGAGGGTAGGATGGGCTCCACCTTCATAGGCACCACTGGAGCTTGGTTGACTCTTGGGAATCAGATCCATTTTCTGGCTTCTGAGATTTGGGCAAGCATTGCCTACACACTCCAAGCATATTCTGTCCAGACACAGGGGCTAGGAAATTGCTTTTAAAAAGAAAGCGGAGATAAGAAACTTGTTTTCTCTGTCCAGGATTATATCTTGCCCTTTTCCTATGTTCCTGCAGAGTCACAGTATAAGCACATTCAAGAGAGAGAGAGAGCAATGCTGCGTATACAGGGCAAAGGGCTGTTGTTACAAGTCTGGTGGTAGTAGGCTAGAGATGGGGGAGAAATTTGAGTCAGTTTGCATTTAAACGCAAACCTACCTAATTTGCATTTCCTGAAACAATGCACAATCTGGAACACAGCCCTCCTTCAAAATGCTCACTTCTCTGAAAGTTGCAGTGCAGTTCTCCAAGCAAGTGATGTGTACAAAACAGGGGTGTAGTTGCCCAGGGTCTCAGGGAGTCTTAGACCCCTTACTTTTTTGGGAGCAGGGTCCCTATGTCTCCAGCATCCAGGAGACAATCATCATGAAAGGGGAGTGTGTTAGCCACTGGGAAGAGCTTTCTAACATGCTTCCTTGTCCTTTCCTGCTGATTGGAGCCAATCAAAGTGAAAGGAGGCAAGTCAGCCACTGAGAAGACTCTTCTCAGCAGCTAACATTCTCCCCTTTCATGCTGATTGGCTCCTAGGGGTGTCTGTTGTTGTGGGAGAAGGAATTAACAAGGATCTCATTCTCAACCCAGCAGCAAACAAGGGGGCAGGGGGCATGGCTGTGACTAACATGAAGGGACACTGCACTTCTGAATTTGCCACTACACTACTGGTACGAAAATGTGTGTACTGGACGAAAGGGTGCATCAAATGCATGCATCGGTGAAAAGTGTGCGTAAAAATGCATATATAGGTGAAAATAACATACAAAAACACTTTCTATTCGTGGAAATTGCCCTGCAAAAATGTGTATATTAGGCAACATTGCATACAAAAAAGTGTATATTTGCACTCAAACGCTGATGAATTTTCATGATGGGTTTTTAAAATACTAATAATAATGCCAACCAATGTGGAAATGTAGAGAATGGAACTTCAGACAGACAGCGTTGACAGCGTCTCCCATCCCTAGTATCAATACATCCCAGAGAGAACAAGAGAGCACAGCCATCTACACGTGGGGGGAGGCCGCCGTCATAAGCCTGGTGGCAGCAGACATCGCCCGTCACATAAACCTAGTCACATTAACTGTACTGTGTTGGGCATCTGGCTGTTTATGAGCTTAACCAGCTGCTGGCTCTCCTCCTTCCAAAGTCTTACTTGGACTTTTGGCTGTACTTTCAGTCCCTCGTTCTTAATCAGCGGCACAGCAAACAGTTTGCGTGTGCATATAGAGAGCTCTTTTGCAACGGAATGCGGTAAATCGCCGAGGATTCCAAGCACTGGCTCCGGTTTGCCAATTTAGCAGCGACCTCTCGTTCTGAAAGGACACTTGCGGGAAAAGTGGATACAGAGAACCTCTCTCTTGAGACTAAAGCCCACGGGGGCGATCCAGTGAAGCTGAACTTTCATCACACTGCACATAGTTAAGCTGTGGAATTCACTCCCATAAGCAGGAGTGTAGTCGTCCAAGGTATTAGGGGGTCTTAGACCCTTTACTTTTTTGGCAGCAAGGTCCCAATGTCTCCAGCATCCTACAAGCATGAAAGGGGAGTGTGCTGGCCACTGAGAAGATTGGCCGCTGAAAAGAGTCTTCTAACATGCATCCTTGTCCTTTCCTGCTGACTGGAGCCAATCAGAGTGGAAGGAGGTGAGCCAGATGCTGGGAAGACTCTTCTCAGTAGCTCTCCTCTTTCATGCTTATTGGCTCATTCTCAACCCAGCAGCAAAAAAGGGGGCATGGATCTGACTATCATGAAGGGACCCTCCAGAGCTTGGAAAAGTTACTTTTTTGAACTACAACTCCCATCAGCCCCAGCCAGCATGGCCACTGGAGTGGGCTGATGGGAGTTGTAGTTCAAAAAAGTAACTTTTCCAAGCTCTGCCCTGCACTCCTGAATTTGCCACTATACTACTGGACATAAGATGCAGCGTTGTCCCTCCCATAACATGTGGCGATGGCCACCAAGTTGGATGGTTTCAAAAGGGATTTAGATAAATGCATGGAGGATAAGGCTATCCATGCCTACTAGCCATGGTGGCTACGTTCTGCCTCCATGGCCGAAGGCAGGATGCCTCTGAATACCAGTTGCTGGAAGCAGCAGGAGGAGAGAGTGCTCCTGCCTATGGGAAGCCTGCAAGCAGGACTTCAGTGCAACAGCACTCTCCTCACTTGTGATTCCCAGCAACTGATATTCAGAGGCATACAGACACCAATGGTGGTGGGGCAACCTAGCCATTGTGGCTGGTAGCCACTGATAGCCTTATCCCCCCCCCCTTTTAAAGCCATCCAAGCAGAGGGTCAATGCTGCCTCCTGTGGGAACGAATGCCATCGTTTAACTATGGCTGCATTCAGACAGTATAATTCCGTTTCCTTGCCTGCTAATGTTTGCATTTTATGTGATCTTTCACACAATATAAAAGCCACTGCTGGAACTCTAGCAGAATCCAGTGGAAGTTTCGCACTCATTCCCATGTTAATTGCTTCCAGGAAAAAAAAATCTGTTTGCAACTCTGCTAACCCAGAAAATTGCAGGAGTTTGGTGTTTTATTTTTCCTGTGGATTTCTTGGGATCGTACCACCGCCATTCATGTAACAAATTTTGCGGCAGTATTCCAGCATACTGCATATAAAGGGTGGGGGTGGCAACATGTGTGATGACATCCAGTGTTGTTGTGTCACACCACACCCATTGGTGTGGATGAAATTTAGCATGACATAGAAGTATATTGATGGAGGGGAAAAAATAATTCCATAATACGACAGGTACTGCAGTGTGAAAGGAATGTTCAAAATCAGTATAGAAGCACTAACATCATTATTAGTGTAGTGTAGTGGTTAGAGTGTTGGACTACGACCTGGGAGACCAGGGTTGGAATCCCCACACAGCCATGAAGCTCACTGGGTGACCTTGGGCCAGTCACTGCCTCTCAGCCTCAGAAGAAGGCAATGGTAACTCTCCTCTGAATACCGCTTACCATGAAAACCCTATTCATAGGGTCGCCATAAGTCGGAATCGACTTGAAGGCAGTCCATTTCCATTTTCAATGCAATAAACACATCTGATGCAGCCTCTGTGCTGCATGAACAAGTACTAACCCTAAAAACATTCCAAAAAAGAGTTTAAAACCCTCTGTGTGGTTTTGTATTTCTTGTAGTATCTTTATACTGTACATCGCCTTGAGATGAACTATATATGGCAATTAACAAGTTTGATAATTGATAATAAACAGTAGGTTAGGTTTATGTTAGGGCTGTGCACAACCCCCCCCCAATGTCCATGACTCCAATCCAGGGGGCATCAGGCCAACCCACCCCGGGTTGAACCTAGAGACCACCCTCATCCCCGGATCCATCCCTGAATAAGTTCAGGGACAGGGCTAATGTTTAATTGGGGCTGATTACAGGGACCATACAACTCCCCTGTTAAAAAAGCTCCACTGGCTGCCAGTTTGTTTCCGGACACAATTCAAAGTGCTGGTGCTGACCTACAAAGCCCTACATGGCTTGGGTCCAGGCTATTTGTCAGACCACATCGCCCTCTATGTGCCTGCCCGGGCCCTGAGATCCTCGGGAGAGGCCCTTCTTTCAATACCTTCATCCGCACAACTAGTGTGGATACGAGATAGGGCCTTCTCGGTGGCTGCCCCTAGGCTTTGGAATTCCCTCCCTAAGGAGATAAGAATGGCCTCTTCCCTGCAGTCCTTTCGTTGACAGGTAAAAACTTTCTTATTTCAGCAAGTCTTTGATTCCGAAGGCTGCTAAGGATAGACCCCAAAGGTGGTTATATTGTTCTTGCTTGTTTATTTTTTAATTATTCTGATTTTATGAGTATAGTTTTTAATTATCAGAAACAGTTTAATGCAATTTAAATTAGAGTTCATTTTTTAATTATATCTGTCTATATTTATTTATTTATGTATTATATGCTTTTAACTTTGGTAGGTTTTAATTGTATCTGTTTTTTATGTGGAAGCCGTTGTGAGTTCCAATTTGGAAAAACGGTGGGGTATAAATAAAGTTAATAATGATAATAATAATAATAATAATAATAATAATGATGATGATGATGATGATGATGATAAGGGTTTTAAAACTCTAATTAAACATTTTGCCGGGGGTTGATTCTGCAGGGTGCTGCGATGCCTACTGCCTCATCAATGCATGCAGGAAAGCTCCTTGCAGCCACCCCATCTGTCCCTGGGCTGAACATCTCACTAGCCAAGGGATTGATCCAGGTTTGTCAGGAAAGCACTGTGCAAAGCACCACCCCGAGGATTGCTCCGTGGGCTCAACAGCCAACAAGCTGAGGGAGTAAACCTGTGTGCTGCAGCTTTGCAAGGTGCTTTCCTGCAAACGAGCCCCCGCAGTGTTCCTGTGCTGTGGCGGTGGCACTCAGGCATGCAGGAGAGCTGCGGCTGCCTCTTTTCCCTGCCTGATGGTGGAAGGTGCCTTATACCACGCCAGGCCATTGTTGGTCCCATCTAGCTTGGCTTCATTTACTCGGATGGGCAGTGGGTGTACATCTCGATTCTTGTACCGTACAGAGCTTTCATTAAAAAAAGAACAAGTCAAACATCTCCAGAATCTGGGCATCATTCATATCACTCACTCCCCTTCAGCATGTGCATACATTAAGGACTGTTGTTGTTATATGCCTTCAAGTCGATTATGACTTATGGCGACCCTATGAATCTTTTCATAAGGTTTTCACGGTAAGAGGTATTCAGAGGTGGTTTACCATTGCCTTCCTCTAAGCCTACAGCACCCGGTATTCCCAGACGGTCTCCCATCCAAGTACAAAATAAGCCTGACCCTGCTTACCTTCTGAGATCAGACGAGATCGGGTGTGTTCAGGGTAGTATGGCCATAGTACATTAAGGATTAAGGGATTTTAAAAAAAGCATCCTGCTTCCAGCTGCCTGGGTCACTGATTTAGGGCTCATCTAGGCAAGCTGGCAGCAGTTTACCACCCCTCTTGCAGAAAAGTAAGTCTCTTTTCCAGCTACCAGGAGGACTGACAGACTTACTTATCTGCTCCTCCAAGTCACCACTAAGATGGAGTGAGGGAACCTGTTCACTGGTAGGACCCCAACTACAATGAATTCATAAATTGGGCTCAGATCCCTTAGCCCAGCTGGAAAGCGCTCAGCCAACACTGGTGCAATGTCAAAATCTTCTACAGAGCATTTCATTAAGTAGTAGCAGGGAGTGCCAGGTTTTGCTCAAGAATTCTAAGAGATCAAGAAATCAGTGTGGTTTTGAAGGGTTCAGTCAGCCCTCTTGAATCAAAATGGCAGCAGATTGACAAAAACCTCCTCCTTGATCTCAGGAACCGTCGTACAAAATTTAGTTACTGCCCTGCTTGATTCAATCCCAAGCTACTTGTCCTCCAGATCTCTTGGACTACAACTCCCATCAGCCCCAGCCAGCATGGCCAGCTTAGGAGAGACTGCTTTAGTTCGACACACAGAAATCAGCTTATCCTGATATACAGGCAAAGGGTAGTATCCAGCACTAATCCTACTGAAAGGAGACCCATTAAAGTTAATAAACATGGCTAACAAGCTGTATGATGCCCACATTTATTTCACAATATGTTCTTCATTAATCCAGGCTCTTGGATACATTACACAAACACACAAATGCTCCATGATTTGTTTGTTTGTATTTATGTACAGCTGTTTCATAAAAACCACGAAGCGGTTTACAACAAATTAAAGAAACAACCAACCAACTACATTGTACAATAAGAACATTAAAAATAAATCAAAAACAAAGGTCAGTTATTGCAAAAAGACATCTTCTTAATTGCCTGCATAAGCCCTGTGGAAAAGAAAAGTTTTCAGCAGGCATTGAAAACTTAAAACAGAAGGCGCCTGTTGTATCTTTGTTGGCAGAGCATTCCAGAGAACCAGGCTGATGATACTGAAGGCTGGATTTCGTATCGATGTTAAATGAGCCTTGCAAACTTCAGGGGACAACCAAGGCTGCTCCTGCAGATGATCTCAGTGATCAAGCTGGGATATTTGCATAATCTTCCAGGACGTTGTCAAAAAGAAAGATGGAAGGCATCTGGAGCTAGTGCAAGTTTGGAGGCCTCAGCGGTAGGGCTGTAGGACCCCAGCAGCCACCTGAGATTGTGGCCTGCTGATGGCTAGCCTCCCAGAAAGACCTCCATTGGAATCCCTGTTTGTCTGTACACTATGACAATGGGCCAGTCACTCAGCTTAGCACACCCTAACAGGGTTGTTGTGAAGGCCAGAAATGTGGAAGGTATGTATGTCACCCTGAGCTTTTTTTGTCCTAGGCATGGTCCAAAGGGATGTGATGCTGCAGTCTTGCTGAAGCTAAGCAGGTCTGGGTCCGGTCAGTTCCTGGGTTCCCCCCCCCCCCGCCGCCAGAATTTCATATACTGTATGTGTCACTTTGAGTTGTATCAGGGAAGAATGGTGAGAGGCCAGTGTAGTAAATTTCTAAACAAGCCGCTTGTGGTGTGCTGTGGGGAGGAGAAAGGGGTGGAAGGTCCAACATTCCACTGTGCTCTTGCGAGCCTTGTGTGTGAACTCCTTTGGATCCTAGCCATTGTATTGATTATTCACCAGCAGAGACGGGCAAACCCACTGAGGCTTAGCAACCATTCTTGGGCTTTGCAACCACCTCACACATCTTTCTGCCTACGGATCTGCCCTGGGAATGTCTGTGTCAGCTTTTAAAAGCAGCCTCCCATTTATTCCTAGGCAGTAATCTAAATATTTTATATACACACTGCCTCTGCTAATGCACGACTTGGCTGGAATCCACACATTCTGGATGCACTCGGATCTTACGAGAAAAGCAACAGCTGCAGCAAGCATCTCTTGCCTTTGGCTATGAGGCAGAACAGCCCCCTCCTGAAATAAAAACAGGATTATCTTTCTTACTGTATCTCACTTTTCTTTATTCCTGAGAATCAGCCTGATAGAGAGAACTGGGGGTTCAGTTGCTACCACATTATCTGGCCCTAGGGTTGCCAGGTTCAGGACCTGAGAATGATTCTGTATCTTTAAGAGAAGAGAAAATTCAGCCAAGTGCAGGTTTTCTTGCAACACTGTAATGGGAGAAACCACAAGGTGAAATTCTCCGTTTCCCTGCACAACTTTTAAAGATACAGAAGACCTCTTGGAGGCTGGGGCTGGCAACCAAGAGGTCTTCTGTATCTTTAACAGTTGTGCAGGGGGAAGGGAGAATTCCACCTTGTGGTTTTTCCCATTACAGTGTTGTAAGAACACCTCGACTTGGCTGAATTTTCTCTTCTCTGAAAGATACAGAATCATTCTCAGGCCCTGAGCCTGGCAACCCTATTATGCACTGCCTCTGTTCCCCCACACCTCCCTTTTTTCCCTTGAAAACTTCTGAAACTCTGTACCCAGCCACCCACAGCCTGAGTGGCTAGCACAGAGGGCTGCTTTCTACTGTGCACTTTGATGCACACAGATTTGAGGACATTCCGGTGTTCCCAGGGAAAATGTACAAAAATCTATGGCCGGCTGGAGGGGGGATGGGACCTGTGCACAACCTTCTGACCACCTCGCAATGTACTCTGCTGGGCTACAGATTCTAATGTGGACCATTGATGGGACCTAGAAAATGATCCACCCAGATCGGATCAGGTGAGTCTGCTTTGGAACCTGAGTCAGGCAGATGCCTCCTCCATCTCTAGTCGCTTGTGAAGCTTTTCCTGGCATGAAAATAAGTAAGATGGACAAGATTCCCTGCTTAATTTCAGTTTGTCTGGCTGCCTTTAAAGACAGAAGCTGAAACGGAGATGCTCCTCCAAATTGTCCTTTGCAGTTGTCTGTACTGAATGTTCTCCAGATGTGCCCCACATTCCTGAATGTCTGCTGAAGCCCTATATATGAAGAGTGGACTCATTGTCTCAGTGAGTGCCAGTCCTTATGTAGCCTAAATGGTGCCACTCATGCACAAAGGAGAGGCATCAGAGGGTTCAAGGGATCTGAGTGTTGTGTAGAAGGCATACACACAGCGGGCATACAAGTCTCCTAGATAATTTTAGTTTACAGTGTATAGATGTAGGTTGGTGGATTATAATTGTTTTATATGTTAAAACTGTATTATATGTTGTATTTTTAATTATGTACGCCGCCTAGAGTGGCCGTTCATTCGGCCAGATAGGCGGCCTAAAAATAAAAAATTATTATTATTATTACTATTATAAATATGTATGAGGGGAAATGTAAGTGGTCGGGAGGACCCAGAAACAGCCCAATGTGAACTGAAAATGCAATGTGGCCACAGAATGCTGATTGTCCAGGGATAAGCAAGGAAAAGCCGGGTGGTGGTGGAATGGAGTATCTTAGAAGAGGGTGTGGCTGGCTGGCTGGAACCCTGAAGAGGGACACTACACACTGCAACATTTTGCTGCAAGTCCCACTTGTTTTTCTTCAGTATTTACATTTGATTGCATGATTTCATAGCATGATTTCATAGCATAGAAATTTTATTGTATATCGCCAAAGGCCTTAACAATATATACAAGTATTGGTTAAAAGGCCCTTCAGTTTCAGTTCTTCTAGAGCTACCAAGTGTCTGGGGTGGGAAACACACTGTCCGGCAACTGTACATTTAACAGAAGTGTGATCTGCTGAAATATGCAGGTGAAGATTTTTTTACCATAGAGCTTAAATCAAGGGGAACCTCAGGCCTGGGGTCCAAACGTGACCCTCCAGGCCTCCCTTTCTGGCCCTCAGAGCTGTCCCAAGGCCATCCTCCCCACTGGCCATGCATCACATCACAGACAGGCAAAAACTGTCTGGGAATGAGTCCTTGAACTCTTATAATGCCTTTTGCTTGCTTGCTTGCTTGGATGGATGGATGGATGGATGGATGGAGAGGGGTTTGTGAGTGTGTGTAGAAACTAGCATTAGTGTGTAGGAAAATTTGCATTAGTTGCCCCCCCCACTTCTGCCTCTGGCCCTACCCACCACTGTCATGTGACTCCTGAAATGTTGGCCTGAAGGGAATACAGTCCTCAGGCTGAAAAACGTTTCTGATCCCGGTTTAAATCGACACCTGCCGATTGCTGATCCGCCACGTGCTCTTAAAAGGACAGTGACAGGGTCTGCATCAAAAACTAGCAACGCTACAATATTTGAGAGTAAACATGCAATGGCATACAGTATTTGGCAGGACCTGAGCTATCATTCAGTTATCGTGCCTTTCTTTTTAAACCCACCTAAGATAGAGGCTTTCTGTGCATCTTGTGACAGTGAGTTCCGCAGGAGGTAGCGGTAGGCTACCAGGCATTCCAAGCAGTGAGAGGAAGGAGGAGGAAAGCAGCCTGCAAGGGATTAGAGAGCGTTCCATTACCATTTTAGGCTTACATTTAATTCTGTTTTAACATGTTTAAACAATATATTAACATAGCATAGCAGCTTTGCAAAGTACAAGAAATCTCTGCAGGCAAGAGGGCAAGAATGCCAACTCATAAAAAAGGGATTTCTGCAAATCTTGTTCAGCCCCAGTTTGAAGTCAAATATGCAGCGGGCAGTCAGCGCTGGAGAGAAACAAAAATGCATATCTAAAGCTTTGAAGAGAATATGACTTTTGTCTTGCCCTCGGGACAACAGTGTCCTTGCAAGGCTCCGCTGAGCAAAGGCTGCACCTGTGTTGTTAGCAACCCACTGCGGCAGCTTCATTCGTCCAGATGAGAGCTAGAAGGCGTTCATATCTGAAAGTGTATTGGGCAGGATTGAATAGCAATCTACAGTTGCTGATGAAATGCCCACCGGAGAGTTAAAAAAACACAGAAAAATGGGGCTGTTAGGACCAAATCATAAGAACATAAGGAAAGCTCTGCTGGATGAGGACAAAGACCGGTCTAGTCCAGCATCCGGCTCTCACTGTGGCAAACCAGATGCCCTAAGGGGAACCCCGCAAGCAGGACCCAAGTGCAACAGTGCTGGCCCCACTCATAATTCCCAGCAGCTGGTATTCAGAGGAAATAATGGCCTGTTGCATCTTTATTTGAAACTAAGGGCTGCCGCCCCTGGTTGCTTCACTCGCCAACCCTGCCTACCGTTACCAAATCTCCCCCAACCCCACAGGTCGCCAAATCTCCCTGTTCCCCCCCCCACGGGTTGCCAAAGCCCCCCCAGCCCCCCATATGTTCCAAACCACAGAGTTAAATTATGGAACTCGTTTCCCCGAGATTGCCATGATGGCCACCAACTTGGATGGCTTTAGAAGGGGAGTAAACAAGTTCGTGGGAGATAAGGCTATTCATGGCTACTAACCCTGATGGGCTAGGTTCGGCCTCCATTGTCGGAGTCGATATCCCTCTCACTGTCAGTTGCTGGGAATTACAAGTGGGGAGACTGATCTTGCACTCAGGTCCTTCTTCCGGGCTTCCCAAGAGGCATCTGGTTGGCCACTGAGAGAACAGGATGCTGGACTAGATGGGCTTTTTGTAAGATTTAGCAGGGCTCGTCTTCTTAATTTTCTCTCCAGAGCCCCATTAATCTGAGATATAACCAAGAATCTGCCATCAAACCTCGCTGTGAATCTCTCTCTCTTTCTCTCTCATACACCCCTGAAAGGAGGCTTTGAACAGTGGCACAGAATTATTGACAGAACAATATGTAATGCACTCTTTTTCCTGCGTAGAGCTGACCTCCTTAGAAGAAAACTGTAATGTGTTGCTACCTTTCTGAGTTAAAGTGTCCAGAACAAATTGGTTGTCTTTTTCCATCTGTGGCCTTGCCTTTTGGCAGTGGGGTGGCAGAGTCCTAAGAAACGCATTGCACTATCAAATCCAGGCTTGCACAGGGAAATGTTGTGTGCAAAACAGCCTAGGCAGATTGAGATTATCAGACCGTGCCTGTTGGCTAGTGTTAGTTTCAAGCAACAGCCTCTCCTGATCGGTAGTGTAGTGGCAAATTCAGAAGTGCAAGGTCCCTTCATAACAGTCACAGCCACATCCCCTCTGTTGGGTTGAGAAGGAGATCCTTGCTAATGCCTTCTCCCACAACAACAGATGTCCTTGGGAGCCAAGAAGCATGAAAGGGGAGAGTGTTGGTTTCTGAGAAGAGTCTTCCCAGTGGCTGACTCACCTCCTTTCACTCTGATTGGCTCCAGTCAGCAAGAAAGGACAAAG
Organism: Rhineura floridana; assembly: GCF_030035675.1. Classification (NCBI taxonomy): domain Eukaryota; kingdom Metazoa; phylum Chordata; class Lepidosauria; order Squamata; family Rhineuridae; genus Rhineura; species Rhineura floridana. Next base: position 10,551,366 of record NC_084492.1, on the reverse strand, counting down.
AAGCAGGTTAGAAGACTCTTCTCAGTGACCAACACACTCCCCTTTCATGCTGATTGGCTCATAGGATGCTGGAGACATAGGGACCCCACTGGGACCAAGCTCCCAAAAAAGTGAGGGGTCTAAGACACACACACCCTGAGACCCTGGATGACTAAACCCCTGCTCCTGGTACCATGCCAGGCTTGGGGGGGGGAAAGGGGGCTGGAAACAACCTAAGCATACATAGGAAAGAGAAGTGGTGATAATCTTGAGCAGCTGATAGGGATGGAAGGATCTGTCAATTTCGGTTCTCTCCGTTTCTCATTTTTCCAATCTTAAACTTAGTTCACATTTCTGCAGCAATTTATTTATTATTCGATTTATATCACACCCTTCCTCCCAGAAGGGGCAATGTGTATGTTTGTGTCTTTAAAAAATCCTCATGAAAATCCTCTAGCATTTCAGTGCGAATTTCTCCCAACAAACACACTTTTGCAAGCCGTTTCTCATCGTACAATGCATTCGTGTATGTTATCTTCACTCGTATATTCATTTTTATGGGCACTTTCCCCTAATGTGTGCATTTTTGTAAACACTGTTTGGTTAGCAAACTGCGCTGCAAAAATCGAAGAAGTGCTCATGGCAGAGGACGGCTGTGTTTCGGTTCTCGTGTTGTTTTGCAAAGTGCAGATTCGGTGCACTCGGCTTGAAATGCGAACTGATCTAATTTCTCGCCCATCCCTTGCATTTGGATAGGTAGTGAACAGACGTGTGTAAAAAAATGGCTCAGATGGTGAGGCAAACATTTCAAAAAGCGATGTAAGGCATGGAGGAAACACTGCCGATTGTTGTTGTTATTGAAAATTAAGAACATGAGAGCCTTTTGAATCAGGCCACTGGCTCACCTAGTCCAGCATTCTGTTCTCAGAGTGGCCCGCAGAGCAGGACCTGGGCACAAGAGCCCTCTCCTTTCTCCCACCCATTCTCCCAAAGGAGCCCAGGATGGCAAACAAGAAAGCAGCAAAACAATACAATTAAAAATAGAATAATCGTCATCATTTATTAAATGTATATCCTGCCCTTCCTCCCAAAATGAGCCCAGGGCGGCAAGTAGAATAAAAACATTTTCAAAACATTTAGAAATCTGAAAAATATTTTAAGACATGAAGAACATCTAAAAGCCATTTATAAACAGTCACGTACCCTCACAAGTTCACGGTTGCTGGAAACAGCCATCAGGTGCCTGGGTAAACAGGAATCCTTTTAAGTTCCTCTTGGATGATAATACTGAGAGAGACAGGCAACCCTTACCAGTAGGAGTTAGCAACGAAACTGGCCAGCGTGCTGATGTACAACAAGGGCAAGCCTGTCAACCTTCTCCCATGCTTCCACCAACATGCTCATAGCTTTGGGGTGAAATTCAACGGTGGCAGCTCCTAACCTACTATGTGGAGAGCTAAGGTGCAGGGTTGGCTCCAGGTTTGAAGGGGCCCTGAGCAAAATGCCCTCTGGTGGGACACACTGCTGCATTGTTGGACCCTCAGCTGTGGATGTAACTGAGAGCAGCGGCAGGCAGCGATGGGTTGTCATTTTCAGTTTTCCACAAGGCCCATGCCATAGCTGTGCAGCGGCCGGGCATTGCAGGACATTTTAAGTAGCAGCTTGCAGATTCAGGGAAGATGTCCGTGACAATGGGCCCTCCCTGCCCGAGGGAGCGGAGTGGTGACGCTGGGCCCACAGAGTTACACTTCTTGTTGAGACTGTTTATTGAGGATAGGCCCTGCCACCATTTCTTTCCATCTCAATGTTCCAAAGGAAGATCAAGCTGAAATCAAAAGCAAATATGAGTCGTGCCTTCTGGCAGGATCACTTCCGAAGGCTTTTCCCCACAGACCTTTTGGGAAACTTAATGTGCCTGACTTGCTGGGCACAGAGTGAGCCTGGATGACGAAGGGAGTTCAGAACTGGAAGGATTGCTCATCAACCCTCCTAATGCCCATTGGCACATTTGGTTGGTGCAAGTTTTACCCATCTAGATGAACAGAAAAATGTTGTCAGAGTGCAGGAAGAGAACTGGTAGGCTTCCTGCTATCAAAAACCAGAAGGGCATGAGAAGAGCCCTGCTGGATCAGGCCAAAGGCCCATCCAGACCAGCGTCCTCTTCTCACGGTGGCAAGCCGGTGGATGCCGGTGGATGCCGGTGGGATGCCCACAAGCAGGACATGAGCACCATAGCCTTCTCCCCACAAGTGATCCCCAGCAACTGATATTCAGAGGCATACTGACACTGGAGATAGTTCATAGCCATCATGGCTAGTAGGCATTGATAGCCTCCATTGATATCCTCCATTGATTTGTCTAGCTCATTGCACAGGCCAGGTCCAGATGACGTTCTTCTCCGACATGTGGCTGGGGATCACCTCCCTTCCCCATTCGCTTGGCCCTCAGGTCCTGCTCTGAGGCCAGTGTCCACAAGGGATGGAAAGATCTGTCAATTCCAGTTATCTCATTTTCTTGTTTTCCCAAAATTAAATTCAGTTCTGCACATTTCTGCTGCAATTTGTTTGTGTGTGTGTGTTTTTAAAAAATCCTCATAAAAATTCTTCAGTATTTAAGTGTGAATTTCTCCTAATGGACACATTGTGGTATGCAGCTTTGACAAACGTACACATTTTTGCGAGCAGTTTTTTCTAATAATCCATTTTTCTGTTATTTTCTCTAATATAGTCATTTTTATGCACACTTTCCCAAATAAATGCATTTTTGTAAATATTGGTTGGTTGGAGAACTGCACTGCAAAATTTGGATAAGTGCAAATTTCAAAGGATGGCTGTGTTTGGGTTCTCATATTGTTTCAGAAAGTGCGAATTTGATATGTTTGGTTTGAAATGCGAACTGAATTGACTCTCTCACCCATCCCTGGTGTCCACATATAGGTGTAACAGTTCAACCACATGTATGTGCTTAAAATCCAATGTGCAGATCATGCAATCAATTATCAGATTTGGAACTTAGGAAGCTGCTTCATCCTGAGCCAGACCTTTAGTCTATCTATGTTAGTGCTGTTTACACTGATTGACAGCAACTCTCCAGGGTATCAGACAAGGGCCTTTGCAGGGCTGGCCCTACCATAAGGCAGAGTGAGGCAGCAGCCTCAGGTGGCAAATGCTATGGTTGTGAGGAGTGGACAGAGCAACATATGTACATGCATAAGGTTCCTGTACGCCAAGGAAAATCCAGATTGCCCATTCTCACGATCGCTGAGTGCTTGCCCTTAACCCCCTAAGCTCACCTGCTGTGAGGAAGTGTCAAAATAAGCTTCAACTGCCAGTCTGGTTGGCTTTTGTACATGGAATAGGGGGTAGGTGCAGTCTTGTCCTTAATCTCAGGCAGAAAACAATGTCTTAGGCTAGCCCTGGATCTTTGGTAGACCTACCTGGCAATGAACCTGAGATCTTTTACCTGCAAAGCACATACTTAACCACTATGCTATGGACCTTCCATCTTCCTCTGGGTCCACTCTTTACTGCAGTCCAGGAGGAGCAGGGCTAGGAAGGGGAGGCTGCTGCTCCTTCTCCTTGCTTATGTCAATGCTTTCATGCTTGGACAAAACTGTTAAACTTGCAGCAGCAGAAAAACAGCTGTGGGCCCCTTGCTGGGTTGGGCCATAGCTAAGTAGCAGAGCAGCTGCCTTACATGCAGAAGGTCCCAGGTTCAGTCCCCAGCATTTCTAGGTAGGGCTGGGAGAGACTTCTGCCTGAAACCCTGAAGATCCATTGCCAGTCAGTATAGACAATACTGAGCTAAATGATGGTCTGACTCAGTACAAAGCAATTTCCTGTTTCCCTGTGTGGGCCTCGGCACGTGCCCAGTGAAGCCAACCACCGGTGCCAGTCTTGATTATGGAGTCTTAACAGTGTGGTGCCTATAACCAATTTCTCTTTTAAAATGATATTTATTTATTAAGGTCAATGATATACCCTACTGTTTCAATGATCTGAACCTTTGGAATGTCTGAAGCAAACACTGAAATGAATGAATGGGTTAGGTATCTTTTGCAGGAGAGCTCATCGAGCATTTGAGTTGACAGGTCACCCTTTGATTCCTGCATGGAAATGTGCTGGCTTTGTTCAGATGGATCACAGATATTTTGTAAATGAAAGGAAATACTTTTTAAATATATATATTCAAAATAACAGGAAATAAGTTATATCTCAGGAGCAACCCCGGAACCATAGAAAAGATATGCTGTTTGGCTATTAAAAACATAAGATAAACCTGTTGGATCAGGCCAAAGGCCCATCTAGTCCAGCATCCTGTTTTCACAGTAGCCAACCACATGCCTCTTCTGGGAAGCCCAAAAGCAGTGTTGTGCACCACCCCAATCTCCGAGCAGTATGAGACTTCCAGGGGTTCCTGTACTTGCCCAGGGTTTGGTTTCCTTGGAAAGAATATTAACAGAGTCTATGGTGTCTTATGAAATATGGTTTATTTATACACATTCTTTTTTTACAATAATTTTTTATTCAAATTTTCATAAAACAAACAAAACAAAATCAAAAACATAACACAATAAAAATGAAAATAAAAAAAAATTGACTTCCGACTTGTCACAGATCAGCTATAAATATATAATATATATCAAACCTGTCCCTTAATACATACAAAATCACTTTTCTCCATAGTCTGTCTTAATTAATCGTCAAATCCCATTATCATCATTTCATTTTTATCTTTCAACAAAAAGTCTAAGAGAGGCTTCCATTCCTTAAGAAATGTATCTGTCGATTTTTCTCTAAGTAAACATGTCAATTTATCCATCTCTACTAAGTCCATTAATTTCAATAGCCATTCTTCCGTTGTTGGTGTTGATTCCATTTTCCACTTTTGTGCATATAATAATCTTGCTGCCGTGATCATATATAATATTATTCTTCCATATTTCTTTTCCTTTTGTTTATCCATAAAACCCAATAAAAAAATTCTGGTTTTGACTGTATATTTATCTTTAGAATTTTTTGCATCATCCTACCTATCTGTGCCCAAAATAATTTTGCCTGTTTACACAACCACCACATATGATAAAATGATCCTTCTTGTTGTTTACATTTCCAGCAAACATTAGAAACATTACTATACATTTTTGACAACTTTTCTGGAGTCATGTACCAACGATACATCATTTTATAGAAATTTTCTTTAAGATTATAGCATAATGTAAATCTCAAGCCTTTTTTCCACATATTTTCCCATTGATCCATTTGTATATTATAACCAAAGTTTTTTGCCCACTTTACCATACACGCTTTTACTTGTTCTTCTTCCATATCCATTTTCAGCAAGAGTTTATACATTTTCACAATTATATTTTCATCATTTGTACACAAACCTATTTCAAAATCAGATTTACTTATTTCAAACCCATACATTTTCTTATCCATTTTATATCTCTCTAACAATTGTAAATAGGCAAACCATTGAGAACTATATCCTTCCTTTATCAGTTGTTCTCTCTCTTTCATTATATATTCTCCATGTACATTTTCTAAGAGCTCTTGATAAGTTAACCATTTCTCTTTTCCAGCCATTTCTCTTCTATAAAATGCTTCTTGACTTGAGACACATAATGGTATTTTCGAGTAAAACCTTGGTTTATATCTATTCCATATTTTCAACAGAGGACGTCTTATAAAATGATTATTAAAATCCCCATTAACTTTTACTTTATCATACCATAGATATCCATGCCATCCCCACTTCAGATTATGGCCCTCCAAATCCAATAGTCTTTTATTCCTCAATAATAACCATTCCTTTATCCAGACTAAACAACAGGCAGCATAATAAAGTCTCAAATTTGGTAATCCCAGTCCTCCTCTTTCTTTGGCATCTTGTAATAATTTAAATTTAACTCTTGTTTTTTTTCCCTGCCAAACAAATTTAGAAATATCTTTTTGCCATTGTTTAAAAGGTAAATCAGAGGATATTACAGGTATTGTTTGAAACAAAAACATCATTCTCGGCAATACATTCATTTTTATCACGGATATTCTGCCCATTAATGACAATTGTAATTTATCCCATTTTAACAAGTCTTTCTTCATCTCTGTCCATAGTTTTTCATAATTGTTATGAAACAACTTTGAATTTTTATTTGTCATAATAATACCTAAATATTTCAACTTTTCCTCTATTTTAAAATCTGTCTTGTCCATCAACTCTTTTTGTTCCCTTGAAGATAAATTTTTCACCAACATCTTTGTTTTTTGATTGTTGATCTTAAATCCTGCTAACGGTCCAAATTCTTTTAATTTGTCCATCAATACATTAATTCCTTCCAAAGGGTTTTCTAATACGATTATCAAATCATCAGCAAATGCTCTCAATTTGTATTCCTCTTTTTTTATCTTTATTCCCGAGATCCTTTTATCTTGCCTTATATCTCTAAGCAGCACTTCCAAGACCAAGATAAATAAAAGAGGAGATAATGGACATCCCTGTCTTGTACCCTTTTGTATTTCACATGAGTCCGTTAACCCCCCATTAACAATTATCTGTGCCTTCTGAGATGTATAAATAGATCTAATCCATTTTATAAAATTATCTCCAAAATCCATTTGTTCCAAGACCTTAAACAAAAATTTCCAATTCAAATTGTCAAATGCTTTCTCAGCATCTAAAAAGATCAAAGCTGCTTGTTTATCATTTCGTTGTTCTAAGTATTCCAACACATTCAAAACATTCCTGACATTGTCACGTAATTGTCTTTTAGGTAGGAACAGCGCTTGATCTTCCTGAATAAATTGTTGCAATATTATTTTCATTTTTTCTGCCAAAATCATTGTAAAAATTTTATAGTCATTATTCAATAAAGATATCGGCCGATAATTTTTTGTTTTGGTTAGGTCCTGCTCCTCTTTAGGTATTAATGTTATATTGGCATTTTTCCAACTGTCCGGTATCTTCCCCTCTTGCAAAATAGAATTCATTGTATACTGTAAAGGTAATAAGAGTTCCTCCTCCAAACATTTGTAATACACTGCTGATAGTCCATCCGGTCCTGGCGCCTTTCCTAATTTAATTTTACTTATAGCTTCAGATATTTCTCTTGACGTAATAGGACCATTAATAGCTTGTCTCTGAAAATCTGTAATTTTAGGCAAATTCTGTTTAAATATATACTCTTCTATTTTTTCAGATGGAATTTCCTGACACTTGTACAAAGTTGAATAATATTGATGAAAAACCCTTTGGATTTTTACATTGTCTGTCAACATCTCATCTCCTTCTTGTATCTTTAAAATAAGATTTTTTTGTCGTTCTTTTCTTAATTTATATGCTAACCATTTCCCCGGTTTATTTGCAAATTCAAAAGTCCTTTGTTTAGCAAAATTTAATTTCCTTTCAATTTCTCTGTCAACATTGACACTTGTTTCTGTAACATTTTAATTTGATTTACAATAGAAACTTTAGTTGGATTCTTTTTCAATTCTTCCTCTTTTTGTTTTATTTCTTCCAAGATTAATTGCATTTTCTGTTGTTTCTTCTTTTTTAATTCAGAATTACATTTAATAAAATATCCCCTCATAAATGCTTTACTTGTATCCCAAACAATATTTTCATCTGTTCCTTGATGTAAATTGTGTTCAAAAAACTCTTTTAATTTCTTCTTACATTCTTGCACTATTTTATCATTCTCTAATAAAGATTCATTTAGTCTCCATCTGAATCCAAGATTTTTTTTTTTGAAAGTCAATATATTTATACACATTCATAGCTTGAGCATAAGATGGAGGGGTTCAAATTATCAGCAGGCCAATAGATCTTGCTTTTCCATCAGGCTTATAGGAGGCATCCTGAAGCCATATCCTACAGACCCAGAGTGAACATGATATCAAAGGGCAAAACATAAAATATTCTTGACACCAGAGATGCTTGAGAAATTCTGTTTTTATGAATTTGTATATGAACTGGCTTGATTTGCATCTTCCAGATGAATAAGTTCACAGGAACGTAGCTAGTACCAGGGACGGGTGAGAAATTTGATTCAGTTCACATTTCAAGCCAAATCTATCAAATTCACACTTTCCAAAACAATATGAGAACCAAAACACAGCCATCCTTCGAAATTCGCTTATTCGAATTTTGCAATGCTGTTTGTCAACCAAACAACGTTTACAAAAATGCGTGTTTGAGAAAAGTGTGCATAAAAATGAATATATGGGTGAAAATAATGCAAAAGAATGCATTATGTGCCGGGAAATTGCTTGTAAAAATGGGTACATTATTCAATATTGCCTACAAAACTGTGTATTAGAAGAAATTCACACTAAAATGGTGGAGAATTTTCATATTTTTAAAAAAACAAAATGCTGCAGAACTGCGAACTGAATTTGAGATTGGAAAAATGAGAAACGGAGGGAAGCAAAACTGACAGGCCTTTCCATCCCAAGCTATCACCCATCAGCGTTCACACTTCCCAAATATTCTGATGCAATTCTTGGCCTAAAATTTACGGGATCGCCTTGCCCCCTACATTCCTTTTCAGCTGCTGCAGGCTGAGGAACTTGCACTTTTACAAATGCCACATAATGTTTGTTCAGCATTTGCCATCTTGTAGTGTGGCAGCACCTGTGTTTTGAAACACCCTGCCTATGGACCTTAGGCAGGCAACTTTGCTATGCCAATTTAGAAAACTGCTGAAATTTTATTATTATTATTTCAGCAAGCCTGCCCAGGCTTATATATAATTTAGTTACCTATATTCATTTTAAACATCTTTACTGATTTTATCTGTGTTTTAATGATGATTATTTTATGTGCATTTGTGTGTGTGTTTTAAATTGATTTGTGGTTTATTGTGCTTTCATGATTATTTGTGCTTATTATGGTACTGGGGTGGTTTTGTGATTCCACTTTCAATACTCTTTGTGCCTGCAAAGGTTTTGGGGTGGGCATGCTGCTCTGTCTCCAGTCTGTGTATCTCTCATAGCTTCTTGCTGAAATCCTGTAAGTTTTTATACTACAAATGTTCTGGGTCCTTTGGGGGGAGGGCTTTTTGCCTTGCTCTTGTTGCTCTATAGTGCAAGAGTGCCCCTCAGACAGTAATGATGCGGTAACACTGGGGAACATCACAGAACAGCTTACAAAGCAGGATGATGTGTGGGCGATCCAGTATAAATCTACCACATACACTATTACTGCATGAAAGACATGTTGCAGAAAGCACGCACGCACGTGCACGCACGCATGCACACACACACACACACACACAGAGAGTCTGGAGGGCCTGCAGTGTCCCTTTATGGGAACTAATCTGCTCACCTGAGACCTTTGTTACAAAAAATAGCTCTCATGTTTTATCTGGGATTAATGATCTGTGATCGTAAAAAGAGGTCTGCTGATGGCCCATTAACTATTCTGTTCCTCTCTTATTTTCCTTCCAGGTGCAAGTGGGAAGTACACCTCAGGACCAAAGAATTGTGGGATACATTTCCTGCACTCACTTGCAAGCTCTGGCAGGTACCGTACAGAATTGCTGCCCTGATCTTCAGTTTGGTTCATTTGCTGCCTATTGGAAAATGAAGTTAAAAAAGGAAGGGGTTGGATCACTCTCCTCTTGATGGCCTCTTATCAATGCTTAAAACGTCCCAGCTAGAAAGTTGACAGACAGGGATGGATCATACATTGAGCTAAGTATCCCACAGAGCAGGGGCAAGGAGACATCAGGCTTGCGAGATCTGTTTTGTTTACCATTAGAGCACCAAGATCCGGCCACAAGGCCAGGTGCAGAAATACTGGCTGCAAGCCCTGGCCAGGGAGCAACAGGTCCACCGCCACATCTACCATTCATGCTGGTCAGGAAGCAATTGGGCCCAAATTGGGCCTGAAACTGTCATGTGATGGCAGTGGGGCCAGTTTGGAACCCAGCGCATCTGAGGCCGGTTCAGCCCCTCCATGCCCCCAGATCCTGATGTCAGTACTTCTGCTCACCCGCACATTTGGCTGGTGGCATCATGAGCCGCACGCCAGTGGAGTGACACTGGGCAGAGGCCGGCAGAGGCCAGGAGGGCAGAGCAAAGGGAAACCTCCATTCAATCCATCTCTTCCCAGCTCAGCACAACGGGGGTTTGGATTGCAGTGTGGTTCACTGTGGTTCCCGAGATTGTTTTAAAGTTGGTGTGCTTTTGTTCAATGGTTTTGAAAAGTCGGGGTCTTCCATGGTCAGCATGATTGAGTCTGCCATACGGAATCACAGGTTCACAGTGGTTTCTGTCCCTCATTGGGGTAGAATGCTCACATTTTTTAAATGAACTGGCCTGATTAGCAAACCAGTATGTGGGTTGGAACACAGTTATCCTTCCATTTTTACATTTCCCTACATTTTGCAATGCAGTTCCCTGCTCAAAACATGTACCAAACTGAATATATAAATATTTGTATTGCTGGTTAAAATGCATGCAAAATGCATATTGTGGCATAAAATGCCTATCTTAGGGTAAATGCATACACAAAAATGTTCAAATTTTCATGGCCTTTTTAAAAACAACAACACAGAACAACATTGGAAGCAGAACCAAACAAGACAGAATGAACTTATGAATGAGCAGAGGTGAAACTGACATGGACCAGAAATCAACTGATGTGTCCATCCAGTGCTGGGACCCCAGGCCAGCAGACATTTGTGGAGCATTGTTTGCTGATCTCTCAGTGGCCTCCCTTTTCCCGTGTTTACTGGATCTTTCCCATTATCTGGTTCCACACAGATCTGCAGCCTAATACAACTGTGGAAAAATCACTTTATGGTGTGGAGGGGAAACCACCGCATTTCAGCAGATAAAGCCGTCACCACTCACCCAATCTGGGTAATGGTTGATAATCCAAATATTATTTAAATCTTATCTCAAGATAAACCACATGTCATCTTGTAAAGCTTTAGGGTTAGGTTATAAGTTTAAAAAGTCTCTCCCCCCCAGCAACATCTGCAAGGAATGATGGGGCAAAAAACATCTTATAGACCAAGTCTCTTCATAGCAATCAGATAAATTCAGATTCTCAACTTTTCCACTCCCAGCATAAACTGTTAGCAAAAGTTTAGTACTCTTTGTAAAAACATTTCTCTTGCTTCTGCATAAATTACTATATATACACAACACTGGAGATGGAACATCAAGACTCTATTTCGTAATGAGCTGGTGCAACAGCGTGATGGATTGGAGTGGACATTATTTCTCTGTATTGATTCAGAATGAGCTCTCCTGAAATGATCTACTTTGGACAGAGCCTGGATTAGTTCTTTCTAAAGCCCTGTTCAGATGTGCTGCTTGTGTGTAAAGGCTACACATGAACAGGGCAGGTGGAGACAAATATGCTAAATTCTGGACCCTAAGGATAGGGAAGAAATTCAATCCAGGTCACGTTTAGAGGTGAACCTGCCAAATCTGCACTTTCTAAACCAATACACAAACCGAAACATAGCCATCTTTTGAAATCTGTGCTTCTCCAAATTTTGCAATGCAGTTTTCCAGCCAAATAATGTGTACAAAATGCATGTACTGGGGAAAAGTGTGCAAAATCAGTGCACGTATTAGTGGAAATAACAAACAAAAATTATTACATTCCGGAAAATTGCATGCAAAAATATGTTTATTAGGAGAAATTCAAATGAAAATGCTGGTGAATTTTTGTGATTTTGTTTTTTTAAAAAAAACACACAAATTGCTCCAGAAATTTGGAGAACTGAGTTTAAGATTGGAAACACGAGAAACTGAGAGAATGGAAATGGACAGATCTGTCCAGTTCCTATGCCTGTCTCTTTTTACAAGTTGGAAGGTGAAGTCTGAAGCAAGGGACCTCCTTTACTCCCCATGTGATTTAGAGCCTTGCGAAATGGTGAGCCAGTGTTGTCTCCACGCAAATGCACCAGCCCCCCTATTGGGAACATAGGACCTGCCTTATACTGAGTCAGATCATGGTCCACCTAGCTCAGTATTGTCTACACTGACTGGTAGCAGCTCTCCAGGATGTCAGTCGGGTCTCTCCCAGCCCTACTTGGAGATGCCGGTGATGGAACCTGAGATCTGCATGTGAAGCAGGTGCTTTACCACTAAATTGCAGCCTTTTCCCTCCTCCCTGCTGCGCTGCAGCAGTGCTTGGTAGCCATAAAATTCTCCCTCCTTCCTTTGCTGGCTGGGTGGCTAGCAGGCAGGTGAGGGCAAGGCTACTTGCATGCAGCTCTTGCTGCAAAGTGAAACACTGTGCCAACAAGTTCCTCCTAGACTCCAGCTGCCCATCATTTTAAAAATGGTTAACCCCAGGGTGAGAGATTGGCAGTGGCTCTGCCAATCAGATACCAGCTTTGGGGCCATGCAGTCAATGAGAGCATGGGAGCAGCAAAGGGCAATGCTTATTGGCATAGCATCCCTGGGGAGACTTTGGGGTTGCTTGGGGGGGCTGGGCTATGAGTGTCCCCCATTTCCCCCTAACTCTTCTCAATAGCAGCAGTGGCTGGTACAGTGGCTTGGGCCTTCAGTAGGCCCTAAAACAGCCATTGCCAACCTGGTGCCCTTCTAAAGGTTTAGACTACAACTCCCATCAGCCTCAGCCAGCGCGCTGTTACCAACAAGTCAGTTGGTGATCCCCTATGGCTCAGATGCGCGACCCATAATTACTTGAAGCCATACGTTCAGTTTTGTGGGCCCAAGCCTGTGGAACTCCCTCCCAGATGAGATCAGACAAACACCCTCTTTGCTGAACTTCAGGTGCTGAACTAAGACTTTATTGTTCCAGGAGGCATTTTAAGGTAGTGTTTGGTTTTATGAGATATGTTTATTGTTATTATTTTTCTGTATGGTTTATTCTGATGCACACTGCTTAGAAATGCTAGTGATTAAGCGGTATATAAATGTCTTTTAAATCAATAAATGAATGTCTTGTCACTCAGGTCCCTGCAAACGGTAGCTTTGCTCGAGCTTCTGAGCCCTCATTCAGCAGTTAAGAACGAGGCTGAGTTTTTTCCTTACATACTCAGCTGAAATTCAAAGGGACTTTGGCTCAGATCACAAGAAGCTCAACATTTCTGAAATTCCTCTCCATCCCCAGTGTAGTCTAGTAGGTAAGGACGTGAGCTACGAATCAAGAGATTTTGGGCAACTGTTGGGCTTCCCCAAGCCCCTCCAACAATAGCATAAATAAAACCGCCTTCTATACAGTAGGGGCCCTCTTTACGGTGCTTCGCTAAAACAGCGGTCTCAATTAGACGCAATTAGACTAAAGCCCCACTCATACGGTGCTTGTTCTGCTTTTACGCCGGTTTTGGGGCGTTGTGTGCCATCCTATTCAATGAGTTCTGCTTTACGGCGGTTTTCTCTTTTCAGCGGGGGTCTGGCATGTAAACCGCTGTATGAGTGGGGCCCTACTGTAGTCAGGCAATGGTCCTTTCTGGGCCTTCTATCTGATCCTGTAACTGGAGATGCCAGTTCAGAAAATCCAGAGATTTTCTGCATGTAGAACAAGGGTGCTTGCTCAGGGGGAGGGAACCTTTTCTAGCCCAAAGGCTACATTCCCTCATGAGCAACTCGCTGGATGCTAGTGGTGGGTGAGAGACAACATAAGAACATGTGAAGAGTCCTGTTGGATCAGGCCTACGGCCCATCTAATCCAGCATCCTGTTTTCATTGGCCAACCAGGTGCCCTAATGGGAAGCCCCAAAGCAGGACGTAAGCGCAACAGCAACACTCCCCATTTGTGATTCCCAGCAATGGGCATTCTGAGGGATACTGCCTCCAACAGTGAAAGGAAAAGATAGTCATTGGGGCTAGTAGTAGCCACTGGAAAAACACTGAAGCTGTGGTATTAAGCGTTATATAAATTATTAAAATATAAAGTAAGGAATAGTACCTGTACATGATAATAATGCACCCCTGGCCTTTTGTACAGTGTTGTTCAGTCCTTTCACATTGCACCTCAATTCACCCCATTGTAGCCAGGCTTTAGTGGATGTACTTTTGGATCATTTGAGCAAGCCTTAAGGCAAGAGAGAGGCCCTGAGCGAGAGGAGGACAGCCATCCCCCCTTGGCCCATCAAAATGTCTCCCTTTAAGGCTTCAAAGTTCCTTTCCTGTTTGTCTTTCATATGTTTGCTTTGTATTTCCAGGCTTATCTGTCACACTCTATTCAAATACAAGAGCTTACATTTAAGAGCTTAGATGTCCTTCAATAAATCTCTGCTCGTTTATGGAACAAAATGGAACAACCTGAGTTCATAACAGTGGCATTTTCTTGGCTGTGTTAATTCCTTATGTTTTTAAAGAGAGAGAGAGAGAAAGTGATGGCCAAAAAGGAACGTTTTAGCCACAGAAAAGGTTCTGGTCTGAGATCTTTTTTTTTTATTCAAAGAAAGCATGTTTGGAAATGTTTTGAAGTGAACAAATTGGTTGTTGTTGAATGTCAGTCCGGCCCCAGTTTTAGAATTAATCAATATGCATGCAAGAACTGGAGTTGGTGGATGTAGAGATGCTGCATTTTGGGGAGGGCAGGTTGTACTTAGGGATGGAATGGTCTGTCAGTTTTGATTCCCTCAGTTTCTTGTTTTTCCAGTCTTAAATTCAGTTCTCCACATTTCTGCAGCAATTTGTTTTTTTAAAAAAATTAAAAATCTTCATGAAAATGCTTCAGCATTTCAGTGTGAATTTCTCCTAATAATCCATTTTGTGTATTATTTTCTCTAATATAGTCATTTTTATGCACACTTTCCCAAATAAATGCATTTTTGTAAATATTGGCTGGTTGGAGAATTGCAGAGCAAAATTTGGATAAGTGCGAATTTCGAAGAATAACTGTGTTTTGGTTCTCGTGTTGTTTTGGAAAGTGCAAATACGATAGATTTGGCTTTAAATGTGAACCGAATCAAATTTTCTCCCTCATTCCCATGAAAAAAGGGTCATGGAAGAATGGCGTTGGGAACATCATCAGCTAAAGGAGAACCTTTGTTCGCCTACAGGTAGCTTCCCCGTATGGGCAGCCCTCTGGGGGCTGCATACCAGTGGTAGGTGGGACCAGAGCCCCCACCACACCCCCTTTTCTCAGTCTCTGAAGCTGCAGCTCCAACATCAGAGGAGCACCAGCTGCACACCTTTACACAGCCTCACTCAGGTTGGATAGGGAGACCCCCAAAAATACTCTATCCCCCACGGTGCCCTCCTAAGGACCCTAGAATTGTAGCTTGAGGGTTCCTCCAGATGACCTGTTTACTGAGCAAAATATATCACCAAAGGATCCAAACCCAACCTTTACAAAATCTGAAATAAAAAATTGGGCAAAGTAGTAGGCTAACTCAGGTATTAGAATATGTAAATTTGTATTGTTTAAGAGTTGTCACCATAAAACATAATTAAAAGAACAATCTTCATCACTTAACATATGTCATCATATGTGAAGATGGAAGGTTGGCCTAACATCCACAGTCTGTTGTGTGCATATATATCTAGATATACCAATTTCACAATAATTTCTTTATACAAAAACTTGATAAAAGGTCAACTTAGCAAAAGACAGTACACGTTTCAACTTACATCAGGTCTTCTTCAGTTGTCACTGCTGAAAAATTTGTGCTGTATAATAATGGGATCCTTTCAGGTCCTAGTTGTAGCTATTATTAGACCTTCCTCTTTCAACAAGTCTTTTAAGTTGAGACCTTATCCCAGTCTGGGTCTGTGTTGGAATTGCTTTCTAATATACTTTTAAAGTTTTTTAAAAAAATGTTTTTAAACTTTTTTTAAAGATACCTTGAAAGCTTTTTTAAAAAAATGTTTTTAGTTTTCTTTTAATGTAGTTTAAAGTCTGTTTTTATGATGTTTTAAAGTATTTTTAGTGCTTTTGTTTGCCGCCCTGGGCTCCTACTGGGAGGAAGGGTGGGATATAAATCAAATAATAAATAAATAAAATAAAATAATAGCCTATATGATATATTGTCTAAGTACCTGTCTTAATCTTGAAAACTAGGGCTAGTCAGTAGATGCTTTCACTCCCTGTAATGAGCCTTTCTAATTCATTTCCGTAAATACCAGCCAATTTAGAAAGGCTCTAAATTTGTTTTTATTATGTTTTATGGTGTCAACTGTTAAACAATATAAATTTACATGTTTTTGATACTTGGGTTAGCTTACTACTTTGTCCAATTTTTATTTCAACTGTTTACTGAGCATTTATCTTGATTCACTTGCACAAATCTTGTGCAGAAGTTAGAATATCTCCAGTCTTTATTGAGCATTCATCCTGACTAGTTTGTGCAGCGGTTGTACCTCTTCCCATTAATCATCCATTCATCCCATACTTTTCAGTACATTTCCCCATCACTTCCTAAGAGCAAAAAGTCTGTTTTTTTTTTAAAAAAAGTGGATTTTCTGACCTATTTATTTATTGCTTATTAGATTTATATCCTGTCTTTCCTCCCAGTAGGAGCCCAGGGCGGTAAACAAAAGCACTAAAACACTCTAAAACAAAATAAAAACAGACTTTAAGATATATTACGACAAAACATCCTTAAAAACATATTAAAACAAAACATCTTTAAAAACATATTTTTTAAAAAAAGCTTAAAAAACATATTTTTTAAAAAAAGCTTGAAAAACCTTTTTTTAAAAAAAGCTTGAAAAACATATTAAAAAGCAATTCCAACACAGACCTAGGGCGACAGAATGCTGTAATCCATTTTAATTGTGCAACCCTGAATTCCTGTTATGCACTTGGATCCCTCCTGCAAGCTACTGAGAGACTGGAGGTGACTCTAGAATGGCATCCTTAGGATACATTCCTGTGCATGCTGACCTGAGAGTAAACTGCATTGAACTTAATGGGGCCTATATCAGAGCATAATAGGATTGCGGTATTACCAACATTAAATCTAATCCAGGGGTAGCGACAAACATTGCCCTCCAAATGTTGTTGGAATACAACTCCCATCGGCCTCAGCCAACATTGCCAATTGTCAGGGATGGTGGGGGTTGTGGTCCAACAACAACTGATGGGCACCTCATTGGCTATCCCTGATCTAACCTCTTTGCTTAAAATCTTTGTTGTCATTAGGAATGGAAAGAGCTGTCCGTTTCAGTTCATTTCTCATTTTTCCAATCTTCAGTTCTCTGTATTTCCACAGCAATTTGCTGTTTTGTTAAAAAAAAATCCTCATGAAAATTCTGCAGCGTTATGATGGACATGAGCACACTTCGTATGCAATGTTTACTAATGTACACATTTTTGTATGTTACTTTCACCAATAATATTAATATTTATATGTGCGTACTCTTAATATATTTGTTGTTGTAAACACTATTTGGTTAGATAACTGCATTGCAAAATTAGATAAGTGTGATTTTTCGAAGGATGGCTGCGTTTGGGTTCTTGTATTGTTTTGGAAAGTGTGAATTTAGTACATTGGACTTTCAATGCAAACTGAATCAAATTTCCCTTCCACTCTGAGTTGTCGGAGTTACTTTTGAATGATTAAGGGCACAATCAAAATTGTATTTGCACCAGGCTGGGAGGAGTTGGATGTCACAGACCCCCAGCTTCTGCTGGCATAAGCAGCTCAGCCTGGTGGATGGAGAGCCAGCGGTAGCCAGTGGAAGGCTCAAAAACAGGGTGTTCTGGGTGGGGTGGCGGTGGAGGAGCTGGGGGGGACTTGCACGTCATTCTCCTCACATTTTGAGCGCTCCTGCGGGTCCTGGTCCAGGTCAAATTTCTGCCAATAATTTCCATGGTCAATGGGGAGCGCTTCTCCCCGGTAGGGGTGTTTGTGGGAGCTGGCTTTTGCTTTTCTGGACCCAACATGTGGCTCTCAACTGTGCCAGTGTCCAGCCAGCCTGGTGGCTCCTAAACAGGGAGTGGATGCTGCCAACCTTTCTGGGGGGGCCCCGCCGGCTTTCCATTATTTATTTATCGGATTTCTTAGTCGCCCATCTGGCTGGCTATCCCGCCCTTCCTCCAGCCCATGCCCACTTTACTTGGATTGCTCTGTAAATCCTTATGCTTTTAAATAAAACACCAACCAAAAAGGTTCCAGCAAAGAACAGAAGTGCAAACTCCACTCTTATGCATCTATTTTATTTTAAGAATTGCGATGCTGCCTTTCAAAGCAAGAAGCGCTCTGAAATGAAATCATAAAAACGATAAGAACATAAAACACAGTTAACGAAAAGAACAGCATAAAACATTTCAGTACAAAAAAAAATCAAATAAATCAAATAGATTTTTATTTTGCATAGACGAGAAAGCCTCAATGAGTAAATGTCACACATATCTCAAATTAACCTATAGAAATTCTCCACTGAGAATCAGAAGGCAGACTGAACAGGATGCCGGTCACAGCATATCCATGGAAAATGTGCAAATCTGAGCAGGGGAAATCCAACCCTGGCCCTCTGACTTGTTTGTTTAATTATATTTGACTTAAAATCGATCTGCTACATTCTTCACGGTGGTTGCTTTTGATTTGCTACCTAGGTTGTAGATATGAATAAAAATAATTACTCTTATTATGTTTAGCACCCACGCTTGGTGTTTTGATTTGGCAACTCAGAAATTAAAAAGAACATTTTCCACTGAGAGTTTCAGAGCTGATTAAGGCTGCGACCCAATGCCTGCTTATCAGGAAGCGTTCCACTGTATTCAGAGGCTTTAACTTTTGAATAAACTTGCTTGTACGATAGCAGTTGGGACTTTACTCAAGAGACAGGTTGCTTCTCAAGATGAAAACCTGGACTGGAGTTTTTAAGGTCCAGTGTAAACCCCATTGGCCCTTGTGTTACTTCACAATCTCTAAGTTAGTGAGCTGTAGTACCTTCTTCTGGCCATTTGCACTGGGGGCACCCAAGTGCAGGAGATAGCAGGCCAGTGGCTCCCTCTTGTGGTGAGCCACTAGATATTGAATAACACAATGACAGATGGAAACGATAGATCTGAGCTAATGAAAACATATATAGCACGTAGCATAGATGTGTGCTATTCCTGGTGATTCAAAGGGGAAATTTCCATACCAACTCTAAATTATCTTTGAACTGGATGTGTGAATGATGCATGAGCTAAGGAAGTCAGGCAAGGACATTCACAGCCCACGCATCAGACTGCTACACCATGTGATAAATCAAATGGTGAAAAGTGAGAGGCAGCTACCTGGGGATGCAAACCTGGCTGAGTGCAGAGACCTTGGAGAGTCTCAGGTGAGCCTGACTAGACAAGCAAAAGCATGTGTGGAATCTTTTTTTCCCCTCCCCTGTCTGGAAAGGTGCCACCATTAAGTGCCGGTGCTCGGTTTCCATTTACAGCTATACAACTGAAAGGCCATCCTCTCCTGCGCTTAGCTCAGTGGTAGAGCATCTGTTTTGTATGGAGAAGGTCCTAGGTTGAATCCCTGGCTTCTCCAGGTAGGCTGGAAGAGACCCCTGTCTGAAATTCTGGAGAGCAGCTGCCAGTCAGTGCAGACAATACTGAGTTAGATGGACCAATGGTCTGATTCGGTATATGGCAGCTTCCTTCCTATATTCCTGTGTTCATTAGTACTATCATTCTCTTGCACAAACATGCTCCCTTGCCATGAACAACCAAATGAGCCGTTCAGAAGCCAAGAAGCTGCCTTATACCGAATCAGACCATTGGGCTATCTAGCTCAATATTGTGTACACTGACTGGAAGCCAATCTCCAGGATTTCAGACCAGGGTCTCTCCCAGCCCTACCTGGAGATGCCATCAAGGATTGAACTGGGGACTTTTTAGACGCCAGGGCAGATGCTCTACCACTGAGCATAAGTGAAGTCAGAGTTGTGATTGACAAGGGATTTGTTGACCTCCACACAATAGCTAGAACCCCTTGCAAGTCCTGAAAATAGCTGCCGTTTCCTGCTTATCTTTTATAGCTTTCAGCAGCAGGACATGTACCTGCCCACCCACTTTTACAAGCTTAGAAAATATTTGTCTCTCTCTGTGTGTGTGTGTGTTGGCATTTTTTTTTGTATTTTGCTGTAAAATATCAGAAATGTGGAATGTTGGAATTAAAACAATTGGGGGGGGCTGTCTTTGTGCATGTTCCCTCTTCACTGCATGGTTTGTGAATATGATATGATATAGTTGGGCCTCGCTTTTCTTCTCAGGTGCTCCCCCCTTTTTTATCTTTGCAACAACCCTGTGCGGTAGATTAGGCTGCAAGTTGGTTCAGTCAAGCTCCACAAGTTTTTTTTAGCTGCTCCTATGTTTTTAATGTTATTTTGATGTTTAAATGTTATTTGATAATTATATAATTGTGGTTTTTAAACTATAACTATTGTAAAATGCCTTGTGCAGGCAGGAAATCTGAAAGGCAGGTTAAAATCTGTTAAATAAATATGTCTTGAACCAAGACTGTGGATTCAAAATAACTGTTCATGCTGGTAGTATTAATATTCAAGATTAGATTATTGCAATGCACTCTGGGTGGGGTTTTCCTTGTGCTTGACCCTGAAACTCCAGTTAGTGCAGATTATTGATGGAAGTGAGACCCTGTCAGCATATAACACCTCTGCTCAGACATCTGCAATGGTAGCCAATTTGTTACCACACCAAGTTCGAGGTGTTACTACTGGTATATAAAGCCCTTGACAGCTTGGGACCTGTTTCCTTGTGAGACTGCCTTACCTTATATAGCCATTAGAGCACTTTGCTCTGCGGAACAGGCATTGATACAGGTGCCACATAATACTTGTTCCGCACTTGTAAGAAATCGTTCTTTTAGTGTGGCAGCACCTACTCTTTGGAACTCCCTGCCTATTGACATCAGGCCTTCCCTCCATTCCTTTCGGCACCTGCTTAAAACTTTTTTTGTTTAGGCAAGCTTATCCAGACACATTGATGTTGATCTGTTTTAATCTTTTTAGTCGGTAGCTGATTTTAATTGTTTTCTATATGTTTTTAATTACTCGTTTTTGTTTAATGGATCATTTTAATGCTTTTTGTAAACCACATAGAGGTCTTTACATGCCAGCAGTATATAAATTTGGTTACATAAATAAATATAAATAAATAAATAATATATGTACATAAGCAGCAGTTCATGCCAATAGATTGGGGGGTGGGAATGTAGGGGCCCTAATCTACATACAGTGTACCAGGCCCAGGAAATCCTGTAGGCACCCCTGTTCTAAAGTGGTCAGCCGTTGTTCCATGATGCAGAGCATCTTTCGACCTCCAGTTCCACCATTCAACCAAGAAACGGATGGCAGGGTTCATTTTCCCTGCAACACAAAGCTTTGAATATAAGTTTGTGTTTGTTTGCTTGCTATCTTCATTTTCTGCCTTTCTATTGCCTCCCCGCAAAACCAGTTACAACAATTCAGTAAAAATGTATAGAAACCCGTAAGAATTGCTGTATAGAAGATGGCTCCTGACTCAAACATGGAGAGCTTGATTCTGTCCTCCCATTGGCTGCAAGCACTTTAACATCTTTTGGTGGCAGCAGAGTGGCAGTGATGGCAAATGGAGGGCAGACTCTTTTCGCCCCACCCTCTGCCATGGAGAGTTGATGGCCTCCAGAGCAAGATAGGACTCTACCTTACACTGAGTCAGACCATTGGTCCATGTAGCTTACCATTGTCCACACTGATTGTAGACAGGCAGCGATTCTACAGGGGGTCTCCCCCAGCCCTTCCTGGAGATACCAGGGTTTGAATCTGGGATCTTCTACATGCAAAGCGGATGCTCTACCACTGAGCCACAGCCCTTCCCCAAAGAACCAGGGCAACGTACGTGTGTTTCCCAGATGGCCTCACATCCAAGCATTGACCTCACCAGATCCAGACCTGCTTAGTTTCAGCAAGAACTTAGCTTCAGCAAGCTGCTCAGTGTCCTGTCATAGCATTACGTGCAAAGTGGGCCACTGAGTCTGAGCATTGCTCTGTCTGGCTCAGTATTGTCTACACTGATTGGCAGTGGTTCTCCGGGGTCTCTCCCAGCCCTACCTGGAGATGCCGGGGATTGAACCTGGGACCGTCTGCATGCAAGGCAGATGCTCTACCACTGAGCTATGGCCCTCCCTAACAAAGTTGCCACCTCAATCCCACAATAGGAATAGAGGAAGCTGCCTTATACTGAGTCCAAACATTGGCCCATCTAGCTCATGTAGAGTGGGTAAGAAGTATTTAAAATAAAATTAAGAAATAAATGTTGGCTCATTGGCTCATTTAAAAAAATGCTTTTAATCTACACCAGGGATGGGGAACCTCTGGCCCTCCAGATGTTGTTGGGCTCCAGCTCTTATCAGCCACAGCCAGCATGACCAATGGTCAGGGGTGATGGAAGCTGGAACTGAACAACATCTTGAAGGTAACAGGATCTCCATCCCTGTTCTACACAATACTCACATTCTTCTTTTCTGTTTTTTTTTTTTTTTAGATTCTTTACGCTTGAAGGAATTCCAGCATGGGTATTTTAGAATTGCATCTTATGGTCTAGTATCTTAAGAAGCTATCATAATAACTAGGCTGAAACGTTGAACTGCTCCAGCATCCTTGTCTTGTGCTTCTTGCAGGGGACACTACTGTTCGATGTGAACAACTGGATCTGCTTCAGGATTGGCTGGCTGATTTCAGAAAATCTACCTCCTCCTCCAGCACAGCCAATCCAGAGGAGCTGGTGGCGTTCGATGTACTCTGTGGAGATCTCAACTTTGACAATTGCTCATCAGGTGAGACATTCATTTATTTATTTAAAAGTGAAATTACCCAACAGTTTTTTCTAGAAAACTCTTTTCTGAGAAATTTCAGCTTCCTTAACTTTGAATGAAAGAAATTCTACTGAGATTTACAAAAACCCAGGTCCATCTAGCTGTTAAATCTTGCTGATCTCTCCCTTGCTTCAGGAACAGAGACCCTCTGGAAGTATCCGTTGACCCTCAGGGCCTCTTCAAAGGAGGGTGCAAATAGGCCAAAGTTCTATTGCGTAATGTTCTCTCTATATCTATGACTTAACAATAATACACATCAGAAGCTACATGACGGTGGCTCCATGTGGGGACCCTAACCTTCTACAGGCACTCACCATGTGGTCTTTGCCCTAATTGCATGGAAGGTCTCCATGTCAGCACTGCACCTGCCTGTGGGCCAATTGTCAAGGCTGGTGGGCAAGGGGGACTGACCGTCCAACATCAGCTCGGACAGTGCCTGAGAAATCAGTTCTTGAGCAGAGAGCTAGGCCGGAGACCACTGCCTTATAGGAGTAGATCAAATTGTCCTGGTGTCACCTGCCCCCTGGAGAGTTGGCTACTGCAATACCATCCAGTAGCTCTGCGCAGTGACTGTGTTAAAGCACAGCGGAGAGAAGGCCAGCAGCTCCCTCTTGTGGTAAGAGGCGCAAAGATTAAGCCACCCGGATCCCGCTCCTGGACTTCTCCGGCACCTCATGCCAGTGCAGTTGAGCTGATTCATGTGGTAAGTCCCTCAAATAGGTACATGGGATACGGCGTTTTACCAGGTGAGACCATTGGTCCGTCTGGGTCAGTATTGTCTACGGTGGCTGGCAATGGCTCTCCAGGGTTTGAGGCAGAGGACATCCCAAGCCCAATGTGGAGTGGAGATCCTGGAGACTGAACCGGAGACCTTCTGCATGCAAGGCAGATGCTCTACTACTCAGCTATATGGCCGTTCCCTAGCATATGTTACAACCAGTGGCAGCTGGTGGGTCCATGTTAGTAGGGCAGTGGAATCTGCTCCGGGTTTTAGTCCAAACTTTCAAGGAGTTGTCCAAAGTGCTGGAGCACATCAGGTAGGTCATGGGTCCGAGAGCTTTGCAAGGGGCTTCTGAAGACCCGAGAAGCAGCTGGTTGCCAGGTCTGTTGAAGCTCCTTGCAAGATAGTGCTTTCAAGATCTTCCTAAGACTCTTGCAAAGCGCTGTCCTGAGGAGTGCTTTGCAAGGGACTGGGCAATCAGCTGATTGTTGGGTCCCTTGAAAAGCCCCTTGCAAAGCACTCTGGAAGACCCAGGTGGGCAAAAAAGGTTATATCAGCTCTCCTCACCTGCCAAACGTGGCCTGCTAGGGTTGGAAGAGATAATGATCCAATTCCCTACCCATGCCATATGCATCCTAAGGACATCAGAAAAGCCCTGCTGGATCAGGCCAGTGGCCCATCTAGGCCAGCATCCTGTCTCAGACCAGATAGCCAGATGCCCATGGGAAGCCCAAAAGCAAGACCTGAGTGCAACATCACTCTCCCTACCTGTAATTCCCAGCAACTGCTATGCATTGTTGTTATTCTGGGATGTTATTTAAATTGTATTTTGGCATTATGATTGCTTTGTTGTTGTTCTTTAGCTTTACTCTGGTTTTCGATACGACCAGTTCGTGATCTGTACCGCAGTCTGCTCCTGGTCTTGTTTTCGCAGAAAGTATGGAACTTCTCCATCTTCTGCTACCAATTATATAATCAATTTGATTCCTATATTGTCCATTTGGTGACGTCCACGTGTACAGTCGTCTTTTCAGTTGTTCAAAAAATGTGTTCGCAAGAAACAAATTATTGGCTTCACAGAATTCATTGTCTTTCTCCTGCTTCATTTCTGTCTCCTAGGCCCCATTTCCCCACAATTCCTAGTTCTTCTCTGTTCCCTACTTTTGCATTCCAATCCCCCATGATTATCAGCACATCTTGTTTTGGTGTGTGATCAATTTCCTCCTGTACTTCTGCGTAAAATCTCTCCAATTCCTCTTCTTCTGCATTTGCTGTTGGAGCATAGATTTGGATGATGGTTATGTTGATAGGTTTCCCGTTTAATCTCATTGATATCACTCGCTCAGACCTTGCGTTGTAGCTCCTAATTGCTTTTGCTACATCACTTCCCAGCAACTGCTATGCGTACTGCCTCTTAACAATGGCGGTAGTACATATCCATTGTTGCTAGTAGCCATTGATAGCCTTTACTATCGATCCTAGTAGAATTGATAGATGATCATATATGAAATGGGTGTTAATAAATAGGCATGAGGATCAGAGAACTGCTTTTTGGCAACATTTATTGCAAAACCTGTGCCACACCCCTGAATAGGAAAAAAGGTGGAAGGCATACAATAATGAGCAAAAAAAGGAGGGTGTAAACCCAGAATGCCGAAGGTGGGAATTTCAAAGTATTTATTGTATATTCTTTGAAGAAATAGTTTGTAGTGTGAGATGCCCAACGCGTTTCAGCCCATCAAGGGCGTTCATCAGGGGATTATAGTAGCTCAAAACTCTATATGCGCCAAAGATACCTGAATACCTGTATGCCAATGAGGTCACTGCTTGAACGTAAGATGCAGGCGTGTGAGACCCAGCCTGATCTGATTGGCATGACCTTCAAAGCACTGTTTTATTTTTAGCCGCCGGGTTTCTTTTCTTTTCCCTTCCTTCTTTTAAAAAGCCGCACACTTATGGATTGTGTTGCCTTGACAATAGACAGTGACAAATGACATCATTAGTGCCTATGGCAGCCACTTGTGGGATTCCCTCAGGGGAAGCAAAAAAGGAACGCTGACTTCTTTTTGGTCTTCCTTCCAGGATAAGAACATAAGAACATAAGAAGAGCCTGCTGGATCAGGCCAGTGGCCCATCTAGTCCAGCATCCTGTTCTCACAGTGGCCAACCAGGTGCCTGGGGGAAGCCCGCAAGCAGGACCCGAGTGCAAGAACACTCTCCCCTCCTGAGGCTTCCGGCAACTGGTTTTCAGAAGCATGCTGCCTCTGACTAGGGTGGCAGAGCACAGCCATCATGGCTAGTAGCCATTGATAGCCCTGTCCTCCATGAATTTGTCTAATCTTCTTTTAAAGCCATCCAAGCTGGTGGCCATTACTGCATCTTGTGGGAGCAAATTCCATAGTTTAACTATGCGCTGAGTAAAGAAGTACTTCCTTTTGTCTGTCCTGAATCTTCCAACATTCAGCTTCTTTGAATGTCCACGAGTTCTAGTATTATGAGAGAGGGAGAAGAACTTTTCTCTATCCACTTTCTCAATGCCATGCATAATTTTATACACTTCTATCATGTCTCCTCTGACCCGCCTTTTCTCTAAACTAAAAAGCCCCAAATGCTGCAACCTTTCCTCGTAAGGGAGTCGCTCCATCCCCTTGATCATTCTGGTTGCCCTCTTCTGAACCTTTTCCAACTCTATAATATCCTTTTTGAGATGAGGCGACCAGAACTGTACACAGTATTCCAAATGCGGCCGCACCATAGATTTATACAATGGCATTATGATATCGGCTGTTTTATTTTCAATACCTTTCCTAATTATCGCTAGCATGGAATTTGCCTTTTTCACAGCTGCCGCACACTGGGTCGACATTTTCATCGTGCTGTCCACTACAACCCCGAGGTCTCTCTCCTGGTTGGTCACCGCCAGTTCAGACCCCATGAGCGTATATGTGAAATTCAGATTTTTTGCTCCAATATGCATAATTTTACACTTGTTTATATTGAATTGCATTTGCCATTTTTCCGCCCATTCACTCAGTTTGGAGAGGTCTTTTTGGAGCTCTTCGCAATCCCTTTTTGTTTTAACAACCCTGAACAATTTAGTGTCATCAGCAAACTTGGCCACTTCACTGCTCACTCCTAATTCTAGGTCATTAATGAACAAGTTGAAAAGTACAGGTCCCAATACCGATCCTTGAGGGACTCCACTTTCTACAGCCCTCCATTGGGAGAACTGTCCGTTTATTCCTACTCTCTGCTTTCTGCTTCTTAACCAATTTCTTATCCACAAGAGGACCTCTCCTCTTATTCCATGACTACTAAGCTTCCTCAGAAGCCTTTGGTGAGGTACCTTGTCAAACGCTTTTTGAAAGTCTAAGTACACTATGTCCACTGGATCACCTCTATCTATATGCTTGTTGACACTCTCAAAGAATTCTAATAGGTTACTGAGACAGGACTTTCCCTTGCAGAAGCCATGCTGGCTCTGCTTCAGCAAGGCTTGTTCTTCTGTGTGCTTAGTTAATCTAGCTTTAATAATACTTTCTACCAGTTTTCCAGGGACAGAAGTTAAGCTAACTGGCCTGTAATTTCCGGGATCCCCTCTGGATCCCTTTTTGAAGATTGGCGTTACATTTGCCACTTTCCAGTCCTCAGGCACGGAGGAGGACCCGAGGGACAAGTTACATATTTTAGGTAGCAGATCAGCAATTTCACATTTGAGTTCTTTGAGAACTCTCGGGTGGATGCCATCCGGGCCCGGTGATTTGTCAGTTTTTATATTGTCCATTAAGCTTAGAACTTCCTCTCTCGTTACCACTATTTGTCTCAGTTCCTCAGAATCCCTTCCTGCAAATGTTAGTTCAGGTTCCACTGTGAAGACAGATGCAAAGAATTCATTTAGCTTCTCTGCAATCTCCTTATCGTTCTTTAGGACACCTTTGACTCCCTTATCATCCAAGGGTCCAATTGTCTCCCTAGATGGTCTCCTGCTTTGAATGTATTTATAGAATTTTTTGTTGTTGGTTTTTATGTTCTTAGCAATGTGCTCCTCAAATTCTTTTTTAGCATCCCTTATTGTCTTCTTGCATTTCTTTTGCCAGGATTTGTGTTCTTTTTTATTTTCTTCATTTGGACAAGACTTCCATTTTTTGAAGGAAGACTTTTTGCCTCTAAGAGCTTCCTTGACTTTGCTCGTTAACCATGCTGGCATCTTCTTGGCCCTGGCGGTACCTTTTCTGGTCTGCGGTATGCACTCCAGTTGAGCTTCTAATATAGTGTTTTTAAACAACTTCCAAGCATTTTTGAGTGATGTGAGCCTCTGGACTTTGTTTTTCAGCTTTCTTTTTACCAATCCCCTCATTTTTGTGAAGTTTCCTCTTTTGAAGTCAAATGTGACCGTGTTGGATTTTCTTGGCAATTGGCCATTTACATGTATGTTTAATTTAATAGCACTGTGGTCACTGCTCCCAATCGGTTCAACAACACTTACATCTCGCACCAGGTCCCGGTCCCCACTGAGGATTAAGTCCAGGGTTGCCGTCCCTCTGGTCAGTTCCATGACCAACTGGTCTAGGGAATAGTCATTTAGAATATCTAGAAACTTTGCTTCTTTGTCATGACTGGGACACATATGCAGCCAGTCTATGTCCGGGTAGTTGAAGTCACCCATTACTACCACATTTCCTAGTTTGGATGCTTCCTCAATTTCATATCTCATCTCCAGGTCTCCCTGAGCATTTTGATCAGGGGGACGATAGATCGTTCCCAGTATTAAGTCCCTCCTGGGGCATGGTATCACCACCCACAACGATTCTGTGGAGGAGTCTGCCTCTTTTGGGGTTTCGAGCTTGCTGGATTCAATGCCTTCTTTCACGTATAGAGCGACTCCGCCACCAATACGTCCTTCCCTGTCCTTCCGATATAGTTTATATCCAGGGATAACCGTATCCCACTGGTTTTCTCCATTCCACCAGGTCTCCGTTATGCTCACTATATCAATGCTCTCCTCTAAGACCAAGCACTCCAGTTCTCCCATCTTGGTTCGCAGGCTCCTAGCATTAGCGTACAGGCACTTGTAAGCAGTGTCTCTCTTCAAGTGTCTTTGGCACTTGTGGTTAGGCCTGTGGTAATTTTGCTCTTCTGAATTTATATCCTGTGCCCCTGCTCTCACAATGCCTACTTCTAGGCCTACCCCTTTTAAAATTTCATAATTTCTTTGGTTTTTATCCCAGGGGGGAGGTTTATTCCGAACCGGACCTTTCTCAGCTCCTGTCGGGTTTCCCCCCTCAGTCAGTTTAAAAGCTGCTCTGCTACCTTTTTAATTTTAAGTGCCAGCAGTCTGGTTCCATTCTGGTTCAAGTGGAGCCCGTCCCTTTTGTACAGGCCCGGCTTGTCCCAAAATGTTCCCCAGTGCCTAACAAATCCAAACCCTTCCACCCGACACCATCGTCTCATCCACGCATTGAGACTGCGAAGCTGGGCCTGTCTGGCTGGTCCTGCGCGTGGAACTGGTAGAATTTCAGAGAAAGCCACCTTGGAGGTCCTGGCTTTCAGCATCCTACCTAGCAACCTAAATTGTGCTTCCAGGACCTCACGGCTGCATTTCCCCATGTCGTTGGTGCCAACGTGCACCACGACCACTGACTCCTTCCCAGCACTGTCTACCAAACTATCTAAACGATGGGCAATATCCGCAACCTTCGCACCAGGCAGGCAAAACACCTTGCGGTCTACACGCCCATCACACACCCCACTGTCTATGTTCCTAATGATTGAATCACCCACTACAAGGATCCCTCCAGCCCCTGGAGATATATCCTCGGCAGGAATAGATGCAGGATAGATGCAGGGAAAATGATCGAGAGGTTTCAGGAGTCTGCGTAGAGTTAGATCTGAAGCAGGTTGTAATGCAAGGTTTGGCTGTCCAAACGGTTGCCCAAAACTTAACAGCAATCATAGAAATGGTCCAAAGTGGAAACTCCAAATAATTCCCCCTCCCAGCAGCAATAAATGTGAAAATTTACCATTCGTGATTTCTTGGGGAGAGATAGTGACATGTCTGGATATCTATATGGGAGTAAGGAAGAGGAACAGAAAGGTATAGGGTGTGGAATCGTTTTATTGTTAAATTTGGCATTGTATGCAATACTATTTCCATATATTTGGGTTGTATCTTGGGCCAGTCATACTGTGAGTCCACCCACTGAAATTCATGGACACGATTAATGTAAATCCATTGATTTCAATGGGTATATTCTCTGAGTAAAATTTAGTTGGCCGCAGACATTTAGTATTTTTTAAATTGCTTAGAGACTGCCTTAGTATTCAGTTGTGTATAAATAATTAAATAAGTGATGTAAATAAATAACATAAGAAGAGTCTGATTGCTGGATCAGGCCAGTGGCCCATCTAGTCCAACATCCTGTTCTCACAGTGGCCAACCAGATGCCCTTGGGAGATCCCCAAGCAGGATCCAAGCGCAAGAATACTTTGCCCACTTTTGATTTCAGTCAACTGGTATTCAAAGGTATACTGCTTCTAGTCGTGGAGGCAGAGCATAGCCATCATGGCTAGTAGCCACTGATAGCTTTATCTTCCATGCATTTGACTACTCTTCTTTAAAAACCACCCAAGTTGTTGTTGTTGTTGTTATTTATTAGATTTATATCCTACCCTCTCTCCCAGTAGGAGCCCATCAATGCCTCCTGTGGGAGCGAATGCCATAGTTTAACTATGCGCTGAGCGAAAAGGCACTTTGTTTTGTCTGTCCCGAATCTTCCAGCATTCAGCTTCATTAGACGTCCACGTGTTCTAGCGTTATGAGAAAAACTTTTCTCTATCCACTTCCTCCGTGCCATGCGTAATTTTATACTACTTCTGTCATGTCACCTCCAGGCTGAGAGATCAATGTCTGGGCAAGCGCATTTGGCCATTGTGTGGCCTCTCGGTTATCAAACTGTGACTCTCCAAATGCTGTTGAGCTGCAGCTCCCATCGCCCCTGGCCACTGGCTGTGCTGGCTGGGGCTCATGGGAGTTGGAGTCCAATGACATCTGGAGGGCCACAGGTTCCCCATCCCTGCCTTGACGCCATGCCTTTCTTCACATGCCATTGATGTACCTGGTCTTGGTCCTTTCTCTTCTCTCTGCAGATGACAAGCTGGAGCAGCAGCATTCCTTGTTTACACGCTACAAGGACCCATGCCGCCTCGGTCCAGGGGAGGACAAATCGTGGGCAATTGGTAAGGTCCATGGTGATGGCCTTGGGGTTGACTTGGAAGGAGCATTTGGGCTCCTTCTAGGAGGAAGGGTGGGATATAAATTTAATAACAAATAAATAATACATAAAGTTTGGTTTAAAAAGGAATTAGTTCCAGTCCCAGTTCACCCCCTCCACAAAGGATCTCATTCTTTTCCAATTCAATTCACAATTCAGTCACATAGTCCTTGGCTTTGTTTTCCCCAGCCTTCAGAATGTTACTAGCTGCTGTGCCAAAGTGTAAAATATACTTAATAAGACTAAGACAACATCTACACACACACATACGTGTAATGTGAACATTTGATTGATTTATTGTCCCCAATAATTATGATCTTAAGCTTAAACACTGACATCACTTTTCAGATAGATAAAAATGGTAAATGCAGTGGCCGCAATCAGAGTCAAGTGTGACAATACTCATATATATGTGTGTGTGTGTGTGTGTGTACTAGGGGCTCTGCCTGCTTCACTCGCCAACCCGGCCTACTGTCACCAAAGCTCCCCCTCCCCTCCTGAGGTTGCTGAAGCTCCTCCTACTCCCACAAGTCACTAAGCCCCCCCAAGCCTCCCATGGGCCACTAAAGTCCCTTCTCCCCCACAGGTCACCAAAGCCCCCCTTCCCCCCATGGGTCACCAACACTCCCCCAATCCCCACAGGTTGTGAAAGCCTGACCTGCATGCACACACACTAGGAACCCCAGGCACATGGGCACACACACACAGACAGGGACTCTCTCTTGCACACACTTACAGAGAAACATACTCCCTCTTGCCACCACCTGCACCCTCACCACCACCCTCCCACTTGCCACTGCCACCCCCAGAGTCACTGGCACTCCCTACCCCAACCCTATTGAATTTCATTGAATGAAATTTAAAATTGAATTAATTAAAAACCACCCAAAGTTCCATTGCAAAAGGAACTGAATTCATGATCAGCTCATCCAGAAATTGTAGGAACTATGTTCAGTTGTAATTCAGAGACCTTTTTAATTAATTCAATTAATTAGTTAATCTGAATTAGTTCGTTCCAAGCACTGGTGGGGAGGGATGCGCTGGGACTGGGAAGAGACATCTACTTAATGAGCACACAGAAAGGTTTGATTTTCCTTAACAAAAGACAATTTAAGAAAGAACAGAGTTAAGGAAGAATAATCCAAAATCTACACCCAGGCTGGAAAAGTCCAAGATGGATAGGAGAGTCATGAGTTCCTTTGCTTCACAGGTACCTTGTTAGATCCAGAAGGACTATATGATGAAGAAGTGTGCACTCCAGATAATCTGCAGAAGTAAGTGATGTCTCACTTCCCCATATATACATACTAGCAATATAGCTCCTGTTATTTACATCCACACAACCAGTGGGGTACTGTTGTTATATTTGTGATAGTTGTTTTCCATTTGCATGTTATTGTTGTTAATTGCCCACAGCACCAGAAAGACATAAAACAAAATTAAACAAGCGCACAAAATACGCAGAAGGCATCAGTTCAACAGCCCAAGCCTATGCATGTCTACATGGTAGTAGTAAGACCTATTGAGTTCAATAGCCTTACTCAAAGTTAACTGTATAGGCCCGATCTGCACTGTATATTTAAAGCTGTATTAAACCACTTTAAATAGTTATGGCTTCTCCCCGAGAATCCTGGGGACTATAGTTAGTTAAAAGGGCTGAGAGTTGTTAGGAGACCCTTGTTCCCCTCACAGAGCTACAGTGCCCTGGGAAGAGGGATTGATTGTTAAACCACTTTGGACATTGTATCTCCTAACTGTTATCACCCTTTAACAAACTACAGTTCCCAGGATTCTTTGGGAGAAGCCATAACTGTTTAAGATGGCATAATACTGCTTTCAATGTATAGTGCAGTTGGGGCCTTGGTTAGATACACGGGAGAAAGTCTGAGAATCCTTGTTAGGGCTGAATGCAAATTGGGTGTCCCATTTACCATTTTGGTCTCTTTTGTGGAACGAAAAATCCTTTGAAAACTTTGTGGAGGAACCGCTAGCACACAAAAAGCCCAGAAGCCTCAGAAAATTCCTGGGGGGTCCTGATTCACCAGTTAGGAGGTGCACAGGAAGCGGCCTTACACTGTGTGAGGCCATTGGGCCATCCAGCTCACTATTTTCTACCTCTGCAAGGTTATAGGCGAAGGGCCACTCCCAGTTCCACCTTGAGATCCCAGGGGTTGAACCAGGCACCTTATGCATATACAGCAGATGTTCTGATACTGAGATATAACCCTTCTGTACAGTTAGCCTTCTATGGAATTAAAGAGCAG
Organism: Rhineura floridana; assembly: GCF_030035675.1. NCBI lineage: Eukaryota > Metazoa > Chordata > Lepidosauria > Squamata > Rhineuridae > Rhineura > Rhineura floridana. Next base: position 10,518,384 of record NC_084492.1, on the reverse strand, counting down.
TGGATTAGACAGCTCATTTCATGCATGATAGAGGTATGCGTGCAAACTCAAAATTCACTTACACACAGGGTCACTGTGTGAACTGACTCTTAATTTTATTTTAAACATGCTGCAAAGTTGCAGAAGTATTCCAAAGGCTCAACGGCAAAAAAGTGAACACATAACATTTTGTGGCCTGTAGCACTTTAAAAAGCAAACAAGCTTCCTAATTATTTTAAAGTATAGTTTCCTGTACTCATTCAGGACAGCTAGTTTAATTAGCCTTTAATCCTCATTTGCAATTGACATGTTGTCTAGCAGCTTTGAAATTGCATCACCATCTTTAAAAAGAAAATGAGCTGAAGAGCTTGCAAATAAATACCTGTCTGAAATTGCTAATGTAATTGACAAACTAGATTAGGTTTAAAATAGACTCTTATGGAAATCCTTCAATAATAACATTTGGCTGAGATATAGAAACTAATTTATCAACCTGCTTAAATTGACATCAGTAGTTCTGGAAAGAGCCCAGTAAATTGACTTCCATTAGACTTCCAGCACCAACCTCTGGAAACCTATTAATAAAGAAGACCACGGTATTAAATGCATCAATGAGAGTGACTACAAGGTCCTGTTTCCGTATTTAAAAGATCAATAAACACTGTTGCTACTTAGTCAAAAGGTGCCTCCACCTCTGACTTGATTAATAGGATACTGTTAGGGCAACGAGTAAAAAAGGGACCATTTAATTAAGATATTCAGAAATCTAGGATAGATTCCCTGTTGGCCTTATTCTCTTCATAGAGAGAAAGCTGTAACAAGACACAAAATATAAAAATGAAACTGTATTGTGCTGGAAGTGCATATATAACTGCAACTAATTAGATAATGATCCAAAGTACATGTAATATTGATCAGAAGATGGAACACCAATTGAAAAGTCCGTTTCTACAGCTTAGTCTTTTTCAGTCCCATCTATTTAAACAAATATCCTTGGGAACAGTGGTAAGACCATACTCCTGAAGAGATATTTCCAAGTTCTTGTGCTTTACTGGCTGACAGAAGTTCTTTTTTCTGGGGAGCTGCTTTTTTACTGGTAGATTGTTAGCTGAAAGTACAACTAACACAATCATGCAAAAAGCATATCAATAATACACAATTATAACACATACGCAAGATGAAAATGGAATATTTCACTGAAATATCATTCATATACACCTCCCAGGGCAAAACAGAATAAACTCAACTTCCACAAAACATAATTCATCATAGTTGTGAGAATGCTCATGTGATAAATCATTATTGATTACGACAGATGATACGAATAAACTTATAGTTGAGTCCTTTGGGACTTACAGAGTTTGACGTGAAAATCTTTTGCATAATGCCGTGCCATTGTACACAGGGGCAGCTTCCTCCACCAATTCTTAGGAATATCAGTCAAGTTTTATTACGTGTCTAAAGCTGTCACAATATTGTGAACTCAGTCAGGTCATAGTCCATTAGCCCAGCCAGTCTTTGACACCAAAGGGCAATTTATCAGCTTCCTTATGTTGACTATCAGGGTGGATGTTACCGAGATTGAAGTGGAACAGGACTCTGAAGAACATCTTTTTGTGCGTGTATCAGATCAGAAAGATGGAGCTACTTTCTTTGAGGAGTGTTTTTTGCTTCTTTTTTTTTAAAAAAAACACAGCTACTTTGAATACATGCTACAGTGAATGTGGAAGCAGACCAAGCTCAGTAGCAGGACATCTGCTTTGCATACCGCATGACCTTCCCTGTGCCCCCTAAACTCTCCTGTTGCAATGGAAGCAGGGATGGAAGGAACTGTCAATTTCGGTTGTCTCAGTTTCCCATTTCTCCAGTCTTAAATTCGGTTCTCCACATCTCTGCAGTAATTTGCAATTTTTTTTAAAAAAAAACCCTCATGAAAATTCTCCAGCATTTTAGTGAGAATGTCTCCTACTAAACAAATTTTTGTATGCAATTCTGGTTATTGTACACATTTTTGCAAGCAACTTCTCCTGACATAACGTATTTCTGTATGCTATTTTCACCAATATGTTAATTTTGTGCACACTTACCCCTAATGCACGTATTTTTGCAAACAATGCTTAGCTGGAGAACTGCATTGCAAAATTCTGAAAAGTGTGGATTTTGATGGATGGCTGTGTGTCAGTTCTCAAGTTGTTTTGGAAAGTGCAGATTTGATCATTTTGGCTTTAAATGTGAACAGAAACAAATTTCTCTCGGACGTAAGAGCCCATTGCCAGCACAACTCTCTTGCCCTTTGCCTCAGGCAGGAAAATGTCTGTTCCTCAAGGAGAAAGCTGTCATCAGGCGCATTCCCCTGGAAGAAGTTTGCCATCCCTTACTGATCTTCCCCTGCAATGAGTGTTAGATGTGACCTTACACACATTTTCATGTCCCACAATGCCACAGGAAAACTGAACAATGTCCCACATGAACACCATGCCTGACCCTAGAACACCACTTGTGATCCTCTGGAAAACAGGAGTAAGGAGGCTCAGGCCCAGGGGCCACATATGGCCCTCCAGGGCTTTCTGTGTGGCCCTTGGGATTCTCCCTGGGTCACACCACATCCCAGGCCTGCTCCACACCCTCTTCATGTTTTGCCTGGGTGGAATGCATCCGTGAAATATAATTCCTCTTGCTTGCCTGGATGGAGGATGGAAAAGGGTGTGTGTGTGTGTGTAAACTTCTGATTTTTGCATGGCTGTTGCCTGCTGTACTAAGGTCAGTGTCACACCCATTGCTCCGCCCACCTTTGCCTCTGGCCCCGCCCATCACTAGCATGTGGCCGCTGGAGGGTTTCCTTTGAGGGAATGTGGCCCTTGGGCAGAAAAAGGCTCCCCACCCCAGCTCTGTAACATGCAGAGATTCCTTAGCAGGAATGATGACTATGTGCAAAGCAAAGGACACTTTGAAAACCACCGCAGGTGTAAGGTAACGACACCGCAAAACACAGCCATTTTTTTGAATGAATATATTGCAGGAAATACGGCAAAATGTGTTGAGCATGCCCCAGCCACTTTTCTTGGCTTTTTATTTAATTTGCTGTTATGAAGTGGAGATAATCTGCTGATGTTTCAACAGAGGTCAATTCTGTCAGAGCCAAAGCTCATCGTTGCATTGGAAAATGAACATTTCATGATTTTTTTTCTTCCCAAGTGGTTTGAAGAATGGCCTGTCTATAATGCTATTGAAGGCAATTAATTAGACAGCGGTCCGTATTTGAACCATCCTCTTAACATAAACGAGCCTCCCTCTTTGTAATTAAAAAAATCCCCATCTGGGGAGCATCGATAACTATTGATTCCTTGATACTGAAATTAATCAGAAACGGCAAGCAGGCATCAACTGATTACATCTCCAGAGATAATGCCTCTGAGCTTGTTAAAATTGGATTGTGCATTTTAAAGGCTGGTAATAAGCAATTATTTTCTTACATTTCTAATTTTCCTGAAAAGGAGCCACAGGGCTTGAAAACTTGTGTCTTCTATCTTTTTATGGAAGAACAGTCTTTCTTCTCCCTCATTTCCAAATATTAGTGATACAGTCTGACTGGCCATTTTGGTATGTGCCTTACTCACAAAGCCCAATTGATAATCCTCAGTCCAAGAAGAATATGCCCATGGTTCACTATACATCATCTGCAATCCCTAGACATACTTTTTTTGGAGTAGGGATGGAAAGACCTGCTAATTTTGCTTTCCTCACTTGCTCTTTTTTCCAGTCTTAAATTTAGTTCTGCAGCAATTTGTGATTATTTTTTTTAAAAAAACATCATGAAAATTCTTCAGCATTTTAGTGCGAATTTCTCCTACTAAACATTTTTGTACGCAGTTTTGACTAACGTACACATTTTGCAAACGATTTCTGCTGCTACAATGCATTTTTACATTATGTTCACTAATATATTTGTTTTCATGCACATTTTCCCCAAATATATGCATTTTTTTAAAAAAAAATTGGTTGCTCGGAGAACTGTATCGCAACATTCGGATACGTGCGAATTAAGGATGCCTGAATTTCGGTTCTCATATTGTTTCAGAAAGTGTGAATTTGATAGATTCGGCTTTAAATGTGAACCAAATCGAATTTCTCTCCTATTCCTGCTTGGGTGTAAGCCATATTGTACTCAGTGGGACTTCCTTCTGAAGTAAACGTGTAAGAAAGAACACGCTGCCCTGTCTGCCAGTTACCAAAGAGAGGCACACTGTGGGGAAGAGCCATAGCTCTGTGACAGAACGTCTGCCTTGCATGCAGAAGGTCCCAGGTTCAAGCCCTGGCATCTCCAGGTAGTGCTAGGAGAGGTTTCCTGTACACTTTGCCTCATATCTCAGATTCTATACATGCTAAAAACCTCCTCTTCTTAAAGTTGAGAGTTGAGGATCATGGTTCATCCAGGGGAAGGGTGACTACCCCCCCTTGCCGCCACCCCATGGGTGCCTAAACTCTGAAGACCTATTGCTAAGCAGGTGTTTGGCTTTCTCCTTTTGAAATCAATGGGATCGTGTTTTTACTGTATGAACTACAAGTCAAAAGCCCTTTTTGAAAAAGAAGAAGCAAGAACTATTTCAAAGTTTGAGCAAACAACTGGGTTTCCCACCTTTTCCAAAAAGCTGTTCATTTTGGGGTAGAGCTGGTCTCATTAGACCATCTGATTTCAGAGAGTCATCAGAAAGTCCAAGACTCTCAGGGTGCAAGAAGATTCTGAGTATGGCCTTCCAGCCAATGTTCATGCCCAGTGGGATTATGCAAAGAGAGGCAATCCAGGAGATATGCAGGAGATATGCAGGAGGACTCATGCTACTATACTGCAGACAAAATGGCTCATAGAAAAATAGCATGGTCTGTAGCTCAGCTGTAAAGCACCTGCTTTGCGTGCACAAGGTCCCAGGTTCAATCCCCAGCATCTCCACCTAGGGCTGGGAAAGATTCCAGCCTGAAACCCTGGAGAGCTGCTGCTGGTAAGTGGGGACCAGACTGAGCTAAAAAAAACCAAGGGTCTGACTCCTTATGAGGCAGCGAAGCTCTGTCACTGGCTAGGGCACCAAAGAGCCACTGGGAGGCTACATCCTCTGCCTCTCAGGAAGATCATCATGGCAAGGAAGAGACCAACTTGGCCCCATCCATTGTCCAGAGGAGGAGCTTGATGCCACCACCGCCCTGCCCTTGCCAGAAACAACACTGTGCTCCAAAGTCCAGTGACTTGGGACTGCAGAGCCGGAGCAGGCATGCTCTGCCCTCTGCAACTGGGGGCTCCCAGGAAGAACATCACGATGAGGAAAGGAGCAGCTGCCGCAGTGCCTCTCCTCTCCCCTCCTCATTCCTTTTTCCTTGTGTATCTTGTCATTTGGATTGTGAGACTGTGAGCAGGGTCTGTCTTATTTTTTAAAAATAAATGTACAGTTCTTAGAAAATTGTAAGCATTTTATCATCATCATCACCATACAACTCAGTAAATTTGTTAACAGTGTGACTTGGCTGTGTGACCATTATAATGTGTAGCTATGTGCCATTCCACAGTTCTGCACAGTTAGTTGGAAATTCCTAATATGAAATTATTGTTTTTAATTAGAAACAAAGGATGTTATACCCATGTTGTTTGCAATAAAGCCTTCCCCACAACTATCACCACCCTGTGGATTTGTGCGCCACCAAACAATGGGAATCCACTTCGCCTTTTGTTAGAGCAGTCAATGACCCACATGTAGAACTAACGTATTATAAACAATTGTATGTGTTTGTGAACCAGGACAATGGAAAGTGAAGATGGGCGGAAAGGTTACCTTGTCTTTCCCACCAGCAAGACCCATGCCTCAAGTCAGAAGGGGAGGAAGGGAGCCTTGAAGGGGAATGGGAGGCGGATTGATTACATGCTTTATTCTGAAGAAGGACTCTACCTGGAGTGGAAAGTGGTAAGTTGCATCACATTTGAAAGTTTGTCAAGCAACCTGAATGTGTTCCAGCATGTAAATATTTGCTGTCGGTTGCCATGGGTGATGCTTCTAGATCAGCACTCCCCAAGAAACACTAAGAATGGTTGCCCTCTGATGTGCTGTCATCATTTTAGGATGCCCATGTTAGGATGCCCAATTTTGACTTCCGCTCTGCTGTAGGGTATCATAATCCTGGGACTTGGGGCCATCCAATAAAACTGAATGTTGGAAGATTCAGGACAGACAAAAGAAAATATAGCCCATAGTTAAATGATGGAATTTGCTCCCGTAAGAGGCAGTGACGGGCCCCAACTTGGATGGCTCTAAAAGAGAATTAGATAAATTCATGGAAGACAGGGCTACCAGTGGCTACTAGCCATGATGGCTATATTCTACCTGCACGGTTGGAGGCAATATGCTCCTGAATAGTGCTTACTGGGAATCGCAGGAGGGGAGAGCGCTGTTGCCTTCAGGTCCTGCTTATGGGTTTCCCATTAGCATCTGGTTGGCCACTGTGAGAATAGGATGCTGGACTAGATGGGCCTTTAGACTGATCCAGCAGCCAGGCTCTTCTTACATTCCTAGATTCATCTGATGCCTCAAACCTGGGGGAAACAGCACCATACACTTTTCTTTTGTCATTCCTCTGCAGGAAGTGGAAGAGTTCAGTTTTATTACGCAGTTGGCAGGCTTAACAGATCACCTGCCTGTCGCCATGCGCCTGATGGTTTCAACAGGAGAAGAGGATCCTTAAATGAGGACCGTTTTTGTCCCCCTGAGGGTTTAGAAGAGGGAACTTCCAAACTTATGACCAAGATGCAAGACAAAGAGTGGAATTTTCTGGTCCCCACCCCCCGCCCCTCCAGAGACACCGGGCTTGGCTCAGACAATCCTATGGCTGTGATTCCACACACTTTTCAGATTCCTCTCCATTTGCATCCTGTTAGGAATATGTTAAAAAGGGAAGCAAAAATCGTATGTAAATGTGTGCATGGGGAGACCGGGAAGGCGGGGGTCAGCCCACCAACAAGCATCACAATTTGCCCAGGCAACCAAGCAAGCCCATATTTCTGTACTTTCACTGTGGACTAAAAGAAGCCAAGATAGAAGTCCCGATTCCTTTGAACCAGTGCCATTCTTACAAAAAATGTTTTTTAATATATATATATATATATATATATATATATATATACACATATATATATATACTGATATATAGCACAATTTAGTTTGTAATCAGTCTCTGTGTTAGTGCTGCTCCAAAAGCGAGTTTTTGCATCATTTCTTTATATATATCCTTAATGAGCTAATGCTTAATTTCTCTCTTTTTTAAAAAAACAACTATATTTTCCTTTTTTTAGCCTGTTAATGTTGTAGTAGCATGCCTGCGTCAGAAGCATGCGTCCGCATTGCATGCCACTCACTTTGGAATGGAATGGTCAATAAGATACCATTGGGGTGGAGGTGGGGGGGTGGGGAAATACCAGGGCGGTGATGGGAACTCGGAAACAAAAGCGCCCAGATGACAACGTTTTTACATCTTAGAATAACCAAGTTTGGACGACAGTGCAGTATTTCCTAAATAAGGACCTCGGTCGAAAGAGTAGGGTTGAATCCTAATCTTGTCTCTGCCAGTGCAATCCCGTGTGGCAGATTCAAGCAGTAATGCCTTTCCTGGACAGGATCAGCTTGCAGGTGAGGGATTTGGCAGAAAAGCTTACAAAGCTATCTTGAATCACCAGGCAATGGGTTGCACCCACCGATGAACTTCCAATCCCCCTCCTCCCCCTCATGCACCCTCCAAATATATTCTGTGGTTTTCCTCAACCCTCCAGAGCAGATTTCACCAACCCTGCAGGGCAGGGCAGAGGAAAGAGAGGGGATGTTTGGTTGTGCAAGCAGGACAACGTTGTTGGATACAACCCAATCAATCTATCTCAGTGTTGCTTATTCTGACTGCCAGTGGCTCTTTAGGGTCTGACCCAGAGGCCTTTTCCATCACTTGCTGCCTTTTTAACTTGGGTTGGCAAGTATGGGGCCTGGCGCTATATATATACAAAGAGCTGAAGATGTTTGCCACCTCTGAGCAGGAGCACTTGAGGAATTGGATTTCTGTGAACTCCAGTGCAAACTGACCTGATCTGCAGCTCCTAAACGAATGTGTAGCTCGGAGCGTCCTCCTTCAGATTTCGTACTTCTCCAGATTTCACAATACAGCTCTTAGCTCAATAAAAGTTACCAACACGTTTAATAGTGCATATTTTAGGATAAAATGCATACATTTAGATCAAATACATATTTAAATATTTTGTGATAAAATATGTATTTAAATGCAAATTTTCGTGCAGATTTTGTTTTTTTAATCGCAGATGAAGGCTGAAATGGGACAGAATGGAGTAATGAACAACCACGGGCAAAGTGCCATGGACTGAACATTGATCCATCCATCCATCCTTTGAGCTATGCGACCTTCCTCAGCTATGGGCATATTTGAATGCTTCTCCACCAAAACAGGTTAATTCTTGCCTCATGGAAAAGTAGTATGTCAGGAGAAGGCTAGCCTGGACCTTCTCCCTGAAGAACTACTATTCTATATGTAGGAATTGGTGGAGAGGGGAAGAATGGAACTCTGTAAAGCTAACCATCACAATCGCTTTCAGTGGTATAGCAATTGGTATAGTCCAAGGGAAATGTGACCACTGGATTCTGCTATGAATGCTCAAATTGCCCCATGTCGGTGGAGTGGCATAGATTGAATCTACAGAATATGTCACTGAGTGGCATGGCTGAATCCCATATGCAGTGGAGACTGCTGGCTCCGATGTCAGTGAAGGAGTGAATCTGTTCTTGGTTTTAGTCTGAACTTTCAAGGAGCTATCCATGATGATAAATAGACTGCCTTCAAGTCTATTCCGACTTACGGCGACCCTATGAATAGGGTTTTCATGGTAAGCAGTATTCAGAGGGGGTTTACCATTGCCTTCCTCTGAGGCTGAGAGGCAGTGACTGGCCCAAGGTCACCCAGTGAGCTTCATGGCTGTGTGAGGATTCGAACCCTGGTCTCCCAGGTCATAGTCCAACACCTTAACCACTACACCACAGTTCCCAAACTGAGTTCAGCACCTTGGACAGCTCCTTGAAAGTTCAGACTAAAACTTGGAGCAGATTTTCCTGAAAAGACACATGTGGCACATCACTGCCTCACTGACATCAGAACCACCAGTATCTACTTCCCACATGGTTCCAGCCATGTCTGGATGAAGGAATATCATGGAACAGATGTGCCATGTGTGATGCAACCATGCCAACAGTGGTACAGTACTTATGCTGTTGCTTCCTGTGTCATCTGCCCATCCCAATAGGATTTCTTCATTTGCACATTACCAGAGCTGCCTGGGATTCAGCCATGGGCAAGTAGCAGCTATACTAGTAAAGTATGACTTAGTTTTCATACTAAGTGAGAACAGGGAGTCAGGCAAGGAAACAGAAGGTGGTGGAGATCCTTATCTAAAATGCAAGATGTCACCAAATCATGTCATCTGGATGGGATTTCCTGCCCCAAATGGTTATGGCTTCAAAAGGCTAGTGACCTCCATCCATGTTGCATGATAGGATCGTGCTTAAGTTTTAAAAAATCCATCAAGATAGGAATGGGGTGATCCCAGCCATGTTGCACCTCAGAAGACCCCAAGCAAGGACAGCATAGCACAGACTTCACTGAGAGAATCCCTTGCCAATGGTCAGATTTCCCACCAATGGAGGCTGGTCCATAACACATTGGTACAGCAGGTGCTTCTCCGTGGGTCTCATCTCACTGTGTCCTGATAATATTCAGAACAGGTATAGGTGGCCCTCCAGATATTGCTGGACTCCAACTCCTATAAGTCCCAGCCAGCATGGCTAACAGTTGACCAGAATTGTAGTCCAGCAACATCTACAGGGTCCCAGATTCTCCATTCCTGGCTGAGAAGCTGGAATCACATGGCCAAGCAATATTCCCATGGGAAAGAACTATGGCATTGGCCCCCACATTCCCATGGGGGGGCATGAAAAGAAGCAAGAGGGGAGTTGCAGTAAATTCTGCATCGGATTGGACAGGACGAAAGTGTCACATGCTCTAGAGGAGTTGCCTGTCATTTCAAGGAGAGGAAGATCTCACACATTACCATAATATATTCGCTCTTGTTGAAGAAACAAGGCAGTTTTATCTGCATAAGCGTCATTTGTTTGCTTTTCCCTTATGCTACTGGGCTTCCATTTCCCCTTCCCCCTCTTTCTTGGTAGTTTGCACCTTTTTGAGGCAATGGGCGTACATTTCTAAACCCCATTTCTCTTCTCTACAGAAGGGCTTGCACAGCCCTTATAAAGGAAAGAGTGCCTTTGAACACATGAAGAGTGCCAGGGTTTCCCACTGAAAAGCATCCTGGGTTCTCTGTTGACAGAGGAAATGGCTTCTAGGTGAGCATGATATGAACATGACTTCCACATTTGAACCCACAGCACCTCCCTCATTTAGAAATTAAGCCATCCCACATGGTGTATAGTCTTGAATTTGTACGTTTTGAGAGGAATGCATTCACACCGGTTGCAAAAACAACCCCAAACAACAAATGCATCAATAATGCTTTTAAGTTATTGGAGAATGGTTGCTTCCAACTGCATGCAGATTTTTATGAAGACAAAAATGCTTACCTCTCAAAAGCCAAACCGCTTCATTCTCCAAGCAACTGATTGCTTCAGCCATACAGATTAGGGCTTCAATAGAGCCAAGACCCTGCAGAGCTTCCTATTAGAACCAATATTCAATGTGATAGAATTGTAAATAACCTCTGCCCATGTGCAGAATGCACCACTGAGCAATTACAGCCAGCCCTCCTGTGTCTAAGATTACATGTGACTGTAATCACACTCTTTGTCCTTGTGTACAGGATTTTCTGTGTTGAAATAGGCGTTGTCAGGGTGCCCCAATATAAAGTTGGGACCCCATTCTCTATGTTGTAGCATCAGTCTGAATTGGGACCCTACACCTGCAATTTGCATGGGGGGGAAACTCGTGCTGCAGGTATGGGGAGGGCCCAATCCAGAGTTCCAGACCAGAGCAGGAAGGCAAGTGGTTCAAGGCCTCTACTCCCATGCCATGATCCGTGATGGGCCCCCTCTAGTTATTTCTGGAAGAAAAACCTTGCATACAGGGGCAAACAATGTAATTAATGTCACATGAAGTTCAGCCCTCAGAGCCACACAAACCCGAGGACCCACACTTAGAGGGACAGTTTGCCACTACTCTTTTATTTTATTATTTATTTTTGATTACATTTATAGCCCACCTTTCCTCTGAGGAGCTCGAGGTTGTTTTATCCTCACAACAACCCTGTCAGGTAGGTTAGGCTGAGAAACAGTGACTGGCCCAAGGTCACACAGTGAGTGTCATGGCCAAGGGGACATTTGAACCCTGGATTTTCAGGTCCCAGACTGACATTCTAACCACTGCACCACACTGCCTTTCTTTTTCTTTCTTTCTATTCCACCCCCAAAAGTGTAACTCAGTGAAAGCTGATACCCCCCTCCACCTGAGTAGGGATAGGGGGAAATTTGACTTAGTTCATATTTAAAGGTGAAATTTGCACTTTTTGAAACAATAAGTGAACTGAAACATAGCCATTCTTCAAAACTTGCATTTCTCCAAATTTTGCAATGCAGTTCTCCAGCCAAGTAATGGGTACAGAAAGGGCAAACTGTGAATATAAATGCATATATTAGCAAAAATAGCATACAAAAATGTATTATATCGGGAAATTGTTTTGCAAAATTGTGCATATTAGGAAAATTGCATACAAAAATGTGTATATGAGGAAAAATTCTCACTATATTGCTGGTAAATTTTAAAGAGGACTAAAAAAAATAACAAACGGATATAGAAATGTGGAGAACTGAACTTAAGAGGGGGAAAAAGAGAAAATGAGAGAAACCAAAATTGAAAGATTTGCTCATCCCTATACCTGAGACACCTATTTAAATAACAACTAAATGACATACTACATGGGACCAGTGTTATTTGCTAAATGCAGCTGTGAGCACCAAGATTTGGACTGGGAGAAGGGGAGTGCAGTTCTGTGGGGAGGGAACGTAGCAGAAGCTCAGTGGTAGAACACATGTTTTGCATTTAGAACGCTCCAGGTTCAATCCTCAGCATCTCCAGTTAAGAGGATCAGGTAGCAGGATATGAGAAAGACCTTCCTCTATCTGGGGAATCGCTGTCTCTCAGAGTAGAGAACTCTAGGCTAGGTGGATAGTAGAAATGGGCAAATATGTCCATTTTTCTCTTATTTGCTGATTTTTCTACCCTTAAGTCTGATTCTCCACATTCTATATCAGTTTGCGCTTAAAAAAAAAGTTCACATGAAAATTCAGAAATTTTACTTGTATTTCTCTTACTGCAGTAGAAGCTCGTTATAACGCGGGGATCAGGGGGACAAAGGACACACCCGCATCGTAGGGCTTCCACGTTCTAACGACAGCCGTGTTCTGTAAACAGTATTCTACTCGGGAGGACATTGTTATCCCCGTGGTATACCAGAATCCACGGTACAGTGAGCTGCGTTATAACGAGCCTCTACTGTACACACATTTTATCTGCACTTTTCCCCGATATAATGCATTTTTGTATGTATTTTCATATTATATGCTTTTTTGTACATGTTACTTGGCTGGAGAATTGCACTGCAAAATTTGGAGAAGTATGAATGGCTGTGTTTTGGTAACTGTTACAGAAAGTGCCAATTAAGTACGTTTGCCTTTAAATGTGCACTAAATCAAACTTCTCCCCCATCTCTAGCGGATAAATAATCTGACTTCATAAAAGGCACCTTTGACCTGCCACATTCCAACTTAAATTGCCCCCCCCCCAGCAATTAGCTGCCCTGGCAGGTAGAAGGGAAAGAGAGATACTTACTTTGTCCCTAACAAACTCAAACTTAGGGGCACTTGCAGTTAGGAAAATGATCTTAATATCTTCCAGTGGCAGAAGTGCAGGGTCCAAAAGGGAAAAAACTCAGCCAGGCACACACAAGCCTAATAGGTAGTTCAAACTCAGTCAGAAGGGAGAGGAGTCCACATGTGATTGCTCAGGCTGCCCTTCGAAAGAGTGGGTTGCGATAAAATGTTGAAGTGGGCCGTTCTCTTTCAGCCCAAAGGGCAACTACAGTGTTTCCCTTTGCTGGGAGGGGGGGAGATAAGAGAAGTGAAGCAGCAGCAACAGACAGCCGGGATTCCAGTTGCAAACCTTGGACTGGGAGAAAACTGCCCCACTGTGTAGGTTAGGTAGGGTGGGCAGACTGAGGAATCATACAATGTACTCTACAGGCGTCCCTTCTTCATGCAGCTGAGTTTCAACCGAAGCTTCGCTTGAAGAACCAAACCTGAAGTGCAAGGTGATGTGGCAGTCTTTAATTGCATTTCTCCCACCCGCTACACGTGTCAGTCCATAAGAATAGGGTTAATGAATAAGTACCTAAACACTATTATCTATTTCTCACCGGAACACAACTTTATTTCATCAACTCTGCTGTCATAGATCCTCACCTGCAACAACCTGTTTCTCTCCTAGTCTGCACTTCTGGGATGACGGTTTCCTTTTTTTAGAAGTGACAGGAACACCTTCCAGAGTAGGAAGCGTTTATACCTCACCAAAAATAGCATTGTGACTTGTAAATGTCATCGATAAACCCAATCTGCTTTTCGTGGCCCGCTTCAACTCAAAGGCAGAATTTCCAAATCTGCTTAAGCAATTGGGGACTTGCCTTTCAGCAATATATCATCGCATACTGACTGAAACATGTTCCTGTCATGTATCAGGTACATTGGGAGGCATTAGTGTTGCTTGTCCAGCTCCACGGTGGCCAAAATACATTAGGATGAAGCCTAGATTGAGCCAAGCCTCCCCGTCATTCCCTCTCTAGCTAGATCTCTAATGCACAACAGCTTTCTCATGTTGTGGTTCTGCAACTAAGGATGACGGAGATTGTTGCCAGCGCACCAGTGCTATCTGTGCAACATCTTGGATCTTTTCAAGAGACAAGTGCAACACTGCAAAGCGCACTAACTGGGGCCCATCCTCCAAGGGGAAGGGGAGCGTCTCATAGGATCTGGCAATTGAACTCAGTGTTGTGGTTTCAAGATTGAACCAAAAAGGTACGTGGTAACGTATGGCCCCAGAACCAGGGTTGTCTTTGGTTTTGTTGCCTCTTCTGGAAAACAAAGAAAAAGAAATGGAAGAAGAGAAAATTAGACTGGCAGATCTCACGGAACTGATTGGAGAGGAAGCAAAACTACAGCAGAAGCATCATGAAAATTAATCCAGGGACATTCTGTTGTTAAGGGCAGGGGCTGAGGCCACTTGAAATGTTTTAATGGCTCTGGAGTCTGCCAGAAACTCCGGAGGGGATTTGAAAACTAGACTGGCTGGTGGAATCCAACACAGACTCCAAAGTGAAGCCCATAATGGCTGTAAAGGGTTACTATGCATCGGATGTATCCTTGGTACACCACTGCATCCAGAATTGTTGGGGGGAATCTGGCTGGAAGGAATTTGTCTTGCCATCTTCCCTTGTAGAGAAAGAGCCTAAACTTTAAGTGGGTTGCCCTTTGCCTCCTGAGTGTTGAGAGCCTAAGGGCCACTGTTCTTCAGCTTTGGATCCCTAGATGTTGTTGGACTAGAACTCCCATCATCCATGGCCATTGAGAGCAGAGAATGCCTCAGATCTGGTAAGACATGGCCAGTGGTGGCTGGGGCAAGCTGGGCCAAGTAAGGCAAAAGGCAGGGAGGGAGCCCACACAGTGGGCAGAGCCAGAGCCAATGAGTGGCAGAGCCAGCTCATTCTAGTTTTGTCCCCATCCTCCTCTCTGTCGAGTTCTACAAGGGCAACACTTGAGACTAAGGAGGAGGGGGAAGCTGACAGCTACGGCCACCCCTTGGACTGGTTGTAGGTAAGAAAATGAGCAGGGATGTGCTGGCTGAGGACAGACTGAGTTTGGTAGGGCAACGGCTGCTTTGCGTGTTCCAAGGGAGCAAGGAGAGAAAATGTACGAACTAGGGCTGAGCTGAAGTCTCAGAAAATAATTTTCCAATCTGTTTTTTTAAAGTATACTTTATCTGTCTCTCACTGTCTCTTTGAATCTGCTCCTGGTTTTAGTACAAACTTTCAAGGAGTTGTCCAAGGTGCTGAAGCCCATTCCCAAACTAGGTTCAGCACCTTGGGCAGCTCCTTGAAAGTTTGGCATAAAACCTGGTGTGGATTCACTGCTGCACTGACATCAGATCTACCAGTCTCCACTGCTTGGCCCCTACACCATCCACTCCCCTCCCTTAGCCTGTTGCTACTCTTCTCCAAATATTGTGATTCAGTTTATGGCAGAACATATCAGAATGCATTGTAAACTGCATTTTAGGATTAAATATATTTAGAAATGCATGCATTGAGTGAAAATGTGCATTTAGATCTGTCATTTGTGATTAAATACTATTTTAAGTGCACATTGAAATGCAGGAAATGTGGAAACAGCTTATGAATAGAAATATGTAGGAACTGATAAGGACCTGAAACAGACAGATCCATCTATCCCTATCATTCATTTATTCATTTGCAAATTCTGTATACTACTTAATTAAAAAGAAATCTCTAAGAGGTTTACAGAAAATATATATATTTAAAAAATCTATATACATTCATATAAAAATTCAGCAAACTTTTCAAACACTAAATTACAAAACCCTATCGCCCACCAGTATGAACTAATAAGGCTTCATTCAATATTGTGAAACAAAATTTCTCAGAAGACAGTTTACTGAGAATTCCACCCCCCCCACACACACACCAAAGCAGAGGTGTAGTTGTCTGGGGTCATAGACCCCGTACTTTTTTGAGGGCAGGAGCCCTACGTGTGAGCCAATCAGGAGAATGTTAGCCACTGAGATGAATCTTCTCACTTGGCTAACAACATGCTCCCTTGCTTGTTCATGCTGATTGAGGCCAATCAGAGCGAAAGGAAGTGAGTCAGTCACTGAGAGGACTCTTATCAGTAGCTAACATATGCCTCTCCTTTCATGCTGGTTGACTCCTAGGGTAAGAGAGAAGTGAGCTTCATGGCAAAGTACCTTGGTCTCCCAATTCCAAGTCCCACACTTCTGAAAAGCAAAACTTTTCTGGCAGTGTTTATACCTCAGAGAGCAAGCGAGGAGGGGGAAGCCTACGCACACAGCAGTTTTATTCTGGTTCTATAATTCTGTAATTGCAGAAGAGACTCCTGAGGCTGTGCGGGGGCATAATGTGACTATCATGAATGGACCCTGCACTTCTGAATTCACCACTACACTACAGCCCTCAAGAATATTTGGCAAAATGTCTCCATCATTTCACTGCGCACAAATATCATGGAGGCCATTTTTGCTCAACCTTAACATGAATCACTCATGCATCTTCTTTCTGCCCTTCTAGGGATGATACAAAGAGGGAAGGTTCAGGGAGACACAGGAGCTGCCTCCACAAGGGGAGCACCTTCCTTTCTTTCCTTTCACCTCCCCACCAGCACCCTGAGCCAGTGGCGGCTGGTAACTCCATGTCAGTGGGGCAGTGGAATCTGCTCTGGGTTTTAGTCCAAACTTTCAAGGAGCTGTCCAAAGTACTGGACCTATTCTGAGACTGGGTTTAAGCACCTTGGATAGCTCAGAATAAAACCAGGAGCAGATTCCACTGCCCCACTGACATGGAGTCACCAGCCACCACTGCCCTTGAACCCCAGGAAGAGTTGTAACTTGCTCACACATTCTCCATCTCTTCTTTGATCTATCATGTCAAGCAGCTCTGACCAGTAATGAGTTTCTTCCAGCCATTACTACAAGGATTTCTTTAGAAAATCAGCAGAAACAAGAGGGAAAGCTTTTCCCCAGACCGTACCACTTTTGTCTTTTGGTGGAGGGCTGTAGGTCTGAATGCTCTGCTGGAGGGGTTAGCTGCGAAATCACCATCTCCCTGCACATAGATAACTTGCTTGTCAGGGATGCAAGTTTGGTGCAGGAGTAGTTTCACCACTTGATTCTGCTGATTGTGTAAACTGGCTCCGTGTTTTCCATTCCTACCAGCTGAATAAGATGTGTTGGGGAGCTCCAAGTATCTGCAAAGCATCTCAAAAGTGATAGGCAGAGAGTGTAGTTTGGAGGGGGGGGCAGACTAGAGTAGGGAAGGAAGCTTAACCCTCCCGCTGCCCACCATTTCTCTCCTCCAGCCATTTTTTCTACAATTTATGATGAATACGCAACTGGGAACCCATGCTGGTGGAGAGAAATATAGTGCTTCCCACTCCAGAACCCGCCCTGACACTTTTTAGAAGCCCAGCAGATTCCCAGGCTCCCAAAATAGGGCTTCCCCCCACATGTCGGGTTTGGTTCATGTCTGGATCAAGGCACCTTTATTAATTGTACCAAACCTTGTGATGACCCGGAGCAAATGGGAGATTGTCATCCAGAGCAGGAATCAATCTGCAGAGGCAAAAAAAAAACATCGCTCACACCTTATATATCTTTGTTGCCTCTTCCTTTCTCTAGTTTGCTAGTTGTTAGCCCAAGCTACTTTTGAGTGTTTGTTTTAGCTGAAACTTTGCTTCTCATTCTATCTTGCTGGTATTTTATTATTACTTTTTTGTCCAAAGCAATATGTGTTCCAACTCATGTGCTATCTGCCTAGAATTTTTTTGCCACTAGCACTAAAACTAATCCAAGGTGAAGTATTTTAATAGCTCCCCTAAGCTGTGTCAATGACCATCAGATATCAGCATTCGCTGAGTAGCTGAAGTAGACATACTGTGCGGTATACAAGCAATTGTACCAATTACTGCCAAACTACATTATTTACAGGTTTTATATATATAAACAAAAACAATGCATGACAGTTGTCTAAATTACATGTTACTTTCTCGGATTTCTGGCATCTTTTTTTCAAAAAAAGAAAAGAAAATTGAACCAGTTTTCTTTTCTTTTCAAATTTAGATGCATTGAGATGTCTTTTGGGGAGTCGGGGATCAGTTCTGAAGTAAACGTTCTCAGAGTTTCTCATTCTTGGATGATAGTTGTAAAAAAAATGTAGATACTTTTGAATTAGCCATAACCAATGTCATTCTTAACCATTGAATAGTCTTGTGGGTCCAACTGTGGGAAAATGTTTAGGCTGGGACCTGTCTTCCTCTTCCTTACTAATGCATTGACCTTGTGCCTTCTGCTGCCTTGATATGCTTTGGAAAAGCTGGGATCCTGATGGAGGGCAAATGGAAGAAATAGACTTCTCACTCCAGAGAATGGTATTTTTTAAAAAAGAAAAGAAAATTGCATACAACCATGATCAGATTCTCTCCCATTATTGCTTTATGGTTTATGCTTTAATTTGGATTCCTGCATTGAGCAGGGGGCTGGACTCGATGGCCTTATAGGCCCCTTCCAACTCTTTGATTCTATGATTCTAATGCAAATGGACATGTTGTCGAGACAACAGCTGTATTATGCACATGGCATAAAGTTCCTTAGAACTTAATTGTATTTTCTATGATGCAGATGCCAGGTGAAAGGATACAGCACTCAGATCCTCGAGCACGTTTCAGTATTGCACATAACCCAACCATTATCCACATCTAGAATGCCAGAATGAAAAAGATGGGAGTTGTTTCAATTGTCACCGCATACCACCCTATTTGTTTGGGGGAAGGTATCTTGAAGTTGTGGGAATGTGCTGAACATGGTTTCCCTTGGTGAGAAGTAGCTACTGAATGCTGGGGAAGGCATAGCATGCCTTTCCCAGCTCTACACATAGACAGCCTTTGAGCAGCCTGATCGGTGCTGATCACCATGCCTTGCCCCAGAGTAGATTTCCCCAACCTGGTGCTCTCTGGGTGTTTTTGACTACAACTCCCATCAGCCCCAACCAGCAGTGATGGAAGTTTTAGTCCAAACCATCTGGAGGACACCCAGTTCGGAAAGGTTGCCCCAAAGGAATCAGAGCACAGGCTATGGTACATTTTGAACCTGATTTATGATTTTTCAATTGATGAGCAGAATGTTCTTTATGAAGTGCAACCCTTCTGCATGACATGGAGCTGCCCCTTCAAAATACCTTGGTGGTGGCCAACTAAGCTGCACTCAGAGTAGAGCCATTGAATGAACAGACTTAAGTTAATCATTGATTAACTTCAATGGGTCTAACATAGGATGCAAGCTAATCCTTTCCTCCTTGTTCATGTGTGCCAAAAGGGGAAATGCCCCAGTTTATGAATATGCACATCAGTAATAATTGTGTTGATATGTCTATATTTTGTATGTCTATATTTTGTATGTCTATATTTTGTATTTAGGAATTGGTTCCCAAGCATATGATTTTCCACACCTCCCTCCCCCCCCCGTCAGGCTGTTCTCTACCAAATGGACGGCCCACCTTCTCTCACACAAATGTTTTTCCTACGAATATGGGCATATTGACATGTGACTGCGTGTCTGTGCGATGTCAGCAAGGACGTGCTAGATATATAGCATAACGTCTGATTCACTCTTATGACCATCACCACAGATTTGACTCAGCCCTGCTGATCAAAATGGTTAACTGGTTGACTCAGTGAGCTCCCCAAAGACATGTTTAAATAGAAAAATCAAATCCAAAGGAGCAGAAACCATCTGCATCTCCTCAAAGCCACTCACAAGTCAATGTGCTACCTGCTCCCTAAGGGAGGATGAGACCAAGGCGATTTGGTGTGCATGCTATCTGCATAATTTATAGAAGAAATCTACAACCAGCCTGCCAGCTGTCTCATGTTAAAAATGGGTGGAATTTCTGAACTCCAGGGAGAGGGGAGCTTATGGCTCTCCAGAGAAGTGGGCAGATCTTGTCAGGTGGGGTCAAGTGCAGTTAAATCTAGACAGGGAAAAGTCAAGACAGGGCTCTCAATCCAGGAATCTGTACCCTGGACAGTTCCCAGTGGGTCTCGCTGGCTGAGCTAGAATGAAGGTGCTGAAAAGCAGGCAAGGTCTGTTCTGCATTACATCACACCTTGAAGGAGACAGCTATGTTTCTTAAAGGGCCTTTACCCAATTCTGTGGCCTTTGGCTTCTGTGAGGTCTAGGATATGTTCTTCAGCCTTGGGTCCCCGGGTGTTGCTGGACATGCTGGTTGGGGATGATGGGGATCTGATGGGAGTCTGACAACATCTGGGGACCCAAAGTTGAAGAATACTAGTCTAGTTGAGGAAGGGGCTGCTGAAAACTCATCCTCTAAAGTCCAAGGTTAGTTGTAGGTCCATGTCCTCTAGGCAGAGTGAGGGGAATAGCTACTGAATATTCTCTTCTGGGGAAACTTGACCCAATCTTGTTCTCATCTGAGTCTTTCTCAGAGCACTGTGGGACCAAGGATCAGGGTGCATGCTATGTATCTAGTAAGCATGGCATGAGATAGCACCATGCGCTCCTTAAAACATTATGTGATACTGCCACTAATCCCCCTTGGATACAGAAGGCTTTATTGACTAAAAAGACTTTTTAGAGTTGCCACTGAATTCCACCAAGGACATCATTTGAAGGTGAATTGTTTGTCTCTCATCAGGAGAAACATCTGAAGCAATTTTAAGGGAAGAAAAAAGGTTGTCTAGCAAAGAGTTTTGCAAACATCCCTTCTTAGACCCACAATGAATTTGCTAGGTTGCTAATCCAAAGTGTGCTGTGAATGTTGTCACCCGCCTTTCATCAATCAGCACTAGAAACCCAAGATTAGGAGTCCAAGACTGGTAAAGGAACTGTCCTTGCAGTGAGCAAAATCCCAAAACCAGAGTCAAGGACAGATTTCATTTAAAGGGAAACTTCAAGGCAAGTTTGGGGATTTCAGCTCCAGAGAAAGGTCTGAAGAATGTCAAGGAGTGCAAAAAATGGGGGGGGGGGGAGAAAAAAAGAGTTCTGAGATAAATTAAATAAAACCAACAGCATTTCCAGGAGAGCCTCCCACATACCCAGTTCCACTTAAACAACCCAGAACATCAGCCGTCTGGCTGCTTAAGGGAAACAACTTACTCAAGCCAAATTCAATTTCAAGAATATACTCAGGGAAGGTCAGGCAGCTCACTTAGAGTAACACCGTATATAACTCAATAGGACTTATTTTGAGATAATATGAATAGGACTGCTCTGTCAGTTACTGAGTGGCTGCAATTACACTGTCCATCATAGAATATGGCTTCCAGTTGGATATACTCTATGCCAAAGGTAGCCAACATGGTGCCTTCTCACTGTTTTGGACTACATCAACCCCAGCCAGGATTCCCAGGATGTGGAAGTTGTAGTCTTCAATACCTTGGGGGCACCACACTGGCTACCCATGCTCTATACATGCAGTCCGTAAGAGCCCATCCCCCTTCACAACTTCCTGTCCCTCCCAAGGAAGCTCAGGCCCAACTTCCTGTCTGTAACTACTGCTGTCTGACATTCAGTATAAACTGTTCCTCCTTCCCCACTAATGTTGTGCTTCATATTAGTACAAAATACTTAAGCTAATGACTCCCTTGCCACTTCTGCTGTTGCTAGATGGAGTTTTTAAATCTATATGGGTGTGATGGTTTTGTTACATAACATTTAGCAGCACAGTTGACACGACATTTTAATTATTAATTATTTGATTTATATCCTGCCCTTCCTCCCAGCAGGAGCCCAGGGTGGCAAACAGAAGCGCTAAAAACACTTTAAAACATCATAAAAACAGACCTTAAAATACATTTAAACAAAACAACCTTAAAAACATTTTTTTAAAAAAGCTTTAGAAACATCTTTTAAAAAAGGGTTAAAAACATTATTTAAAAAAACATACAAGCAATTCTAACACAGACGCAGACTGAGATAGGTCTCAACTTCAAAGGCTTGTTGAAAGAGGAAAGTCTTCAAAAGGCACCGAAAAGATAGCGATGGCTCCTGTCTAATATTTAAGCGGAGGGAATTCCACAGGGTAGGTGCCGCCACATTAAAGGTCCGTTTCCTATATTGTGCAGAACGAACCTCTTGATAAGATAGTATCTGCAGGAGGCCCCCACATGGCAGCCTTTCCCAGCCTAGTGCTCCCCCCCCAATGTTAGGAACAAAGGGAGCTCACTAATAGTGAGTCAGAACCATTGGTCCCTCTAACTCATCATTTTCTACACTGACTGACAGCAGCTGTCTGGGGCTTCAGGCAGGGGCCTCTTCCAGCCCTAGCTGGAGATGCTGGGGATTGAACCTGGAACCTTCTGCATGCCAAGCAGGTGCTCTCCAACTCTCCCCAGCCCCAGACCAATGGCTCATAATAAGGGATGATGGGAGTTATAGTCCAAAATACCTGGAGGGCACCAGGTTGGAAACGGCTGCTACATCAGTTGATCAAGTGTGATGAAATAGGAAGGGGACAGCATGGGCATACTTAGTATCTTGCTCTTTCAGGGCAAAAGTAGACTTTATGAGATACACAGAGCCAAGTTTATCCCGTGTCTGTCTGTTCCCATCTTCCTATAACATGTCTTATTACACAACATGTGACATGACAGCATCACACTGCACATTGCTCTGCCACCAATGGCTGACTGCATGACATGGGGGTGGGGAAACACAGCACAATGTACCACATTAACGATTGTGTTATAGGTCACATGTTATCAAGAACCGTGGAGAAAGAGATGCCAAGGGGCAGGAGCTCGGTGTCTCTTGCAAAGCTGTTGCCAGTCCGGAGTTACAGGATTTGAAGAGTTTGTCCGTAGTAATCATCATTTTCCAAGAGCTCCTTCCTCGCATGTGACTTGATGCAATACCTCTGGGGTCTGCCAAACCACAGTCTCCCATTATGTTCTAAGTGGGAAGCTGCAGTTTAAACTCTGACTATAGTCATATTCTAGAGTTAGACTACTGTTTCCTGGCTTAGATGTACAGTGAAAGGACATGTTCAGCGAGCCTGAGAAGTACTGCATTAAGCCATGAGAGAGAAAGTAGGAGAGAAGGGTTCACAGCTAACAACCACAAAAGCTTGATAGAACCTTTATGTTCAGATGCCATCTGAGTACCAGGAACTGAGGATAAATAGCAGGGGAGGACTCTTGCCTTCATGCCATGCTTGTAAGTCTCCCAGAAGCCACTGTTGGTGAGAAAATGTAAAGCCTGATGGACCTTTGCTCAGATCCAGCCTTGCAGTTCTCATATTTTTCTAGATTGCCATGACTCCAGAAGCTTCAGCTATCACTAAAATATGCTCTACCCCTTCTCCTCTGCTTTCTCCTCCTCCTCCTCTGCTTCTCCTCCACTTTCTTTTTGCTCATCTCCTTTGCTTTCTCCTCCTTTTTCTTTTCCTCCTAAGCTTTCTTCTCCTTTGCCATTTCCTTTTCCTCTGTTCCCCTCATTCTCCTCCTCTACTTTCTCAACCTCCTTTGTCACCTCCTCTTTCTGCTATGTTTTCAACTTTATGCTCCTGCCCTCCCTCCTCTTTCATATTTTTCCATGAAATGGTTCCTCTCTCCAGGCCAGTGGTGGCTGGTGGCTCCACCATGTCAGTGAGGCAGTGGAATCCGCTTTTTTTTAAAAAATAAACTTTATTATGTTAAAAAAAATAGATTACTAAACTGAGAATCATTACCAGGTTGAAAGCAAACAAGATACGGGGAGGTCACTTACATATTCAGATATTCAAGATATGGGGAAGTCATTTACACATTCAAATCCAAAACAAAGGTTGTCCGTCTGTTTCTACAAATTCATAATTGGTTAAACAATTACATAGAGGACCAAAAAAGAGAGGAAAAAAAAGAAAGAAAAAGAGAAATAAAGAGATCTAATAAAATAAAACTGGTCAGCTTAACAACCAGCATTAACATCATGTGTATTAAGATCTGATGTAATAATCTCACCATTTCCCCCCTCATCCTTTCCTCCACATTACAGAATCTTATTTCCATTTCTCTATTTTTTAGAGCTTTGTTTGCAGTTCTGCTTGTTCTTTCATTTTATTTGACCAGTGCATCACTAGTGGTACCCATCTCTCTATGACTTGGTTTATCTTTTTGACGACTCTCTCTTGTTTTTACAATATATGTTAATTTTAACATTGACACATGCTCCCATAATTTTACTTTCCAAGCCTCTAGTGATGGAGGGCTGCCCCACGGACACGGAGCCACCAGCTGCCATGGCTCCAGCCCCTTCTTTATCTCAACCATTTTCCTTTTCATTTTGACGTGGCCAATCAATGACCGAACTACTGTAACTGGAAACTGCTTCCCTGAATTGCATTCTTTTAGAACCAGGCTGGTCCACCTTAACATGCGCCTAGCCTGGCATGCCAATCTGGCAAAGTCAACACATACCAGCCCGGCTCACAGACTCAGAAGAGGTTCCATTTCTCTGCCTGCTGGGGGAAGGGAGTTTATGTAGACTTCAAACATGTAATAGAAAAATCCCCACTTCAACTGTTTTCTGTGACCACAAGACAGATTGATTTAAAAAAAAAAAACTGGCATTACTGAAGCAGTCATTCTCCTCTATCCATAATCTGTACACAGTTTAACTATGAATCTTTGTCTTTTTAAATATTGTATTAATAGATTTAGAAAGCCTAAAAACCTTTTTTTTAATTTCAATGATTTCCCCCCCCTGTATGGTATCCTTCTAAAAACTAATGTTTTTTATATGGTAAGCACATACAAACCTTCTGGCAATTTTTGTTATTATTATATATAATATATAAATATATATTAAAGAAAGCCAAATTAAAATGTTCCATCCATTTCTTTGTGTGTAATGAAATGAAAACAGCTTTTTTAAAAAAAGATATTTTGGCAAACAAAAAGAATTCTTCCATTCTATGGTGCTGAAGGGAATTAATGGCTGATACAACTGAGACAATAAAACTTTAAGGCTAAAAAAACACTTCTGTCTACTATGGATTCTGTGGACAAGATACTAGTGCGAAAGGAAGGGCAGAATCTCTGATACTTACAAAACAGATATCACATCCACCTATTTCTAAGCTGCAGAGGATCTCTGGAGAAGGGATAGGTGAGGATTTTGATTCAGATCACATTGCAAGCTGAATTGATGAAATCCACAGTTTCTGAAACAATATGAGAACCGAAACACAGCCATCCTTTGAAATTCACACTCGAATTTTGTGATGCAGTTTGCCAACCAAACAATGTTTACAAACATGCATATATAAGGGGAAGGTGTGCATAAAAATGAATACAGGAGTAAAGATAACATGCAAAAATGCATTATATGACAAGAAATGGCTTGCAAAAATGTGTACATTAGTGAAAACTGCCTACAAAATTGTATTGATTAGGAGAAATTTGCTGGAGAATATTCATGAGGATTTTGTTTTTTTGAAAAAAAATAATTCAAATTGCTGCAAAAATGTGGAGAACTAAATTTAAGACTGGAAAAATGAGAACCTGAGAGAACCAAAATTGACAGATATTTTCATCCCTGCTCTGGAGGCATCAAGGACACAGCAGGCAGCGTTTCCCAAACATTTCCCCTCCCAGGCCACTTGAAAATGGCTGAAGGCTTTGTCAGGCCACTTAATGGTTTTTCTGCTTGTTGTAGCAATTGCAATGCACTGTGCTAGATGCTGTATGATTTTTTTCCTTCTATTTTCATGGCTTCTTTTATGCCTTATATATTGAAAGTTATTCTATCACCATCTGAATTCCATAGAAGTCTAATTGTAATGCCATAAAACACAATGTAAGAAATCCAGAGCTTGGGAAAGTTACTTTTTTGAACTACAACTCCCATCAGCCCAATCCAGTGGCCATGCTGGCTGGGGCTGATGGGAGTTGTAGTTTAAAAAAGTAATTTTTCCAAGCTCTGAAGAAATCAAAGAAGCAATCAAAAGACAATGAAAAATCAACATGAATGTTCAATGTGATGGATGTGTCATCTTCTGTCTTCAACCACAAATCCTCAGACACACCACTGGCTACCTCAATGAAGCTCACAGTTTGGGAAACTCTGCACTAAGAGCTGTTGCACCAGTGTGTCACATTTGATGCTATTGGGCCACATCAATGCAGGAAAACTCAGTACTTGTTCAGTTCATTTGGTCTACAGACCATAAATATCAAATACATTAGGCCTGGCACCAGCAGGTGGCCAAGTTGGGCCGTGGCCAAGTTGGGCCGTGGCCAAGTTGGGCCGTGGCCAAGGGTCCCTCCTTAGGGTGGGAGGGTGATGCTTCCACTCAGTGATCTATGACAACGTTGGGTTGTGGGTCTCAGTGACTTGATCCTGCTGTAGATCGCAAAGCAGGAACCTGTGGGAGCTCCGAGGGATACCCCCATCCTATACAGGCAGTGCAGGGCTTAAATAATCCACTCACCCCATCTACCTGCTGCATCAGCACAAATCTGCCATCACCCAATATGGCAGCAGGGGCATTCCAAAGGAGCTGGCTCCCCCACTATCTTGGGTGATGGCAGGTCTGCACACTGACACAACAGGTAGGTGGGGTGGGCGGGTTTATTTAAGCCCCACACTGCCTGTATTGGGTGCAGATGTTCAGCCTTATGGCGCTGTGGCCAAAGCAAGCTGGGGCCAAAAGGTCCAGTCATGCCTGGTGCCAGACCTGAAATACAGTATAGACTTATCAAGACAACCACAGCACTTAAAAAAAAATGCAATTAGGCACTCTAAGTATGCCTTTTAAAAATGAGAGTATAATAAAAACCCATAAATAATTAGAAAGAGTTAGAAATACAGACTATTTGGACTCAGAACTCCTTCTCCTTTAACAATTCTGACCTGGTTCTGACAGCTACAGTGAGGAACCCAGCTATATATTTCTATGATCTTAGGGGTTGGAATCTGCCATTAAACCTTGAGACACAGAATTCACCTGAATTCCCCAAAGACAGAGAACATACTCAGGAGATCAAATAGAATCTTAATATCTCTATAAAAATTACCATATAGGAGAGCATGGGGTGGTGTTCACTCCGACGCCTCCAGAATGCCAGGATCCATCAGATATTGAAAAATTCACAGCCAGAACCAGGGCTTCCCACATCTCAAGCAGATACTGAAATAGTGGCCATTCGGGTGGGAAATGCAGGTCTGTCAGGCTCAGGGGCTTTGTGGCTTGATCTTTGGCCTGAGGCTTGGAGTCAGCTTAGCATAAACTGAGAGTGTTTGTAGTCAGGTCCCAGAATCCTTTTCAAGCATGGAAAGGAATGGGGTGGGTGGGATGTACAGCACCAACTCCTGTGATTGTCAGGTGTTATGTTTGCAGTCATTTAAAATATTAATATCCCATTTTCCCATCAAATGCTCTGCAAGGAGTCTTCCATCAGCATCAAACTGGCTACTTTAAAACCAGGATAATAGCACGATTTCCATCAACATAACATCGGCTACATCAAAACCAGGATTATTGCACAATGACAGTATAATAGATGTTAAAACTAGAGAGGGAAAGAGAGAACGACAGCTATATATATCCACCTCCCCTCAAGCCTTAAAAAAAAAGAGTTAAGGTTTTATATTCTGCCTTAAAAACATCAACAAGGGATCCAAGCAAGCAAGTCTCCTTTGGGAGGGAGTTCCAGATTTTAGGTGCTATGACTGCGAAGACAGTGTTTTGTATAACTATCCACCTTGCCTCATATGGTGGAGAAACATAAAGCGGCAGACTCTAAACAATGGGGCCATCAGTGCAGGACTTTGGGACAACCATCCAGGACACCAGTGAGCAGAAGGGCCCCCAAATGCACCATGGCTGCCTTACCACAGCACCCCCAACCTACCCCGTGGGTCCAATCCCGGGGGGGTCATCAGGCCAACCTGCCCTGGATTGACCTCGGGACCACCCCTCTACCCACTTTGGATTCACTTCCAAATAAGTTCAGGGGCAGGGCTGCTATTTAATTAGGGTTTTTAAGCCCTAATAAAATTTATAGCAGGGAGAGGGGTGGAGAAAGGAGACCTTGCATCTCCCCTTCCAAGACTGAGCTGGGGGTCAATTCTGCAGGGTGCTGCGATGCCTTCCCTTCTCATTGGAGGCATTGATGGGGGGTGGGAGGCTTTGCAGCACAATGCAGAGTCAACCCCTCCACTAAACAGCTTTCCTTTAGGAAAGCTATTTGCAGAGCATCCCCCTTAGCATGTGGAATCGCCAAGGAATTGATCCTGGGGGCAGGGGAGGCAGCAGGTAGGCAGGAAGCTAGGCCTGCCTTCTCCCAGAAGATGCAGCCAGGGATCTGAGGTAGGTCTTGGCCTTTTCACGAGGTTTTCCCCCTCTGCCTGCCTCTTCTTCCTGACTGATGACGGCCACAGATTGAAATTAAGGATTTTAGGTTTTGCAAAGGTCTGATAGTTATTGTACAAGCTAAGAGCATAAAGGTTTGACCTTTTCCCTACGTTGACCTCTGGCCTTTTAGCGTTGTTGAGACCTCTAAAGGTCTTCAGGCAAATGTTTTCAAGTGAATGTCTGTATCAGGAGGAAATGAGGGTACACGAGTTAACATCTACGATGGACCCAAGCTTCAAAGAATTATGGTTCCAAACAAGTGTAGAAGTCTACGCCCATTTATAGCAACTGTTGGAACATCTGTGGTCAGAAAATATGTGTCAGACCCTATGGAGCGGTACAGATACAAGAAATCAGGATTCTGAGGTCTTTGTATTACCTTTTATGGAATAGAGATATTATTTAACCAATTAGCCAAGTAGTTTACCTCAATGGTGGCGCTACAGTGGGTTTGACAAGGGCAGTTGGAAAAGATATTTTGTTAGGTGCAGGGGGAATGGTTGGAGTCTTGTCTTTGGAATCCTGATGGGAGGACCCACCTCCGGTGTATAAAACATCTTATTCTACTCTGCTTTACTCTTGTAAAGTATGAAAGCTCTGGTGCTGTGAGAAGGTGTTCGTCCATTTTTCTTGCTAATTAATAAAATGCCTCAATCAAACTTTGGCTGTCTCTGTGTTGGTCCAGTTAGTATGTTAGCTGAACCTCTCTTCTGCAGATTTGGGAGTGAGTTGTTTGTGAAGCTGTGACCCCTTTGTAGCTTTTGAACAATCAATAACTTTAAACTCGAACATAAGGCAGTTTGCTATGACTTCTATGACAGCTAAGAGAACAGACAGATTCAGAAGTGAAATGAATCCTCTGGATTGGAAAGGCAGACCTGGCCCGAGGCAATTTGCAGCCAGAGGCAGAAGGTCCCCCCATCCCCCCAATTCAAGATGCAGTGTACATTAAGCAGCAATCTTCATGTTGCTTCTTGGACGGACCCCTTTTTGTACAGGCTTTCCCTGACTCATAAGATTGGACCCTGATTTATATGCATGAACGAGTCCCTGAATCACGTTTTATTTGCTTTTAGATACGTTTTCATATTGGTTTAACATTGTACTTTTGTTTTAATTGGTGTTTTTAAATTGTACACGTAGTGTCCACCCCTTAGAGACTTTTAAAATGCTAAGCACTTTCAAAATGCTTATAAATAAGCCAAGAAAATAATATTACCCAAGGACAATCCAATTATTTTGGCACCTACGGCAGCAAATTTCATAAGCAGTGCTGGCTTCAGGTTCTGGAGGGCCCTTGGGCAAGACCCTCTCTTCCTCCCTTCCTTCCTTCCTTCCGTCCTTCCTTCCTTCCGTCCTCCCTTCCTTCCTTCCTTCCTCCCTCCCTTCCTTCCGTCCTTCCTTCCTTCCGTCCTTCCTTCCATGGACTTCCCTCCCTCTAACCCCTTCCCTGCCATCATCACCAGCTCCTCCTCCTCTTCCTCACCATTGCTGCTCCTTGCTTGCTCGTCAGGTAAAGAGCCAATGAACAAGGCAGTGGCATCAGCTGCTCTTCCCACTCACCACCACTGTTGCCTGGGCCAGAATGAGAGGGAGGTGAACAAGCAAGCTACAGTGGTGAAAACGAGGAGTAGGTCCAGGGGGCTCTGGTTAGTGCCCCCCCCTACTGGGCTGTGGGCCCTTGGCAGATGCCCGCCCAAGCTGACCCTTGACACTGGCCCTGCGCACAAGTGTCTCTCCCCCTCCCCGATAGTGAGCATACAATAAGAAATCACATAACTTACCATTTTCTGTCAGCTGCTTGAGGTGGCCACTTCACTCTGGCTAATGGGAAGGCCAGCCCTGTGCAGGTCTCATTGATATATATCTCTGTTTGGATACTTTTATAATCTAGCCGGGTTAAATAATGTATAATTGCTTCATAAAGATGTAATTATATAGATTTGGGAGTCTGGCTTTGTTCCCTTGCTAGGCCAACAGAACAGGACCACCTACTTTCTGCATGTCAGGGCTAGGTCTGGATTCAGGTCCAGCTGCTGCAGCCATTGCAAAAGGTCCAGCAAACATTTCCTAGAGTGGAACCAGTTGGTCCTATCCATTCTTAATCGCTGTTGGAGGTATTGTGTCTCTGGATACTAGTTGCTGGGGATCTCAGATGGGGAGAGAGCAGAGCTTGGAAAAGTTACTTTTTTGAACTACAACTCCCATCAGCCTAATCCAGTGGCCACGCTGGCTGGGGCTGATAGGAGTTGTAATTCAAAAAAGTAACTTTTCCAAGCTCTGGGAGAGAGTGCTGTTGCTCTTGGGTCCTGCTCATAGGTTTCTCAAGTGGCTTCTGGTTGGCCACCGTGAGTACAGGATGCTGGACGAGATGGGACTCTGCCCTGATCCAACAGGGTTCTTTTAATGTTTCTTATAGTCATTATTTGTCATATTGAACTTTTTAGCAGCAGGGTTGATACAATACTCTTTGTACAAGGTGGGCTAAGAATTTCCGGGAGGGGGTGTCAGGTGGGGATGGAATCACTGCATTGTATCCAACTAAGGTCCACTTAGAGTAGACCCATTTAAAATTAATGAACCTAAGTTGGTCAGGTCTATTAACATCCATGGGTCTACTCTGAATAGGACCAGCATTGGATACAACCGATTATCCCAGTTTTGGTTGGCCAGTGATAAAAGACAGATTATCCAACTCTTCCAGTGTTCCTGATAGGAATCAATAGCAGAACCACCACTGCGAGCCCCATCTGGACCAGAAGTTGACCCTTGACTTCAAAGCTAATTGTGCTCACAAAACTTAATTAAGCTGGCACTTCCTTCTGCGGGGATGAAAACCTTGCTGCTTTTGTTATTTAGAGATTGGCCCTAGAACAAGTTTGTATAGATCCGAGGCTGCTGCAGGCTCCCAAAGTCTGCTGAAATCCATCACATGCACCCAAGCTTGCAGGAGTTTGGTTTCTATTGATTACAAAACAAGCACCAAAGGCAGAGAAGCTCATTTAGCTTTTCTGCCACTTTTCCTGAACCTTTCTCATGGGCCATGAATAAGAAGCCACACGGGCAAGCGAGGCTGCAATCCTTTCTTCTCTCATCAGAGAAAAAGGAAATCGATAAAACTTAGGCTAGTAAGACCAAGCACAGGACGTGCACTTCTTTTAATGAGCCCCACCATACATGCACGCACACACACATACCTTGTGAGACAAGATAC
Organism: Rhineura floridana; assembly: GCF_030035675.1. Classification (NCBI taxonomy): domain Eukaryota; kingdom Metazoa; phylum Chordata; class Lepidosauria; order Squamata; family Rhineuridae; genus Rhineura; species Rhineura floridana. The sequence goes on along the minus strand of NC_084492.1, from coordinate 10,486,891 downwards.
CATCTCCGTAGCTGCTGTACTAGCATTCCATGGACAGACACAATGTCTGACTTGAGCCTTTCAGCTTTCAGTAAGGTGGCCCTTGGGACTGTAAGCATTCATTCTTTTGTGTTAAACCAGTCTCCTCTGCAGTAAAATAAGGGTGTCCCAAAAACAGTTCTTGTGTATATAAGAAAGCAGTGGGGAATCTAATTAAGCCTGGCAGGAGTCCTTATTAGATCCACAAGCAATTTCTTCCCCAAACCACATCCACCGGCCCCAAATCTATGAACGGGGAAAAAACGCAACTCAGCCCGCATTTAAAGGCAAACTGACCTAATTTGCACTTTCCAAAAGGAGATGCGAAGCAAAACACAAACTTCCTTCAAAACTTGCTCTTCTCTCAATGTTGCCATGCAGTTGTCCCATCAACTAATGTGTACAAAATGCATATACTCTGATACAAGTGTGGATAGAAATGCACATATGAGGGAAAACAACTTACAAGCATGGATAATAATTGGGGAAATTGCTTTGCAAAAAAAAAGTATATTAGGCAAAATGGCATACAACAAATGTGTATGTTAAGAGAAACTCACACTACAATTTGGACACATTTTCATGAGGACTTTTTTTTAATTGCAAACTGATGTGGAAATTTAGGGAACTGAACTTAAAATTGAGTGGAAAAATGAAACTGAAATTAGCCTGTTCTCCCATCCTTACGTACAACTGATGTCATAGGTGATGTCAGGCATGGGCCGGGTAAAGATGCGCTTGCAAACGAACAATCTGGAGATTAAAGTGAACTCCCCATTGTTCCATGGCAACCAGGGCTCGCTGAGAGCACCAATCAAGCAGGTCCCCTGCTCAATTACCCCTTTTTTGGGCTGCACTTCCCCATGGACTGCCTTCAAGTCAATCTTGACTTATGGCTGCCCTATGAATAGGGTTTTCATGGTAAGCAGTATTCAGAGGGGGTTTACCATTGACTCCGAGGCTAGTCCTCCCCGCTAGAGCCTGCTCAGCTTGCCACAGCTGCACAAGCCAGCCCCTTCCTTGTCCGCAACTGCCAGCTGGGGGGCAACTGGGCTCTTTGGGACTATGCAGCTTGCCCATGGCTGCACAGGTGGCAGGGCACGTAACCCCTGAGCCACTCACTGTGGGGTGATCTTTAGCTGGTCCTTTACACCTAGGAGACACGAGCGGGGATTTGAACTCACAGACTCTGGACTCCCAGCCAGGCTCCCCTCCCCACTGAGAAATGGCTTATGCACCTTGATCTTAACCATTAGATGGGGACAGAAGTAATTCTGTGCCTAAGGCAGATCCCTCACTTTGCTTAATGGCTGCCCCTCCCACGAAAAGGGAGGTGGTATTCAATGCTAGTCTTACTCAGAGTAGACCCATTGCTGTTAATAGACATGACTAACAGGTTCATTGATTTCAATTGGTTTACTCTGAGTAGGATTTAGTTGAACACAACTCAAGATCTTTTAGAAGATTTTGATAAAATAAGAGACTTCGGGGTACTGCAACTATTATTGATCTTGAACCGTGCATGTGGAAATAATTGATGTTGCAGGGTTTCTTGTCAGTCTGCCAGGCCTCAGCAAGGATCTATCCCAGGTGGTCAGATTTTGGGAGACAGGAGCGGCATCTTGCTGTCAATCCAAGTCAGGCAAAACCAGGTGTGTGGTCCAGGGACCAAGTTCAAAGGCAGCAAGAGAGAGGCAAGATGGCCAGAGGTATCAGATGTGCAATCCAAACCAGTCAGGGGTCAAAACCTTTGGCTGCAAACTGAGGAGAGGGAACTGGCCCTCAGGTAATCCATGCCCTCCCACTATAAACAAGTTGCTCAGAGTTGTTGTCTCTTGGGGGTTTCTTGGTAAAACAGAACCCCAGTGTGTCAAAAAAAAAAACGTTTGCTTCTCCTTCATCAACACATGTATCTAAGATGCCATGCCTCATTTACAGTCAAAGGTCTTATAATCCCCAAACTCAAAGATGTTGGGAAGGCAAAATTTCCAGCACACAGCTGCCGCCAAAGCACTTACACAGCCAAGAAAAAAGACACAGCATCCTGATGAGCTCAGGCGCTAACGGTTTGGGACATTAGCATAGCCAATTTCGATGCCTAAGCACCAAAACATTCTACCAGTTTCTAGAACTTGGGACACCAATGTGCCCACCAGTACCTCTCATGGCACCTGCAAAAGGTCTCGGTAAATATCCCTTCAAAAATCCACAATGCACAAGACTGGTTGTTCTTCCTGCTCAGGTCCTGTTTGCACTGGCTCAGCTGCTCCTGCGTTGAACAAGCCCTTGTAAGTGTGCCCACATTTCATTGGATGCCAGGACTGGACACCCACACCCTTCTGTTCTGAACAGAGCAGAGGTACAAAGCATTTCTCTCGGCAAGTGACCACAGCAGTGCCTGATGTTGGTGCCCTTTCCCATAGACTGGAGGATTTTATAGTGCCATCTCTTTCTGCTCTGTTGTGTGTACCCCAGTCTTTTGAGTGGTGAGATAGTTCATGACTTCCTGTGCTCACCCAGGGTTTAGTGCCCTTGGAAGGAAGGTCAGCGGACACGGCTGTGCCTTTATGTTATATGGTTTTTATTTTCATATATATCTCCAGCCTGAGCATAAGGGCTCCCAGCATTAACACCCTAACAAATCTTGTCTTGCTTCCATATTAGTTTGCTAGGGGAGTCCTCCAAACCATAGCTTTGGATTCAGCACAGAAAGTAAGTCAAGGCTCTGTCTTCCCAGGCCCACACCAGACTAGCCAAGGCTAGCTACTAGGCTACTGCTCTCCTGCCTACAGAATGACTTCCAGCCAGGTGATGCGGTGGGGGTGGGCCTACCCCCCTCCTGAAAGAGCATCACCCGCCAGTTGTTCCTATGGCAACACGGCCAACACTTTAGTCATGCAGACAGGATGCTCAGCAGACTTGGCCAGGGCATTACCTCAACAAAGAGTGGTTTGACAGGTTCAGTGTCTCCCTCGGTTACAGATCCCAACTTTACAGATACAGAATCACAGGCTTGGCAGGACACAAAGACAGAATCGAAACCAACCCCCCAGTCCTATAACATGCTCCTTTAAAGGTGGCAGCTATTTAGTGTTATGTCACACCCCCATGCTATCCATTCTGAGATTGGCTTTCACTGCACTTCCCCAAAAGTCCAAATGTGCCCATAAAAGTTGGCAACCCTGGTCCTAGAGAGTGTTTTTATTTTATTTCAGAGTGTTGATTTTTATTCATGGAGGCTGGGGAAAAAACCTTCCTGCTTAGCTTGACTTTTGTCAGCTCCTGGACTCAAGGATTTTTTTTTTTTTAACTGTGCATTGGGCACAGGGTTTTCGTGTGCTGTTTTCTTGGTTAAACTTTTACAGTGTATGTTTATTCAGAAGTTAGCTTCCTTATGTTCCATGGACTTACTCTCAGATAAGTGAACAGGGGATTGTATCCAATGTTAGTCCTATGCCATTGAAATTGGTGGACATGACTAACTTAGGTAAATTAATTTCAATGGATCTACTCCAAGTAGAAACTGAATGAAACCCTTACTATTTGTTTTGATGCCTCTGGTTTTTATAACGGTGGAACCAGCCCAGAGCCTTCAGAATTGAAACTTTAGTAAATAGCTTGCTCCTCTCCATGTGTGCGTATTTGAGAAGTTATTTATACTGTTTTCTTGCAAGCACCTTGTACTTTATTAAATTCATAGCAAGGAGATCAGGAATTAACTTACATTTTGGGAGAACTAAATCCAAACTGCTTTGGTCAATCATTCTTCCTTTTCCAATTTGCTCTGGATCTCTTCTCAACCCATGAGGTTATTATCACTGGTTTAACCCAATGGCTATGGGCTCTTGACTCAAAAAAGAGCCAGGGTGGTGTACTGGTAAGAGCGGGGGTGGGGAACCTTTGGCCTTCCCAATGTTGCTGAACTGGAACTCCCACCAGCCCCAGCAAGCATAGCTAATGAGCAGGGATGATGGGTGTTGTCATTCAGCAACATCTGGAGGGCCAAAATTTCCCCACCCCTAGGTTAGTGTCAGCTAACATTGTCCTATCATGTTTATTTGGAAGTCCAGCTTTGTTCTATGGGTCTTATCCCATAAGTAGACCAGTCTAAATCTGGAGAGACCTAGATTGAAGTGCCCACTCAGCCATGAAGCTCACTGGGTGACCTTGGGCTAGTCATTACCTTCCATCCTAATCTTCATAGGATTATTGTGAAAATAATGGTGGGGCAATATACGCTGCCCTGGGCACCTTAGAGTAGGATTTTTAACTCAATAAATAATTTAGCTGAACATACAGTATATGCACAGGAATGTCCCATTCTCTTTCATGAATGACACAGAGCAGCATGCAGAATCAAAGGTGCTGCAGATGACCAGTACTTCTGTCTCTTCAGCAACTGCTCACTTACAACGGCCCAAAGGGCACTGCAACATGTTCCAGGAAAGAGCACAAGATAAAACATGGAACTGTGGAGGCTCTTGCGGCAATTCACAGGAGACTTTTCTGCAATGGCACCTGTCCTATGGAACTCCCCTCCGCTTAGAAATAAGGCAGGCACCGACTGCGATGAGCCTTCAACACTAGTTTAAGACTTGCCTATTTACCTCAGGCCTTTGCTGGCTACAAAGTCCTAGCTTGGAATAAAACTTTTTGCTGGCTACTGTGGATGGGATTTTACTGTAAGTCTCTTACTGTTTCAATATGAATTTTATCCTATCATATTTTGCAAACTGTTCTGGCATCTTCACTTACATGAAGAGCGGTCAATATATTTTAAAATAAAGCTGAGAGAGACTTGCAAGCCCAGAGGGTTCCAACCACTCCAGCACAAACAGAACAGCGCCAGCAGATTCGATTAGGTGACAAACCACTTGCCTGTATTAAGTCGTTATATTAACCCTTTAGAACAAGGGGCTTTCTTCACACATTCCCCTCTTCAAGCCTCCCCCCTCCACCATACACAAAATGTCTTCTCTCCAGTGTCCCACGTTTTCCTCAATTCTGGATTATCCAGTTTGCTTCAGAAAGTCAAAACTTGGACCCACATAAATGGGAACCAGTTTCTCAGCCTGTATGGCACTAATGTTTTTCACTCTGGCTTGGAGTACTATGAGTGTGCAGAAAAAGTTAAGGTAGAGAAAGGGGGTTCCCTTCTCATATATATTTTTTTTAAAAAACACAACCCTGAGTATTTTGTGAGGCTTCTTTGCTGCTGGATTCTTAAGTTTACACCTTCATCAAGTTAATGCTAACAAAAGGCATTATTAATGAAACCAGCAGCAATATCATTATTATCGAACGGTGGTCCTGCGTATGTTCTGTGAAATTTCGGGAATGGCTTGGTGAACTGTACTTTGGTGTACTCCATTCCAGCAGTGCTAAGGTGCCAAAATAATTTGTTATTTTGTTTATATTCCACCTTTCCTGCAGTTTCCCTCCCTTTCAATTTTATCCTTACAACAATGCTGTGAGGTAGGTTACAGGTGAGAGACAGTGACTACCCCAAAATCACCCAGTGAGGTTCATGGTTGAATTGAACCCTTGTTTCCCAGGCCCTAGCCCTACACCCTAACCCCTACATTGCACTGGCATTTCAGGCTACCTTAGTAGAGTAGCTACAGTATTTGGAAAGCTGCATGCCCGTTAAGTTTGTAAGTTTTAATTAGGTCAGCTTTTTTAGAAAAAACCCACGTGGGTCTTGCAACAAAATGTTGCTGTACTGAATGTTCCTGTTCAGGGTTTGAGTCAGCCATCAACACCCTTTTTCTAGGACACTCCATTCCAATCACACTCCATTCCTATACACCCCAACGGTTACTGAGGTCAGTCTTCATTGGGTGGTGGTTGTTGTTGGGCAAGGATCACCCTCACCCTTTTAGAGGCTTTCCCAAAGGTTTTGTGTTTCTTCAAATTGTGGGCACCCCCCATTCCAGCTGATAGTTACCTCTTGTGTGGATAGTTTCTGCTATAAAAGGATCCCCGCAGAGAATGAGTTTGCTGTTAGTATATAGGATGAAATAAAGGCACACTGCATATTTTCTACCACAGGTTCCAAAAGGGAACTGGTGGCCATCTAAACGCCTTGTCTGTTATTATGCTTCCTTTTGATATCACACACAAGGCCATAAGAACACCTCCCATTTATGCTGTTAAGGGGGGAAAGGGGCTTTAGCGCCCTCTAGTGTTTCTCTAAAGGGACAGCCTCTCAGTTCTGCAAAACGTCTCTCGACTGTGGGCATATCAGTACAGCAGTGGTTTTCCAACTGCGGTCCAGAGAACCCTGTGGTCTTTCAGAAGTTCCTCAGGATGTCTTGTTATCCTTCACTGATCCTCTTCTGCAATTTGGGGCCATGGGAGAGTACTGGGTGTGTTCTGGGATGGTGGACTGAATGTACATCCTAGGATATGCTCCTAAATTTCATACAAATGTGCTGAGGTTCCATGGCAGACATGCAGAAGTTCCCCAGTAAACGAGTCAAAATGGAAGGGACCTCCAGAAACTTATAGCAAGTCAGGGTATTAGTACATCTAGCCCACACCTACCTCCCACCTTTACCACACCCACTCGGGGCTTCAGGTAGTGATCATTCACATATTTTGCTTCCTACAATTCTCTCAACTGAAGTTGCTAGGGACTTTATGCATGCAATTTTATGCATGGAAGCTTGTAAAAGACCCAATTACAAGTATTCTGTATACACACACACAGAAGAATTTGTCTTGCCTTATATAAATTACTGAAGATGAAAAGAGGCTAAAAACTATTCAGAAGCTGAGAAGGGATACCATTATGATCTCGCCAAACGAGGAAACTGCAAGGAAACCAGCCAGACCAGCAACAATAGGATAACAGAACAGGCCTGGCTCCTAGACAAGCAACAAGGGGATCTTCTGCAGTGATTCATTGCTCACATTACCAAGCGACAACTATCAGAATAGGCCCAGCAGGATTATTGTATCTATATACAGCATTACTGCTTATTCACAGCTGGACTCAGGCTTCATCTTTTAGGTTTTACACTTAGCTGGTGAATATAGGGCTTCCCAAGCAATCTCCCATCTAGGCACTAATCAGAGCCATACCAGCTTACGCTTATAAGACTGCTGCATATTATATATGCCTTCAGACAATGCCTTGGGATCAGTAATAGCTACTGTGTCCCAAAAGAAGGGAAGCTATCTGACAATATATTTATATTTATTAAGACTTAGCCAAAAAATGGGGGGGGGCAGGGGGAGGAAAATTTTTGATTGGAAAGATGCTATATTAATTTAAGCGTTTAAAATCCATAATAATATTGCCTGTCTTTGGGTTGAAGCTTAGAGCGTATGCAACTGCAGTGGGGTTATCACTGAAAGGTTCTGACTCAGTAACTGAACTGAAGAAGTACACAGCCTGTTTGCAGTGGGGAGTCCATTGACAACAGCCCTGCAAAAAAGAACCAGAAGAGAAACAATCAGCTCTGTGAGTAAATACAGGGATTTGTTAAGACCAGTAGTAATTATTAGAATATCAGCGTGGTGGTTCATAACAGAATGTTATTATTGTTAAAAATGTTAATGTTGTCAACATTAAGAATGTTAATGCTGTTACCAGAGTGTGAATTCTATACATCTGTGGAATTGCTGCACAAATCTAACTTTCTCATGTTTATTTTCTTACATTTATATCCATTCTGGCACCCACACAGGTATATGTGATGCACAGGATATCTCTCATCCACTGACCATACCCAGACCTGTCTTAGCTTCAGCAAGTTGGGGGTCTCATGTGCCTTCAGGCCATACCCCTAGGGCCTCATACAGAGCTTGGTAGTGCAAAATTCTTTTACTCTTAGGAAATGGAAGAAATGGCACCTTAGCTAAACAGGGATGTCAATTACTTGATTATGTCCAATATTTCTAAGGCTGCAATGCTATATAAAAGTACTCTTGAGCACATCATATTGAACTCACAAGGCTTTACTTCTGAGTACATGTGCTTGGATTAGGCTGTAAGGATTACAACAGGCACACAGAAGCTGCATTTTAAAAAATAGGGAATGGAGGAATGTTCCCAGTGTCCTGGCTCGACAGCAAAAACTTGAGCCTGGCAGGTTAAGTAATGAAACACGACCATCTAAAGAGTATCTCTTGAAGTTTTCACCCTTCTCAAATGAATTCCAGCCTCTAATCTACATGCTTCCAATGAGGCTTCTGAACCGCAGAACTGATTCTATGGTAGCATCCAAGCACATATTTTCCACTGAAATGTTGTAAATGCAGAATCACTGAGGTTTTGTTTTGTGGCTGCATACCATCTTGGGAGTCCACTTGAAAGGCAGAATAAAAAGTCCTAAATAAATACATTTGTCTAGTACTTTATTTCAGAGAATATAGTAGGCTGCCCAAACCATGAGGCAGAAGCGAACAACATGGATGGATATTATCCCCTCTCCCCGCAGAATGGAGATGGAATTGAATTAAGCATACCTTTTCACTGGAAACCTGCACAACCCCTGTGCTAATGGAAATGCTGGGTGTCAGATGATATTCCATCCACAGAACAACTCCATGGCTCTTACCAGTCCTAAAAGAAAGAGCTTCAAGTACTGATTTTTTCAAAGAATACCAATACACTGACATATGTGCCGATTCCTTTTAAAATATGAATAATATCTTTCCTCAAGGGCAACAGCTTAGAGATGAAAGAAAAAGAATGCTACACCTTATAGGAGCCTGAAACCTTGGGAGCAAACCATCAACTAACAGATGGATGTAGTAAGTGGAATTTCTGGCAGGAATCAAAGCAATGCTTATAGGACACTAGCACATTAAAGACCTAAAGCAGGAGGCAGAAATAGCTATATGATTTTGCTTCTTTTTGCCCCCTTTCACAAAGAACACTAAGCCAAACCCAGCTTAGCATGAACAAGCAAACGTGCAGGCTCCCAGCGAGAAGATCACAGCCACTTTTCACCTCCCCAGTCATTTTACTGCTATGTTGCACTGGACTAAGTTGCGGTTTGGCTTAGCATGTCATCTGCAACCAGGCTTGCGGTGTAGCTCCTGCAGACAAATGGACCATTGGTCTCACCTGAAGGGTGGTTTCCCCAGGTATCATACCATCAGGTGGGTAGTAGCGCCTCCTAGTGTCCAAAGGCAGGAATGCAGGAGTCAAAACTTTGGCTGCTCCATCCGGTTTGACCCCATTCCATTCCAGACAAACGGTACGCCAGATCCGGACATCTCTCTTCTCCCTCAATTCCCTGTTTGTCCCTTACCAAGGAGGTGAGTAAACACGAGGCGGCCAGACATATAGCCAAGGACAGACAGAGAGACCAGGGACAGAGAGGGGGAAAAAGGCGGGGGAAAAGCAATCCAGAATGGCCGCTCATGACGAAGACAGGACAAAAAATGGTGGAAAACAAAATGGTGGCTCTATAGCGCCAGCAAAATATGGTGTGAGGCAGTAGCCGTGAGCTTCTAAGGCTGCCTAAAGCGGCCTGGAGAGAGGATACTGCCATCTAAATGGCTCCAGAGGCAGGCGGGGGGGGGGGGAGAACAGAGAGCCGCTGAGAGCTTGTATGGAGCTGCGAAAGGGCGGTGGGCCGAGCTCAGAAGCAGGAGGAAGCTGCTGTGGCAGGCAGGCAGAAGGAGCTGCAGCCGCAAGCTCCAACAGAGGCGGGAGATGAAGCCGCAACCATGAGCCCCAGGTGAGGCGGGAGCTGCTGCTGTGAAAGACAGCGGGCAGGAGGTGGGAGATGGGCCTGCAACCGCAAGCCCCAGGCGAGACGGGAGCTGCTGCCACAAAAGGACAGCGGGCACAAAAGGAAGGTGAAGGAAAGAGACAGCTGGGGCTGCAGCCATGGGGCCCGGGCCAGCAACCATCGGAGCTGCAATAGCAAGCTCCAAGAACGGGGCGGGGGCATGGAGCCGCAATGCGAGCTCCTGAGGAAAAGGCTGGGCGAGCTGAAGGAACTAGCTCTGAGGGGAAGGGCCGAAGGAAAAGCCAGAATGGGAAGACCCACCAGCCCTACCAGACCCCCAACCCAGGGTGAAACACCTCCCGAAATTAATTTTTTAAAAAAACGCACGTAAACTGTACAAATACAAGAGAAAGACAAGACAAATACTGAAGAAAAGAACTAACAGGAACAACAAGGAACAAACTCACAGAGGTAAGACTAAAGGATCCAACCTAGGACAAAGGCAGGAATGGAATGGGGTCAAACCGGATGGAGCAGCTGAAGTCTTGAAGCTTGCATTCCTGCCTTTGGACACCAGGTGGCACTACTACGCACCTGATTGTATGATACCTGGGGGAAACTACAAGCTGTAAACCATAGGACAAACCTTAGTTACAGCCCATGGTTTGTCTAGAGAGCTAAACTACAAGTCTGCAATCTCTTCTCTGGGAGCCTGCACATTTGCTTATTCAGGCTAAGTCGTGGTTTGACTTAGCATGACAAGAAAACTGGGAACTGGCTTCTTGTGTGTTCTATCTTTCATTTTAAAATTGATTATTTCCTGTGGAAGGAATATACAAAAAATAAACTTTGAAGCAAATATTTACTATTTTGGTTTTTACTTAAATATCAAGCAAAACTGTTGTGATTTGTTTTCTAGCACAAGCTATCTGATACCGTCTCAAAATCTACATTTGATGTTTAAACAAGCATCATTCTACAGACAAATATTGATCTTTACTGCACAGGATGTTCCAATATTTTACAGCTGGTACAACGATAACACCATAATTTGGTTCAGTGATAACACCATACACCGTGTGCTGGTTGAGAAAGAAATGATCAGCTAGGGAACAGATGGTTATATTTGGAGAGGAGAAATAAACGTCATTATAAATCGATTCAGTCATATGTTAAGATGTAATTTATACATTATTCATTAAGAACAATATGTTATCTCATACATGAATGATTTTTTTGTTATTATGCAAAATTGCAGAACTACAAAAGCTTTCTTATGAACGATGGATTTTTAAATAAAAGTGGTAAGAATATGCTGTTGCTGTGAACTCTCGAACACCCATCTTATTTCAGCGCCCAGCCTCATTCCAAACCACCTCCCTTGAAATGATGGGATATATTTTACTATTTATACACAATTAACTTAAGCAAAAAAATAAGTAAAAGATAAAACAGGCCCCTGCTCTTGGAGGTTTATGTTCTAAATTTTTGCACAGTGGGGAGATAACAGGTGAAGAGAGAAGAAAAGCTAACAAGGGATAAATATGTGCTGAGGCAAAGCCACCTGTTCAGCAGTCACAGAAAAGGTGGATTTTGAGGATAGATTTGAGAGGGGCCCGCGTCAGCAGCACCAAGCTCTCTTGGGCAGCTGCTGCCGTTTAAGTGTTATGGCAAGCCAAGCTGACATGGAAGCCAAAGTCTGGTCCTCTGGCTGCGGGCTGATCTGGTGCCAGCAGCTGGGTCTGGAATATGGCTGCCATGTTACATTTCCCACAATGCCTTGGCGTAGCATTGCTATGCCAGGTGCGCCAGGGAACTGTGGGAAGCTTAACATGGCAGATGGCTTCTCAGCCTCAGCTGCTGCCACCAGACAGGTTTATGGCTAGGGGTAGGGAGGGCACTCGCAGCCACCTTGCTGGAGCCTCTCAAGCTTGGGAACTGGCCCTGGATTTGAAGGGGTGGGGGGACAGACAGCACTATGTAGGTATTATAGACCTGAATCAGTTTCATCAGCTGAAGATTTTTCTTTTCAGAATTCTCTTTTATATCTAGCACCTCACTGCTGGGGCAATTAGTTCAAGAGGATATAAACAGTGTCACTGCGGATGCTTCTCGCATCAGTAGCTATTACTGCAACACACCTTAGATGTGAGAACTGTTTCACAAACTTTGTTTTGTTTGCAGGCTGGTTATGATATTTCTGCATTTATTTTTATAGCAGTCTTTCAGTTATATTTTACTAATCAGGCTTTTTGGCAGTTTGAAAGAATACTTATTGGGGGGTGCGTGTCTCTCTTTTTCACGAGTTTTAAGATTAGGTTTGTTAGGCATATTTTTATTAATATAAATATATTTTAAATTTCTGTTGAAAGCTTTACCAATGTCCCCTTTGACTCATTTTTGTTTTATATGAGTTTGAGAACATAAAAGTTTTTCTTATGTTTTGCAGTTATTATTGCTTATTCCTACTTGTGCTGTTCATATATTTGCAATGCCTTTGAATAAACAATTTTCCAAAATGCTTTGGGCCTTCAAGAAGCTACATTTCCAGCTCCTGGAGCTTCTCTCTCTCTCTCTCTCTCTCTTTTTGTTTGTTTGTTCCCAACAGTGATGCTGTATCAATTTTAGGGCTGTTTTTCAGAGTGGCCACTGCTTCCCTGAGATTATTTGGCAGATGCTTTAGGCAGAGCTGAGTGTCATCAGCATATCGTTAATACTTCAAACCAAACCTCTGGGTGACCTTAGGCACTGAGTTCATGTGGGTGTTAAAAAGCATGGGGGACAAGATACAAGCCTGCAGCACTGGACAGGCAAAAGGCCATAGGGTACAGCAGCAATCTCCCAACACCACCTTCTGGGAACAACCCTCCAAAAAGGACCAGAGCCACTACAAACCTCCAGGTTCCAATCTGGCAAGCCAGTCAGGAATGATATCAAGGTTTATGGTTATCAAACACAATACGAGATCCAGGAGAATCAAAAGGGGCACATTCCCCTGCCTATCCCTGTCAAAGGTCATCCATCAGGGCAACCAAGGCAGTTTTCAAAACCAATTCCAAAGCCAGACTTGAATGGATGCTAGTTCTACTGACATCAAGTCTGTTAATAATGATTGTTTGCATATATGTAGTACCCCTAGGATATTCAAAACACTTCAGACATTACCTTATTGCAATCCTTGAAACAAAGTTGGTCAATATCACTATCTTCATATCACAGATTTGAGGACTGAGGTTGAGAGAGCACCAAGGCCACCCAGTAAAAAGTTTCTTAGCCTAGGCCAGCCTTTCCCAACTAGTGGGCCACCAGATGTTGTTGGACCACAACTCCCATCGGCCTCAGGCAGCATTGCCAATGGCCAGGAAAGATGAGAATTGTGGTCCAACAACATCTGGCAGCCCACTAGTTGGGAAAGGCTGGCCTAGTCTCTTAGCCACTCTGCTGCAGGGTTTACTCTAAACTTTTTTTTCCTACTGCACAAGCAGCCAACATACTGCCTGCCCCCCAAACTATTCCAATACGTCCCATAATATACTATTAGTAGGGCTTTTTTGTGACAGTACTCATCAGTTTGGAGTACCAGCCCCTCTTTTTTTGCTGCCCATGCCAGCCATTTTGCATTGGCACCCACAGAACCTTTATCCAGATACAAGTACTGGCACCTTATTTATTTATTTATCCCCCCCCCGCAAAAAAGTAGTACTGACTAATAGTATAAGGTTATGAAGATTTGAAAGGAACCAGTCTTCATCTTCATTTTCTATTTCTTTTTATTTTTTCCTCATCTTTTTCTTTTTTTAGAAACTTTCTTGCTCTTTATTAAATTCCACGTGCTCAACCGCACAAAACGTATTTCACCGTGCAAATTTTTCTGACATTGCGGAAAATGTGTCTAGCTGCACTTTAGAATAAACCTTGATCTGCTGCAGTTTTGGGAAGGTAGGAATCTGCCTTACACTGAGTCAGACTATTGGTCCACCTAGCTCAGTCTCATCTATACTGACACTGGTTCTCCAGGATTTCAGGGAGGAGTCTTTTCCGGCTTTGCCTCAAGGTGCCGGAGACCGAACCTGGGATCTTCTGCATACAAAGAAGAAGATGCTCTACCACCAAGCGAGAGGGGCCACATCCCCGAACACATTGACGCATTTTCTCTTGCCGATACGCACCGTGTCAGATTTATGATGCCTTCTTTCCGGAGAGCGTGTTCTGGCACAGTTTGTCGGAAGTCAAATATGAAGACTTCCAGCGGATCTGATAACGATTTGCAAGGATATTCCCACAGCGGATGAGGTTCTGCTTCCCTTGACTCCCTGAAGTCCAAGGAATTCTATAGAAGAAAACAAGGTGCTGGAGCATTCATACATTTAAAACATTCAGAAAGCATCAATGTGCTGAGCCTCGGAATGTATGCAAAGGGCTTCTGTGAATTCAAAAAGGCCAAAGAGTATTTATTCAGGGGCCAAGTAGGATGGGCAGAAAATGGTAACCACGAGAGAGGAGTAAGGAGCAGGAAAAAAACACTCCAAAACCTCAGACCACTAGAAGTCAAACCCAGCTCTCTCCTTCCCAACATTTGAGCTGCACAGGTCAGTAAAGTCCCAGGCCCAAGACTAGCAGATGCTGGGCTACAGCTCAGCAGACTCTTGTCATTTGTTCTCTTAGCACGTGTTTATTCTTAAGTAATTCCCATTTGGCCAGGCGCTGCACAGTCTTTGTGTTTGTCGTCTACAATGATGTCTGCGCTAGGTAAACTATTAGTCCTATTTTACAGATCAAGACAAACATACCACAAGGCCCGGACTCGTCACTGAGTGAGTAAGATAGCAATTCCAAGGCCAGAGCTCTCTCTGTTGGGTGCATGCTGCAGCCTCTCCAAAATTCTTGGACTGTGTGTATGAGAATAAGAATTGTGTTTGTTCTTAATTAAATGGATAAATTCTATTCCTCTGCAACTACATTCAAGTATGTTTTCTTTTTACAGCAGTCTTTGCAGCTGCTAACGTGACTCCTTATACTTGGCATCCCAGACATTTCAAGAAGTACTTTCAAATAACTGCACATTTTTATAACTAAGTTAATTGGTCTTCGAACAATGGAGGCTGAAGACTTGCAAACGCTTCTTATTGCCGTGAGAAGGATGTGATATAAAAGTTCTTGTGGGAGTATTTGTTATTTTAAGTAACATTGGCCCTTTGCATTTCTCCTCATTTCTGCCTACTGTGAGATTCTTATTAGAGATTTTTCATTATTTGCTGCTGGTTTTATTTAATTTATCCCACTGCTTGTTATATCACTACACTTTGCAGGCTGCCTTTTTTTAGTGCGAGGATTTTTTTTTACTATTTATGGCGCGTATATATATATATGGGTTTCAGTTACATTATTAGATTTCTTTATGTATTTCAGTGAATTGTAGTGGGTTTTAATGTTGAATGTCACCTCAGGTTCTTTTAAGTACAAGTGCTTGGAGGGGCCATGCCCAGATAGGTATATGTAAGAGAATTACACTGCCTTAAGCCTTGCCAGCGTGATGGCACTAGGCATGCTCCTCAGCTAGCCAGAGTGCCTCTCAGCACAAGTCAAAGACCTCTGCAGTGTTCCTCTTGTTTCCTACCTGCCAGGTTCTTAAGCTGGGGGCAGTAAGAACATTGTGGTTGGTGTGGTCTGGCCCCTAAAGACCCAGTCCTGAGCCTGAAGATCATTCCTGCTGTTCATGTTCCATTTAATGTATGTGCTGGCTAGAACCACGTGTACAACTAATCTACCCGCAAGCATATCTATAATTCGGTTGGCATTTATCGGACACATTGGGAATGCAGTCTAACCTTTATCATCTCATCCATAATGTGCACATCAAACCCTTCACAAGTACCACATGGGCTGCGGATACGCCACAAATCCTAGAGGAAAAGAAACACAGTAATATTGTTCAGCGTTTTAAAAGTTCAAGGACCAAATTCGAGATTTGGTGTACAAAGCCTTATACAGCTTGGGACCAGAATACCTGAAAGAATGTCTTACTCCTTATATGCCCAGTCAATCACTGCGCTCTGCAGGTGAGGGCCTCCTGCAGATACAACCTTATCAGGAGGTCCGTCCCGCACAACATAGGAAACAGACCTTTAGTGCTGTGGGCCTACCCTGTGGAATTTCCTACCCTTAAATATTAGACAGGCGCCATCTCTGTTATCTTTCGGGTGCCTACTGAAGACCCTCCTCTTTCAACAAGCCTTTTAAGTAGAGACCTTACCCCAGTCCGTGTCAGAATTGCTTTTCAAGACTTTTAGAGCTTTTTTAAAAAGATGCTTAAAATTTTGTATATTTTGAAGTCTGTTTTTAAGATTTTAAAGTGTTTTGTTTGTCACCCTGGGCTCCTTCTGGGAGAAGGGCGGGATATAAATTTAATAAATAAATAAATAAATTTAAAGGCATGACAAGCTTAAAGACAAAATCAAGTCAAAGCACAAGATGTTTGGCTCATATTATTAGACAAAAAACCCACAAAGCAACAGAGCTTGTCTCCTTTCGTTTCGACTACTACTTGGTGCTTTCCCCCCTTTTCGTTTCTCATATTATTGGAAACGTGTCAAAACCGTACATTTCATCCCTAACAAAAATAAGAGTGGCAGATTTTCAGAATTAAATTGTTTAAAAGAACCAGTATGTCAAACACATTTGGCTTTTAAAGAAAAGCAACTCCCCTATGAGGGAACATTGTAGCATTTGGGGCTCTTTACTTTGGAAAAAAGCGATTAAGAGGGGACATAATAGAAGCGTACAGAATTACGCATGGTGTGGAGAAAGTGGATACAGAAAAGTTTTTCTTCTTCATACATATGACTAGAACACGTGGGCATTCAATGAAGCTGAATGTTGGAAGATTCAGGACAGACAAAACGAAGTACAGTAGGGCCCCGCTTTACAGCGTTCCACTGATAAAGCTGTTGTCAATTACAGAAAGGCCCTGCTCCTACGGCGCTTGTTCCGGTTTTACGGCGTTTTTCGAGCGTTGGGCGCCATTTTTGTCAATGTTAATCAATGCGTTCCGCTTTACAGCGGATTTCACTTTACAGCGGCAGTCCGGAACAGAACCCGCCGTATGAGCAGGACCCTACTGTACTTCACGCAGCGCATAGTTATGGAATCTGCCCACAAGAGGCAGTGATGACCACCAATGTGGATGGCTTTCAGATGCAATATGCTTCTGAAAACCAGTTGCTGGAAGATGTAGGAGGGGAGACTGTTCTTGTGCTCAAGTCCAGCAAGCGGGCTTCCTGTAAGGTATCTGGTTGGCCACTGTGAGAACAGGATGCTGGACTAGATAGACCATTTGCTTGATCCAGCAGACTCTTTATATATTCTTTAAAAAGAAAAAGGAAAAAAATACTTCAAAAAGCTAACATGGCAGCCCCCCCCCCCAGCAACAACAGCTCTATTAACAGACTCTTCAGCAGTGCCAAGTCACATAATAAGGACTGACTTTTGGCAGGATTTCTTTGGCCCTAAGATGGCTAACGATAGAACCAATTGTGAACAGGCATATGCAAATTATCTTGTTTGCAAGGTATTTTCAACTGCATCTAAGCACTACGCAGGAATGAAAACGGATTGTATGACATGACCTACAGCATGCGGCTACTCTTAACACTGAATGTGGTACATGGATGTCATGTAGGGTCAGGAAACTTGTCCAGTGCAGAGGGGTTGCTCTGGAAGCTTGGAGTAAGTTAAGAGGGCTGGACCTGTAAGCTATCTACAGAGAATCAGCACAATTTGCATGAAATGTAGTGGCCAAATCTCATCTTGACAGCTGAGTCTTCTGGCCAGCTGAAGTGACTAAGACGGACCCAGCTTGATTCAATCTCTTAAAAATAATTAGATGATGTTAGAAAGTTATCATGGGGCATCTTACCTTCCCCACCATGAAGGAGACATTTTAATGAATGCTAAAATTACCGAGAACTTATCAAGATCCTGGAATAGGAATGATTTCTTATTAGTTACACATACTAGTAAAATGTTTGGATAGCCAATTGAGTTTCTAACTATGTATTTAAACCTCAAGGGCGGCTAGTGTTTTTGGGCCAGTGGGCACATTTGTTATTTTGAGAAAGTGCTGTGGGTGCCAGCCACAAAATGGTTACCATTATGGCATAGCATAATGCAAAATGGCCTCCACAACTGAACTAAAATGGTGTGAGCAGGCTCCCCTGTTAATGGGAGGAAAGAACCATATAGCTGAATTGTAAGGACTGTAGGAACTGGTGGCTTGAGCTTGCATTCTCCCTCTTCCCTCCCATGCCTTTTCCCTAACATGCCATGTATTTTTAGTTGGGAGGCCTGGGGATGGGGCCATTTGTAAGCCTGCTCTGGGAGTCTTCTGGACTAAAGGGTGGAGTATAAGCGCTTTCAAGAAACAAATCAAAGTGCTATAAAACAAGCAACACACACTCATTCACTCACTCTGCTTTGGGGAAAAACAGAAACAAGACCCAACTCCTTTACCTTGAACTCCACAAGCATCATGTGAAGTGAAGCAGACTGGGGCAGGATGGTTGCATCACTCGCTAGGTGGCTGACCAGTGCTGTCCGGGCATACCAGAAATATAAATTGTGCCATGGCAATAAGCTCGTAGAGAAGAAGGGCTCACCAATTAAAAGCGATACCTTAGGGGAAGAAAGAGAAAAAGGGTCTAATCTGTTATTTGCGGCTCAGATGGGCAAGAGAGTGACAGAGCGTGCTTGGGACTGTCTCTGGGCTTTCTTAATAAATTATAGAGCCACAGTCCTCCTAAGAACCTAGGTCCCTCCCAATTCTGTCATTCTGTGTAGATGGCGTTGGTTGCCAGTTGGGTACATGCAAAGTAGAACGGTAGATTCAGTTGCCTAGACTGCTTCTGTTGGTTGCAGCGAACAGACGCATCTTTGGGGCTTGGATCCAGCACTCTCCCACTGATGGCCAATCAGCTCCAAGGCAGTGGCGCAGCTAGAACTAAACACAACAGAGGATACCGTACCATATCCATGATGCTTATATAGCACATCTCTTCAGGGTGTGGCCCTTAACAGCTACAATTTCCCAACATTTTGGAGCTTGAGTGAACATGACAGCCCTTGACGCATGATAAAACAAAAGGTTTATGTCAGCTATGCAATTCAGTTTCAGAAGGTGGCCGACAACCACAATCCTCACCTTTCCTTTTGTATCGACACAAGTTACAATCCTTTTCAATGAAGGGGGTTAAAACACTCAACATCAGTTGAGCTACCTAGTGCTAAGTAATCACTCAAGTGAGGAGATCTCTAGCAACATGCACGAACCAGCCCTTAGTTAACAAATACAGTCAGTAAGATAAATGTTAACTGTTAAACAGCTGCCTGTCAGTTTAGAAGACGTGACTGAATACTCTCACTCTGGGACAACTTAGAGGGTTCGGACACCAAACCATGGTAACTCTTGAATGCTTGTTCATATAATGCTGAACCATGTTTTGGTGTTATATCTCAGCCATTCCGCTCATAAGCAGTGACTCTGCCCCTTATCCAATTTTTTAATCTTGGACACAAGAGTATAAGCCAAACAAATGGGAGAAGTTTGCCTTTTGAAATGTTCCACTTTTTGAGAAAGTTTATCATTGTTAAAGAGCAAGACAAGCGGTGTAAAGTTCCACCTCATCCAATTGCAGAGCTTGGAAAAGTTACTTTTTTGAACTACAACTCCCATCAGCCCAATCCATTGGCCATGCTGGCTGGGGCTGATGGGAGTTGTAGTTCAAAAAAAGTAACTTTCCAAGCTCTGTCCAATTGTCATTCAGGATCCTCTGGGTTGGCTGAAAGGTGGTTCAGCTGAGAGCTGTGCACAGGGACCAGAAAGTAAATGTCTGCTTTCCCAAATACCCTTACCGGGGAGTAAGCCCTCTTCTTGACTTCTATTGGAATTATTTTCTTAGTTCAATCTCTTCCCCAACATAATGTTTGCGTGGACTGGGACCTGCAGAAGTGTTCCGAACACAAGTTGGATGTGGCCTAAGTCCCCTCATCTTGGCCCCTCCCATGACACATCCCACCTTGCCCCTATTTCGGGTCTTACACCGGCTCCACTTGTGCCGGTCTCACTGAGCTGGCAGGGTCCCAGCTCAGTCAGGCTGAGGGACTTGCGGTGTAGCCCAGCTGAGCCGGTACCCAGCCAGATCAGCTGGAGATCCACTGCATTCAACTCCCCTTAGCCCGGCGTAAATGCAAACTGGATTGCTCCCTTCATCATCTTACCTTTTTGTCTTCAAGATCAGAAGAGATCAACAATTCAGGATGCTTCTCTATTATTTTAATGTTATCTTCTAGATGGTTGGCCTTAAAAATCTTTTGAAAGAAAGAAAGGCTTTAATGTTTTTTTACTGTTGTCCAAGAATGACAACAATAAATTATAAATTAAAAATGTCATGCAGTGCAACCTCTTTGTAACTTCATTCTGGGATGAAAAAGGACTTATTATGGATAACTAAAACGCTCAACTTCCATAGAGCACAAACACTCTTTGCTCTTGCCATTACGAAAGAAAAAGAAATCAACAGGAGCAGCGCTAACCAACATAAGACAGTGGCTGCATGCAGACGCGACTCCAAACTACTCCTTGGCATTATGAGAATGAGCTGGTCTGAGCCTTGGGCTCTCATGCTCCCTCCTTCCTTCCCCCTCTCTCTACCCAGGAGGGGACGTCAGAGTCACTGATCCTGGTTTGCAGCAAATCATAGTTTTCAGTTTTGTCCAAAAACATTTTGTTCAGCTAACCTTAATGTTTGTGGAAACTTTAAATTCTAAATACCCGGATGGGGCTCTTAAATCTACACGACAAAGACAAACTTTTAAACCTCCAAATGACAGAGCACCAATACTTCCCTTAGGGTAGTAATTATTTGGAGGGACTTAAAACACTGTTTTCAAATATCCTGCATTCTGTGAAGAGAAAAAACCTAAATTGGGACTTCCCGGAAGGATTGCTCCGCCTGTGGCTGCCTCTGAGATGAGCTCTGTCTCAGAGGAAGCTTTTTTCAGTTTAAAATCAGTCAAAAGGGAACTTTGACTGGTATAAATGTTCTCTCAGGCAAGGGTGAACCGAACAGATTATCCACAGAAACTTCGTTGGGCTGTCGGTGGCTGGAATTGATCAGGAATTCCCTGGGAAAAGAAGGCATACCTAGCAGCCGAGGACGGAGTTAGGACTTCCAGCAAGCTGGACTGGAAAAAAGCGAGACTTTTTCTTTTAAACGATCTACAACAGGCGAGCTTTCTTCTGTCTAATCTTATCATTTGGCTTAAATTACTACAGCAAAAGAGATTTGTTTAAGAATCAGCAATCAAGATACCTGGGTGAGTTACACTTCTCTCTTTTATACAAGGAATTAAGGAGGAGGAAAGAAAATTTTAAAAAAACTTATCTTATTTTTTTATGGCAAAAAGCCGGCCTGACTTTGGAACTATAAAGATTAAAACGGATGAGGGGCAATTTACCCGAAGAGAAAATCTGATTTAGATGATTATTTGATTGATAAATGTCTGGGACTATTTTTTCTTGGACTACTTTCTTTAGACGAATCTGCTGTTCGTGTATGTTACTAATTGTTCGGCGCTGTGAACCAAATTTGTTTTGCATTCTTGGACGTGCGGGAGATAAGAACTGTGCTGGCCAGATGATGTCAACAGGCATGGAATATTAACTCTTTTGTTGTTGGAAAAAAGCCTTTATGTTTGGTAACAGTGGTTAATATCAGAAATTAAAGGCTTCTTTTAAGAATGACAACCAGGAAAACAGCTAAGGCACTGGAGCGAAGAGGTTCAACTGATGTACAGGAAGGGGCTATCTCCCCAGATATGTTTCAGAAAATAATGGATGGGATTAATGACTTGAAACAAGAAATGATACAAGATAGACAAGAGATGAAAGCTGAATTTGGCAAAATGAAACAAGAACTGAAAGATATAAAGGATCATATGAGAAAAGAGCTGGACCAGATTAAGGATACAATTGGACAAGCAACAGAGGATGTGAAAAATATTAAAGGAAAGGTGCAAACCTTGGAGAATAGAACAGATATATTAAATGTGGAATTGGAAAAAAACTTGGATCATATGGCTGTGATGGAACTTAGAGATAAAGAGCACTGTTTGAGATTTCGTGCAATCCCTGAGGAAACAGGTGAAGATATCAGAGATAAAATTGTTAATGCCTTGGTAAAATTTTTAGATTGGAATGAAGATTTGATGGAATTTGAAATAGACAAAGTTTATAGAATTAACTCCAGATATGCAACAATGAAAAAAATTCCAAGAGATGTGCTTGTTCATTTTGTAAAAAAGAGGACCAGAGATATGGTTTTACAACAACACTTCAGCACTGCCCTTAATTGATGGTAAGGAAATACTTGTGATGAAGGAAATTCCTATTAGACTTCTACGTAAGAGAAAAGAATATGCTTTCTTTACAGAAAAATTTAAACAATGCAAAATCCAATTTAGATGGGACGTCCTCTCCCCCTGAATAGAACTCAGTTAGCACCGTGGTATACACCACGGCTGCGTATTCTGAGACAGGAGGTGAGACGACTAGAACGCCGGTGGCGGAAATCCCGCTCCGAAGGTGTCCGGACACAAGTTAGAGCAGCAGTAACTGCCTACCAAGTGGCAATAAGGACAGAAAAGAAGGCTTTCTTTACTGCCTCTATTGCATCTGCAGAGTGCTGTCCCAGGAGGTTGTTCCAAGTGGTCCGAAGCCTGGTCGGTCCAGTTGCTCAGGAACCCTTGGAACAGTCAAAAGCCTCCTGTGACACTTTGGCTAAGCACTTTGCTGATAAAATCGAACACATACGGAGCTCGATCCTGTGCGCCGTGGATACAGTGAATGAATCGGAGTTGACCGGTTGCATGCCGGTATGCTGGGATCATTTTCAGCCTCTCTCTTCTGAGGATGTGGACAAGATGCTCTTGACTGTA
Source organism: Rhineura floridana (assembly GCF_030035675.1). Taxonomy (NCBI): domain Eukaryota; kingdom Metazoa; phylum Chordata; class Lepidosauria; order Squamata; family Rhineuridae; genus Rhineura; species Rhineura floridana. The sequence continues at coordinate 10,464,191 of NC_084492.1, read as the reverse complement.
AGGCCTACCACCTGTCTAACTGACCCTTGCCCATCGTGGCTCATCATGAGATGCAGAGAGAAGTTGGGTGAGGGGATCAAGGCGGTGGTAAACGCATCCTTGAAAGAGGGTGTGATGCCATCAGCCCTCAAGGAGGCAATTGTAAAGCCCATCTTAAAGAAGCCCTCCTTGGATCCCCAAGTTTTTAATAACTTTCGCCCAATTTCGAATTTACCATTCTTGGGCAAGGTCATTGAGCGAGTGGTGGCCAATCAGTTGTCGACACACTTGGATGAAACGGATTACTTAGATCCATACCAATCGGGCTTCAGAACTGGTCACGGAACTGAAACAGCCTTGGTCGCTCTGGTAGATGATATGAGGAGGGCATTAGATAGGGGAGAATTTACCTTCCTTGTCCTCCTCGATCTCTCAGCGGCTTTTGATACTGTCGACCACAGTATCCTTTTATATCGCCTAGAGGGATTGGGAATAGGAGGCACTGTATTACGGTGGTTCCGCTCCTTTCTCTCTGATAGGTACCAACAGGTGGCATTGGGGGAGGAGGCTTCAGACCCTTGGCCTCTCAATTGTGGTGTGCCACAGGGTTCTATCCTCTCTCCCATGCTATTTAACATCTATATGAAGCCGCTGGGGGCAATCATCAGGAGATTTGGGCTGCAGTGTCACCAATATGCGGATGACACTCAGCTCTATCTCTCATTTAAATCTTCACCAGAGTTGGCTGTGGAGACCGTGTCCAAGTGCCTGGAGTCCGTGAGTGGATGGATGGGAAGGAATAGGCTGAAACTGAACCCCGACAAGACCGAGGTACTGCTCATGGGGGACAAGAGAAGGTCGGGAACCGTTGACCTGAAGTTCAATGGGGTGAGTTTACCCCTAAAGGACCAGGTCCGCAGCCTCGGGGTTGTACTTGATTCCAAGCTGTCCATGGAGGCTCAGATTTCGGCTGTGAGCCGGGCAGCTTGGTACCAACTACACCTTATACGTAGGCTGCAACCCTACCTTCCTGTTCATCAGCTCCCACTGGTAGTACATGCCCTGGTCACCTTTCGATTAGATTACTGTAATGAGCTCTACGTGGGGTTACCCTTGAAAACGGTCCGGAAACTACAACTTATTCAAAATGCGGCGGCTCGATTACTCACAAACAGTCGTCGCCGGGACCACATCACGCCAGTGTTGTTCGATCTACACTGGCTTCCAGTTGTTTTCCGGGCCCAATTCAAGGTGTTGGTTTTAACCTTTAAATCCCTACACGGTCTCGGCCCAGTTTATCTAAAGGAGCACCTACAACGCCACCAATCATGCCGCCTGACAAGATCGGCCACACAAGGCCTTCTCTCAGTCCCGCCAACCAAAGCAGCTAGGTTGGCGGGCACTAGAGAGAAGGCCTTTTCAGTGGCGGCCCCCACCCTCTGGAACTCCCTCCCACAAGATCTTCAGCACATCTCTTCCCTGAATATGTTCCGCAAGGCCTTAAAGACCTGGCTTTTTCAGCAGGCTTTCGGGACTTCTGAGGCTCAATATTCTTCTGTTTTAAATGCCTCCTATTATGTATTGTTTGCTCTTATAATTTATATATTTCACTGTATTTTTATATTGTATTCTGCCATATTTATTGTATGTACGTCGCCTAGAGTGGCCATTGGCCAGATAGGCGACACATAAATTAAATTTATTATTTATTATGTTCCAGAAGGAGTGATCTTTACATTTAGACAACAGAAGTATCGATTGAATACAGTTCAAAAAGCAAGGAATTTCTTGAGGAAAGCTTTAAAAGACATGGAAGAAGACAAAATAAAAGAGATGGCAACAACTCATGGGAAACAAAGTCAACAGGAGCATGCAGAGGAAGGAAAAGAAGATGATAGACCAACGGGAGCAACAGACACAGACTTTTCTAAAATACATGTTTAAAGATGGATTACAAATATTTAACTTGGAATATAAATGGAGCCAATACTCCACAGAAGAGAAAGAAAGTGTTTCATTATTTGAAAAAATTAAAATTGGATATAATTTGTTTACAAGAAACCCATATCAAGAAGAAGGATTCCAAATATTTGATTTGTAAAAATTTGGGTGAAGAATTTATTTCGGCTGGATTGAAAAAAGTAAATGGAGTTGTTCTCTATATTAACTCACAATTGTCCCCCAAATTGATATTATTGGATGATAGTGGTAGATTTGTGGGGGTTGAAATTACCTTACAGGGTAAAAAATTTTTGATAGTGGGTATTTATGCCCCCAATGAAGATAAAACAAGGTTTTACACGGGACTTATGGAAAAACTGTTAGATTTCCCATATGATCACTGGTGTGTTATGGGTGATTGGAATGGGGTAATCTCACCACAAATTGACAGACTTTCTGAAAAAAACATTAAAGAGACACAGGGTAAACTACCGAAGATTTGCTTTGAGTTGATGGAAAATTTAGAATTGGTGGATACCTGGAGATACATAAATGACAACGCAAAAGAATTTACTTACTTTTTAGAAAGACATAAAACATTCTCGAGGATTGACATGATTTGGATGTCTAAAAATCTAGTGAAAGACATTTCCAAGATGGACATATTACCAAAAACCTTCTCTGATCATAATCCTGTGATATTAACTTTTAAAAAGAAAAATCTTGGATTTAGATGGAGACTAAATGAATCTTTATTACAGAATGATAAAATAGTACAAGAATGTAAGAAGAAATTAAAAGAGTTTTTTGAACATAATTTATATAAAGGAACAGATGAAAATACTGTTTGGGATACAAGTAAAGCATTTATGAGGGGATATTTTATTAAATTCAACTCTGAATTAAAAAAGAAGAAACAACAGAAAATGCAATTAATCTTGGAAGAAATAAAACAAAAAGAGGAAGAACTGAAAAAAAACCCAACTAAAGTTTTTATTGTAAATCAAATTAAAATATTACAGAATCAAGTATCAATGCTGACAGTGAGAGAAATTGAAAGGAAAATAACTTTTGCTAAACAAAGGACTTTTGAATTTGCAAATAAACCAGGGAAATGGTTAGCATATAAATTAAGAAAAGAACAACAAAAAAACCTTATTTTAAAGATTCAAGAAGGAGATGAGATATTGACAGATAATGAGAAAATTCAAAAGGTTTTTCATCAGTATTATTCAACTTTGTACAAGTGTCAAGAAACTTGCTCTGAAAAAATAGAATACCTATCTAAACAGAATTTGCCTAAAATTACAGATTCCCAGAGACAAGCTATTAATGGTCCCATCACGTCAAGAGAGCTATCTGTAGCTATAAGTTTAATTAAATTAGGAAAGGCGCCAGGACCGGATGGGTTACCAGCAGTGTACTACAAATGTCTAGAGGAGGAACTCTTGTTACCTTTACAGCATACAATGAACTCTATTTTACAAGAGGGGAAGATTCCTGAAAGTTGGAAAAATGCTAATATAACACTAATACCTAAAGAGGAGCAGGACCTAACTAAAACAAAAAATTATCGGCCGATATCTCTATTGAATAATTATTATAAATTATTTACAATGATTTTGGCAGAAAGAATGAAAATAATATTGCAACAATTTATCCAGGAAGATCAATCGGGTTTTTTACCTAAAAGACAAATACGTGGTAACGTTAGAAACGTTTTGAACGTGTTGGAATACTTAGAACAACAAAATGATAAACAAGCAGCTTTGATCTTTTTGGATGCTGAGAAAGCGTTTGATAATTTAAATTGGAAATTTATGTTTAAGGTTCTGGAGCAAATGGATTTTGGAGATAACTTTATTAAATGGATTAGATCGATTTATACATCTCAGAAGGCACAGATAATTGTCAATGGGGACCTAACAGATTCATGTGAAATACAAAAGGGTACTGTTTATCCTGGTATTAGAAGTGCTGCTTAGAGATATAAGGCAAGATGAAAGGATTTCGGGATTAAAGATAAAAAAAGAAGTATATAAACTGAGAGCATTTGCTGATGACTTGATGATTGTATTAAAAAATCCTTTGGATGGAATTAATATACTGATGGATAAATTAAAAGAATTTGGATCGTTAGCAGGATTTAAGATTAATAATCAAAAAACAAAGATGTTGGTGAAAAATTTATCTGCAAGGGAACAAAAAGAGCTAATGGACAAGATAGATTTTACAATAGAGAAAAAGTTGAAATATTTAGGTATTATTATGACAAATAAAAATTCAAAGTTGTTTCATAATAATTATGAAAAATTATGGACAGAGATTAAGAAAGATATGTTAAGATGGGATAAATTACAGTTGTCATTAATGGGTAGAATATCTGTGATAAAAATGAATGCATTACCGAGAATGATGTTTCTATTTCAAACAATACCCGTAATATCCTCTGATTTACCTTTTAAACAATGGCAAAAAGATATCTCTAAATTTGTCTGGCAGGGAAAAAAACCAAGAGTTAGATTCAAATTACTACAAGATTCCAAAGAAAGAGGAGGATTGGGACTACCAAATCTGAAACTTTATTTTGCTGCTTGTTTAGTTTGGATAAAAGAATGGATCTTACTGAGAAATAAAAGATTATTGGATTTGGAGGGCCATAACCTGAAGTGGGGATGGCATGGATATCTTTGGTATGACAAAGTCAAAGTTAATGTGGACTTTAATAATCATTTTATAAGACGTCCTTTGTTGAAAATATGGAATAGATATAAACCAAGGTTTTGCTCTAAAATACCGCTATGTGTCTCAAGTCAAGAAGAGTTCTATAGAAGGGAAATGGCTGGAAAAGAGAAATGGTTAACTTATCAAGAACTATTAGAAAATGTGAATGGAGAATATATAATGAAATCAAGAGAACAATTAATAAAGGAAGGACATAGTTCTCAATGGTTTGCCTATTTACAATTGTTGGAAAGATATAAAATGGATAAGAAAATGTATGATTTCGAAATAAGTAAATCTGATTTTGAAATATGTCTGTGTACTAATGATGAATGTATAATTGCGAAAATGTATAAACTTTTGTTAAAAATGGAAATGGAAGAAGAACAAGTAAAAGAGTGTATGGTAAAATGGGCAAAAAATTTCGGCTATAACATACAAATGGAACAATGGGAAAATATGTGGAAAAAAGGATTGAAATTTACATTATGCTATAATCTTAAAGAAAATTTCTATAAAATGATGTATTGTTGGTACATGACTCCAGAAAAGTTGTCGAAAATGTATAACAATGTTCCTAATGTTTGTTGGAAATGCAAACACCAAGTAGGATCATTTTATCATATGTGGTGGTTGTGTAAACAGGCGAAATCATTTTGGGCACAGATAGGTAGGATGATGCAAAAAATTTTAAAGATAAATATTCAATTAAAGCCAGAATTTTTTTTATTGGGTTTTATGGATAAACAATTAGAAAAGAAATCTGGAAGAATAATATTATATATGATTACGGCAGCAAGATTATTATATGCACAAAAGTGGAAAACGGAACTAACACCAACAATGGAAGAATGGGTATTGAAACTAATGGAATTAGTTGAGATGGATAAATTGACATGTTTACTTAGAGAAAAATCGATAGATACATTTCTTAAGGAATGGAAGCCTCTTTTGGACTTTTTGCGAAAAGACTACAATGAAATGATGATAATGGGATTTGACGATTAATTAAGATGCTTATGGAGGAAAGTGATTTTGTAATGTATTAAGAGACAGGTTTGATATATATTATATACATATAGCTGATCTGCGACAAATCGGAAGTCAAGATTTTTATTGTATTATTATGTTTTTGTTCTTTGAATTTGTTTTGTTTTGTTTTTTGAAATTTTGAATAAAAATTATTTTTTTTAAAAAAGAGAAAAAACCTAAATTGCATAATTTATTCTCATGATAAGATTTTTTTCTTATAGTGCAGTTTATCCATTTTTCACTTAAGGAAGGATGCAATACATGACATGTGAGGAACAAGCAAGGGATCTACAGCAACAGGGGATGAAGTCCTGGGGAAAGGATGCAGGGAAAATCAAAGCTCTGTCCCTTAGCCACCAACAGAAGCTTCCAGACCTCCCCTGAAATCAATAGCGTGGACTCAAGGTTTGTTACTGGCACATTTCTTACATTTGGGATGTTTAAAAAGATCATACTCAGCCTGCTCTATGAACCTTAGATACCTCAACTAACACTATGGAAGGATGTTTCTATGCCCTTGAATTGATATATTCACAAACCTAATCGGGGAATTCTGCTTTCAGGAATGGGGAACTATTTCAGACTGAGGGCCGCATTCTCATCTGGGCAAACCTCCAAGGGCCATATGCCAGAGGCAAAAGTGACAAATGTCAATTTCACCTTTGTACTGTAGGCTAGTTTCGACACACACTCGCACACCTCTGCCTTTCATCCAGGCAACCAAGAGGCATCATCAGAGTTCAAGGGCACAAAAGAAAACTTTTCTATTAAGGTGATTTTAGAGGCAGTCTAGTGATGAACTGGTTGTCACATTTTAATGGGAATTTATCATTTTTATGTAAAATACCAGGAGCACTACTTGGCCAAAAACCATTCCCCCAACTTCTATTTTATGGTAGAAACAGTTTAAGAGTCTTTCAATCAACACTCGAGAGTCATTCTCATTTAATGTCCCTACCTAGGCTCCTGCAGAGCAATTTAAAAAACATTCCGTCAATTTCCTCTCAAGAGCTCAATCGTCACATTTTAGATTTCCACAGACAGCAGCTCGTTTAAAGCTCCAGGATATCATTTTGTTAGATTCTTATTATTGTGAAAAAATCATCATCTAAAACAAGAGGGTCTATTGAGGAGGTCCTCAGAGCGTTTTTGGTTTTTTTAGAAAGGTATAGCTCACAAAGAAAGAGGCACCCACCACCACAAATAAAAATCAGAATAAAACTAGATGTTAACACAGAGACTCTAAAATATAGGTGGAAACTACATCTTTTCACTGCCATACCAGATTTTATTTTAATATTACCCTTTTCAAGTCATGTATCATATATGTAATCTAACCCAATCCTTAAGATGTTCGTGCTTTATTAGAACATGTTACTCTTAACCCAAGCATATCTCCAGTATAAACTATTTTCAGCTCTTAAAAGTGAGAATGCCGTAGGCAAGTTCAATGAGATGTCATGACTTTAGTAGCAAAAGCTACTAACATTTCATGCACAGCATGTGACTGAACCATGTAAGAAAGTGGCTCAGGTAGAGTTCACCTGGATAGAATACCATGTTGAGATCACATCACACGTATGAATATTATGAACAGAAGAGTCAGTACTTACTTTCTGCATGAGTGAATGAGAAACTGCAGAGCTCTCCAATGTAAACACCTAGAAGAAAAAGAAGGATGGAACATACTGACTTAAGTATTCTAAATGTCCAGACCTGTGGTTTTTTTTAAAAAAAAATGGCAGGGAGTATCTGTTTGAGCAATGGAGGGCCACATCAGTGGCTCACTCGGTGTCGTGAGCCCTGCTGGGAGGGGGTGGACAGACGAGAATGAAGCGGAGGAGAACTTAAGAATGGGATGTTTGAGCCAGTGAAGGGCCGAGCTGGGAGTGGGACCCAGAAGGCACCCCAGCTCTGGACTTGGACAGTTCAACCCCAGCAGCAGCTCCTGATACCCCTGTGGAGAGTCAACCTGACCAGCCGGTTGTTTCCCAGCCTGACTCTTCCCCTCTCCCTGTGCCTGCGTCGCCAGCAGGCAGCCCCCCTCCCTTGGAGGAGGAAGACAGGATGGTGATGGAGGCTCCGCCTTTGCCTCGCACCAGGAGGCAAATGTGGCAGGAGATTCAACAGACACAGTTGAGGCAGAGCCTTCACCTGCGAGCGCACTCCCAACAGTGACGGTTGAGACACGCAAGCAGAGTGCCCGTCCAGTCTTACTTAAGCCAAGGGGGGGGGGAGTAGTTGCTGAGTCAACGTCTTAATGCCACAAAGTAGTGGCTAGCTAGTCCTAGAGAGATGCTGAGTTCTGAGCAAGCTGTAGGTAGATTCATGGAGCACACTGAATCAAAACTGTCTCTTACTATAATAAAAGAAAAAACCACAGCCGTGTCCAAGTCTGACTTCCTCATGTTCAGGCAGGACACTTGGGAAACTCCTGAGGAATTATCCTTGATCGACTCCCTCCAACTGGTATATGCTCCTTGGCTAAGTGTGGTCTATGGCCTTGCTCCACTCTCTAAGGAGCCAATAAAAGGTCAAAAGCAGAACTGCTCTAGAAGCATCTTTCTGTCCACAGTCAGCCTTGGGCACGGCAAGCAGTTGTTTGTCTGGGCAAACTTCGTCCAACATCACCAAGCTTACTAAGCCTGCCTGTGAGCTTCTGAAAAGCAAGGGTGGTTCTTTATACTGGGGGCTTTCTGTGGCTTCTATATGACAGCAATCACAAAAACAAGAGAAATAATGGAAATCAAAATGGCAACTGGAAGTAGATGTAAGCCAATCTTCTCAATTGCATGAGCCTCAATTTATCAAGAGCTAAGGAATCAAGCCAGGAAGATCTCTGTACGTGTGTATATTCCAAATAGAAATGGTGAACATAGTCACAACTTATTTATGTCCATGCAAACTTGTAACAGGTTACACTGTTTAGATAATTGAAATCAAAACAGTAGTGTTCCAGTATCACTTACAAAAAAAATTAAGGAAATTTTGTATGGCAATTAACTGCACAAATAAGGAGCAATCCGTAGATGTATTCTCAAAATAAATAAATTAATATATAAACATTCACAAATACTGTTTGACTTGTCCCATTTCATTACATAATTTAGCAGAACCTAAGAGAGTGTTCATTAGAGCAGAATTAACAAAAGAGACACCATAGGGAAGGGTGTTTCAAGACAGGCAAAACTAACAAGGGATGACCATAAGCAAATGCAAGTATTTATGCTTTATTTCAGCTGGGGATGAGGACTAACAGATTAAGCCAAAGGCTTCTCCAAAAAGGTGGGTCTTTTGAAGAGAGAATCTGAAAGAAACAGAAAGGTAGCTGCACTGTTAGGTCTGGGAGTAAGAGGAAGCAAGAGGGGAGACTGGGTGGAGCAAGTTCAGTGTGCAGGAGAGTTGTGGAAGGTGTAGAACGCTAGGATAAATAGCATGTGACAGACTGTTTTTAAAGGAAAGCAAAGAAAATGAACAGATATAAAATAAAATATCTGGATGAAGTAATGGAAGAGTCAGCACATGCTAAAAATAGCAAACATTTCAAGCATAGGAGAAAAAAAAATCTGCACCTCTTCTGCTCCAAGATGGTGAGCCAGCACAGGAAGGAGGCTGCCATCACTGATGCTGAGGCAAACGCTGTTCGGCTTTAAAACCTTCAGAGAGAAAAAGACAAGCTGTCAGCAGTTTCCTCCTTTCCAGATGCAAAAGGTCATTGATGAACGACTACTGCATTTGCTGGTTCAAAATTACCGAGCATTGCGGCAACCCAAAAGCTGTCTAAATTCCCCATGTTTCAAGTAGAATTCATGACAAGGCAAAGGATGCATGTTTTATACTGAAAATGAAATGGACTGCCTTCAAGTCGATCCCGACTTATGGCGACCCTACGAAGAGGGTTTCCATGGTAAGCGGTATTCAGAGGAGAGTTACCATTGCCTTCCTCTGAGGCTGAGAGGCAGTGACTGGCCCAAGGTCACCCAGTGAGCTTCATGGCTGTGTGGGGATTCGAACCATGGACTCCCAGGTCGTAGTCCAACAATCTAACCACTACTCCACACTGGCTTTAGAGGGGTAAATATCTGTGAGAGGAATCCAGAAAATATTTGTAACTACAAATATCTACGAGGCCAATTTTAAAAACCACTTTTCTTTTTGGCACCAGAACTTGATCCATTTAGCAAAGTCTGGCCATAAAGTAACATGGATAATAATGCAGTTACTGAAAAAGTAAAAGCGTGCCCCTTCAGTCAATGTGCTTATCCTTTCAAAGAAACTGGTGAGAAGACCTCCTGGAATTCTGGGCTGGTAGTCCTCTATATGCTATTTGGCAATCCCACCATCATACCCTAGTGCAAGGATTGCCAACGTGGTGCCCCCTCAGATGTTTTAGACTACAACTCCCATCATCCCTGACCTGTGTCCAAGCTGGCTGGGGCTGATGGGAGTTGTAGTCCAACATCATCTGGAGGGCACCATGTCGGCTATCTGTGCCCCAATAGTTGAGGATAATTAGATCTTTCTTCTAGAAGACTCTTACATCCGGTGTTGACAAAATGCTGGTTCTGTGCAATCCATGCCTGGCAAATTTGGATCCAGTTTCAGTGTCACATTCTCCCTTCCCCGCATGTTAGACTGTTATGCAAAGACAGGAATGAAGCTTTTTACGTTGTTACAGAGCAAGAGATTTATTATAGCATCCGCTTGTGTGAGATAACGCCCACTTTCCCAGACAGATGAAATATAAGGTAATTCTAAATAAGACTGAACAATGGGACTATGGAATTTTATTAACAGGTCACCATATTTCAGTCATTAGGAGCTGGGGATAATATAGCACATAGAGACTTGGAAGATTTACTTGGGAGACTTGGGAGGAAGATTTACTTGGGAGACTTGGGAGGAAGATTTACTTCAAGTCCAGAGGTCAGGGTAACCAGATGGAACCCAAGGACAAACTTCACTGATGGGCTCCCTGATCAAATGGGCTGTTTTTGGTCTAACTGGAAAATTTAACCTCTAACTTACCAAAACAGAGGATCTTATACTTTGAGTTAAGTTATATTCAAAACATTTAGTAAAATTATATATATATTTAAACATTCTCCTTGTTTCTGGTAGATTTTTATTTGCATTGCCTAGAGGTTTCAACATCTCTTGCAGAGTCTGAAGATAGCCCTGGTAAGACCTTTAGTCACAGGTGGGCAACCTGCAGCTCCATCTCCAGAAGCTGCCCCATGAGAGTTCCTGCCTTCCTTTTCATTTTGCCCTTATTCATCCTGGTGTTTAAAAGTGTTTTGTTCCCTTCACCTCACTTGCTATGTAATTTCAGAACAACTGGATGACACAGTATTTTATTTAATAAAAATAATTCAGGATTTTTTTTTGTTTATTTTTTTCCTGGTTGCATGCTTGGAGAAAAGACGTTTTCCTCCGTTTTAAAAACAAACTGGTGGACTTCTGCTCTCTATGTGCATGTCTGTAGCACACTAAAGTCAGAAAAGTATTACTTTCACTTGCTTTCCAGAACAGTATTGGTCCATTGTACTAAAAATAGTATTGAACTCCCTGCCTGCAGGGATGCATCAGATGTCACTGGTGGATTAATTCCACTGCCAACTTAAATACACACCTGTCTACCCAGGCCTTTGGGACTCCATGATACCAGTTTGCCAAGTACTTTGCACCATGTTTGACTGTATTATGCTGGTGAGAAATCGTTTTTATCCACTGCTGGATTTTGGATTGTATTTGGTCATAGTTTTGTATTTGTGGTTTTTAACTGTATTTGCTTAAAGTCTGTTACTGTACTTTACTATTTGGGGGGGGGGCAAACAAACCACTTAGTGATTTTTATTAAGTATAGTAATTAAAATAATAAATAAGAACATATTTAACTGAGAGTAACCCTATCAAACCCAGTGACGCTTATGTCTGAGTAAAGCTGCCTGGGATTATGCATTCCAGTCTGAAGTAGCCATAGTGAAAACTGAAACAGGGCAGTCCTTCTGGATGAGTTAACCCGGAACATTTTTGTCTCCTCCTCTGTTCACTGCCAGCATACACCCCCCCCCAAAAAAACCCCTCAGATTACCCATGAGGAAATGTAGACCTCAACAGAAAAAAAAGGTCTCCCACCCTGCCCTAAATAGACCCAGATAAGCAACAAACTACTGTGGGCTTTGTGAGCCACATCTCTTCTAGTAAGCTGAAAAAAAGCAGATGTGTGCACACGCATGCATCCCGTACAGTGATGCCTCCTGGTGTGCAGAGATTGAGGAAGGAAGACAGCCTATTGGATTTTGGTGATCTTACTCACTTTCTGCAGTGCTTGTAAATATTGGGCTGTTCGATTCCGATCATTGAGTTCTCCAAACCGTGGCCTATTCCACAGCAGGTGGGCCTGACACTTACACACAGGACTCTCCACATGGATATCAGTTTTGGCTTCTTCATTTCTAAAACGTTTGGATGAATAGGAGCAAATTAGTGGTGTGTTTAGTCCAAATAATTTTTACACTGTGTGTTCTGAAACAATGAAACTATGTAACAAAAGACCAGCCTCACTTCTATAGAAAGTCTTCTACAAAAAAAAGGCCTAGGCATGCCCACATATCCACAGGCATCAAAATCTGCATCATTCAGCATCCACAGGTGGCCCTTCCCCTCCCCTCCCCAAGAACTCAGAAAATTAACTAAGGTGCATGAACGGTCACTTCTGGCTATCTGATAGAAGCATTTGAATTTTCCTCTAGTTAATTCTATGTGTTATTTTCTTTCACAATACAATTTCCCATTTCTGAATCTCTCTCTGCTTGGCGATAAATGTATTTAATTGGAACTCTGGGGTGAATAAGTTCTTTTGCATAGCATGGGTCAGTTTTACCCATCGCACCTGAATGCACGCACTAACTTGAGTTTAAGCTTTTTACAGGTCCCGTAAAAAGACCTTTCTCCGTAAGTGCAAACATAAGTCTGAACTGTCTGCATATTAGGCTAAGGGTTAAAAAAACCCACAGATCTTGTCAGCCCACTGCAGACTATGTAACAAAGGGTGCCTTGCAGCCTGTCCTACATTGCAGGGTGAAAGGTACTTGAATCCATTTGTCACAAGAACTAAAGGATGTTTATGTCTGCTGTGTATTCAATGAGTTAATCAAATATTTACATCAGTGTTCTGTCTGAATTGTCTTTACTCCGTTGATAAAGAAGCATGTTCAGTGCTGGGATAGTTGGAGATCTGCTCTGGACCTTTAATGCCAGGACAGAATCAGACCAGATAGTCATACGTTGCTCTTTACACCCAAGGAAACATCAGCGCCAAAGGGCCAGGATAAACCACAGCCTCTAATGCCAGGAAAGAGGAGAAGCAGTTAAACTATCCTGTTTTCCCCAGACATAAAGAACACGATGGGACTATGCCTTTGAATCTCCTGGTTATGAACGGCTACTGTTTGCAAGGGTTCAAGGAGGACTTGTGAGGAGCAATAAACTTTCTTGACTGATATTCTGAGAAAAGCAAACACTCAACACTGATGAAAGTAAGCTCACTCATTCATCTAAAAATGGCACAACATTCTAGAAATTTATCTTGATAGTCCTGCCACTCTGGAAGTCCACAGCAAGGGGACATTTAGAAGTTACACCAGGAAGACACTTTTTTGTGGGTCTGCACCATCGGTTGTTGCAAAGTTTATAGATCCATCACCATGTAGGAGGGGCCAATTCCCATGCAATTGTTGTCTGGCCAGGTGGTAGGACCAGCACAATTAGCCTTATATCCACACAGCAGATTTCAAAATATTACAGCATCACTGTAGGGTGAATCCACAGAAAATCAGATGGCAAACAAGCTCCTCTTGTAATGTTTAGGTCCTCCATTTGGTTTTAGTATTCAATTCAAGAGACCAAGGAGAAATGCAGAAGCAGCCATGGCTCTCAAAGCAAGAGGCAGGTTTTTCTGAAAAGCAAGAGCAAGTTACTAGGAGTGGCCTCAGTGCCAGCTTTGTTCCACTCAGCCAACTGTACTTGAACAAGTCAAGAGGTAGAAGGCGATGTGGTGCTCTACTATCCGTGGTGGCTGCAGTTGCCATATTAACAGACACTTGTTTTTGTTGCTGCTGCTGGTTCTGTCCCTTGTAAATATCAAACCGTTCTCTGACCTCAAGTACCCCAAAATCTCTTTCTAGAAAAGCAATGCAAACCACAAGCAGTTGTCACTTTGTCTTTTGTTAACATTGGTGAATCTTGACAAAGTTTCTTTTTAACAAACTGAGAATGAATTGTGAAACAGCAGCAGATATTTTAAAAATCTATTATATATACATGTGCTGTAAGATTGTGAACGGCAAGTAATTCCACTGAACTGCTCTGCTGTCTGCCATAGCTTCTGTTACCAAGTAGTCTTATTTTTAATACTTCATACTATGTTTGTAATTGTGGTCGGTTGACTGAAAATAAAGACTGACTTAACTACATGTGCTCAAAATATAACCTCCATTCATTGCGGACACAGGATTTCTGGATAATTGTCTCAGATAATGACCCTCCCCAACTTATGCTGAGAAAACAAACCATCCCAGCCTCTTTGTTTGACCATCAGTTTCTTTTTCTTCCTCACATCTTCAATTACCTGCCTTTTTGAAGCTTATACCACACAGAGTAATCATCATGAAAGGCGGTCAGGTCCACGCTCTGGCCCTGGAGAACAAGTTCTTCGTTTGGAAGGAAATACACACACTGCATCCAATGATCTCTCCACTGAAAAGGTTTAAACAAGAGGGGAAGTGGGTGGACACTCAGCAATTCAAAGTGAACAAGAGCAAAAAAAATACGGATTATTTCAGCAAGTTGTGTGTGCAAAGTGCACATGCACATACTCCATTTCAGAGCAGTGACAATTTGACAACATGTGTGCAAAACAGCTGTTCAGCATTCATGCTAAAGTAGTAAAGTAACTGTCATGCGTAGGGGTGTCTGTGCGAGTGTGTAGGGAAGGCTTGAAAATACTTGGGAATATAGGAAGCTGCCTTATATCGAGTCACACCATTGTTCTAGCTAGGTCAGTATTGTCTACAGTGACTGGCAGCAGCTCTCCAGGATTTCAGGCAGGGTTCATTCCCAGCCGTACTTGGAGATGCTGGGGATTGAACCTGGGGCCTTCTGTACGCAAAGCAGACACTCTACAACTGAGCAACGGCTTCGGATTTTTATGCATTTGGCCCACACAAACACATCAGACCCTCTGGAAGGATCCCTGTCTGTGAGAACCAAGTCACGTATAATGGCACGGATGTGACACAAGTATGCAAAAGGTACCCATTGATTCATATAATGGGAGAAAGTAAAGGAGTGCAATAAAGAATACTGTTTGGGGAAAGTAAAGCTGTTTGCTGCCCATGGCAGGTTCAGTGACTCTAGCCAATGAGAATCCAGCTTTCTCCTACCTAAACGGCCCCATCCTGGGTTACTCTTGACTGAGCTGTAATGCTGGATACTGGCTGTTTTACAGTATGGTGATGAGGAAATATTGACCTTAACATGCTCTCTCTTACTGTCTAAAGGATGCATGGAGCTATCATACCATCCTTCTACCTTTTTTTTCTATTTTAAAAAACATGTATCATTTTGCCATCACATTTTTACATTCAGTTCTATAACCACAGAAGTACCAAAAAGGTAATTATTTTAGTGAAAGTAGGAATTCCTGACAGCGTATCAGATATTGCCTACTCTTGACAGATTCTCCAACACCAATGGAATCCTACACTTACTACTGCAATCATGGATTGCACTTTATTTTTGTACATCTCACTCCATGGCACTAAGTTATAACAACTAGGAACCTGTAAGGAGGCATTATACTTAGAAATTATTATCAAAAATTAGACAAGTTTGGGAGAGCTAATTTACTTCTGAAGGTTTAACACAGGTCTTTAGTTTCTACTGACCTTCTTTAAAGATGCAGCATTATTGAATTATGGTCCAACTAGGTTGCAACATTCAATATGCAAAAAACATTCCCAAAACATATCCATGCAGACTTCTGTGCAGCTGGTGGCTTATGTCAATTAGGCCACTGGCCTCCAAATATGCTCTGAGCACATATCCATACAATACCCACCTATGCCTATCATGGTAGCAATGTATGCACAGGGGCTGGTGGCCGACATCAAATGAGGCAGCTGCATGGAACTCCACATGGGCACAGCGTCATTCCCACCTCCATTGGTACACGTCCAGAGTCACATTGAACTCTGGAAATGACACATTTCACAGAGAGCTACACAAATTTAAGATCTGTCTGCATATAAGGTTTTAGTTCAATATGCCAGTATTAAAATGTTAGCAAGGCAACAGAATTTACAAGAGTCTCAGTATATTACCGGGATATCTTCGGAGGTGGGTTGTACCCAGTATGGGGCCATCGTACATTTTATTGACCCAGCAGGGTCCATGTCAATATCCCACCAGGAAAGAACCACTTGGGCTTTGCCGGATTTTATGGGCTCCAGCCGCACCGTGTAGTAGGCAGAGGCTCTGCTTACTGGCTTACTGAAATCTACACTGTGGAAAATAATGAAATGCAATCAGTTCATTTTAAACAACATTTTTGTTTGTTTATTATTTACTTATTATTACATTTATATCCCATCTTTTTCTCCACGGAACTGAAGGTGGCATTCAGACATGGTTCTCCTCCTCCTAATTTTATCCTCAAAACAGCCCTATGAAGTTGGTTAGGCTGAGACACAGTGACTGGCCCAAGGTCACCTTCATGGCCGAGAGGTAATTTGAACCCTGGTCTCCCAGGTCCCATTCCAACACTCTAGTCGCTACGCTACACTGGTTCTTGTTTGGGCTGTTCGCCAGACATCCTAACCCAAACCACAGATGTGCACACACAGCACAATTGATAAATATGTTGAGGAAGGCTGGCCTTGACCTTCCTCAGGGAAAGGCCTGAATCCCACTTAATCAATGCTTATCTCATTTAAAGCTAATAATAATAATAATAATGCTTGCAGTAGCTTGATCTAGAAGCAAGAGGAAATGGGTAAAATGCACAAAGTGCCAATGTGTCCCCGGAACGTAGAAGTGGTTAAGGGAAAGATTTGTAATATCAAAGAAACATGTACTCAGAACTAGAAATATCAGGAGATACGGGAAATGTGATCGTGACTTGTGCCCTAACCCGTATATGAAGACCCCACCTAATTGCATAACATTGCATCCTTATATGGTAATCAATATGCTTGCATGCCATGCCTATACAACATGTGTGTAACCACGCCTCAGGCAGAAAGACTTCCTTTTGGGGTCAGGGAAATGTCACTGGGTATTCTCTCCTCATGGTCATCAGTCTTTTCTTTTTATTGCAATAAACATCTGTCTAATCGACAGTTTCTCCTAAATTCATTGTGAAGAGTTTTCCTTTGACATCAACGAGACCAAACAGAGCTTCTTTAAAAATGGTAAAAACTGAGATTACATCTTACAGTTTTCACCAAGAGCAGCAGCTGGCATCACTGAAACATCACCATGCATCAAAGTGTTCAGCAACATCTCACCCACAACTTCACATACTATCAACCATTTGATCCTAGGAGTTTACTACTTTACTCTCAAATGCATTTCATGTATCTACTATAAACACATGGATGCACGTGTGCACAAGGGAAAAAACCCTGGCTAACAGGTTTGAACTGAATTGTTTCAGGAGCAATTCAAAGTGCAAGTATTAACCTTTAAAGGCCTAAATAAGGGGTGGAGAACTTGTAGTCCTCTAGATGTTCTAGAGACTCCAACCCCAT
Source organism: Rhineura floridana (assembly GCF_030035675.1). NCBI lineage: Eukaryota > Metazoa > Chordata > Lepidosauria > Squamata > Rhineuridae > Rhineura > Rhineura floridana. The sequence goes on along the minus strand of NC_084492.1, from coordinate 10,446,702 downwards.
CAGCCACAGCTAGCACAGTCAATGTTTATGGGAGTTGTAGTCCAGCAACATCTGGAGGGCCATAGGTTCCCATCCCTGTCCTAAATGGGTATCTGACGGACCATTTTCTCCCATATTAACCTGTCCAATTGTTAAGATCTTTCATGGAGGAGACCTGGTTCTGAGGGTCCTTACTTGCAGAGATGAGTCCATCTCACCTGTGGAACTCTCCCACAATTCATTCATTGATCATCCAATCTGATGGTTTTTAGGCCACCAAGTAAAAACATTTCTATTTTCCTTTGCTTTTAAAGCTCTCCAGCATGGCTTTGATTTTACTGCAACTTGGAATTTTCTGAAGGCTATATTTTATTATATTAGTTATGATTTTATGATTCATTATTTTTAAATATTTTTAAGCCACCTTGAGAATCAAAGATTTAAGGGCAGGTTTAAATACATACATACAAAGCAGCACTCACCTGAACATTGTGACAACTTCGCTGAGAGCCACAAAGTCACACAAGGGCACCTGATTTAGTTGTATATCATAGACTGAAGGAGCCCCAGGACAGTTCTCCATTTCTGGTGGAGAGACAATAATCTTCTCGCCATCTTCTGCTTGAATATGAACAGGAAATAGCTTGTTCCAGGACCACATTCTTTTGGACTCCACTAACTGGGCATACACAGTTGCCCTGTGAGGCACTGCCTCGCATCCCTCCTGACCATATAAAAACAAAGAGTAAAGAAATTGAGCTGGGCTAACTAAATGCCGTCTGAGAAAAGCAGGTTGGGAGATGTGATCTTCTTGGAAAAGACAGACTGCATATAAAACTGGGCTTGAGGGAGTAAATACGAGGCCCACTCCTCTGACCCCTTGAACCTTCTCTTTACCTGTATTCCTATCTACCTCGCAGCTGGATCCCATGGTGATTACTTGGAAGTAATTCACGATGAGTTCAATGAGACTTACCCCTAAGTAAGTCCTTATATCCTTACTATAATTTGTTTCTTTGTGCTGACATGCTGGTCCCCAAAACTGACAACTTTTTCAAAGCTAGTTGTTTTTTAAGTCACGTGCAACCAACATACGTACATGCTACGACAGGTCTATCATAAATTTTGAAGACAATTTTGAACATTTTCTGTATAACTTAACAGTAACAAAACTGATAATAAAAAAGAAAATGATTGTCTATCATAAATCTGGAAGTTTGAGTGAATAAAACTTCTATTACAGGACAAGGTCACAGAATTTATCACTTCACTACAGCTCATTCCTTACCTGTACAAGGTATCTGTGCGCATGCTCGTAAGATGGTAAAGCCCCTTCTCCTATCAATTCAGTATCAAACAGCTCTGTTATCAGAATGTTTGCACGACACTGCATGTCTCCATCTAGGATGCATAATGCAATACAAATACGAGTGATCACCTTTGTTGGGTTTCTTTTCCCTTTTTTTTTTTTAAAAAAAAGGCTGCTGTGAGCAGATCCAGTGCTCATCTTAAAACAATCACCCTGTTGGATTATTTAAGGAATCATACCGTTGAAGTGGAACCCTGGCTGGAACTTTCACACCAAATTTTCGCAGTTTGACTTGCAAGCACATAGTAAACACACAGCTTTGAAGGGATGCTGCAAATAACCAATTGCCTTCAATCACCAGGAAGCAGACTTTGGGAATGGTCCGAACACTTCTCTTCCATGTAGATGTCCTTTTTGTTCTTACTTCTCAATCCCCCTCTCCTCCCCAAACAATGAAAAGCCAAAATTGGAGAAAGGCAGGCTTGTTGAACTCTATTCCCCCAAAATTTCAAAGTCAGTCCAAGGAGAAGGAAGGCATGCCAAACTCCAAGTTTCTCACATCATTTTCACTCTGGAGAAAATGTCCTCAGAGGCTAAAAAGTGGAGTCTGGATACAAGGAACACAAGCTCAGCTAGGAAGCAGACAGGATAACTTTGGGCAAGCCAATTGCTCTTGGGGTTACACAAAGTATTAAACAGCCACCTACAATGATAGTGTAGTGGCTGCTTCTTTCTCTCTCTCTGTGTGAGAGTGTGTGAGAGTGTGAGCGAGGGAGAGAGAGAGGGAGAGAGAGAGACTTCTCAGTGATAACACCCCACTTGTAAAATTCTGTCTCCAGGGAGGTTTACCTAGAACCAATACTGTTATTGTTCTGATACCAGCCTTATTCTCCCAAGGTTTTAAAATGAATTTGCTCTTAGCTGTTATGATTTTATGTATTTTCTCAGATTGCATTTTTTCTATGGTAATTCTTTTACTACACTGTGTTTTATGTAAACCAGCCCAGAAACATGTCTGAAGAATACTATACACATTTTTAAAAATAAAACAATCGACTCTTTTGTTCAATGCAGCACAAGACTATAGCCCACATTAATCTCACCAGGCCCCACTGTGACTTCAGTAGAGTGCTTGTTGATGATCTTTATCTTGTCACTAAAGCCGTTTCTTTCCACTATCTTCACAGCTGTATTGGCCATAGGCTTGAAGACCTACAATATAACAGTCTTCAGCATTTATACAATTCATTTCAAACGTTCAAAACACTTCACATGTTATCTCATTCATCCTTAAAAAAGCATAGGCTACTATTATCATTAAAACAAGTGGGAGGCCAACATCAAATTCTGGGGGAGGGGAGAGAGAATTACAGGAAGATGCCTTATCTCGAGTCTGACCATTCATCCATCCAGCTCAGTGTTATCTGCACCAGGAATGGGAAACCTCGATCCCACAGGCCAAATTTGGCCCACCAGGCTATTTTCCAAAAACCATGCCCACCCACCCAGCACCTGACATCCTGTGTGATGGCAGGCAGAGACATAGCTGGATCGGCTACTTGTACAGCAGGACAGAACTCCCTGTGCCTTGGCTGAAGTGCAGGGAACTCAGCCTTGCTTCATCGCTACTTCTTCCCACCCCTGTGGGCCAACTTTGACTTGTGGGAAGGACCAGTCACCTGTCAATCATCTGAAATCATTGTCTTCCTGCATGAAAGGTCTGATCACTTAGACTGCAATTCTATACACACTTCTGGGAGCAAGCCTAATTGTGGGGTTTACAGCATAGGACTGCTTTGTTAATTCCCAGTTTCAGATCCAAAACATACAAAACTTGGATGGAATTTTGCATTGATCTGGGCAACAAGAATAAATTGAGACTCTAATAAGAGCCAAGAGTCTGCTCTTTAGGAAAGACTGAGAAATCTAACTTTGCATTCTCAAAGACACAGATGAGACCTCCAATGAAACACAAACCTTCTGGCCATATTAAAATGTGTACCTAATTAAGGTGTGAAATCTGGCAAAACAAGACTGCCTTCCACTTCCAAAGCTGCCAGAAATGTACTGTTTCTTGCCAAAATGTAAATGTCAAACTAAAGGTGGGGAAAAAAACCAGATGACTACAGACCACTGGTGAACAAAAGGTCTGCTTTCATTCATCAGTGGCTTAATATAAATACCAAGCAAAAAAAAATACAAACAAACCCAGATTAGAACTAAAGTACTAAACTTTGTTTCACTATTACTCCTAACAAATGTTTAATATTAACAGACATGCTAAGACACCAATCACAGAGTTGAATCCAGACCTAGTCATGCTTAAACAAACTAAAATCAATGGGACTTGTTTAAATCCCATTGATTTCAATGGGTCTATTCCAAGCATGACTGGTCTAGTTCCTACCTGAAGACGATGGGGAAGGGAAACCTGTGGTTCTGCAGATGCTGCTGGACTACAACTCCAATCATTCCTGACCACTGGTCATCTTTGCTGGGGCTGCTGGGAAGCATCCAACAATATCTAGAGGATCACAGATTTCCCACCCCCAATATAGACTGAAACCAGGTCCACATATGCTTCAGAATAAAATTGTAGAATGACTGTACAATTTCACACTGCACACTTTTGTTTTTAAAGAAACTCACTGCAAACAGAAAAGCAGCATTGCAGGAAAAGCAATGGGTTATAACCTTTTTCCATGTGATGCTCATTTTCTATTTGTAGAAATGTTTTTTAATCTGGAAGAACATGCAAAAACCGTGTAGTCCAGACACACACCCCTGTAATCAGAAGTAGTGCAATCTATTCTACCGGAGGCACACACATATCTCCTGCATGTGCAAACACTTTCCCATTAACTTCAACGTAAAGGGCAGCTCTGTGCATGCAGCCACAGATGTCCCCACAACTGCACTGAATAGGAAAGCAATTGCACAAAGCTCATATATACACATGCAAAAGAGCCTTGGCCAGGGATGCCCTTTCTCTATTATATAAACCCTTGAGAGGCCAGACTTATACCACTGATTTTGTAGAAGAAAACTGTGCTTGTCACAGGATGAGAGGCCACTTTACAGTGGCAGCAAGGAGCACCAATGTTGACCTGGGCATCAGTACTGGGGAGTGCTTAACCTTTTCCTCTGGCACCATTTTCTAAGTTTAAATCCCCTCCTTCTAAAACTGCTACTAAACCTGCAGTGAAAAATTTAAGGGTACCTGCAAGTTGCCTATATCCCACCCCACCCTCATCCTGCCCCGCAGGAGCTTTGGAGGAGAAATTTAGATTGGGAAAACAGTGTGAGGGAGAAGAGCTGAAAGACCTCCTCCCTCATCACCACTGTTCCACTCAAAGACAGCGCTGCCTGTGGCTGCTTTAAAATGGAAGGGGGGGAATCTCATGGGGGACTCAGATTAAAGGTCTCCTGCATCTCACTGCTTTGACAAATTTTAAACACACAAGATGTAATCCTAAATATACTTAGGAGTAAATCTGAATAACTCGGAAAGACCAACTTATGAAGAGGCACGTGTAGGATTGTGCAGACAAAAGACAACTCCCACCAGTTTCAAACTGGAGACTATCTAGTTAAGAACATAAGAACATAAGAAGAGCCTGCTGGATCAGGCCAGTGGCCCAGCTAGTCCAGCATCCTGTTCTCACAGTGGCCAACCAGGTGCCTGGGGGAAGCCCACAAGCAGGACCACTGGTTTTCAGAAGCATGCTGCCTCTGACTATGGAGGCAGAGCACAGCCATGATAGCAAGTAGCCATTGATAGCCTTATCCTGAATGAATTTGTCTGATCTTCTTTGCCAGCCATCCAAGTTGGTGGCCATCACAGCCTCTTGTGAGAGCGAACTGCATAGTTTAACTATGCGCTGTGTGAAGAACTTTCTTTAGTTCAAGCAGCAGATGCTATCCCATGCGTAGTGTCTACCTGAGCTACCTGTCTACCTCAGGTAGCGGACACTATCCCAGACATTTCTTTTCCAGGAGGGAAGGGCTTCCAAAGATCCATAGCTGTTGGCAGTTTAAGTAGTACAGGCTGACTAGATGCATATCCAGACTTTTATATGACATTCTTTCCTCCCTACTAGAGCAAGAGTCACACCCCTGGTGAACTGGAAGTCACTGTTCTTTGTCAAGATCACTGAACAATCTAGAGCTAAATACAGTGCAGTGGGGCACCTCTTTGAAGACTAAGAGTGCCACCCTAACCACGTCTGCTCAGAAGTAAGCCCTATGAATTCAGTGGAGCTTATTCCCAGGTTAACCAGAGTTACGACTGCAATCTAAGGCATCACAATGCAAGTTCATGAGCTTATAGAGCAATGTTCTGCATTTCAAGCCTGAACGGCAGCTTGGTCTCTTCACCCACTTCCAAAGGGTGGGAAATGCAAAACAGATTGGAATGCACCATCTGAAGTGAAGTTTCTCGAATACTGTACTAGGCTTTACTAGTAATAAGGAAAGCAATGTTTCAATAAACGTTTCAGGAACAAAAGAGAGCCAAAATGAAAGCACAGGTGGCTAATACACCAAACACACAGATCAAAGCGATTTAGGTTTCATTCACACACCATTTTGCTTACAAATCCATTTTAAAGGATATTCTTCCTTCAGGAAAGGTAGATGGAGAGAGGGGAGCGGTGATACTCACCTCAACACCATAGCAGAAATCAGCCCCTGCTGTAGCCGCCATCATGGACAAGAGTCCAGTGCCAGTCCCAATGTCTAGGACAATGGCGGTCTCCCCTCTTTCCTTCACTCTGCCCACTGCGGCACGGATACCCTGAAAATACTTGGCATTCTGTTGAGAAAGACACACATCACAATTACTTCAACATGACCCTTGTTTGTTCAACTATGAGACACATGCCGTCTAAGCTTAATATACCTGCAGGCATATAAACATCAATCAAATAATAGTGGATTAAAAGGCATTATCTTTTCAATGGATGATTGACATGCAACTCCAGAGAAATTTATCTGTAATGCACTTAGAAGGCCGATAAATTCAGTGCAACTCCCATGATAAAAGTCTGTAAACATGAAAGGAAGAAAGCTAAATACAAAGAACAGAAAAACTGATGGAGCCTCAGAAACGTTAAGACCGACTGATATTCCCATTGCACTCTCTCCTGATTCCCTTTAAACCTTTCATCCTAAAGAAAAGCTTTAAACCCTCTAAATATTGGAAGAAACAGCAGCAGAGAGTTGGGATGCTTTGCTTTAAGTGGATGGTTAGTTGTCCTGTTGTTTTTTTAACCAGTGAAATCTACTGAGGATTTTTCATCCCAATCCTGCCAACTTCTACAGAGGTATTTTCAAATAAAGACACACCTGGCAGTTTTCAAGGGTTTACAGCCAGATGGACAAAATTCCCTCCAGGAAGTAAAGGCTGACAGGCCTTTTTATGTCTACCATCATATCACCTTCTTAAAAAAATAATTAAAGAAAGCAGTTACAAAAAAACCTGGTGAAATGCTGAACATATCCCTGAGCTTTAGCAAGATTTAATTTTGAAATTAAAACATCACCCAGGGTGACTTTGTAGAATACTTAATCTTGCCATCTGAACAGGCATTTTACTGAAGAAAAAACAGGCTACAAATGTCACAGAAGCTCTTGATAAACAGATGGACTCTAGATCACAGTGTTCATCATCAAAATGCACCCATTACGAGACAGGATCCAAGGGAAATTGAGTCAACGAACTAATGCATTTTAAAGTAATTTATGCTTTGTTCCTCCAAATTTAGAAACAAAAGTATACAGCATTCTACTAACATCCAAATGAACTACTGGACATTTGCTACATGAGTTTGTTCTGCATATAAGGATTCAAATTTTTGCTCAATTAACTAAACAAATAACCTTAAAAAGCCAACCTCAAAGCATTTGTTTTTTGTATTTGTAAAAAAAGTACACAACTGAATTTCTCTCTTCAAAAAAAAATGGAATAGCTGGCAAGATTGAACTGTACAAGATAAATCTCAAGTGGCTATCAGAGTAACAAGCCTACAAAAACATAGCTGAAAAACCACTGACTCATTAAAGCCAAATGGTATGTTTTTCCTGAAACAAGTACAGACCCACGAGGACTGTGTGTCACAGAAAAAAGGTCTCTGTGGTTGCTGATACTGAAGGATGTGAAATGAAGTTAAGGCAATCATGGAATGGAAGCTAATGAAGCAATATTCAGAAATTCAACATTCAACTTTTTTAAAAAAAATACTCACTCGGTCTTTGTCATTCAACATGTCAGCATAACATGACCTGTCAAAAACAGTTCAGACAAAAAAGTTATCAAAGAGGATTAGCGCTACTATTAAAATATTCAACCAGAAAAGTGTGATACAGTCAAGAGGATGTCATATACTCTTGTGGGTTGAACAGATGGTGGGTCAACCATTTAAAAGTTATTACCAGCTAACCTGAGGATGAAGCTTAACTGCTAAGCAGGAAACTAAATGAGGATGAAATCCTATAGACACTTGCTTTGGAGTAAGTCCCATTGCAATCAGTGGGATTTACTGCTGAATACACATTTATTATTATTATTTATTTATTAAATTTATATCCTGTCCTTTCTCCCAGAAGGAGCCCGGAGCAGTAAACAAAACTACTACAAGCACTTTAAAACATTTTAAAAACAAAATACTGTAAAGCATATCAAAACAAAACATCTTAAAAACATATTTTAAAAAACAACAACGTTAAAAACATCTTAAAAAGCAATTCCAGCAGAGATGCAGACTGGGATAAGGTCTCTACTTAAAAGCCTTGTTGAAAGAGGAAGTTCTTCAGTAGGCACCCAAAAGATAACATGGCACCTATCTAATTTTTAAGGGGAGTGAATTCTAAAAGGGCCGGTGCCACAACATATGCATAGGACTAAGGTGCAAGATCCACAATATGTTTGGTTGTTGCTATATACTTCTAAGATGTTATGATCTTCTTCAGATCTTTTCCACAGACTGCATATAGTTAAAGCCCAGGACTGCAAGTCTGGAGCTTCTGAATATGATAAAGGAGACAGTTTTAGGGTATAGTACATGGGATCTTGCAAGAAGCTCAGTTTTAGAACACAAACTCTGTTTTTAAAACTGATGGCGAAATAATACCTTTATAAGAACTAATTCGAACTGCAGTACAATAGAAGAAATCAAAGAAAGAATAAAAATATAATTTAAAATGAATATGAATATTTAATGCAATGGATGTGCCGTCTCCCGTCTTCAACCACAAATCAACAGACACATCATGGACTACCTGAATTAAACTCACAGACCATCATTTGGGAACCCCAGCACTAACCAGTACATGGCTTGTCATAATACTGTGTGAAATAATACCTTGCAATTTCCTGGTGATAATCATAGTTCTCATCTTCCTCCAACCACTCCACTGCTCCAGTGGTTGGATTGGCTCTTCCACAGAAAACTTTCATGATTTCCTGGCTTTGTTATTGGTTTTTTAAAAGAAAGCTGTTATTCAGATGCTCTCCAGCTTTTGATTCATAATCAGAAACCTATTGCAAAAGAAGTTATCATGTAGAAAGTTACGTGCACAACAATCTATGAAGAGCCTGCCATTTTTATGTTGGCCAGGCATTTGTACAATGAGGTAAATCATTTTTAGGTGCAGTTTTATTAACATTATTTGCTGTTGAACTGTTGCTGCTATGCCATTAGCCAGTCATTTTAATGATATTTTTACTGTTTCTATGGCCTTTTAGATTTTATTGTGTATATAGTTGCACACAGCCAGGTTATTTTGTATGAACTGGCAGTATATAAATACTTTTATAAATACATGAATGATGCATGATTTTGTATAATCATTTTCTAATGGTTGTTAGATATCCTGAGCTCCAGATTAGAGGAAGGGCAAGATATACAAATCTTGAATAAAATAAAAACTTTGCAGTTCTGCTGTTAAGAAAACTAAGCCTTGAATGTCTCTGCCATAGGAATCTACTGTAAGCCAATAATAAGAACATGCACATGAGGTTAACAGCTGCATTTACAGAGTAGTATGCACATATATGCTGCAAACAAATGCTCCTGATTGCCATGTAAAGATCTACCCTTTAACAAACAGCACACAGTAACAGTCACCAAGTCGCTGCTGTGCAGTCAAGGCAAACAGGCCAGATTCAAGTCAACATTTTCCTTCAATCAACCAGTTCCTGCTATCTTATCCCAAATAGTCTCTCAGCTAGCTCTGCACTTTGGGGGCTGGTGCAGGCAGGTCTGAAATCTGGTATCTTGTACCTTTTCCATGTTTAGACACACATTCTTTTACTAGTTAATTACTTTTTTGAACTACAACTGCCATCAGCCCCAGCCAGCATGGCCACTGGATTGGGCTGATGGGAGTTGTAGTTCAAAAAAGTAACTTTTCCAAGCTCTGTTAATAACAGCAGTGTTTTTTGGACATCCTACAACAATCAATGTTATAAAAGCATACAAATCTCGAGGGGGGGTTACTTTGCTGCAACAAAAAACCTGAAGAGTCTTTGTCATTAAGGTGCTAAAAGACTCTTGTAATATTAATACACACCATAGCCACAAACACTATCCTGGTCCAGTTATCCTTTCTCTAGCCTATCTCCCAGGGTTCTTTGGGGGATACAACTGGGGAGGGTAGGAAGGAACATGTTCTTGGAAGAAGGGTGGGATAAAAATGTAAAATCTTCAGGACACTGGATGCCACAACAAAACTGTTTCCAAAAAGGCTAGAATGACTTTCTGGCACAAAACTCTGCATATGCTCTGAAACACCTTGGGTGATATTCAGTGCTAGTCTTACTCAGAGTACACCCCTTGAAGTTAACATGCACAATTAACTCAGATTCATTCATTTCAATGAGCTTACTTAAGAGCACTAATTAGTTGAATACAACCCCTTGTCCTTATGTTCTGTGAGGAGAGGACTTCTTTCCTCGGGGGAGGGACTCTGCATTCACTCATAACCACTTCAGTCTTTAGTTTCATTTTTCAACCGGGGGAGGGGGAGAAGAGAGCGACTTTTTAATCTGTGGGGAACTCTGCACATGCTCATGGGTCCTTTTCCTAAGGACTACTTTTCCCTAAAGGTAACAAGCGCCCAAGTTTGATTTGTCCCAAACGTTTTTTTCCTTTTGTGTGGGTTCTTCCCCCACCTTATAAGTCTGAGAGGAAGGATTGCCTTATTATGGATCTTTGTAAGGGCACTCTGGGAGTCTAAGAAATGGGGCACATTTTTTTTGAAAAAAGTTTTTAAGTGAAGGAATGGGGAGAATAAACTCCACACATGCTCAGACACCCTCCGGCCTAGGATTTCTGCGCAGAAGAAAAAGAGCCTCCCAGCCCCTCTCTGGGTGCGCTGCTGCTGCTACTACTGCTCCAACGATCCACTTTGGGGTCGCCAGCTCGCAGGTCCCCACGCAGAGACCAACCAGCCTGCCCTTCTCCTCTAACGGTCACTCAAATACCTCCACTCACCTCCCGCCTGTCACTCAGCGCTCCCCTCACGCGCTAGGCGCCGCCATCTTCCCAGGGTGCAACGCGCGTCAGTCGAATAAGAAATCCTCCATCCCAACATACAGTACCTTAAACCGCACGTCATAGAGAAAAACAGTGTAAACACTTACGGTTGGGATTCCGCTCCTTTGTATGATGGCCAACAGTGGGGGTTCAGAGGAACCAGTGTAAAAAGTTAAATGAAAAACGGAATAGGTAGATTTTAAACCGTGTTAAACTTTTTTTTAATGTTTTCACTTGTTTAACATTTATATCCCTCCTTTCCTAAAAAGTTCAATGGGGGTAACAGAAAAAAAATAAGTTCAAGAAGGATAAGTACAAGGAGAATAAGCACAGTATGTATTTTTTAAAAATACATTTTTTTAAAAAAACTAAAAGCATCCGTTATGTATTTTGTTTAATGCGATGGGTATAATATATTATATTACATATACTAGAATGTAAGTCACAATGTAACGTTAAAACATAATGGCCATAAAACTCACTGTGTAACCCATGTTCCACTCTCTCTCTCTCTCTCTCTCTCTCGGGGTTTAATCCACCTCACAGGGTTGTTGTGGGAGAGGAGTCTAAAGAAGAGCCTGCATTAGCCAATGGCCCTTCAAGGAAAGATCTCATGTACACTGCCTAGGAGGAAAAGACGGGATAGAAACATTGTTATTTATTTATGTATATATTTATTTATTATCCCGCCCTTCGTCCCGGAGGAGCCCAGACGGGCACAACAGCAGTCATCATGCCTATTATTTTTTAAATACTACTAATAAACCGCCTTCCACCATTCTTGCCCCGTGCACGGAACCAGACGTCTTGCTAGAGAACCATTAAGACTGGCCCCTTTGAAAGGACGCTGACTTTGCGTCAAGAGGCTGCGGCATATCTCAGTCAAGGGGCGGAGCTCGGCTGCGCTCGGGGGAAAAAGATCCTTTCTTCACTGCTTCCCATCATTCCCCGCGAGCAACGTCGGCCTAGGGTGGTTGTCATGGAGCGTGCCGCGGTACTACGCGTGAAGAGGAAGCGTGGGGAAGCGGTACCGGCTGAAGCCCTGGTGCTGGCCTGTAAGCGGCTCCGGACGGAGGAAGACACCGCCACTACCCCGGCCGAGGATGAAGTGGAGAAGAATCTCTTCAAGCTGGTGGCCACCGTAGCCTCGGAGGTGAGGTTGGAAAGGCGTCCTTGTAGGGACGGTGTGGTCTGGGCCTGTTCGTTGCCGTCGGCCATACACTCACAGAAGCAATAAATATTCAAAGCAGCTTCTAAGCCACCATGCTTAATATAAGAGCAAAATTATCTTTCACAAAAGCAGTGATTGGTAATGATAGATGTATCCTATAGCATTAACGTAGAGTTGTCCTTGCTCTTCACCATTTCCCTTCCTCTGTACGCGTGTGTATATGTCTGGGCATGGTTGTATGTATTTGTATGTGCACACACTAAAGATAACACTTTTATCCATCTGCATTTATTATTATTGTTCGCCTGATACCTGAAGGTCACAATGTGACTTACACAATATTAAAACAAAAACATACAAAACAACAGTAAAGCAACAAAACAAAAGCAGTAGTACTCCCGTGTAGCCGCAGGAAGGTTTGGCAGCGTATTAAAACAAAACGTCCTCCAAATGCCTGGGAGAAAAGATGCGTCTTTACCTAATACTGAAAAGATGACCTCACTGGGGAGTGTATTCCACAGCTGGGGAGCCAGAACTGAAAAGGCCCTCTCCCTCAGAGGGGGGACCTGGAGAAATGGACTCTAGTCCACAAAAGCTAATGCTCTGAGTTTCCCTGCCCCCATGTTACTTTTATGTTGTGTCTTTAAGACTGTAAACCAGCAGACAAGCTTCTTAAAATCTTTGGACAGCACTCAGTAAATTTTTGGTACTTTGCTGTTGTTTTTAAGATACCACAGTATATGGTGCGTTAAGGAGGCCTTTCCCCAAGTAGCCTACAGTCTAAATTGTGAATAATAAATGTATTGGTCTTCAAAGTGTCCCAGGTTATTATAACAATAACTCACCCTAGTTGTGATTGTAGTTGGTTTTGAATTGTTTTTCTGTTGTGTTTTATATTGTTGTGACCTGCCTTGGGACTTTCTGGTGAAGGGCAGGTAATATATTGATTATTATCATTATTATCTTTATTTATCCCCCGCCATTTTTCCAAAACTGGAACTCATGGCGGCTTCCAGATAAAAAATACATATAATTAAAAACATACAAAGTCTACATTAAAATAAGATTAAACTATTTCCAATATTAAAACCATACACACATATAGCTAAAAAAGTTCAAACTAGTTTAAAAATGATATAATAGACATTAGCAATGCAGCACCCTTCACGCCCTATCCTTGGCCTTCAATTCCAAAGGCTTGTAGGAATAGGAAGGTCTTTGCTTGTCGGCGGAAGGACTGCAAGGAGGGGGTCATTCTTACCTCCCTAGGAAGGGAATTCCAAAGCATAGGGGCAGCCACCGAGAAGGCCCTTGGTATATTTACAAACCTTTTACTTAATAATAATAATAATAATTTTATTGTTAACATTTTTGTGATAGGTGAGGTTGACAGGTTTTGATCTGCGCAGTCAGGTACCAAGATGCACTTTTGAACATTTTCCTACCACTTAAGCATGTGATAAAGCCCCAGAATCTGGTGGGGTGAAAGTGGGAAGTGATGAGTGATGCTTGTGCCTTGTTACAGGAATGTATAAAGAACAGTAACACATAAGCTAATGATGCAGTCATGATACTATTGTAGGCATGGGGAAATTACAGCAGAGATTATTCCCCATACAGTGGTTTGCTGCATTATGTCTGTCTGCATAATCTTTTTCAGTACGCTCAAGAAGGATTGTATAGAGGAGAAAATGTCCAACTTGCACATATGCGCTGGCCTTTAGCTTCAAGATACTTAATTGGAAGAGTGAAGGATCAAACTACATGTTGTTTTCCAACATATGCAATGATCCGCTAAAGTGTCTCCCCTCTAATAAAAGCTGCTTTGGGAGCAAAGTAGTGGAGGAAGGGTTAATCCACATTATAGTTTCTGTGCTCCCTCTTTTCCCCTCCAAAAGCCACTTGTCCCATGTGGTCATTTTTTCTATTAAAGAGGAGCTGTTGGAGTAACACTTCACAGGTTTGCAGGCGACCCACCTCAGAAGTCTGTGACATGCTCATTTTTAGCCAACTGTCTCTGGGTTGCATAGAGAAGATAGGTATATTTCTGTAATGATAATGATTCACCAGTTACAGACCTTTTTATCTGTATCTTTGCTTTGTGTACATTACCTGTACAGCAGCTGGGGTTTGAGCAAGCAAGCACATTTTAATATTTGTATGTGTGTATTCCTTATGATGAATGTATATGCTTTTTTAAAGACAGCAAGCTTTTAATGCATGAATTGAACTTGTTGCTTTTTTTTCTTTGTTCAGGATGAGCCTGTTGAGAAGTACGTACAAGACGCCATTACCAAAAACAAAGCAGTCCAGCTCCTGCGACCTTCACTAGGAAGTGCCCAGAGAATAATTCAGGACCTTCGCTCTTCCAAGCATGCCAATAGGCAGGAAAGCCGCTACCGCCTAATTGCTAGCCACCGTCCAAATTTTGCTGATGGAAAAAGGGCTGTTCTTGCTGCAAATGGGGAGGAGTTGAATAAAAACAACCAGTTGGTCTCCGAAGCAAAAAAAGACACTTCCCTGAAAGAAAACCATGGTATTTCAGACTGCTGTGGAGAATTTCAGTTGTTTGATATTGTACAAGAGGAGGATGAAGAAAAAGATCCTGGTATGTCTGCTGCACACTTGCAGGTTGGTACTGACCCATGTGGTCAAGTTTTTGTATTAAAATGTAGCAAGCCAACAGTTTATACAAAAATTCAGACATCACACAAAATGTTAAAAATTGAACCATAGCTGAAAGGGCTCTTGAAAGTCATCTAACTCAACTGACCATAGTTTAGAGCTAATGATAGCTTAGAATCCAAAGCATGGTTTGATTATTCTGAGCTTACAGGCAAACCATGATTTCTCTGCTTTCATTTCTTCTGCTTAGCACTCCACTTTCTAGGTACAATGGCCTCTGGTAGGGAAGCAACCAATATAACTGACAAACCATACCTGCAAACCATGGCACTTGATTTTGTCATTTGTCAGCTAGTCTCAAAACATGGCTTTAAATTCAGTCATCACACCAAACCGTTGTTGTTTCTTTCATCATCATGTAGCATGATGCCTGAATTGAACCTTTATATCTAATAATTTGACGAGTTTGTAAGCATGCATGTTTTTTAAAGAAGTTTTGTAAAAAAGATGTATAATTTTTTTAAAAGATGTTTTGTTTTAATATATTTTCAAGTCTGTTTTAATGATGCTTCAAAGTGTTTTTAATGCATTTGTTTGCCACTCTGGGCTCCTACTGAGAGGAAGGGCGGGGTATAAATCAAATAAATAATCAAATAAATAAATGTTTAATATGATTTCAGTGGTTTTGACCAGCATTAGCAATCTAGTTAGGAGAAGCAATTTTTTTCAAGAGATAAAGTGACAAAAAGGAAACTGCTTAAAGGTATACTTGTTGGCAGTGTATCTTTATTTATTATTATTATTATTATTTTATAAGCCTCTTTGTATAAGGCTCTGGGTGCTAGAGTTTTGAAGCTAACATTGCCTCTTTTTCATTCTTCCCCCTGCCCTCTAGAGTCTCCTGCTATTTTGGAAGCAAAATGTTTTGTACTTACCTTTTTTTCGCTGCTTAAATCACCTTCTCAAGTTTGTATCAGATTTAATGCTAGACTGGTTTATGTTAATTATTGGAAATATAAGGTGATACATTTGATCATAGGGTTGGGTAACAGAATTTAGCGCTAGAAGCTGTCATTTATTGTGAAAGCATTTAGTGGCCTAGTATGCACAACATGGTTAGCCAAGCCATAGTTTTATGGGACTTACGGTTAAGCTGTCTAACCATGAGCTGTAGCCATGGCTACATCTTATGGTGAATAAGGAGGGAACTTAACCCCAAGTTCCAGCTCAATGACATGCTAAGTCCGAACCTTGCACAGTGCAGCAATAAAAAAAGACCAGGCAGGAATAAAGTGGCTGCTAACTCCTCTCCAGCAGCCATGCATTCACATGGTCACAGTAAGCCATGGTTTGACTTCCTGTTTAGTGCGAACCAGGTCTGGCTTGAAAGACTGATTCATAACAAGTCTGAACATCTTACAAAGACTTTTTTATTTGGCCTGGGATTTGGTGAAATGAATAAACCTACTGTCTTGGTTTTGTTTGCAAAGGCATGTTGATTTTTGCCGCTGGCGTAGCTTGAAGTTCAAAGAAAATATGTGGCTTCTTGATGGTTGTTTCTTTATAGTGCTTGCTGCCACTAAGTGTCAGCACTTGGATGCAGGGCAGAATAGCATAACTCTTTGTAGCACCTTTCAGAAACAGATTTAGCATATCCCATATATGAAAAGGCATCCCCAGTTTGTAGGTATATTCATGGTTACAGATTGAGAAGAGGGGAAGAGAAGGAAGGGGGACACTGCCTTTCAGTTTTTTTTCAATAGAACTTTTAACAACAAATGCCATTCATGCTGACAAAGTCTGACTTGGAGCAGCTAATAGGAAAATTACTAGACAGTGGGTATTAGTATACCTGCCCCCATAATGGGCTGAGCATATTTTCATCTGGGCCCCACACAGTTGCCTCAGAAGACCTGAGTGGGCTGTACTGCCAAGGAGGTGATGACTGAAGAGCAACTACAGGAAATGCTGCCTAAATATGCAGGATACAAGTATTCTAAACAAAAAATCAAACATGTTCCCTGGTGTCCTTTAGCAGCTGTAGCCTAAAACAGGATGGCAACCAATGAACAAATTTTAGAAAAATTACTAAAATTATATCAGATTTTATTCTTTGTTACTTTTTGAAGTATCCACAGCCCAGTCCTGTATTTTCCATTTATATCAACACTTTGTCTACTTTGTGATATTTGCATAGCAGTAAGATCCAGAATAGTGGAAGGCAGATACTGCACACATTTATTTTTGAACAAGCTGCTTGTATTCTCCCTCCTGCCCCCAACTGAGTCTCCTTATTATAAACCAAGGATTGTCAGTATAGTTAAACATTTAAACTTGCAGTTTGCTTTTGCATTAATGAGAAAACTCACTTTGTTGAAGCAGTTTAAACTGGCAGTATGGAAGTCCCATAGTAGAGCTGTTTTCAGTGAGATGCTTATAACAGTTGTGTTCAATCTAACAGAAACCGGATGCAATTCTCTGTAATGCTGTAGAGATGATTCGTCAGAATTTAACCATATCTGACAGTAGTAAAAAAACAGAGCACAACTCAAAGGCAGAAGAGTATGTTTATGACATCTACTACATGGAAACAGCATCTCCGCACTGGATTGAGAACATCCTATCAGTTCAGCCCTACACCCAGGATTGTGAACTGGTAAGCAAATGCCAAATAAGGGACAGAAGGTAAGAAAGAGAGTGAAAACCTACTGTGTAGTTAGACTAACATTGAGAGTAAAAACACAAATGTATGGGAGCAGATGACTTAATTAGTTCAAACTAAATATAGCTGTTTCAACTGGTGCAGCAAATTCATTGTAATTACCAGGGAAAAAAACTTTTGTGTCCAGCTTTCTTGCCTTACTGTTTGCAGTTGCAACTGATAATATTAAATAAACAATTATGGGTAACATTTGAAGAGAGGGTAGTGTGAGTTTGCACTTCAGCTGTTTGCCATATTTGACTTTTTTCACAGATGCAACAAAACTATTTTTGTTGCTGCTATTTTAACTTTCCAGTTTGTTTTAATTGCTAATCCTATGTAAAGATAAGGGGTTGTGTTCAACTAAGTCCTACTTGGAGTAAACACATTGAAATTCATGCACCTAAGTTAGTGATACCCATTAACCTCAATGGTTCTGCTCTGACCAGGGCTAGCATTGAATACCACCCAAGTTTCAGTTTTACTGGCTCACAGGAGTATCTAGATGGTTAGAGTACCTTCATGACTGATAGATGAAATATGGTGTAAACACCCTCCAAAATATTGATTGTTAAATAAATCTGAAGAACGTTTTTATATACTTCACTTTACTAAAAAGTTAACCAACGCACATAAAATGCAGGCATATAGGGAAATGCCCCCCTTCATGTTTAAACCAGCATTAGGTTGGGAAAGGGACCATTTGGAGTGGAGGTCAGGAACATTTCCGCTTTTGAGCAAGCCATAAAGGCAGAGTGGAGCAGTGTGGGACTTGCTCATTCATGTAGTTCAATAATCCTTCAATTTGGGAAGGTTGTCTGCACTTACGAAACACAACTAGCGCTCAAAAGCATGAAGATTTTTGCACACAAAGGCCCACCTTTAATAGGCACAAACAAAACAGGTTTCAGCAGGGGTGGGGAATATCTCTGACTGGGCCAAAGGTTCCCACCCCTGGGTTACAGGATCCTTCACTCTTCATTTCTGACAGCTGACATGCTTTATTTGATGTTTAACGTGGACTGCAGTGGTGGCTTTTGCCTCTGAAACTGCCTTTTGGTGTTGGCATGCAGGTGGATGAAGATCGCATCTCAGAAGAAATGTATGAGGATGAGGATGATGAGAACAATGAGAATAATTGGCGGAATGACTACCCAGATGAAGATGAATTTCTCCGTGAGGAGGATGAAGGTACTTGATGCTGTGATAGGGGCCAGTCGGCACAGACACTTTGATAAATAGCATTAACCATTAAATTTACTGCCATTTACTCCTGACGTAAGAGGTGTCAAAAGGCCCCAAATGGAGCCCCCTGCTGTTTTACCCTGAGCATGGGTAAACCTTGATGGGTCAGGTTTTGGAGAAAGGGCCATAGCTCAGTGGTAGAGCATCTGCTTTGCACACAGAAGGTCCTGGTTCGTCCCCAGCATCTCCAGGTAGAGCTGGGAGAGAATGAAGTGTGAGGCCCTGGAGAGCCACTGCCAATCAGTATACAGTACTGAGCTAGATGGACCAATGGTCTAACTTGGTTTAAGCCAGCTTCCTGTGTTCCTATGACCTCTTGCTTCTCTGATTCCTTTGAGCTGGGAAATAGGTGGCTCCAAATGAGCAATATGAGACGGTAAGCTAGTAGTGGAAAGTACGGTGCCCAGGGCATCAGTAGGACTCCAAACCTAAGCACCATCGTATCTTATAAAATCTTTCCCAAATGTTTCCAAATGAATTTGTTTTTCTCTAGAATCAGTCTGTGGGAGCATCAGTGATGAAGACAGTGGATATATCAGGAGAACATGGAAGAAATATCAGTCTGATGTCCTATGGGAGTTTGGATACGATGGATTGCAGGAGCTGGATTCTGAGTAGAACACTGGAACCTCGGTACCTAGAAGGCTTCTTTTATGATATGTGACTTTGGACGTTCATGGCACCACAGCCACATGCCACTTACGTACAGTGAACATTGTATTGCTTGTTTTTGGGAATCTGGGTTAGCAGCAGTGGTCAGTTCAAAGGTAAACAGAAAGCTTTAAACTATATTGATAAAATGGAGTAATCCAATCCCAATTCTTGAAACTTTTCTCTCCATAACATGGACATTCTGCAGTGGGGAGAATCTCTGGATTTAAAGGCTACTTCAGAAGTTAGACAAGGGGTATGATGTCTAAAAGAAATATTCTAGTTTTTCAGGTTAAGGACTGAAAAATTAGAAATGCTGACAAATTGAGAATTAAGCAGACAGGATGTGTATTCTGAACAACTTGCAAGGTCTCCATCTCTTGCTGTAAATGGAACTTTCACCATGGATGGACAGGAGACCATTACTCAATCTGTGTGAATTTTTGATCTTTGCACTTTAATACGACTGAATTGCCAAGAAATATGGAGTTCTTATGGACTTAAATATGCAAATAAAAGGCAGCTGTTCTTGAAAAGTTTTCTTTTGTTTTCCCACCCTTATATGGCTCTTACCTGTAAGATACTTTTATGTAGTCTGTTTGCTAGTAATCCAGTGAAACGTATACTTTACAAGCTTCAGACTACTTATGAACTGGTAGAGAACACTGACAGTTTCTTAAGTCCTTGTCTCTGTCATGTCTGTTTCTAGCAATGGTAAAGATGAGCTAGTCTGGATCCATAGCGTGACAGATGTGTCACTGGGGTTGGGAGAGGTCCTAGCTGCCTTGCATCCCCTCCTTAAGAGAGCCCAGCTCTGGACCTAGAAGTGTTTAATAATAATCACCTAATGACAAATATCCCCTTTTCGGGCAAGGTGTTTAAGTGGTAGCAGCCTGTCTTCGTTTGAGAGGAAACTTTATCTGGATCCATTTCAGTCTGGCTTCAGGCACTGTCATGGCACTCATTGGCCTCACTGATGTCACGGGGGAGGGGGGGGAAGAGTGCAACACTGCTTGTTAGCCTTCTTTTCTTGGCAGCTTTTGATACTGTTGACGACTGTTTCCTTCTGGAATTTCATCCAGAAGGGTTTCATCTCATTTCCCCATTTTGTTTAAGTCACCTCCCCACCTCAAGTACTCAGAACACAAGACCTGTGTTTTATCAGGATTTGGCTTCAATTTATTGACCTGCATCCAGCCCATCACCACTTCCCAACACTAGTCAAGTACTTGAACCATGCCTTCTGAAATCTGATGGAACAGAGACAGAGCTGTATGTCACAAGCATGATGGTAGTCCCTCACTCCCAAACACCTGATGATGGGTCACAGCTGTTTCAGATAAACATTTCATCTAAATGGAAGTTTGCAGTTCTGTTGCTTAACACAGTGTAGTTGAGCATAAAATATTTGCATAAGCCCTCAAGCTATTGGTTGTACCAACAGTACCACTTTATTACGTTATCAGTAAGATGGCATAAACACTAGCATAGTTTCCCATAAGAAAAAAAACTGTTTAGGAATTATTAGAAGAGAGACTGAAAGCACAATAAATTGGTACTGAATGTTTTCCAATCTAGCAAAGGACGTCTGTGTGAAGATTCAAGAGGTCTATAGGTACATCTAGGGCAGCCTTTCCCAACTTTAGTGTTCACAGATGCTGCTGGACTACAATTCCCATCATTCCTAACCATTAGCCATGTTGGCTGGGGCTGATGGGAACTGTAATCCAACATCAACTGGGGACCCAAAGGTTGGGAAAGGCTGATCTAGGGCACATCTTCACCTACATTACAGAACCAACATTTAAATCTTGAACTTTGAAAGCCCACAGACACCTTGGCCCTGCTCTTATGTCTTAGCCTACCTCTGAGGGTTGATAAACTAGGGCAACCATGTATTGCTCTGAACACCTTCGAGGGAAGGCTTTAACACAAATGTCACTATTAACTGCAACAAAACTCATCAAGTTTCTGCTGCGGTACTTAGATACATCCATTAAACACGCATGGGTGTGTATATCTGAAAGTAGCTGGATCAGGCTACTACTTTGTGGTGTTCTGATTGCTTCCATCTTTAAAAAGATAGAGTAGGAAAGGTAGAGAGGAGCAACTAAAAAAACCCCTGAGGTTGCAGTTCCCCTTTTCAGAAAGGCTTGAGCATGAAGTTTGTCACGTGCCACTTTTCCACAGTGAACTGTGCCCAAAGTAGCTTACAAGAAACACAATATAAAGCGGGGTGGGGCGGGGATAAATAAGTTACAAAATTGAAATTAAGCTGAAATATTTCATCAAAACATGGGATGAATTCAATACTACCAAGAAATCTAGGATGAATTCAATACTACAAAGGCATAAATCTAGGCCAGATAAGGATAGAGCAAAATCAGCTTTACTGGACAAAAAATAAAATTAACCTATAAAAAGTGCTAGTCTTGCTGCACTCTGGGGCATATAGGGATCTTCTCACCAGACAGTGGCTCCTTCTCATCCAGAGGAAGCAGCAGCAGAAGAAAAGTGCTTGGGATGGAAATGATAGTCCAGCCTCACAATTTCCACTTTTAAGTGGCGCTTCATGCTCAAGTTCACTTACCAAATACAACGTTCAAGCTGCTAGTGACCATCTCCCAGGGGCCAAAGGAAGGAGGAAAAGAAAGCTGAACTCTAATTCAGATGTGGTGGAGGTAGCAGCTACCAACCCCCCCCCAACTTTACAGGAAATTATGAAGTTGCCACCATGACCTAGCTTTGCAGGTAGAATATTGGGAGTATGTGGGATCACCCATCACATTTATGAAATTGATTTAACTGTGCCTTTAAGACTTTCCTACAGTTCCAAATAACCCCTGGACCTTATTATGAAATGTAGGCTACTACTTTAACTGAACTTGAAGACTCAGCTAAACCCACAGGGCAGGCCCATAGATAGCTGTTATGCATATTCCAAGGTAGCATACTAAATCACCAAACCTGAGGGTAAAAATATTGTATGTCTTTGTCCTCTCTTACTTATGAAGTTATTTAGTCAAGCAAGTGGATGCAAAATACTAATGGGGCAGTATGATGCCTTAGACATGCTGAGGCCTTTTTTGCCCCATCCCTCATGCACATGTCATGTAGACAGCTATGAAGCTGTGATTAACAGCACAATCCTAACCATGCATGCTCATGCAACTCCTGTTGAATTCAATAGGGCTTACTCCCTGTGAATGGGGTTAGGATTGCAGCCCAAGCCTCTTGATTTACCCATCCTTTGTCTTCTCATATGCAAGGGAGCTTTGGAGTTCTTGCTGTCCCCTTGAGAAAATTCCTCAAAGGGACACAATCTTACCACTAATATTGAATGAAAAGTGGTGGTGTTCCTGTGTCTCTTGGCTCTTGCTTATTTGTCAGCTTAATCCACTTACCTCTGTGTGAACTACTGTCAATGAACAGTTAAATAGGTACAGCACTTCCCCCCCCCCCAGAGTAAACCT
Organism: Rhineura floridana; assembly: GCF_030035675.1. Classification (NCBI taxonomy): domain Eukaryota; kingdom Metazoa; phylum Chordata; class Lepidosauria; order Squamata; family Rhineuridae; genus Rhineura; species Rhineura floridana. The sequence continues at coordinate 10,424,012 of NC_084492.1, read as the reverse complement.
CCTATAGCAATGGCCTCTCTTACATATATGCCAGAAGCAAAATAGGATAGAATGAAAAAGCAGCAATTGCATCATTCAGGCAGAAGGTGGCAATGCCAACAAAGGAGTAATCCTAGTCATGTAGGGATTGCATATAAACTACTCTCCTGCAGTTGAGAAATGTTGACTTGTCTCCATTTCTTCCTAGAAATAGGAGACTGTAAAACACTCTTGATTTATGCTTGCTTAGTTCTAGGAAACAAATCAGAGGACATGGATGTACCATCTTTGCTTCAGCTGTTTGTACTTTGATCAGCTGGAGAGCCAGCAGACATATTCTAAACTGGCTTTGAGAATAGTATAGAAAGAGAAATTAAGAAGTAGTTGAGGTCCACAACAGTTGCAACTAGGAAAGCTGAAAATAGTGCTTGGGTCCCTAGCTGCAAAAGACTACTATGTGGAATACTTGCATAAAACTCAAGATACAGTTTAAATATCTTTGCATGCATAGTTGGGATGTACTTCAAAACTTTGCTGCTGCCCTTCTTGCAATTATCAGCCCCTGGCATCCTTCCTGTCCCATGACTTTTCCATTTTTTAAATACACATGCCTATAATGCAGTATGGTTAATTAAATACAACAATTTTCTACACAAACAAAAGGAGTACAAGCATCAGGGTCTCACTGTTTTATTCCCACATAGTGGAAGTTTAATCCCCTGCCCACAAAGTTCCTATGCACACTGAAATTATATAAAAGTAGCTATTATTACAATCCGTTGGACAGATCAGAAGCTAACCCATGCAATTTCTTTAACAGTATGCTGGAGTGTAATAATAATATAGAGATAACACCGCAAATGAGTGCCACTTTTACACACAGTGAAATAAAAGGAAAGTGTGGGCAGTATTCAACTAAGCCCTACTCAGGGTAGACCCAGTGAAATTAATGAACACAAGTTAGTCATGTCTATTAACTTTAATGGGTCTACTCTGAGTAAGAATAGCACTGAACACCACCCTATATTTATATAATTTCAAATAGGTATTGAAAATAAAAGCAGAGTTTTATTTCAAATTGAAACCTAATACAGAAGCATTAGGATGGATGGGTTCCATATACTCTAGGATTGACTGACCATTTTCAATCATTCTGTTAATCAAAAGAATAAGCTTCAAATCAAGTCTCAGATTTTCTGTAGGTAAAAAAATAAATACCAACGTAATATTTAGACAAATAGAACAGATTATCAATCCAGCTGTAACATCAAACCACTAAAAAACTGCTTGTAAACCCCACTTTTTCCACAATCACATGCCCAAGTTCTTTAGAGTCACAAATAAGACATCTGAAGCTATAGATTTCAGTATTTTTCCTCAAGCAGCAGCTATGTACTTGCCTTCTTATAGAGCTGTGCACTGCAGTAATATCGAGACAACCATGTCAAATTCTGGGATTTTTATTACTATAAAAATACAGATAGGGTTTGTTCAACCAGCCACATAGACATATCTAGAAACTCTGTATAAAGAGAGGATTCTTTTAAACAAAACCCTTTGGTTTTTGTCTCAGCAATCAGATTTATTTCTATTATTTAGCACTAGGAAACCTATTAGTTTGACAGGCTGCAGGCAGATGTGCGTAGGCAAGGATGGGGGCAGCAGAGAGTGTGGAGGAAGATGACTAGTTAGACATTCTTTTTCCCCCAACATGGACCAGCTTAGCCCTTTGCAGGCCGCTTGCCTTCAGGAACAGGACAAGTCAGCAGCAGGATCAGCATGGAGGGGCAATTGCAGAGGGCCTATCACCAACCCTTGACATGTGATGTGCCTGCCAGCAACTATCCCACCTAGTCTGTCTCAGTTCTTGCTGGAAGTTAAAGATGGTACTAGTGTACACACTCTCCACCACCAAACTGAGCACAGAACAATCAGAAAAAGAGAGAGAGAGGACAGCTGCATCACAAATTGTTCGCTGGGTGTGTTGGCCCAGAATGCTATTGCTGAGAAGTTTGGGTCTGGACAGAGCAGCTTCTAGCAGCACCTGCTGCTTATCATGGCTGTTTTCCCAAATGCTACAATCTGGTAGATTACTCACCCAGAAAAGGAAAGGGTAGTGAACTCTTACCATTGTTGAACCTGCTCCCCCAACTTAAAATACCAGAAGAGTGCAGTCATATCAATGTTTTCTCACAAGTCCTACTATGTTCAATGGGGCATAGTCCCAGGTAAGCGTGCACAGAATTGCAGCTTTACAGGACAATGTCTACTCAGAAGTAAGTCTCCTTGAGTTGACAAGGTCTTACTTCCAGGTAAATGGATACTGCAGCCTTAGTTTCTCTCCAAGCATTTCCAGCTGAACTGGCCTTCCTAAGCATGTAAACCAATCAAAAAGTTATTCCATTAGGACTGGAGAAGAGTGTGAAAACAAAGACTTCTATAAAGTTGGGGAAAGGAATCAAACTCGATTAGAATCTTGTTTTGCTACTCTTTTCTCCTTGGGCCAAGAGCCAGTGTGGCATAGTGGTTAGAGTGCTGGACTACGAACTGGGAGATCAGGGTTCGAATCCCCACACAGCCATGAAGCTCACTGGGTGACCTTGGGCCAGTGACTGCCTCTCACCCTGAGAGGAAGGCAATGGTAAAACCACCTCTGAATACCGCTGAAAACCTTGTTCATAGGGTCGCCATAAGTCGGAATCAACTTGAAGGCAGTCCATTTCCATTTTTTTCCTTGGGCCACTGAGTTCTAGTATGTACAAAGCTCCTTGAAAAGTTGCTGGTACAACCAAGCTTAGGGAAACATATGTGGTGCATTGCATGGAAAGGAAGGCATGAATAACTATAGATCATACAACTTTTGTGAGAAGCAGAGCACCAAACGATCATTCAAATTTGGAATGATTCATTATAAATATCTGCTCTACCATCATGGTCATACTGGATGGTCTTGGTGAAGTCACTGTAATTTAGCTTCAGTTTTCTAACTATATAATATAGCATTACTTGTGACCTCCAGCTCACACAGAGGTTGCGAAATTATAAAGGACTTGAGCTATGAGCAAGTAACACAGTTTTCACTGTTTCCCTGTCAGCAGCTATCCCCTCTACTAGTCCTCAAAAATGGCCTTTTAAAAAAGCTAGTTTTCCTCAACCAAGACAACTTTTACAAGGTTTGATGAGGGCTTGCCTAGTTTGAATGTTTCTATTCTGAACTGAGAAATCATCTTGGGCATGCCGTTTCGTTGGCACTTCAAAGGCCTAACTGTAACAATGATCCAATGCCCATCCTTCTGTGGATGCCTATCTTTATATTGTGTTTGAAATATGTATGTCTCTTCAAATCCTTGTTGTTAATCTTCATGTTATCTCCACATAAGGCAGTTAAGGTCAGTAGCATTCATTTCTTCTAGTGATGATGCCAAGGCAACTGAGTTAAATCTGTGGCGACACAGAAGTTGAGCTCTTAGGGCCTTTTTATGTCAACGCACAGCCACAGAATTGGTTTCCAGAATCAGAGCAAAGTTCTGGAATTATTTTTTTCCACTTGGACAGTGCAGCCATTTCTCAGTTCCTTGCAACAAACACCTCAGGGAAGCAAACGTTATGCCAATTTTTTTCATGAACTCGGCCCATAAGATATGTATAGAAAAGTGGTACTTAAAAGTACCTCTTTTCATCTGTTTCTTACATATCCACATATCAAAACAGCCAATTCCAGTCATGGTACTGCAAAACAGTTCTGCAATATAAAGTTCTTAAAACAAATGAAAGGTGAAAAAGCATTAAATTTTGATTTTTTTTTACAACAAACAGTGGTAGGAAAATGCCAAATAGAACAATCTCTGCTTTGACACTCAACATTTTTAAATGTTTGCCTTAAAGCTCTACTTTTTGAATATTGTACTGTGTGGGTTCCAATTTTAACTGGCCAAAGCAAAAACTGACTAGCTTTTCCTAAAACATAAAAGTTTTGTTTTGTTTAATAATAAAAAGTAAACGTTTATGTGAAGGGTTTGAGAGTAACAGCCTCAAGGAATTAATTGCCATCCAGTGTGTTTGCCTCTCAATGAAGAAGCTAGTTCCTAGATCTTTATTGACACATTCAACTCCTCTGATGCAATAGTTTCTCATGAACATCAATCTACAAAGTTCTGCCTCACACTAAACAGCTGAACTGTTGATAGGTTGGGAAGATTACTTGTGCCTTTTAAACTCCAGCAGTTTGGAATTGGTATAAACTCTGTTGCCACGTTGCCAAGTTCTCTGAAGTCAACTTTATTTTTGAGCTCTTAGTGTGACACTTTCATTGTGAAGAAAAGTTTAGCATCTTTAGATGAAAATCATGATATGTCCTATGCCTGAGAAGCCTTTCAACCACAGTTTTCAAAAAACAACAAGCCCTAGATCATGACACAGTATGATCCAGCAAGAATCACAGTTTAGTAAAAATTCCAGTGATGCTTTCTGCCAATCCACCGTCTCTTAAGCAGCTACTTTTACCTTTCCAGTCAATTCCATTTTTATCCAGATTTGGTTTCTAGTTTTTCTTCCAAACTATCCATTTCTGTCAGAACACAGTAAAAAAGTAGCTGAGTAGCTCGGGTGATAGCACCTGTCCAGGAGGTAAGATACAGAATTAACCAGGCAACAATCTAAACAATATGGTTCAAAACCAATGGTTCATTGAAACTAGACTGGCAGATGAATCAGTAGTAGATTATATTTTAAAAGGAATGTTGGTCTATTTCTGTTAGTTCCACTAGATCAGGTTTGGAAAACTGGACCAGTTGGCAGGCTGGATCCCAAAGCCTCCACCCCTCACAAGCCAACTTTGGCAGGTGGGCAGGACCCCTAACATCAAAATTATATCAGGTGACTGACACCTGTCAACATTCAAAGGAGGCTGCTGTAACCACCAATGAGCAGTTACAGGAACCTCCTCTGAAGATAGCTTTCAGCACCAATCAGCTGATTGACGCCAGCAGGGTGATTTCAAAGAGGTTTGCTTGGGATAGAGAGAAATGCTGTTTTTAAACAGAGCATTTTCTCTCTCTCTCTCTCTCTCTCTCTCTCTCTCTCCAGAGAAAGCAGTTTGAATCCAAACTTTCTCTAGTCCCCTCACCTGCAATAGGGCTCAGTAAAGTGAAGAACTCATCTCGCTTGTCTGAGCAGAGGTGGCAGCCTGCATGGAGATATGCAAGGGACACACAGTCCCTCCTATTCCCCATAATAGGTAGTCACACTGTCTGGGAGTGCACATGATCTGTAATACTTATATTTCAACCCTATGGAATATTTTCATTACTAAAAGCAGAGCTGAAAATAATTTGCCACTAGTTGTAGCTATTACTGAACAGCACTGTCATTTAACCTTTTTATAGAATATTACATTTTTGTGCAATTATAGAATACGTGTTTTATAGAATATTACATCTTTGCTATCTGGCAAATACATTCCTAGAATAAGTTAGAAGTACTCCTACAAAACATTAATGTTTATTATCAGGAGTGTAATCGTTCAGGGTCTCAGGGGGTCTTAAGCCCCTTACTTTTTTGGAAGCAGGGTACAAGCAGGGTCCCTATGTCTCCAGCATAGGGATGAAAGGGGAGCATGTTAGCCAGAGTCTTTTAACATGCTTCCTTGTCCTTTCCTGCTGATTGGAGCCAATCAGAGTGAAAAGAGGTGAATCAGTCACTGAGAAGACTCTTCTCAATAACTAACACTCTCCTCTTTCATGCTGATTGGCTTCTAGGGATGTCTGTTGTGGGAGAAGGCATTAAGAAGGATCTCATTCTCAATCCAATAGCAAAAGGAGGGACTTGGTTCTGATTAACATGAAGGGATCCTGCACTTCTTAATTTGCCACTACACTACTGTTTATTATATAGATGCATAAAAAAAATACAACCAATTTTTCTTCTTTTTTCAATAACGGCTGTTACCTACCTAATGTGGTCCTTTTAGTTATCATTTATTTTTAAAAAATGAAAAAAGTATCTTACCTAAAACTTTGCTGACAAAGGATGATCTCTTGGAAACAGGCAAGGAGACACCCATGAAGTAGACTGGAATCCCAGACAGAGCAATGCCAATGCCAATCAAGGAATTAATTGTGTCACTATAGAGTGGCACAATCACCAGAAATATTGAGCATATGCAGAAGACTATTGGGAAAAACAGGCTCAGCTGTAAGAGAGAGGAAATATGAACCCTGAGTTAACTAGGATTAACAACTGCCAAGTCACACTCCAATTTGCTGTACTTTTTCATGGTCATTAAGCTGCTGATTCTTATCCAGAAACCACCTTATGCTGATCTAGAAAGTTTTAACAGCTATGCAGATGAGAGACTAAGGCTACTCATCTCACAGAGAACTGGTGCAACGTTTCTGAATGTATTGTTTCTAGATTAATTGCAGGATGGGACTGTTTATAATTCTCACCTTGAGTGGCCTATGCCGATTTGGTTGCTTCCAACGGAGGTAGAGTTGTCCAGCAATTGATAGTCCCACAAAGAACCAATAGCTGAAGCTGAAGTAGTTAATAAGTTGGAAGACATCTTCTACAGTCAAGTATATGAGAGTCATGGTACACTGTAAAGAAAGATAATGTGAACGTTGTGAAAACCTCCAAGGGTGGCATTTTTCCCCATTTCTGTGGGTGGCATTTAATGCTAGTCCTACTCAGAGTAGACTCATTAAAATAGACATGTCTAATTTCAATGGGTCTACTCTCCTCTGTGTAGGACTTAACTGAATACAACCCTATGCCACTAGCAATACTTAAGTCTTTTTTTTTTTGCTTTGTCACTTATTTTGGGATAGAAGTTCATTTGCTTTCTACACGATATCAGGGCCTTCCCGAATCTGGTGCCCTCCAGACGTTTTTGAACTCCAACTCCCCATCAGCATAGCTATGCTGGCTGCAGGTGACTGGTATTATATTCCAAACGTCTGGAGAACACTAGGTTTCTGAAGCCTACTATAACATTATCCTCCATACTTTTCAAGAGGACATTCTTAGAAAGCCTGCATGTGCACAGTTCAGCACAACAAAGGCATGCAGGAAAGGCCTTCTCTGTGGCTGTTCCACAAGTATGAAACATCTAACCCCTGGCAACTCCAAGCTTGAGCTTCTCGTGACAGCACTCATCATTTGCTAATGCAATGCTTACTGATTATTTTAATCTACTGCTGTAACAACTGTGAGCCATCTTGAACACAATTTATTTTGTGGAATGGTGGCATATAAATTAAAGTTGAATCTAATTTGGGCTGACATTCAATAGCCAGAGGTTAAGCAGGCAAGAGGTTATATCCATTTACAATTTCACCTTTTAGGGTCAGGGTGAGTTACAAAATTTAAGAAGTTCCACTAGGTCTGTCCATCATCCATGTTAAGGGGAATTTATGATGTGGGGGTAACAGAACTTCTACATTTCATCAGATGCATACAAGGTGTAACATCTGTAACTAAAAGGTCTATCCACCTAATACATAAAAGTCACAATAGTTAACTTACATTGAAGAGAAGTGCTGGGATTGGTGTAAATCTCCCTATATGGATCATTGACAAGAGGTCAGGCAAATGACCCTCCCGGGATCCGACAAAGAACAGCCTACACAAAAACGTCAGATTGCACAGTTACATCTAATATTAAGCCAAAAACAGCACCCAAGACATCACTCAGTGATTTATTTTATGCAAGCCAAGACTGAATTGGTCTGATCTAAAGAAATAGCCAAGACATTCCAGGACTGCAAGCATTCTGCAAGATTTCATGATCTGGGAATAGTCATTTGCTTCCTTTTTATACAAAATGTGATGCATTTGCTTGGTTGAATGAGCAGAAACATTCAGGCAGACAAGGCTTATTACAGGCTTGGAAGCAAAGGGATCCTGAGTTTGGCTTCCACAATTCTCTGTTCTCTCCTACCTGCACAGGCAATGGTTCCAAATCTGTATTTATTTATATTTTTGCACATATTTTTTGCTCCCATCTCGTATCTGTTCCTCCCTCCCTTGTCCTTTTCAAAAATTCTGTGCAAAATAGTTCTGAAGAATTCAAACAAGTATTTTTGAGCTTTTGAAAGGCTGTACCTCAGGGGCAAAGCACCTTCTTTGCATAAAGGCGGTCCCAGATTCAATCCCCAGCATCTAGGACTGGGAATAGATTCCTGTTTGAAACCCTGGAGAGTGGCTCCTAATCAGTATATTCAGTGTTGAGCTAGATGGACCACAGGTCTGACTCTGTACAGAGCAGCTTCCTATCTTGAGCTTGTGCCCATAATAGAATCTGTTCTAATTCTACAAGCATGTTCGTCCGTGCAGAAGGATGGGCATAAGCACAATTGATCAAAAAATATATGAGAACAGAGTGGCCTCATAGCAGCTTGTGTTCTTCTTAAAACTGTGGAAGTGGAATTTTGTACCCAGACTACTTTAGTACAGAATAATAGATAAACAATTAGGTATCTTTAACACATCTGTTGAATTAAAAACAAAAAAACTGAACTCAAACACTGAAACACTATAGATCATGTGTCTTTTCAGTAAGCCTTTACAATTTATACAGGCCATACAATGTTGGTTTCCCTATCACTCCTTATGATGAACTAACAATAGAAATGCTTTTACCTAGATGATGCCAAAACAGATGCATTGAGTCCACCAAAACAAGACAAGGCAACAGCAATCGGAATTGTCCAGCTGAACATGCCAAATACTTGCTCAGCAAATGTCTAATAAACAGAAAAGGAGGGAAATTACAATGTGTTGAACCTGCAAACACATACAGATTTCTTTGTAAAATGTATTATTCAAGAAGTATCCAACCAGTACAATTGAGTGAACAACTCATCCACAGATACGGAAAACGTGTCTGGCTTTGAAGTTCATGTCCAGTCAAACTGAATTTCAGAAATCAATATGAATTTACTGTTTAGAAAGCCCGAGGTACAGAGTATTACCATGAACAAATTAGATTGCTCAATGATTCAGCTTCTTTACCCCACCTGGGCAATATGCTGAATCACAAATTATATATATAAAGGAATAAAACAGCCTAGCTGCAGAGAAGCACTAAATTCAATTGTTTAAGGAAAGGATGACGTGTAGCTGTTCAACATAAGGAGACAGCAACATCTTTGTATGAAGGCTTTAACATCCTTCCCAAGCTATAGTATGGTTGTTGCTCTTATAATGGTCTATGATTTCTTGATGATCTTATTTTTACTGCATCTCTGCCATATTTACTTATCGCTTCTCTTATCTCTTCAGCACCATCCAAGTCGTTCCTCCATGAGGAAATCTTTCCTCATCTTTTATCATCAGGTGAAAATACCTTACACTCTAATCTCACAACTGCTGTACTTGTCGCAGACGTGATATTTGTCTTGCCTACATCAGCAGATTTATCTCTGGTTCCACATCTGAGGAATGGTGTCCCATCCCTTTTCTCAAAAAAGTGAATATGCAGAGTAGCCACCTGCACTGTCTCATAAGTGCTCTGGAAATAGGAAAGCCCATATATAGGCCTTGAATTTTAAACACACACACACTAGACTGATGTAGATATAAACCAGTTCCCTGTAAACCATATGTGGCCCTCCTGTTGTTGCTGAACTACAATCCCCATGAACCCTGTCCATTGACCATGCTTGCTTGGGCTGATAGAAGTTGTACTTCAGCGACTGCTCTAAACTATGGTCTGCAAATTAAACTGGGAGGCCAGCCTCAGAAATGTACACTACTCCCCCTTCCTCTGGAGCAATTTCCCTCTCCCCTTCTGTTTCCACTGTTAGCCATGGTTTTGTGTTACAAATGCACTGATGCAATTTGCGAGTTAGGAGGCTCTTTCATAAACCAAAGACTGAAAGCATGGTTTGAAGTAGATTTGCAAACCATGGTCATAGAGAAACACGAAACTGTATTTATGATAGGAGAGAAGGGGAGCAGGGAAATGGAAGAAGGACAAGGAGTGTGTATCTAATGTTGTAAACTACGGTTTGCAAGCAGCCACTAGTACATCTGCAACTGACCCATAAGAGGGAGAGATTGGGCTGGTTCATACTAATGAACTATGGTTTGGCCTTCAGGTCCAAGTCTCAGGCCTGGGGAATCCCCTACTCCACTCACCCTCCACTCTCACCTTTCCTGACTTCCTTATAAACTACTATCTGCACTTGAGTTTAAACCAGAACTGGAAACCCACTTCAAAGCATTTCTAATTCTGGTTTCAGATGGGGAGCATAAACCAAATTTTGCCAATATGAATGTCAACAATTGCATACACAAACAAGGAAATCAGGGATATAATTAGAACACATGAGGGGAGGGATGAGGAGGGAATCCCCAAGCCTGAGGATGGTGAAACATGTAATGTGGACTTCCAATAGAGCTTGACCACAGGACTTCAGATAAGAAATCATGTCTCAGATTCCAGCGAGCCATAGAGACCTGCCAGTTTTACATCTGTAAAATGAGATGTGAAAGCCTTCAAATAGAGGAATGATGGTATGTAACTCATTTTTACAGTAAATATGCTAAAACAATCACTGTAGTCACTATAAGAGAAAACAAGGCATCCCCCTTGCTGTTGTGTGTGTGTGTGAGTGTGTGAGTGTGTGTGAGTGTGAGAGAGAGAGATTATGTGGAACTCTTGGGCTGATGTGTAACAACCTTCAGTTACTGCATTCAAAGCCTATATTCAACTAGTCCCATAGCTAAACAGATTGTAATAAGTCCCCACTTTATTTTAATCATAAATAACTCTGAGTAATATATTTATTTATTATTTTATTTATATCCCACCCTTCCTCCCAGCAGGAGCCCAGGGCAGCAAACAAAAGCACTAAAAACACTAAAACATCATAAAAACAAAACACATTAAAATAAAACATCTTCAAAAACGTTTCTTAAAAAAAGCTTTCAAAGCATCTTCAAAGCATTTTTCAAAGCTCTCTAAATATCATTTACAAAACAAGTGTGCTATTTGGGACATTTAAAATCTGGGTTCAGGCCTGGTTATGGGACTGAATCGGCCTTGGTCGCCCTGATAGATGACCTTTACTGGGAGAAGGACAAGGGGAGTGCGACCCTGTTACTCTTACCTGATCTCTTAGCGGCTTTTGATACCATTGACCATGGTATCCTTCTTGGCTAATTTGGTGAGATGGGTATTGGAGGCACTGTTTTACAGTGGCTCCAATCCTATCTGCAGGGTCATTTTCAGAGAATAGCACTGGTTGATTGTCTTTCAGCCCCCTGGCAGTTGTGCTGTGGGGTGCCCAGGGTACCATCTTGTCCCCCATGCTGTTTAACATCTATATGAAACCCTTGGGAATGGTCATCAAGAGATTTGGGGCAAGATGTCAGCAGTATGCTGATGATACCCAGCTCTGTTTCTCTGCAGCATCTGAATCGAGAAAGGCTGTGCAAGCCCTGGACCGCTGCCTGAACTCAGTGGTGGGCTAGATGAGGGCCAATAAACTGAGTCTGAATCCTAGCAAGACAGAGGCGCTTTGGGTTGGTGGTTCCCAAGTTCAGATAATTGATTAGTTGCCTGCTTTGGATGGGGTCGTACTCCCTCTGAAAGAGCAGGTCCATAGACTGGGGGTGCTCCTGGATCCATCTTTGTCGCTAGAGGTCCAAGTGACCTCAGTATATCAGCTTTGGCTGGTAAGACAACCGTGGCTGTTTCTGGACCAGGATAGCCTGACCACTGTTGTCCACGCAATGGTAACCTCCAGGCTGGATTACTGTAATGCGCTTTATGTGGGGCTGCCCTTGCAGTTGGTCCGGAAGCTGCAGCTGGTACAAAATGTGACGGCGAGACTGCTCACTGGGGCAGGGTATCACCATGTCACCCTGCTGCTGAATGTATTGCACTGGCTGGCCATTTGCTACCGGGCCAAGTTCAAGGTTCTAGTTTTGGTGTACAAAGCCCTATATAGCTTGGGACGAGGATACCTGAAAGACCATCCTCTGCAGGTGAGGGCCTCCTGCAGATACCATCTTATCAGGAGGTCCATTTTGCACAACATAGTGTGGTGACACCTACCCTGTGAAATTCCCTGCCCTTAAATATTAGACAGGCGCCAATCTCTGTTATCTTTTTGGTGCCTGTTGAAGACCTTCCTCTTTCAACAAGACTTTTGAGTTGAGACCTTATTCCAGTCTGTGTTGGAATTGTTTTTTAATATGTTTTTAAACCTTTTTTCAAAAAAACAGTATGTTTTTAACCTTTTTAAAAAGATATCTTGAAAGCTTTTAAAAAATATTTTTAAAGATGTTTTGTTTTAATGTATTTTAAAGTCTGTTTTTATGATGTTTTAAAGTGTTTTTCGTGCTTTTGTTTGCCGCCCTGGGCTCCTGCTGGGAGGAAGGGCGGGATATAAATCAAATGATAAATAAATAAATAAAATGAAGAGTTAGCTGACACTGACATTAAATGTTTTGAAAGAAACTGACAACATACCAAGAAGTCTATATCCACAGCACATTTTCCTCGCACATGCTTGCGACATTGCAAAGCTTAAAATTCACAGCACACCAAACATTTCCAGAACTCTCCAGTGTGAAAGTTCAGAAGGCTCTATTTCCCTAAAAATCACACTAATGTGATCTGCCCAGTTGAGGAAAAGTGTATCAAGAAGCATCAAATGTTAGGCACATTTCTTCTGTCAAATTTGATGGTCTTTTTCATGTATATGTGGGGTTGCAACGACTAGAAACAGAGAAAAGTGTTGGCGTCTAGCTATTAGTTTTATTTGTCGTGCCATTCCAAATGACTGCCCACAAAAACTTTGTGCCGTATGCTACAGGTACCAAGGTCTATGTAGCACAAGGACTTCACTTCTAGGTGATGAATTGTAATAGACAAGTGAGTTCTGAATGAAGTCAAACATTCACTGCTGTTGCTGCTCAACAAGATAAAAAGTTGAGAACCACTGGCTTGAGATACTAAACCAAAATTCCAAATACAATCATAACCAACCCCAACTTGAGAAAGTCCTGAACTTTATTTCTAGTTCCCACACCTCCCTAGCACAGTAGTAGTACAAAATTCTGTTTTATAAGGCTCCACCCTAAATCATCCTTTCCTTCTCTACCAAATACAGACCATGTAAACCACGGAATTCTGAGTCATCAGCCTTTTTATGAACAATCTCAGATTTTCCTTAAGGTGGTCTAGCATTGGTGTAATGTGCCTTCTCTCTTTTTTTATTTGAAGCTTTGTACTGAAGTACAGGCACTATTCTTCTAGCATAGGTATCTGTCTCGTCATGGTTCTTTTGATTATCATACTTTCTGCCAGCAAAACTGGAAATGATACCAGACTACCTCCAGGTTCCTTTTCACCCTTGCAAACTCTATGCTAAAATACAAATGGAGTATATCACTACAGACAACATATGGTTGCCATGAAAGTGGCAGCCCCATGTCATGTGTCTCTGCTCTCCTTTTGTAATGTCTAGATTCTCGGTGAAACTTACCCTGAGTCCTGTTGGTATTATTATGAGTGCTTCTCCAGCCCAACCAGTCAAGAAAGGGGAGCAGGGCAGGACAAATACCTACCATACCTATATCAGCACACATGGTAAGTTAAAACAGGCATTACAGGGGTTGGGACAGGGAAGACTCTCTACCCAAGACTGCCATTTTCAATGGTAACCCTGTCCTCTTTGTAATGAGTAGTTCTGCTCTTAGGGGTGAAAGGCTTTTTCATTTGGAAAGCCAAAACAAAAAATGCCAGCTTAAGCTTTACCTATAAATGCTAAAAACTTTTCTTATGGACTTGCATTTTGTACTAACTTTGTCACTCAGGCACAAAGTTCTCTGCACAAGGCAGTCTGTACATAGACGCATGGGATTAGGCTGACATAAGGATTGGCCCAATTTGCACACCATGATAAACCACAGTTAATGCACCAATCTGGGCTGTTTTGCTCCTCCCCACTAGCACAAGGAGGAAACAAATCCTGGTCCCTGGTTTAGCAATATGTCTAAGCCAGGGATCATTATTTGTTTCACTCATAACAAATCGTGATCTGTAGCTGAAATTTGTTCTTGGGTTACATTGTGGTTTGAACATACCAGCTATGATCCCTATTTCAGATGCAGTGCTAAGACAGGAATCATGGTTTGTTTCTCCCCTACACTAGCAGCTATGATTGGCTCTTGAACTGTGAACCATTAATCATGATTTACTGTGACTGCTATTGTATGCAATATTGCTTCAGTCTGTTTCACATTTTTACCTGTTTTCATGTCTTGTTCTCTACTTTAGTGTACACTACTTGTATGTACTTTCATACTTTTAACACATTGGCACAGAACAAAGGCTTAAGACAGAAGCAGGGAGCAGAAATGTTTTATGATGCAAAGCAGTGGTGGAATGCCTTTAAAAATGCACATACGAAAAGTGAATTTTATTCCTTCGATTGTCCTGAATGCCATTCACTACCTGTTACAGTTTAAAACCAAAGGTTATACAATAATGATTGCTAAAAATCAGGGCCATTCAGGACTCAAAAACCATTCACCACTGTGGACAGTTTAGGATTATAAATACACTTTCCTGCCTTTCGGAAAGACGTACAGTGTATCCCTGTCAGACAAGCTCAACATATTATCACACAGAATACTTTCTCAGCCACCTTCCAAAAATGTATTTGCCAAGGAGCAAATATAAATAATTGTTATAAAGTCAAGAATTATTTTAAAAATAATGAAATTTCTAGTCTGTAGTACTACTTTTGCAAGTATGAAATGGCAGAAGTGACACAAAAGTCTTCCTTCAAAGAAAATGTGACTGAACAACTTTTTAAAAAGTGATTTATATAAAAACTATCTCACTCATGAAGCTTCAGCAGGCTGCAGATAAGCAGCCCAACAAACCTGAAAAGGGATACAAGGATTTAAGAGAGATATTAAAATTATATATCACTGAGAACATAGAAGATAGTCTGGTAGAATAAATAAATCACAAAAGCTACTCACTTACAGAAATCTTAACTAGACTATAATCATTTATGGGCAAAAGCGGGGGGGGGGAGAGAGAGAGAGAGAGAAAGAAAGAAAATAGATCCAGCTTTTAAAAACGCTTTTCTGCTCAGTCATCTAGAAGCAATTTTTATACTTTCACAGATGACCTGGCAAGTTACTGTGTACAACCCTACCATAAAATAATCAGACAGAAGTAGCAGCCCAACTGATGTTAGGTGGGATACAATTATGAGGCATAACTGAAAGTGATTCACTGTTATTTTAGTATGTAGATGCCCTAAAGGAGGACTCTTGCCCAACTGGCAAAGAATATCATACCTGCTCACTGTGAGACTTGGTATTTTCCCTCCTTTCCTTGATGATCACAGAAATGAGAGATAGCATGCTGGCTTACAAGCCACTTCTTCAAATCTATTAGCAGTTAATAATGAGATTTCCTAGTTTTTAGCCACGCACACATTACATATAATGCATGTGACATTTTGTTGGATGGAAAGATTCAGGCAACAATATAAAACATATCAATCTGCCAAAAAGTATATGCTGAAGTAGTAATATACTCATACTAGCTTATTTACTCACCTGTTTAAGGATATTTTTTTTTTATTTAATTTAATTTATATACCGCCCTAAGCCCGAAGGCTCTCTGGGCGGTGTACAAAAAGATAAAAAACAAGCAATGTATAAATACAATAAATACAATAAATCAAGAAAACAAAACAAACAAACAATAAAAGAACCAAACAACATCCATTATTACTTTGTGTAAGGTGTCTGAACAGGCTGGGTAGGTAATCCAGAGCTTGCTGCTGGAGGAACTGTGCTTTGATTCAGAGGCGGAAGTTGCTCCGATGGAAGACTGTAAGCTTGAACATGACTCATCTGTGCATTTCCTGCTACCAAGTATGCATTGCTTTGAGGGTGCCCTGGATAAACCTGAGAGCCAGAAACACCAGATTGAGCCATATAATACTGTTGGTTTTGTAGTTTTGAATACATCGAATACATTGGATCCTCATTCATCAACTTGGTACATAAAGAGAGTGCCTCCATCACTTTAACATTGAGCTCTGAGAGCTCTGAATGTTTCCTGTCAATGTCTTCTAGCTTTTCATCAATGAGAGGTCCCATTTGATGGCACATTGCTTCAAGATGGATCAGCTCCGGGAGGTCTGGCTGATCATCAGTTGGATCTGCACTTTGCAACATTTGTAACAGTTGGTCCATTTTATCTTCATCGATATAAACTGGTTCAGGCTCTGGTTCAATTGTTTCAACTTGAACTTCATCACTAAATTGCACTGTTTTCTTCTCGGCTTTCATCATTTCTGGTTCAGCAGTAAGATCAGCAGTTACAAAATTAGAAGGAAATAATCCTGTCCCTTGATGAGTTTCACCTTTCCACCAGTTTGGATCACTGTCATCAAGCACAGTGATAAGTTCTCCAGCTTTAAATGTTAATTCATTATCTTCAGCAGCTTCAAAGTCATAAATAGCCCGAACCTTTCGGCCCTCATGCTTGTGATTTGTTAAGAGGCTTGAGGTGCTTGGATAAAGACTGGAAAGCGTTGTTTGTTGTTGTCTTTGTTCCTTAAGTGACAATTCAATGGCTTTAGCTAGGTCCTCCTCTTCCTTTTTGTTTGCTACTATTCCAGGATCTTTAGCTACTAGAGCTGGGCTTGCTTTTGCTTGTTCTGCAACCTGTGAACCAATAACTGGAAACATAACACCTTGCTCCTTAAGATTCTTTATCATAGCAGATATCAGACTAAGTTGGGGATCGTTCTTGAATTCATCTGTCCATTCCACCATGAGTGCTTTTAATTTTTCAATTTAATGAATTACTTCTTCTAGTCTGCTACATATTTTGGAGAGTTGTTTGTCCATCTGTCACTCCATCTGTTCTCTATACATCGGTATGCCTCTTGAAATACTATTGGCAACCTTTGCACAATGGTTACCAAAATGTAGGGCTAGTTTTCATCTATATTTGGATACTGGACATTATTTTGAATCAAGATGGCAGAATGAAACATTATGAACTACACTGATTGGGATACTTCTATTATAGTTAAATCTAGCACAATAATTCCTGAGACTGAGGAGCAGGTTTTAGTCTATGTTTGGAAACTATTAGGTGCTATTTTGAATCAAAATGACAGACAAAACATTTCCAATCTGTGCTGATTTGGAGACCTCTAAAGATGTCATCACCCAGTATGGTGTGCTGGTTCGTGTGGTGCAATGCCTGTGTTTTCTTTTCATCGCGGATATGTGTCTAAGGGCAACTGAAATATTAGATCTGGCAGATTACTCACCAAGAAGAAACTCTTCCTTGCCACGGATATCAGGCTATGTTAAAGTCAAACATATGTAAAATGGAGTCTATATGCGCTAGGAAAGGGGCTTATGACCCCTAAACAACGTCACTACGCAGAGAAACTAGCTGAACAATGAAAGTGCAACACACAATTTTGAAAAGAAGAGTAGATCACTTAATCATGTATTGTATCCCTGATTTAGAAGAGCATCTTGTTTAATTTGGCCAGTATTTAGGGTACAGTAGAAATTAAGAACCTCATAGATGGGGAGGGGAATGAAAATCAGTCAATTTTATGCCAAAGAACAGCTAAGAAAATCTGTTTATTCTATGAAGCAAGTACTGTCTTTCTACAAGACATTCTGAACAAAAGAAAACACTATAAGTGTTAAACTGGATTAACTGTAATTTGTGATCAAACTGGTCCTAGTAGTAGTCCTAGTAGTAGTAAAGAAAGGAACTGGGAATGAAGGTATTCATTAAAACAGGAGTTAGGGGCTCAGTACTTATATAAGCCTATAATATTCAGTCAGTCAATTTGCATTGCTACATTTAAATAATACACCTTACATATTCATAGATCAAAATCAGTATCACATGCATATTTTAGGGCAAATAATTCTGTAACTCTAAGATTCTATACACTACTTTTCTTTTAACACATAACAAAAGAAACCAACAGAGCAATCCAAACTATAGGAAGCCACTATAATTTATGCTGCCCTAATTAAACTCGAGTAAACTACCCCTATT
Organism: Rhineura floridana; assembly: GCF_030035675.1. NCBI lineage: Eukaryota > Metazoa > Chordata > Lepidosauria > Squamata > Rhineuridae > Rhineura > Rhineura floridana. The sequence goes on along the minus strand of NC_084492.1, from coordinate 10,405,948 downwards.
CCAATCTCCTTTCAGAAGTGGAGCTACGGCTGGCAGAGCTGGCCCCTGAGCCTGGGAGAGGGAAAACAAGCTTTTAAAATACAGTGCGATTTACTTCACCCTTTTTGCCAGTGAAACTTCCTCTGGTTTGCTAGGTCATGAGAACAGGATGAAAGGAGTTTGAAATAGGGTTAAGTCTCCCCTGCTCTGTTCTGCCCCCACCATGCCCCCAGAACATCCTTTTCGGGACTTACCCCGGCCTTAGCAGAGCTGGTTTTGGCAGAGCCCTGGCTGAGCCAGGATGGAGGACTTCATCCCAGCAGATCTGAGGTTTGTATTGCTCCCCAAATCCCTATTTTATCCCAATCCTGATATTCTTGAGCATCCATAAAGCTCTTGACAAGTACAACACAGTTTTAGTCAGATCCATGTACACAATAAGGATGCAGGTATGTAGCTCTCTCCTGACATGGTGACTTCTGCATGTGAATGGAAGACCTATGTGCACACTCAAATGCCCAATGCAAGGAGCCTCATGGGCATCAATGAATGACACCATACTGAAGCACATCGTCAGTTTTGCCAAACAAAACTAAAGTGATGGAGTCTATGAAAACACTTAATTCCTTATCCAGCACAATGACACAGACAGAGAAAAACAAAGATGAAAGCATGAAACACACTGAACTAAATTCACTATTACAAGCAGCAAAAGGGTAGAGATTAGTTCTGTCAGTTTTATACCCATTTCTGAGCTCATGGTGCCACTAAAGACGAACAAGCAAGCAAGAGTGTGGCCATCTCTTTCGCAGAGCTTCTACAGGTACCTCTACTCAACATAGACCATCATATTTTCTATAGACAAATGAATTGCAAGGGATGAAGGGGTAATACATAATAATCTGCTATTGCAGAAGCATTTAGTCCGCCATAACAGCAGAAAGTCACCACTATAGGGATGATCGATTTCATAAAACTCAGAGTCTCTTCTGAAGAAGTCTGAAGAGCAAGAAGCATAAAAAAAAAAATCGTTTACACTACCAACTTCTCCTGAACTGTGGCCAGAAAATAGTAAAAAAGTAGTGAGTGAATTAGTAATGAAATCTGATTAAGGTTAAAGCTCTAATAACCCTAACAAGAAAGATTAAATCACAAATAAGCACATGCATCCATGAATTTAACCTAGCAGCAGCCAAAGTCACCAAATGAATATTAATGAAATGAGAATGAGAGAGACAAGATACCAGAAGCTTCTGGCAGTGTGTTTGAACCTGGAATGTTTCGTTTGGAATACTATACTAGATTAATCTCAAGAGAATGATCAAAGCACCAAAACATTAAGAAACACTTTTTAAGATGTAACAAACTTGAACTACTCTAACTTAACTCAGATTAAAAACTTAGCTTGGCACAGTGTGCTTCTGACATAAAAGGAGTTGCATCCATCATATATGGCTAAAAGTTTGTAAGTATCCTCTGTAGAGTTCTGCAGTAATGCGAGTTTTCTAAAGCAGATGAGGCCGGAGCATCAGGCTCTCTCCTAAGATGTACATGTATATCTGATGTATGTGTATGACAGCTAATGCAGTACATGAGTATGAACTATCAAGCCAAAATGTTCCCTATTTCAAATCTTGCTGCATCCATAAACTCATTAGTTAGCCTTGTGCAATTCACGATGGCTCACTGACATACCACACATAATTATGTTTAAGAAGCCTTAACTATAGTTTGGCATGATATCTGAACTGACAAGCCATAGTTTGTGATCAGAAAACTAAAATCAGAAGCCATGATTTGAAGTGGGTTTTCAAGGCAGGGGTTTGTGTACCTATGGTTTGACAATTCATAATTATGTTCTGTTGTTCTGCCTCCAGAAGCTGAAGCACTGAGGAGAGTGCGCTTCTATGCTAGTAGGATAGAGGCAGGGAGGGAGGGAAGCAAACAAGCAGTTCTAAACCATGGTTTGCCTGCTGTGTTTTGGAGGCTCAAACCCTCATACGTCCATATATGCAACACAAAGATAATGCTGCCAATAATGCTGGGTTTTGTAAAGATATGAATACTTTAGCTGGGAGAACATGCAGACTCAACCCATACAACGCATTAGAACCAAAACCACAAACCACTTCAAGAATGTCCACAGTAGCTAGTTACACACTCTACTATCAGAAGAGAGAGAGGAAGGGAGCTATATGAAGACATTAGAGGGCCAATTATTACCAACTATCTTGTGGGAGAAAGGCAGGCAAGGACGAAATCAGAGCCTACTTCAGCGAGGCTGTCCCTCCCAGGCACACAAGACCAACTGCCCTAAGGGAGAGAACATCAGGTATCAGCTGCTGCTCCCATGAGGCTAGTTGTTTTGTTTCGTGTGTATTCTTGGTGTGTCCACTATATTTTATAAATGCTATAAGCCACTTAGATGGCAAGTCAAAAAGCAGGACATAAATCTAATAAATAAAATTTTCACTCTTTACTTCTGAGAAAGAGAAAGTTAACGCACTGCACAGCATGACTTCCTTTTTTGAGAGACTACCTATGCGTGGCATTTATGAGGAACAGGGCTGGGTCCAACTATCCCTCTCTATCTATACTCTCTATCTCTCACAAGATAAACTCAACCCTCTTGAATAAAGTATTCAGAATCAACAACAGTCTGAAAGAAGTAAGTCTAGTTAAAGTACAAATGAAACAATCCTCTGATTATCTGTGACAATGAAATGCCTTTCTGATTCAAACAAAAGTTACACATTGTTGATGTGTGGTTTATTTTCCCCCTGAACTGGAACAGGTTTGTTGTGTAAACAAATGAACATACAGGCAAGAAGAGTCTTGTTCCCAAATGCAGTCCAAAGCCAAGGGGACTGGTCTGGCTAGGCTCCTAAGCCGAAGACGGTTGTTTAAGATAAACTTGAAGAGAACCAGAAATCAAAATAAGAACAGGAAGAAGATAGTTGTTCAGAGGAATTAACAGCTTATTCTGTATGCTGTGCTCTGAGAGGTGAAACTTAGTAAAACTTAATAAAAGGTGGGTAGGCGCAGGATTTTATCAGAATAAGTGTGCTGCTCATTATGAAGATGCCAGTTTGTTGCAGACTTTAGTTGTCTTAATTGTTTCCAATTTCATTTTGTAATTGCTCCTGTAAGTCTTCTTGGAGATCATTTGAACAAAAGGCAGGTTAAATCTTGAAAATTAAAAATGGAATACTGTTGACAGGAATTTATCAACCAACTCCCAGATGGACTGCTATTTGACAGAGGGACACAGATGCATCATGAGTGGTCATACATACACTGTTAATTTACATTAATTTTATACCAGCTTAACTGTCATGGCTTCTTCCAAAGAATCTTGCAAAGTGTAGTTTGGTAAGAATACTAAGAAGTCTGTTAGAGATCATTGGGTGGCCTTCAGAAGCTACTGTTCTCTGGGCAAAGGGAATGACTATCAAATCACTAAGGCTGTGGTATAGACATGCAGGCAAACATGCGTAGTAGGTGAAGATGTTTGACTCCAGAAAATAAACTTAAACAGAATATAGAAACCATTAAACTATTGTATCCTCTTATAACAACTGTGCAGATGTGATAGTGAATATATAGCAGGCACCTAAACCAGAGCTAAAGTGATCATATTGTTTTGCAAACACACATGGCTCATGTTCAGTGAACTCACATTAGGCCCAGTCCCAAAGTTCTCCACAGTTCTGCTTCCTATAATGAACAGCTGAATTCTCTATAGTGGAAAGAGGCAGATCCCAATCCTATAGAGTCAGTGAGACACAACAGATAGATTGATGGGATTGAACACAGACACCCAAAGTTCAAATCCCTATGAAACACATTGACTGACCTTGGCCAAAAAAAATCTTCCAGCCTACGCTACCTCACTAGGTTGGGAGAGTAACACACACCATTCAAAGCTCCCTGGATGAAGAGCAGGAAACAAATGTAAAGTTTACACCAGTCGACAGAATGGGGAATGGAGTTAGAGTATTACATCTTTTTAAAAAGGGATCCATATTTCTGTTCCAGTACAATACAGGAATTAAATAACGTTCATTCAACTGAAGCAACTCATTCACTCACATTGTGTGTGAGTGAGTGAGAGAAACAACACAGATAAAGGGACCACAAGCCTTCAAATTCATTAAGAAAAACCAGCAGCAGCAACTTGGATAAAAATGCTGACCTTCAATGATTGTTGGACTAGAAAGCAGAGAAGTGATGTAACCTATCAGCCCAGTATTGGTACATTAAAATGTTAGGCATTTAAACACCTAGGTAAGTAAATAGATAGGAAATAAGATAACTGGTCTCTTGTTCAACTTATTTCAACAATGGTACAAAAAATATCTTTTAAATACTTTTTGTGCATTAGTTGCAAAACATCTCATGCAATTCAAAGAGTAAAGAGTGTAAGACGACTAGTGCTAGGCTTTTAAGGGCCTCCAAGCAGGATTTTGTCAGTAGGTTTCCCCAACCTCACCCTATTCAGCCTCCCTTGATCACCCATGCAGCAAACCAGTAGTGGTTCAATGCCTTGGCAACAGGATCTGTCATTCATTGTCAGAGTGGAAGACAGTAGGTTAGAGTAACGCACACTGGCCACACTTCTTCTGACCTGGCTTGTATCTCTTGCCTGAAGCAAGAGCATACTGTGCTACAGTGCTGTTGCAGGCTCTGTCCAGTACATTTTCACTTTCTACATGTCCAACCAGCTTAGAGCCAGTATATGCTACTTCCAACCTGATTAATGCCTTGCCTAAAGTGAGGGCATTTCTCCAGAGTCTCTTGCATTGCAAATATGAGAGCACTTTTCACGTCAGCTAATTCCCAAATTGGTCCTCACAAGTGGCCAATTTTGCCAATCTCTAACAGCCCTAAACACAAAGGGTTGGATCCAGACCAAGTTAGTTGCACTTAGTTCCCACTGAAACCAGTGGCAACTGTTAGCCATGACTTAATTTTAGTTTCCACTGAAATAAATGGGATTTAAGTGCAAGCTGCTTAGTCTGAATCCAAGCTAATAAGTTCAGCATTACTATTTTTGTCCAAAAGTGTACTTCAGTCTACTGATTAAAAACAAGTCTGAGAGAGATGCAACTTCCCCAGTTCATCACCACATACATAAGGCTCCATACTACATTCCTAAAGGTTGTTTATTTCATTCTGGATGACTACTGCCAATTCACTCAGGCTGGCTGGAGAAGTCAAACAGCAGTCAAGTCATGAACAGCGGCTAATAGATCATACAGAAAATGCCTCATCTTGATCACAAAAAGGCCACATGGCTCAGGATGGAATTTACTCAAAGAGAATAGAAATCCTGAGAAGTATAGCAATATCAGACTTACCACTGCCACTGCATCACTTAAAAGTACAGCATTAATATCCAACACTGTATAATATGCTACATTGGTCAATATGTAGATAACTGTCACAATTGGCATAGAAACAGCAATAGCTAGAGGCAGGTTCCTGGTTAAATGAGACAAAACACAAACACACAACTTAGACGTAGCCGTTGCTCTTTTTTCCCTTGACGAACACCTATATGAAATCTGGGAATTCAGCTATTTACAATCACATTTAGAATAGGAAAACTAGGAGTTATATTAAATATGAAAACTAAATTACATTAAAAATGTGTTGTTTCTGTTCACTCTGTGGCCTAGTTCTCACAGATAGTTGGGCTATACTACTTCAGACTGCAGGTAGAGATTAACATGGCTGTTCCTCCATGCTGGAAAAAAATGCCGCAGATAAAAAATGGACACATGAAGAATATGGGAAAGCTGGAATCCTTCTCCCTGATATCATTTTTTCTATGTGAAGGAATTTTCTTTTCACATGGAGGAGCTGTCACTGAGCATATGAGGCCCCAGTTATGGTTCAAAGTGCAACAGCCCCAACAGAGGGTTTACTGCATCCATGAGAACTAGGCCTAAAACAAGGCAGAAAGGTTATATATTGTGCCTTAATGCCTCAGAAATTTTCACACACTATCAAAATGCTCTGAAAGTAGCATAAACTAAAGTCCCTGGAAACATTTTTAAAAGCCAGTGTATTTTCATGAATAAAATTGCATACAACATTCATTTATAAGTCAGTATTACTTAAATTACATAGCCCTAGTCATGAATGACAACTATGTCCAACTCTGCCAATCCTCCAAGTTGGAAATCATCAGCAGTTTGCTGCAGCCAGCAAAGGTTTTCTTAATGAATCTCTCTTAGGTTTCATCATTCTGTTGATTTCCCTTTACAGGGTTAGGATTCAGAATTGTTCATGTCTGTGTAAATATTTCTTCAGCTACAGAAATAAAGTCCCCTATCAGTTCAAGACAAATTTTCAATAACAGATTCCTAGGAGATACTACAAACAAACTGAATGAAGAAATAGTTTTGGGAAACATTTACCTTTCTGGATTTTTTATTTCTTCAGTTACAAAGTTGAGGGTGTCCCAACCTGAGTATGAGAACAAGGCAGAGTAAAGTGCAAGAGAAATGCCCCCGAGGTTCCAAGATGACCCCTCAAAAGAGTCCTGAAAGTGTTCCGAGTATCCTGCATGTAAAGGAGAAGCAGAGCAATATGTACAGTACTGGAGAGCACACAAGGTGACACCGTTTAATATACATGACTGTAAAATAAAGGTAAGAAGAATGAGAAAGTCACATGCTCTCTGAAAATAGCAAAGTCAGGCCTGCCCTACACGTTTAGCTAAACTAAATGGGAGAATGGAATCTACACTGCAGGTGAAGGAATCACATTTTTGAATGCTAACTTGCATTTTAAAGAGAAAAAAAGCCCTACCAGCAAGCAGAAAGTTAACATAGGAAGCTGCAAGTTAAGTGAGATTTTCTCCTGATGAGTTATGAATTTAGTTGAAAAGAAGTTTATTTCTATTTACATGGAGGAGCATCGAAGAAATAGTATTCCCAGGCTACAGTGACAACCAAACACCTCAAGGATATGCTAGGCGTCACATTGTCTCCCTTCTGCCTACCTCTTAGAGCAAAGAAGGCCATTTCAATTAGGAGAAACACTGCTTTATTGCTGAAGAAGCCCGGTTCAATATATCAACTCGCATGCATAATCAGAGGCAGCCTTGGCTTCCAGAGATTCAATTAATAGTTAACTGAACTAATTACATGCAGCTTTGGTATTTACAACTTCTCCTCTTGCCAAATTACTTTCATACACAAACTATCTAGAGTCTAGATAGCTGGTGTATTAAAGTGTATCCAAAATGCATTTCACCATCCCAAATTGCTCCTCAGGGTCACAATTATTTGAACTGATGATAATGGGGAAGTTTGGGCAGGAGATAAACGCAAAGCAAAGGATCGGCATGTTGCTCCCATTTGGCTGGGAAGGAATGAAGCAGGAACCATCTGCACATTCACAGTTGGCCATTAACCATAGCTTACCATGATGTGCAAATGAGGCCACTCACAGCCTGCTGGCTACCTAATAACCCACATCACTGAAATATTTTAGGATCATCAACATAATACATGATGCAACTGATTAAGAGATATAATGAAACAAGGGGTATTACTAAAGTACACCTAGTAATACAGCAGCTTTTGGTTCACAAAAGCTACCAGTAATCAGAGTTGCCCAATTGGGGGAGGGGGGGAATGTATTTTTAAGTTGGATAATAAGCAGTTTCATAACCACAGTTTTTAAAACAAATTATTTTTTATTTTATTTATTATTTATTTTGCAAAATCAGCTTTAAAAATTATTGTACAGTATCTCTGCAACATTTAAGATCATCATGGCATGTCCGATTGTCAGCATTTTCACCGCTTTGTCTCCTTATAAAGGACTTCCACTGGGAAGATGGAACAGCAGCCAAGTCAGGACAGAGATGGTTAAGGAGTTATATTAAAAGTTAAAAAATCATATTGACAAAAGAAACACATTGTGTTATATTACATTAAGCAGCCTTTCCCAACCTTTGTGTCCCCAGTTGTTGCTGGACTGCAATTCCCATCTTTCCTGACCATAGGCCATGCTGGCCAGGGCTGATGGGAGTTGTAGTTCAGCAACATCTGGGGACGCAAAGGTTGGGAGATGCTGCACAGGCCCAAAGAATGAGGAAAGAACAGTGCATATAGTCCTTTTAGAATACAGAGGCACAAATAATACAAAACACATTTTCAGCATAGTGGAAATGCAGGCTTCCTATTTTCTCAAGTCAGCATAATAAGAAAGCTTCCAAAATAAACAGGAATAAAAGCTTTTTTTTAAGTGAAAAACCTGATAAACGTACAATAGCTGGGATACTTTAGTTCATAGGAAAAACAAGTCAGCAAGCCCAGCTGTTTAAAGCTGAACAATAGGCGAGGGGAAAAAACACGGTTGAAGGGGAAAGTGCTGTGTGATCCTTGCTTTTAGGGGCACTCCTTGTCAACTGTCTGCACAAAGAGGTCAAACAGGCTGCCTGTAAATTCCCTTAACAGGGTCGGCTCTGAGATCAACCTGATGTTAAAATAACAGCAATATTTCAGCTTAAGTACATAGGTAATCTGAGGGCTAAACTCAACATGATGTTAACTGTATGAAAGCAATTAACATACACATTTTTTCTAATGTAAACAGCCCCTGCGGCGGAGGCCTGGCAAGACTGAGGCTATGGTGGGAAAGTTTAATTCTTTCTCCTCGGACTAACAACAGATTGGGGGCAGGGGTGATTTGATCAAGATCATGGCACGGGGAGTACACCACCCACCATAATTCCCATTCTGTTCAGATACAACCCAGCAGCTACTTACTATTGGGGGGGGGAAGCCATGTTTACTTTGGTCCTAAATCTTAAGTTTATTAGAGAAAAATAACTCACACAAATGAGGCTTAGAAGACAGTGCCCCCCCCCGGTACATGAAAAGCAATGTATGTATGCAGCCGGGGCTCTCTCTGAAGAAGTTTGCATTGCTGAAGAGAGAAACTATACTATTTTGAGCGTGTTTTACCTCATTGCACAAAGGGACTGCTTTGCAACCTTTACATGCAAAAAAACCCAAAGGAAGTCCCCAGCTATATGTACAATGATCTTGTACACATTAACAACTTTCTTTGGAATGCAGCCATTTGGATGAAGATACAGAGTCAATTTTGCACGGGTTGGAAATTAAGAGGTTCAAGCCCATGCACACCATCAGCCACCACATCAATGATTTAACATCTGTATCGAACAAATTTCCCATGCATGTATATGTTTATTATTTATTTATTTATTTATTTGATAGATTTATATCCCGCCCTTCCAGCGGGAGCCCAGGGCGGCATTATATACTCATTATGTCATATGAATGGTGTCAGACCACATAGGCCCACAGCCTTCCATGCTGACAGTATTTCAACATTTCAGAATGTAAGATATAGTCAGAATATTTCTTCAGTACTTCAATATTTGATGTATCTCCATGTTTGAGATAATGGATAGTTTCAGCGGGCTAGAATACATTTTGGTGCGGCAGTAGCAGGGTATATTAATAGCACTAAAGTCACCCCCACAGCTACTTTCCTTCTGCCAATGTGGAGAAAAGATCTATGTTCCTCTGCAGCTACATTTTATAATATATTAATCCTTTAAGGAAAAAACTGGATATAGTTAACACACTGTGAGATAATAAGCAGCCACAACATAGTGTGAGTCATCTAACACCACCCTTTTGTACTTCAAGAATATGAAAATGAAGAGGTCCATTCCATGGACCAGCCACCAACCACAGAACTGACCAACTAATTCTGTATGTCCAAGGATGCTTTGGGCTTCTACTTCTCAAACAGCAGTCTCCCAAGCCATGTGGCAAGCCATTTTTGAACCTGAGAGGAATTTCAAAGTCAGTCTGTACCACATTATTGTCTACTTTTACTGGAAGCAACTTTACAAGGTTTCAGGGAGAGGGTGCCCTACTACATCAGATCCTGACAGCTGGAGATGCCAGGGCCAGATCCTAGAACCTTATAATGTGAAGTATGTGTTCCTTCATCTTTTTATGGCCATTTAATGTCCAGGTTCCCAAGTGTGCTCATGAAAGTTCCGGGGCTTACTAGAGGTAGTTGCTCTGCCAGTTCTAGCCACCATTAAAATAAAAATAATGCACATTTGTCAGAAGATGGGGGGGAAAGAAGCCGAGTAGCTGCTGAACAGCATTTTGCCATCCATAATTGTATTCTATTTTTTTAGTTCAAATAGTTAATGAAGATTTAACATTACCCAGATATGTAGGATGTCTGAGTTGTAATGTTACATTGGTGCTTTTGAAATTTAGATTTTCTTTGCTTGAATTTAACAATATTTGCATTAAAATCCATTCAGAGCATGGCTGTAACAGTTCCTTTAGAACACAAAAAAAACATAAAATAGTTCATCAGCTGCACAGTCTTCCCTAGAAAGTAATTATGAAATAAAAGATCACTGCTAGTTTGGAATATTTCCTTTGTACTTCTAGTTATTATTATATAATCTTTTGCAGTTTTCAAACAATACCACTTCAATAAAATGAATCAACTATAATAACTTAAATCACAGATTGTGTGCAACTTTTGCATGCAGTGATGGATTCCTGTACATTTTGTTCAATATAAATCCTACCTTTTTTTTAATAAATAAATTAAAGCTGATCAAGAGTGGTGGCTTAAAAGCCATGAAATTCAAAATAAAAGCATACATGAGTTTTGTAGCATATATAATTTCATAAGATTTGTTTTGTTTTAAAACTACCATTTCCTGTCCCAAATCCTCAGGACAGATATGGCTAAAACTCCAAAATAAATACAGTTTTTTTCTCAAAAATGTGAGAAGTGTCTACAAAGGCTTCTTAAGGGCACTGTTGCACACTAAGTTCCAGTTACTCAGGATGTGTCAATCAGGCTATGCTTCTACAGTAGCAAAAGCTAAAAACAAATATTTTAAAAAAATCTACTCTGGAATTTACTGTTGGTAAATAATCCTTTTGCTTAACTGCAAATCTGAAATACAAACCAGTATTACTAACAGTGCAAATTAACTGACTGAAGTGTCTAAAATATCATAGGGCATGGTCTGAAGGCACATATTGCAGCCATCTGCTGAAGCTGATATATTTTGGTCTGGTCAACACCTGGATGGAAAGCCACCTGGGAGCCTTGACTTCTGTGATCGAACATAGGAAGCTGCCTTATACCAGATCAGATCATTGGTCCATCGAGCTCAGTACTGTGTACACTGACTGGCCAGGCTGCAGCTCTCTAGGATTTCAGGCAGGGATATTTCCCAGCCCTACCTGGAGATGTTGAGGATTGAACCTGTGATCTTTTACAAGCAAATCAGGTGTCCCACCACTGAGCTATAGAAGGTGGGATATAACTCAAATAAAATCAATGAATTATCTTAATTGAAATGAAATATTTCAGTTACAGTACTGCATGAAAACTCGAGGCCCAGCTATATGCAACACATGGTCATCATCTGTAGTTCTTACTTAAGGGCATCTATTACAACAAAAATGAAACTGCAGAAGGAGTCAGCTTGGAAAAGTTACTTTTTTTGAACTACAACTCCCATCAGCCCAATAGTGGCCATGCTGGCTGGGGCTGATGGGAGTTGTAGTTCAAAAAAGTAACTTTTCCAAGCTCTGAGAAGGACCCAGATCTTTTCATTGGGAGGGAAAATAGTTAGTGTGTGTGAATTCTGGCAGAACACTATTAGACAGGAAAGTGTTAAGATGCCAATCTCCCATGTTACCACAGCTCTATTTATATAATTTTGAACTCTGAGTTAAAGCTACACAAAAATATCACAAGAAGTTTAGTCCACAGATTCATATTAAGTCACTGATTTTCTGAGAATTTTTATTTTCAATTCTGCTTTCATTCCTACCTAAGTTTTTAGAAACAGAAGTTGGTCCAATTAAAAAGTTAGCTATATACGTACCTGAATCTGCCTAATTTTTGAGGGGGCCAGAAACTACTATAGATTTTCTTCATGAATAAATAAATAAGTGCTCCTTAAGATTTTTCTTCTGATCAATACAAACCTCTATACATAAAGCTATTGTCTTACCCTGGCATAGTTTAACAATTCCTGTTACGATGATGACAATAAGGGCAATCACTTTGGCATAGGTGAATGCATCCTGCACCCTTGTTCCCCATTTAACATAGGCACAATTTATAAACGTTAGAAGACCTAAGAGACAAAAAGGGAAGTGTTAGAAAGTGCTTTGTTTTTTAAATTAAGCACTGGCTTGAAATTAACATGTCACAACTACATATTAGTGCAAATAAGCTTAGCATACTAGGTTAAGGAGAATTATAATATTTAAAAAGCAACTCAATCAACTTGATTGCTATTTAACAATTGCTTAGCTTTTAACTAAATAAAAAGCAGAGAGGGTTTCAAGATGTATACAAATTTATGGAGAATCTAGAAGGCATGAAAATACTTTTTGGCCCAACTCCCAGTCTAATCATCATCTTAAGTGTCATCTTTGAAATGAAGGAAGACTGCAAATGACCACACATTCTTATTTAAAATAGGAAATGCCAGTTAAGAACTCATCAATCACTCTCAGTATAGTGGGTCTTTTAAAAGAAAAAAAAGGGGGGGAAACATCAGTTATTAGCCCTGAAGTTAAGGAAAATTTAAGACCAGCTTCAAAATGCTTTTGCTGTTTCATACTAAAACATCAAAAGGTCATATACAATTCCTTGCTCATAGATTCCTCATTTACAGATTATTAAAAAAATTAAAGAGCTCTAAGCAGTTACTTATATAGTAAGCTGCAAAAGCAGATATATTATTGAAAAGTGTGGCTGGTAAAAGTGAAAACAGTAAACATCCTTCCTGTGAAATCAATTTTACAGAAATATTAAATCAGGCAGCAACTCAAACTTCAAATGTCAGCTTTTAAAAGTTTCTCAACTCTTCCAAGTTATCCCTGACACATAAGCAACAGTACAACTACCCCATTAAAACTATCTTACAAAAATACTTAATGATTTGAATCAGGTATTAAGTACTATGATTTAGAGCAGCCTTTCCCAGCCTTGGGTCCCCAGATGTTGTTGGACTACAACTCCCATCAGCCCCAGCCATCATGGCCAATGGTCAGGAATGATGGGAATTGTAGTTCAACAACATCTGGGGACTCAAAGGTTGGGAAAGACCAATTTAGAGGATCATCTTACTTGAGGCATTATGATGACATTTAGTAAATGTTTACTAAAGAATAAGGGTTTGGGGATGGAGATTTTGTGCTAGGAAGATATCCCTACATAAACCTGATTGTGGAAGAATTTCTGCAGCAGTAAAAATGCCACTGGTACTCAGTAATAAAAATAATAAAACACTAACATTACTTTCAATCAGTAACATACCAGGAAACAGATACTGGGAGGGGGAAACTATCTGGATAATATGTGCCTTTGCCTCCCACCCCAATACAGTAATTCTTATAAGTAGTTGTCCTTGTGGCAAGGCATATTAAAATGTTGAGTTGATTTTTCCTGATGAAATTAGTACAACTACAGAAGTCTGTATGCAACCCATCCCACCCTTCCTGTCCTATTCTAGTAGTACCATAACTCAGCATGTAACTTTTCTCAAGATGCTTATCATGAGACCATCAGGAGATTGTGGTAGGAATAGAAAAAGAGAGAGAAAGGCAACAATTTGTAATGAGTGCTTCTGGATAAGTTGCGTATTTGGATGTCGGAAGCAGATAATACTGAAAGTGCATCACTGCAACAAAAGCAATGCAAAATTAAATGCTGGTTTTCTTTTAACCATACTGAATGACTTAATTCTCATTTTCTAGATTGTTTTTTAAAACAGAATTCAGTGAAAATATTTTCAGCATTCACCAAAAAAATGTTAAAATTCCTCATAATCCTAACAGGTGTAAAAAAAATGTCTCAGTGTCCCAACTTTTCCAAGTACTCATCACTGAAATGAGATTGATTAAAAGGAGGCGGGGTTGCAATGGTACTGCATGCGACACATAATGTGAAGATAAAACTCTCCACACTGCTAGAGTGAACAGCTAAAATGGAAAGGGGACTCAAAGTTACATATTCAAAGGCTTCTTAACTTTATTACCATCCCTGCCGCACAAGTTGTTTCTGTTTGACAAGCTAACCTAGACACACAGCTGGTATAGCACAGTGGGGAGGACAGCCTGGCTGGGAATCCAGAGTCTGCGAGTTCAAATCCCCGCTCGTGTCTCCTGGGTGTCAAGGACCAGCTAAAGATCACCCCACAGTGACTGGCTCAGGAGCTCAGTTGCCCCCCAGCTGGCAGTTCCGGACAAGGAAAGGGCTGGCTTGTGCAGCTGTGGCAAGCTGAGCAGACCCTAGCCAGCTGGGGAGGACTAGCCGCAGAGGGAGGCAATGGGAAACCCCCTCTGCATACCGCTTACCATGAAAACCCTATTCACAGGGTCGCCATAAGTCAGGATCAACTTGAAGGCAGTCCATGATGATGACGATGATGAACCTAGACACAGTTACCAAGAGTATGATGAAATCTCTCTGCCTCAGTATTTTTGTTGTTATATGCCTTCAAGTTGATTACGACTTATGGAGACCCTAAGAATCTTTTTTGGATATATTCATAGGGTTTTCCTGGTAAGAGGTGTTCACAGGTGGTTTACCATTGCCTTCCTCTAATAAGGCTTAGAATCTAAGCCTACAGTGCCCAGTATTCCCAGAAGATCTCCCATCCAAGTACTAACCAGGCTTGACCCTGCTTAGCTTCCAATATCAGATGAGATCAGGCATGTTCAGGGTAGTATGGCCATAGCTGCCTCAGTATAGCAGAAGATTATTTATCTATTGCTTGTTATGCAACTTGATATCCACAACTGCTTTTCCCTACCTAGCTCCTGGGATCACAGATCAAGACAAAGATTGTACCCTGAGATTAAAACCATTTATACCCTCAAAACTAGAACACCCAAGATTCATGTGGCAAGCAATCCACTGATCCTCAGGAGAGACTTTCATGACTTCTTGTGAGTAGAAAATCATGTATCTGTTTAATAATCCTGGTTTAATTACAAAAACATCCATCCCAAATCTGTGCTTTTCATCCTCACACTAATCCTAGTTAGAATGATAAAACTACTCTAATCCTAGTTGTAAGAAAAACTTGACATACTCTTTTTCCACCAAAGCTCAAGAAACACATACCAGTTTCACTGAATTTCAGTCATTTAAAACGTAGTTTTGCAAAATGCCCCAATTCCAAGCACTAAAAATGCAGAAATGAGAAATTCAGCATTACTGCAATAATAAATGTGGAAAGAGAATATTCAGAACTTTGAAAATTAGTTATTCTTATAGTTCATTAAAATACAAGTCTTGTTTGCACAAAATGTGTACAGGGAGGAAGAGACAAAGGAACAATGAGAATGGCTGTGTTTGGATGATCAGAGTCTTAACAAGCCATGATGTGCATGAGTTTTTTGTATGCAGCCCCTCCCTTCATACTCATTCAAACGAAATGCAGAAGTCTCTAATTAACCAGTTTCCAATTTTGTTGTATGTTATCAGATTCAGAACAGAACAGGATCTTAAACTAACTTCAAACAAACTTGATAAAGCCTTCAGTAAAGCCCCATTCAAGTCTACAGACAAACAATGAGTGCGCAAACTGTGTGGGGAATGTGGTATCTCATGTCCCAGCCCCACCTCTCCACTCTGAACCTTTGCATGTGAAGCATAAAGTTCTGAAGGGAAATTCTATATTCATTCAGCTGAAAACACTTAGAATCTCCATCCAGGCCCTCACATGTTGAATGTGAAAGTCAGGAGCAGAGTGGGCAGTATGCATGTGCATAGTGCGTGTATCTCCTGCATCAGGATTAACGCCTAAATAGAATCTCTTAAAATGCAACAACAATCAAGCACTGCGTTTATTTTATTTATTTATTGTATTTATATCCTGCCCTTCCTCCCAGTAGTTAAATTTATTTATTTATTTATTAAATTTCTTAGTCGCCCATCTGGCTGGTTCTCCAGCCACTCTGGGCGACGTACAAATTAGCATAGACTTCTTCTCTATGTAAGAGA
This sequence comes from Rhineura floridana, assembly GCF_030035675.1. Taxonomy (NCBI): domain Eukaryota; kingdom Metazoa; phylum Chordata; class Lepidosauria; order Squamata; family Rhineuridae; genus Rhineura; species Rhineura floridana. Next base: position 10,389,895 of record NC_084492.1, on the reverse strand, counting down.
GAACCATGAGAAGAAACATCTCGCTTCTGATGTTAATAATAATAATAAACATAATAAGCCATGTGTTCCATTAAATGCAGGGTCCAGCCCAAAGAACTAGCAAGTCATCACAGATGCCACCTGTGTCTCACTGGGATTATCCACTAAACACATATGAATAATGTTGCACTTCTCCTTTATAGCTCAATCTGAGCTCTAAAATGTGTTGCAAAGTATGAAAATTTACAACTCTACTAAACAGCATGGACGTTTACTTTCCATCTCATGAAGCAATATTGTTTTGTCTACTAACAACTATGCAATGCTTCCGGGATGTTTGGTTACTGCCTACTCACATCTATGATCAACAAGTTAGTTTCAGTGCTAGGTTTGCAGGCTTAGCCTTCAAGTTATCTCTTTGCATGTATACAGAGAGAGCAGAACAGAAATCTGCCTGTTGTGTCTTAAGTAGACAAAATTCTGAAGTACAACAGGCATGTGGGCTGCACGGCCAAAGGTTCTGGATTATGCTCCTAGGTTGTAAAAGGCCATCTTTAGTTGCAAACTAAATAATGTTTTCACTGTTGCAACAGTCAGTTAGTATGCATACTTGTTAAGGAAAAATATTTTCAAGATATGAAACTTGGTTTTTTAGAAATCTGTCCCTCCTACCTGCAGTTGAACTCTCCTATTCAGAAAAGAGAGCTATCGCTAGTCGGGCGGTATATAAATTTAATAAATAAATAAATAAAAGAATCTCTCTTGAACACTAGATGATGGTGATAAATAGGGAATAACTATCATCTTCATGTCCTGCTCCTGATATTCCAGAATCACATAGCTACACAGAGCTGGAAGTAGTATACTGGACCAGATGGCCATTGGTTAATTCCTCTAAGCAATGCCCAATCCTAGACAATCTAGCAGTGATCTTCTGCCTGCAGCTCAAGACTTTCTTGCTCTTATATACAGCTACCCAAGCATTCTCAAGCATTCAAGCAGCATTTAGATGAGAACAGCCCTGCTTGCAACCTGCTGTGTTTGCTTCAATCCTATAAAACCTTTGGTACTGATGAAAACCAAAGGCACCCTCCCAGGGGTGCAGCACAGCAACTGTTCCTACTAGGAACTGTACTAGTCCCAGAATCCATGGGTAGGAATTGAGGCTATGTGCACCACAGATTCCTACTACAGATTCTGGGATAAGTAGTTTTAGCCCCTGGTGGGAATACTGTGCCAGGGCACTGGGAGTGCTTTCTGTCTTCCCTAATCTAATATAAACATTTGGATTTTTGGGAAGAGGGAGGGGAAGGAGAGGAGGTGGAAGTCAGCACTATGCAAGTGTCTTCTAGCCTTTTACAAGTGTGCAGCTGGAATGTTCACAAAAGCTTCACCTCTTTCAGGGCAAACACTGGGACCAATGCAACTCTGCTCTCTCTGTAAGTAATCTTGCCATAAGCTCTTGACTTTTTTGAAGCACATTTGACTGCAGCAACGATTGAATTGTTGCAACTGATGCCTAGATGTCTCCTCCCATTCTCAGGCTACATTAAGGCAGTGCTTACATTATTAATAATAAAATACTTACATATACAAGCAGCTGCAATAAGCCGGCAAGCGATGTACGGAGGCTGACAGGAAGGAAAGACAGGCTGCACGATATAGTTGGCAAACGTTATTGCAATAACTGCCTGACTGGTTGGCTCAATGATCAGCAGTGAAGTCCACAGTCGTATAAAGGCAATGAAGCTTCCAAAGGCCTCCAAAATATATGCATAACTAGCTCCTGATTTAGTGATAGTGGTTCCAAGTTCAGCATAGCATAGAGCTCCAATCACTGAAAAAATCCCCCCAATTGCCCAAATTACTAGCGACAATCCATAGGATGTACTGTAGTTAAGTACTCCTTTGGGGGAAACAAAGATACCTGAACCAATCATGTTTCCGACTATTAGGCTAATCCCATTAAGAAGAGAGATTTCTTTTTTCAGCTGCATAGTTCCTTGGCTTCCTTCATTTATTTGAGTATTGCCACTTTGATCTGTTTTGTCAGCTTCCTTGATAGGGTAATATTCAGTCAGTGAATTAAGAGGTGAAAAATTCTCCCTATTGTCCATCATGAAATCAGCATCCATCCGCTACAACGCCAGTCCCAAACTACAACAAAAGAGAAAGGTAGAATTAAGGATTGATGGTTAACTTTTTCAGAGCTTTTTTGACTACAGGGTGGGGTATAAATGCTTTAAATAAAAAAAAAAGCACATACTTATGACATGCTTGCTTTCTAGTATGAAAGGTGGGATACAGGTGGGATCTGCAGAAGAAAAGCTTAAGTCTCCCATTGCTTGGAAGAGACTCTTCCTGTTGTTTACCTTCTCCATAAAAAAGGTAAAGGTGTCCCCGCACTTGTAGTGCGAGTCGTTTCCGACTCTTAGGGTGACGTCTTGCGACATTTACTAGGCAGACCGTATGTATGGGGTGGGATTGCCAGTTTCTTCCCTGGCCTTTCTTTACCCCGCAGCATATGCCGGGTACTCATTTTACCGACCACGGATGGATGGAAGGCTGAGTGGACCTTGACCCCTTTTACCGGAGATTCGACTTCCTCCTTCCGCTGGAATCGAACTCCAGCCATGAGCAGAGCTTTCAGCTGCGTTACTGCCGCTTACCACTCTATGGATCTACCTTCTCCATACTGAAGTACAAATGAGAGCTCTAGGAAGAGCAGAGGCATCTACCCCTGGAGGATAGGTAAGTAAAGGATTTGTAGATGCTTGCCCCCTTAACTTTTAGCTTTGAGAATATATCGCAGCTCAATGGTACAGGCACATACATTGTTTACACAAGATCCCTGGTTCCATCCCCAGGATCTCTAGTTAAAAATTCTCAGATTGCATGCTTGAAAAAGATCTTTGCCTGAGACCCTAAGAGTTGCTGCCAGGAACACAGACAAGCCATACTAGGTGAAGTGGAGCACATAAAGAGAACTTCATATGTTCAGCTGCATAAACTTCTCAAATAAGGCTATTTTACAAATAACGTATTTTGACAATGAGAATATCTCAGTGTAGAAAAATGTCATTTCCAAATAGGTCCAATTTAGAAAGCACATTGAGGTCACAATAGGCAGCACAAACACCAGAAGGGACAAAAATTGATAGAACCATGCCTCTGGAGTTGGTGTGCCTTTCAGATTAATGTGAGGCAAAGAGAGAGGATAAATATGAATACACAGCCTATTTAGTTATAACTCACTTATTCTAGGAATGTCCTTTGGCATTTTCAGAGTACCCTCCACCAAGCACGGCTCTTATACAATCTCCATTTCTAACCATGCTGAGTATTCAGGTCATGAGTATCCAGCTTAGCTTTTAGAGTGTTCCAGACATCCACTAGTAAAAACCTTCCCATTAGTCCAACTATAATTTATTTTCTGGATTAATGCTCTGTCCAAAAAAAACCCAGACATTTCAGTTTATTGTCATAATACAGGTTAGTTAATGCATATTAGTGAACTTGGAACTTCAGTACTTTATATTCTTTATGTATTTTAAGTAGCTTTAAAAAAGAAATTACAGCTGGTATAGCACAGTGGGGGGGAGAGCCTGGCTGGGAGTCCAGAGTCTGTGAGTTCAAATCCCCACTCGTGTCTCCTGGGTGTCAAGGACCAGCTAAAGATCATCCCTACAGGGAGCGGCTCAGGGGTTACGTGCCCTGCCACCTGTGCAGCCGTGGGCAAGCTGCAGAGTCCCAAGGAGCCCAGTTGCCCCCCAGCTGGCAGTTGTGGACAAGGAAGGGGCTGGCTTGTGAAGCTGTGGCAAGCTGAGCAGGCCCTACCCAGCTGAGGAGGACTAACCTCAGAGGGAGTGAATGGTAACCCCCCCCTGAATACCGCTTACCATGAAATCCCTATTCATAGGGTCGCCATAAGTCGGGATCAACTTGAAGGCAGTAAAAAAAAATTATTATTATAATACAGATAACACATATCTGTACAAAATTTATATGGCTTTTACAAAAGAATATTTAACTTTATCCTCCATGTTCTATGAAGTATTCTGTTGGAAAACTAGGGGGGGAGACTTGCACTGATCCTTAAGAATGGAGTCATCTCTGGCATCATGTTGAGCTTCAGAGACTCAATGTAAGCTGAACAATTCCACCATTATTAAAATGTTTTGTGCCACTTCATTTTCATTAGGGAGTATTTCTGATTTAATTGAAAGGAGATTTTTTAAAAGGCGGCATCAGGGAGGCAAGCATGGGGAGAAGAGTTTAGCTGTTCTTCCCCCCCACCCCACTTTTTGGAATTTAGTGATCCAGTCTTGACACACACAGGTCTGCCACCATTGCATCTAGTTTATGCCTTAGGCTGCAATCCAATACACACTTACCTGGGACTAAATCCCATTAAACCCAATGGAGCTTACTTCTGAGTAGGCATATATTGGATTGCAGCCTAAATCTTCCAACTCTAGCAGGACAGTTCCATTACTGGAAAACAGTATATTAATGAGCAAATCTGAACTGGTACCATCTGAAAAAAAAGCTAGAAAAGAAATAATCTTTATTAAAATTATGGAATCATAACTAGATAAAAGACTGACATGGGAAGGAAGCAACAATTTGAGAAATACTACTACTCTAGTTCAATGCTCACTTAACATATGCTGCTATCAGTGGAACACTCTAATCATAACTCAGCAAATAGCATGGATTTTCCAATTACCATTTCAAAGATTGACTCCAAAATTTGAAAATTAAAGTTATTTGTGTTTTTCTCAACCTTTCATTGTTTCAAAAGCAAACTTTGTTTTTCCAAACTTTCAATAGTAAACAAAAACATTTCATTTTTCAGTACTGAAATCATTCTTCAAATGTAGTTGCCAAAGCAGTTATTCTGAAAGTGAGGACACAGATTCTCTTTAAAGGTTGTCACATTACAAAGGGTGTTACTACTAATTTGCTTTAAAAGAATATTTTTCTATAAAAGAATTTTTCCATAAAAACTCATGATCATGAAGCAAAAGTAAAGACATATTTTCAAATTACATAATTTAACATTTTTATCTGCTTAATATTAAAGAAAAACTTCTAAGCAGCAATACTTTGTAAAAGATGCATCCAAACTCAGAGGAAGGCAATGGTAAACCACCTCTGAATATCTCTTACCACGAAAACCCTATGAACAGAGTTTCCAAAATGCAACACGAGATAGTGATGGAAGATGAGACCCCCAGGTCAGAAGGCACTCACCGAGCTACTGGGGAAGAACAAAGGACAAGTACGAGTAGCGCTGTGACTAATGACGCATGCTGGGTCAAAGCCGAAAGGAAGCCCAGAGGCTGATGCGCACAGATGCGAAAGGAGAGTCCAGAGTTGTACGACGCACACAATAGGAACATGGAATGTGAGAAGCATGAACCAGGGAAAGTTAGAAATTCTCAAGCAAGAAATGGAGCGTATCAACATTACAATACTTGGCGTGAGTGAATTACAATGTACAGGAATGGAACATTTTCAATCAGGGAACTACAAAATATTTTATGCAGGAAATGAGAAATCAAAGAAATGGGGTTGCTTTAATAGTGAGAAGTGATGTAGCAAAAGCAATTAGGAGCTACAACGCAAGGTCTGAGCGAGTTATATCAATGAGATTAAATAGGAAACCTATTAACATAATCATCATCCAAGTCTACACTCCAACATCAAACGCAGAAGAAACAGAATTGGAGAGATTTTACACAGAAGTACAGGAGGAAATTGATCACACACCAAAACAAGATATGATGATAATCATGGGGGACTGGAATACAAAAGTAGGGAAGAGAGAAGAACTAGGAATTGTGGGGGGGCTTAGGTGACAGAAATGAAGCAGGAGAAAGACTTATTGAATTCTGTGAAGCCAATGATTTGTTTCTTGCCAACACATTTTTTGAGCAACCAAAAAGACGACTGTACACGTGGACATCACCAGATGGTCAATATAGGAATCAAACTGATTATATAATTGGAAACAGAAGATGGAGAAGTTCCATACTTTCTGCAAAAACAAGACCAAGAGCAGACTGCGATACAGATCATGAACTGATCGTATCGAAAATCAGAATAAAGCTGAAGAACAAAGCACTCATAATGCCAAAATACAATTTAAATAACATCCCAGAAGAATATAAAGATCAAATAAGGAACAGGTTTGAGGCTTTAAACTTAGTTGACAGAGAACCAGAAGAACTATGGACTGAAGTCAGGAACATTATCAGGGAAGAATGCAAAAAGACAATACCTCTTGTTAAAAAGAGAGAAAGAACTCAATGGATTACTGAAGAAACTCTTAAAAAGGTTAAAGAGAGAAGGAAAGCAAAAGCAAAAGGAGATAGAAACACGGTCAGAACTCTAAATGCAACTATACAACGACTAGTATGTAGGGACAAAGAAAACTATTATAATAGTTATTGTATAGAAATAGAAAAGGACAACAAAATGGGAAGAACAAGAGCCCTATTCCAAAAGATTAGAGAAATGAAAGGGAAATTTAAACCACGAGTAGGGATGTTGAATAATCAACAGGGGAACACACTGACTGACCAAGATGAAATAAAAGGAAGATGGAAGCAATACACTGAAGAACTCTATAAAAGAGATGGCAGGATGACAGATTCATTCACGGAGGAACCGTATGATGAAGAACCAGAAATTTTAGAATGTGAGGTGAAAGCTGCTCTTAAAATTCTTGGAAGAAACAAATCACCGGGAATAGATGACATACCAATAGAGTTGCTACAAGCTACTGAGACTGAATCTGTCCAAATTTTGACAAACATTTGTCAAGAAATATGGAAAACTAAACAATGGCCCACAGACTGGAAGCGTTCAATATATATCCCACTTCCAAAGAAAGGGGATCCCAGAGAATGCAGTAATTACCAAACTATTGTCTTAATATCCCATGCAAGTAAAGTCTTAATATCCCATGCAAGTAAAGTAACGCTCAAGATTCTACAGCAAAGGCTCTTACCATATATGGAACGAGAAATGCCAGACGTCCAAGCTGGATTTAGAAAGGGAAGAGGCACCAGAGATCATATTGCAAACATACGTTGGATAATGGAACGGAGCAAGGAATTTCAGAAGAAAATCACCCTGTGCTTTATAGACTACAGCAAAGCCTTTGACTGTGTAGATCATGAAAAACTATGGAATGCTTTACAAGAAATGGGGGTGCCACAACATCTGATTGTCCTGATGAGCGACCTATACTCCGGACAAGAGGCTACTGTAAGGACAGAATATGGAGAAACCGATTGGTTCCCCATCGGAAAGGGTGTGAGACAGGGGTGTATTTTATCACCCTATTTGTTTAATCTGTACACAGAACATATCATACAGAAAGCGGGATTGGACCAAGATGAAGGAGGTGTGAAAATTGGAGGGAGAAACATCAATAATTTAAGATATGCAGACGATACCATACTCTTAGAAACCAGTAATGATTTGAAACAAATGCTGATGAAAGTTAAAGAGGAAAGCACAAAAGCAGGACTACAGCTGAACGTCAAAAAGACTAAAGTAATGACAACAGAAGATTTATGTAACTTTAAAGTTGACAATGAGGACATTGAACTTGTCGAGGATTATCAATACCTCGGCACAGTGATTAACCAAAATGGAGACAATAGTCAAGAAATCAGAAGAAGGCTAGGACTGGGTAGGGAAGCTGTGAGAGAACTAGAAAAGGTCCTCAAATGCAAAGATGTATCACTGAACACCAAAGTCAGGATCATTCAGGCTATGGTATTCCCAATCTCTATGTATGGATGTGAAAGTTGGACAGTGAAAAAGGCGGATAAGAGAAAAATCAACTCATTTGAAATGTGGTGTTGGAGGAGAGCTTTGCGCATACCATGGACTGCGAAAAAGACAAATAATTGGGTGTTAGAACAAACTGTCACTAGAAGCCAAAATGATGAAACTGAGGTTATCATACTTTGGACACATCATGAGACGACATGATTCACTAGAAAAGACAATTAATGCTGGGGAAAACAGCAGGGAGTAGAAAAAGAGGAAGGCCAAACAAGAGATGGACTGATTCCATAAAGGAAGCCACAGACCTGAACTTACAAGATCTGAACAGGGTGTTTCATGACAGATGTTCTTGGAGGTCGCTGATTCATAGGGTCGCCATAAGTTGTAATCGACTTGGAGGCACATAACAACAACAAATGATTTATATGTTAAGACTATTGGACTTAGTCTGAGTAGACGCAGGATCAAGTCCTTGACTGGCCATGAAATTCATTAGGTGAGCTTTAGCCAGTCCATCTCTCTCTCAGCCTGACTACCTCTCACAAGGTTCCTAACAAGGATAAAATGCACTAGCCCCATTTACAGCACTCAAGGCAACTTCAAAGTGGGTCAGGATCCAAGTTAGCTAAATAAAACATTGTGAAGTGTAAGTCACGGTTTAAATAATAAATTGTGAGATACCCATAGCAAGTCTACAATTTTCTCTTTTGCTGTTCTGGAGTGCATTTCTCCATAATTCAGTATGTCTCAACTAAGGAACCCTTTGCTGTTGTCACTTTAGGAATGCATGGTGAGCTGTTACAGTAAGCAGCCAAGAACACAGAGGTGCTGCCAGGTACAAAAATGTCAACAGAGATTTTATATCTTCCATTGCAATGCCATACAGCATAAATATTAAGCGAGAGCATTTCCCCCTTTTAACACAAGGAAGGGCTGCAGTATCATTCAGTGAAACCATATATTCTTCTTAACTTCCAGTTTGCAGAGTGTGTCCATGAGGTCTGTGAAGTTTAACTGTAGGGACAGACAGGGAACAATTCCAGAGTACTACAGGAGTACCTGTGCGGCACTTTTTGGAAGAGGATTGCAGCCTTTCCCAACCAGTGTGCCTCCAGATGTTGTTGGACCACAACTCCCATCAGCCTCAGCCAGCATTGCCAATGGTCAGGAAAGATGGGAGTTGTGGTCCAACAACATCTGGAGGCACACTGGTTGGGAAAGGCTGGATTAGAGTAACAGAAGGAGCTGATTCACAGGCATGAGTAGCTATTGACTGGATAGCAGCTGCTGGCTCTCCTCTCTTTTAAATTGCAGACACTATCCAAATCTCACCTCATTAATCTGGAGGCAAGGGACTGACTGGCAAAAGCAAAGATGTATACAATAGGCAGAAGTGGTTTTGGTGGAGAGGTGGACTGGACTGGACATGGGTCTTACCTAGTTTCTGTAGACCATGAGAAACATGGAGTCCTTTCCTTTGAGGCTTTCTCACACCACTATGCAAAAACCCTTCACAAACGCAGAAGACTGCTCTGCATGAGTGAGGTGAGGAAAAGTAGGGTTCTCTTTCTTTTGGGGAGAGGGGAAATTATTTAGGGATCCAAGAGAGAAGTGAATTAATGGGGGGGTAACTTCTGAGGCTATGAACCCACCTCAGCCTTGTATTCATTTTGTGATCCTAGACAAGTCATCTGCCTCCATCAACAACCTATTTTCGACAACCAACAACCTATTTTCAGCAGTGGTTAGACAGATGTCTTTGGGAAGCTTATAAGCAGAGCATGACAGTAATGATCTCCCTACACTGTATACCACCAGAATCTGTGTGAAGCAGTAGAATGCCTCTGAGCATGGAGATATCCTTTAACTACCATATGCTGAGTTGGGATAGAGAATGTAGAAGGAACCTTAGATGGGTGAAGCACCCTGGGGAAAGGGGGTTGCAGTAACTCCATTTTTTGAGGAGCCAGTCTCTCCTGATCCTCCTACAAGAACTGGCAATGAATGATTTTGCATTACAGAGGTAGACAATTCAATGAGTTATTTTAGACATGGCTTCTTATGGCAAATAATTATCAGTTCTGTACAGTAACATGAATACCCTCCTACATGATTATGCTTCATACAACTATATCAGACTTTTCCCCTGTAAAGATGGGAAATAAATCCTAATAAGTAACTATAATTGCAAAACTCGATGCATGGATGGCAATGAAAACAGTAATGCAACATGTAGCTCCCAATCCAGCTCTGAAGTGTCTGCCTCAGCCCCTCCAGACACCAGATGACATCATTCTCAGAAACATGCATAACATTTGTGACATATATAGGTTCTACCAGATGTTGCAGAAGAGGCAAAGAAGCCATTTTCAGCAGTAATTGAGTGTTTAGCTTCATGTAGAATGTTGCCAGTAGTGGGACGTTGGACTCGATGGGGGTTGGACTCGATGGCCTTGTAGGCCCCTTCCAACTCTACTATTCTATGATTCTGTATCTATATCTCAGGGATTTGGTGGATTGTGACAGGTTATCATGGCCCATATTCTGCTGATGTCTTTACTATTGCCATCGTTGATATGGTTCTTGAGGTTGCTATGTTTTTTAATCTTTATTTTCATTCTGTTTGAACGTTGCCTAGAGACAATTTTTGCATTAGGCAACTAATACATCAAAATAAGCAAATAATAAATAACAGAATATACGTAAAAGAATATAATAGAAAAGTTGGGATCCTTTCAGGAAATAATCTTCAATCCTTTCAAAGCCAGGACACAAATACAAGACTCACTTTTGGATTTGGAGGCTGTTTTTTTTATTTTATCTACCTTCTCAGTTCTCAGTATCTTTTTCTCTGTTTCCTTCATCTTTTGCCTACTCTTTAAAAATCCTAAACACACAAAAAAGGAGAGAGCTGCTGTTCCAACCCACCCTGGTAAGACTATGATAAACCTGGGAGTTGCAACCAACCAGATGGAAGTTCAATTGCTTCCAGAGACAAACTATTTCATACACTGGGGAGCGGGGAACTGTCTGCCTTTAGGTTAACTAGTTTGCATCAAATCTGATCAAACTGGTTGTAAATTGTTTTGGCTATGTTAAGTCTAACAAACAGCACTGCTTTACAAATAACTCCATTGTTATTTTTAGCAGTGTCGTATAAGTAAGTGTTCATGGGTAACCTGAGCTCCTTTCGTGAAAAGAAAATGGCATGGAGAGCTTTCTTCTAGAACGCATTTCCCTTTGAAACAACAGACAGCAGCACTGTTCTCAGTTACACTCCTGCAGTCTGTGGCTAACTGTTACTCTTTCCCAGTATATTATATACCAACATCACAAATACCACATTATTGTTTCTCTATTTTTTTAAAAAATGCAAGAACATATTTCAGTGGACCCCAGCTCTGAAACCAGAACTTGAAAATTGTGTTCTATAATGATCACAAGCATGCTTTAGAAAAGCAGATCTAATGTACCTGATTGCCAGCATTTTGAGTATACTGTGGGATCACGCATCCCTTCCTTTCTACACACAAATTGCTCTCGCCATTCCCCTGCCAGGCTTCTCTGTGGGCAAGAGTTATGTCCACGCCAACATTAGCCATGTACCCTCTAACCATGTTCTCTCATAACTAGGGCTTGGAGCAAACCAGTTCCAGACCCTGGTTACAACAGGAACCTGAGTTAGCATTAACCATGGACAAGGTCAGTATAGGTTTAAACCCTTGAACATGGTTAAAGAGGATTTATTCTTTACCAAATAACAGTTGTACTTTATTTATCATCAGCCTAGAAGCCCATAATCTTCTGAGCAGTCAGTTTCATTGGTTCATAGTCTTCTTTGCATTGCTACTCTGCTGAATTTTATTTTAGCCTGCCATTAACCTAAAGCATTGACAGAAAAACAAGATCAGTGCATATCTGAATGGTTTCAGCTATAATTAACCACAGAAACAAAGTCTGCATGGTTTCATTCTCCCCGTCCCCCATTTTATTGAAGGATTTTTGTACAGTAAGGAATAGGGATACAAGTCAAATGGTTACATTTGTATATCTTCTTGTACAACTAGGGGGGAGGGGCTCATGGACCATACGAAGAGGATCCTGGCTGGGTATGTGTATGAACCAGCCCCCAGATAAATAAACACAGAGAAATTTGTCAACTGCTGTTCCTCAAAGTACTGTACTGAGGACTGTACCTCAAAGTACCAACTAGCATGCAGAAAAGAACAGGAAGCAGACTGTTAACCTTAGACAATCCATTCATGAGATGAGATACATCAGCTCTCCATGCAGTTTTCAATAGCAGATTGAACAAAAATGAGTTGCTGCAAACGCTCTCCATCAGGAATACATTCTGATGAACGAGCAACTGAAGTCAAACCCCAAACCTTAATCTACCACTACCACCTCAAATGCAGAGATGCATTTGCTGCCGTTTGACAATATCCATAAAGAATTTGTATTCTCAGACTAAAATAGTCACAATATATGGCTTTCATGACAACGAAATACGGTGCAAAATAAAGCGCAGCAAAACACTTTTTGAATACTTTTTAGCAACTAGAATGACAGGGAAGAAAGGCCATTAATGCTAATTACAAACAAAAAGAAAAACAGCTGGAACTATAATGACAACATACACACAAATCCAAATGCTAGCTTTGTGTCAGTTGCTATGTACTTACTGAGAACAGCTTGCATTCAGCGTTGCAGTACAAAGTTCCAAGCTTTGCAGGGAAACATCAGAAATTCCAACATTTTTTAAACTGCCTTCTCAGAAATTAGTTGGTGACAGTACTCTCTTCTTCGGTCTCATGAATCACCACCATATATTCTGCAGGACATACAAGTATTAAGATCTCAACAAAGTGGATAAAAAAAGGAAGACTGTGTGAAAAATTCACCTGTGAAGGAGTACAGGATAGTCATAGCACTGTTTTCCTGAAATAAGTGTAACTACTATCAAACTAGTGCAAAAGAAGTTTGGTTATTATCAGAGAGGAAGTATGATTCTGTACTAAGTAGATTAGTTGAATTCCTGCATAGATAAAAATGGGAAGAGTGAGTATATCCTAAGACAACAAAAGTTGACAGAATGACACAGTGGGAAGGCAGGAAAAGAAAGTACTAATTAGACAAACTTAATCATTCTGGCATAGGAATCAGTACCCTGATTTGTGAGGGTCTGTAGGGTGCTATCAGGCTAATACCCTCAACTAAAGTAAATTTATTCAGAATTGTGTTCTGAATAACATGAAACATGATGTGCATCAGGCTGCAAGTTCTTAAAAACAAGATACTTAAAAGCTAATCCAATGCAATATGTATATGCCATCCTGTATGTCTCTATGGTCGGCTTGTCCTCATCTCCTGAAATTGCCTGTAAGCAAATTCTTTTCCCATAGATACCACTTATCCACAATGTTTTTGCCTCTAAGATAGCAACTGTTATGTATCATGTAGTTGTACTAATTTGGCCCAGTGATCTCCAGTGGTTGATATGCTTTTGATAAAGATAGAAAACACTTTTAAAAATTCCAAATTAAAACCTGTATACAGAACAGAAGCCACAAAGCTGTTGGTTTGGAAAACATCAATTCCATGCTCCTCTTTAGCTCTCTTCACAAGTTGCCTTCCATGTGTAACATTGGGACAAGGTCCTGCTCCCAACATCATGTGCCCTGCCAATCCCGGACATGCACACAATGAAAGAAGAGATTTCATGCATACGCTAGTGTGCACAGAGGCTTTCTATGCGACCCGCTACTCTGGTCACATGGAGCTCCTGATTACATTGAAGCCTATGAGTAAACACCTGTATATGTGTGGGGTCCCCTTTTCAATCATCGTGAAAGGGGAAAGATTATTCCTACTCCCCCACCTCTAGACTCTTAGATAAACAAGTGCAAGATGCATGTGCGTTTTGGGGACTGTCCCTCACAAGTTTTCTCCGCATTGCATACCCCTTTACCTTGCTTCCAACAGAGCAAATGAAGTCGTGTCCACTCACCTGTACAAAACTGGCGAGAAGGCCTATAATTGAGAGGACAGGAGCCACATTTTTTCTCCCCATTCTTTCACACAAACAGATGGATAAGGGAGCAGCAAAATTATTTTTCCACCCTCAGGGAGGCAAAATAGTTTGAGACAATCTCTTGTGCTCAGGCATGTTTCCTGAAAACATGGATGGGACCATTTTTTTCATCACACCCATCTCTCAACCCCTTTTCCTCGTTCCATGAAAGAAAAAGGGAGCCTAGTGACCATTTACTTCACTATTAGGCTGCCAGTGGGGTAGCATGGTTTTTTTGTACCCAGCAAGTTGTTGGGACCTTCAACTGTTGAGAATGTATTTGTGCATGTGTTCAAGTGCGGGTGAATGTGTGCAGGTGTAGGTACAGGTGTGTTAGTGGATATGAAATTTGTGGGGGTATTGAGGGAGTGGAAGAGCATTCACTGGAATCCTATTTTATGGATTTTGATGTTTTATTTGTTTTATATACTGTACTACTTAATTTTGTTGTTTGTCTTCTTTGCTTTTTTAATGGAACATGATACATAAATACTTGAAATAAATAAAAGTAAATTTACTTTGTTGGCAGTCCCTTGTCTCCCATTCTGCACAACTGAATAGAGACAACTCCATTCACACACTCTCGAGTGTTGAGATCATCAGAGTAAGTCATCTTGGTAGTTCCACTGCCCTGAATTTTTTTGGAGGGGTGGCAGCCCAGAAGACGGCATTCTCAGCTGCTAAACTGTGCAATTCCTTCCCCACCAGGGATGTGTCTGGCACCTTTACTAAATAGTCTTTATTGGATGCTGAAGACGCACCTCTTTGCCCTGACCTTTGACATCCAATATATAGGACCCACCCATTTTTCTTCTGAATGTAAATTATTTTAACTGATTTTAATATTGCATTTTAAATTGGTATAACCTGCCCTGGGACCTCACAGTAAATGGTGGGTGAGAAATGAAATAGCAACAACAGCTTCCATTCACTTGTAGGGGAGGGGGGGCGTGGCTCCCACAGGAGTTGCCACAAATCCAGCCACCTCAAAGTTCATTGCTCTCCAAGTGCTGGGGGGGGGGCAGGAACCATCAGCGGGTTGCAGCAACAAAGCCACCATACACATATATAGTAAAAGAATTTAAGAACTAGTCAACAAATATGGGATACAAGTGTGTCAGTAAGTAAGAGGAACTGTATCTTTTGTTACAAATGTAACAAAACAATTAAGAACATAAGCAGAGCCTGCTGGATCAGGAGAGGGGCCCATCTAGTCCAGCGTCCTGTTCTCACAGCGGCCAACCAAATTATAAAGAACTTAAATAAAACTAGTAAACTAACATTATGGCTGCTGTTCTATGCATGCTTAGTTGGGAGTAAGTCCCATGGGTACACACCTATTGGATCAGGGCCATAAATCCCACTGAATTTAACAGGACCTGCTTAAGATCTAAAGCTTAGTCCTAAGCAGGTATGAAATAGATACTGCTCTGTTCTCTCTCCTCAGTTACAAAAAAAATACAAATAAAGATGAGGAACAGCAAAATTTAGTTTGGGGGCAGCATACTAAAGCTTGAGCAAATAAAGAATGTCCCTGGGAGACTGATGTGTGGTGGAGGCCAGTGTAGTGTTTTAGAGCAATGACGACATCCCTCCATGGGCCCTGCCCAGGACATTTTGCTGTCTGGGGCAGAAGAGCAAATGGTGCCCCACCCCCATAAAGGTGTACAGTACCCACAGACCATTCAAATTATTTTATGCAAAAAATAAAGGTAGCAGGGTCGGCCCATATGAGGAAATAAAAATAAAAAACCTTATTAAGTCCACACCTTTATTAGGCCAGCCAAAACATCACAAAATAGTGAACAAGCTATCAAGTTCTCCAGAACACTTCACCAAGTTAGATCAGCTGTCACCAACCTGATACTCCCCAGATGTTTTAAGACTACAACTCCCACCCACTCCAACCAGCATAGCTGTGTTGTCTCAAATATCTGGAGGACACCAGGTCGGCAAAGACTGGTCTAGATGTTAAGACAAGGCATGGAGAAAAGCAAACATTTTGGAGAAGCTGACTGAAGACATTACTATCAGCCAAGATTGTAAGTCACTTGTAGAACTTTTAAGTAAAAAATGAAAATGGACTGTCTTCAAGTCAATTCCAACTTCTGGTGACCCTATGAATAGGGTTTTCATGGTAAGCAGTATTCAGAGGTGGGTTACCATTGCCTTCCTCTGAGGCTGAGAGGCAGTGACTGGCCCAAGGTCACCCAGTGAGCTTCATGGCTATGTGGGGATTCTCCCAGGTCATAGTCCAACACTCTAACCACTATGCCACACTGGCTCTGTGTTATATATTAATAAGGTTTTCATGGTAAGAGGTATTCAGAGGTGGTTTACCATTGCCTTACTCTAAGCCTATGGCACTTGGTATTCCCAGGCGGTCTCCCTTCCAAGTTCTAACCTGGCCTGACCTTGCTTAGCGTCAGAGATCAGACAAGATCAGGCATGTTCAGGGTAGTATGGCTGTAGCCACCTTTTAAGAAACAAGTGATTAATAAGTATATGTCTGTGCTGGAATTGCTTTTCAAGATGTTTTAAAGATGCTTTGTTTTAATATCTTTTAAAAGATATTTTATTTTTGTTCTTTCATTCTTATGATGTTTTAAAGGGCTTTTAGTGCTTTTGTTTGCCACCCTGGGCTCCTTGTGGGAGGAAGGGTGGGATATAAATTGAATGAGTGAATGAATAAAACATTATCATCATCATCATCATCATCTCTTCTTCTCTCCCACCCGCTTTTGCTTTGTTCACAAGACTGATGAAGAACTATGGAGAACTCAAAAGCTTACACACTATTTTGCAACATTTTGGTTGGCCTAATAAAGGATGTTGCCTTAATATGTTTTTCAAGTTATTTTGGCAGCTCAGGCAGATAACCTAAAGAACACTTCTTCTTCCTGGTGGTGGTAATGATAATGATAATAATAATAATGATAATAATAATAATAATAATAATAATAATAATAATAATAATAATAATAATAGGCTATATCCAGCTAAGTTCTACTCGGAGGAGATCCACTGAAATCCACAGACCTAACTTAGTTATGCCTATTAATTTCAATGGGTCTACTCTGTGTATGACTAACAGTGGATACATAAATGATGATCGGTTGCATGCAGCTACTCAAAGTAGACCCCCTCAGAAATTAATGAACCCAAGTTATTCATGTCCATTCACTTCAACAGGCCTACTCTGAGCAGGACCAGCACTGAATGCCACCCAATAATAATAATAAAAAATAACCCCGGAATAAAATAAGCCATTTGCTGCCTTTTCGTGGATCATGACTGACACACAGAGACCCACCCACCCACAGGGATAAGAAGAAGGAAGAGCGTGAGGAGGCGAGGCGAGGACGCGCAGAGGGACGGACTCCTTCCTCCTCCCGTCTGCTGCCCGAGGTAAATTCCAGCACCGCCGTCCCACCCCCGGCAACAACCCCTCGAGGGACTTTCCCCTCTCAGGGCGCCAGTCACAGCCTACCTTTGCTCTTCCCTCCCGGCTGCCTTTGCTCCTCCGTCTCTCTTCCTCCACCTCACGCCCCACCGAGCCGGAGGGATGCTCGCGCCAGCTAAGCCAGCCCGCTGCCGCACCATCGACCTCTAGCCGAGCGGCTTCCTCCGTCTCCTCCTCGCTTTGTTTGTTTTCCCCTCAGCGAGGGCGGCACAAGAGCCCGGCCGCTTGCCCGCCGCCTCTGCTCCGCCCTGCGGCGGAGACGCTTAGCAGAGGACCGCCTTGTTGCTGCTGCTGCTCCTCCTACCCCACTCCGGTGTTTCCTTGCGTCTTGCAATATCTGGCTACAGGCCGGGCGGGCGGCTCTTTCCTTCATTTCTCCGTTTTAAAACAAAGCAAAACACCGAGGCACATTTGTTCGGGAGTAAGACCCCACTGAGGTGGGCGGGATTTGTTT
Source organism: Rhineura floridana (assembly GCF_030035675.1). Taxonomy (NCBI): domain Eukaryota; kingdom Metazoa; phylum Chordata; class Lepidosauria; order Squamata; family Rhineuridae; genus Rhineura; species Rhineura floridana. Next base: position 10,372,117 of record NC_084492.1, on the reverse strand, counting down.
GTTTTTATTATTATTTAGGATTAGGCTGGCAGATTGCAGATCGGGGGGGGGGGTTAAAATGTTTAAGTTTCTAATTTTTAGGATTCTGATTATGTTTATATGGAATGTACTTGTGTTTGGTTGTAAGTCGCCCAGAGTGGCAGATTAACCTCTCTGCCAGATGGGCATCTAACAAATCTCATAAATAAATAAATAATATTATATTTATATCGCGCCCTTCCTGCCAGAAGGAGCCCAGGGTGGCAAACAAAAACACTAAAAACCTTAAGGGCACATAATTAGAGAGAGACATACAAAACAAATTGGTAGTGAAGCCAGTTATTGTCATAATTTATTATTAGCATTTTCTGCAAAGAGCTCAGGGCTGTGTAGATGGTTGCTCTCTCTCCTCCATTTTATCTCCCCAACCACCCTGTCAGGTAGGCTAGGTTAAGATATGCTGATTGGCCCACAGTATTAAAAAAATAAAAGGGGAGGAGACTGTGACGCCCTTTCCTGGCTCTCCCTGTCAGGTTCCTACCTGCGCGTGGCTACTGCCTGTCACTAGGCACCACCAGGGACTCCACCAGTCCGGACTGTCCTTTTTTATTTTTTCTCTCCCCGCTCTAGCACAGATCTCAACAGATCCCCCTGCTAGGCAACCACCAGTCACGTCCTAATACTAGTATTCCCAGAGACTCTGAATACTGGTATTGTTATTCTCTTCACCGCTGCCACCATTTGTTACAGTTCCCCTTCAGCCTTGGTCATTACCTTACCCTCCCTTCTGGTCTGTGAAACCCCAGCCAAGGATCAGGCCTTTGGTAAACCAAATTAAGTATTTATTAAAGATAACAAAGCTAACAAGATTAATAAGATTTCTTCTTAAGGCACATAAGCATATGGTTTTACTCAATACTAATCCGAACTCCACCCCCCTCCTTCTCCACTCTCTCCTGGCAAACAACTCTCTAAACCCCACCAAGCAACCCACTCAGTTCACCTCATCCACCACCACCACCTCCCAGATTCCACTGTCTCTCTTCCTTTTATACGTTCAGCCATTTTAAACACTCAGCCAATCATCTAGCATTCTACTGCCCATTCACTCCCCCTCCTCTTTCACTCCACTTACCATGTATCTTCTAAACAACCAACACTTACCATATAAACATTAATATAGGAACATCACAGAGACTTCCTTATTATGTAAGAGGTAGCAGGTATGATGAGGGACATGGGTTTTCATTTTAAAGAAAATAATGTGTTTTAGAGATCTTAGTTCCACACCAGTTATTGTATAGGAAGCATGGTTGACAGTGTCATTCTTAAGTGAAAGAATTAATATTGACTTTTCACATTAAGGATTCCTAATTTTGTATGCAACATCATCTCTAGACTTTCATCCATGGGCCTCCTCTTAACTTATTCCATCCTCTAAGCCTCAAAACTCAGCAATGAAATTCATAAAGTACGGACTGACAAGTCAATTAAAGCTTACGGCTGTGGTCCTAGGAACACTTATCTGGAAGTAAGTCCCATTGAATACAATGGGCTTTACTTGTGAGTAAACATGTATAGGGTTGCACAGTTAAGGTATGTAAAATAAACACAGTGACAGTTCACAACGTAATAACAAAACATAAATAATGTCAGTATTCATAACAATACTTAATGTAGCCCCATCAATGTACCTGGTAATTTACAAAGCACATGTTCCTGCATCGAGGAGCTTACATTCTAAAATACACCACAGAGGAAACAACAGAGGAAGGGTCTTGCATATGGACTATCACCCACACCGGTCTTTGTGCTAGGGTGGGAAGACTCACTTCAGGAGTTTCCATCTGAAGGCGCACTTTTTGGACTATACAGACAAAAAGCCTTATTGTCACTGGGTTAGTCTCTATGTTATTGTTTAGCTTTCTTGCTTGGTGTTTTTGATGTTTTATATGTTTTTTGCTTTGTACGTCGCTCAGAGTGGCTGGGTTGCCAGCCAGATGAGTGACTAAGAAATCAGATAAATAAATAAACACAGATCTAAGCCGGGAAGCAATATACAGTTTATTTATTTATTTATTTATTTATTTATTTGATTTCTGTCCCACCCTTCCTCCTAGCAGGAGTCCAGGGCAGCAAACAAAAGCACTAAAAACTTTAAACATCATAAAAACGAACTTTAAAACACATTAAAACAAAACATCTTTAAAAATGTTTCTTAAAAAAAGCTTTCAAAACGTCTTCTAAGATTAAAAACATTTTAAAAGAAGGTTTAAGAACGTATTAAAAAGCAATTCCAACACAGACGCAGTTGGTTGTTACCTGTCTTTAGGCGTAATTACACACAACAGGGCATGAGAACTGGTTTGGGGTCACCTTTGGGAAAGATGCCCTCAGTGAGACCCCCTTTCTGAGTGACTCAATGTTAGTCCTGCCATTAAGCAGCGTGAGTCAATTGCCAGAGGTTGAGGCATGGAGCAGCAGTGCAGTGTCAGAGGACAGAGCTATGTGTGCTATCTGACCTGACCTGTACTTCCTAAGCCACTGTTCTTCAACCTTGGGTCCCCAGATGTTGTCATACTATAACTCTCATTAACCCCAGCCAGCATAGCCAATGGCCAAGGATGATGGGAGTTGTAGTCCAACAACATCTGGGAACCCAAGGTTGAAGAACAGGGCACCTAAGATAACCAGCTGCCCTCAGGTGCAGTGGAGGACACTGTCCCATCACTAGCATTGGAGACAGTCAGCTTCTGAATGGGGTGGCATCTTGTCCTTTGCCTCTGTCAGCAAGCTTTCTTGGGCTGGACCTAGACCCGACCTCTTTGTTCAACAACAGCCTTAGCAGTATGGCAGCAAGGCTTCAATGGTACCATGGACAGTTCCCTGTAGGGCTCGGGCTGCTGAAGGCTGCCTAGGAGCAAAATTCAGATGTTGTTTTAGCAGCAGCTGTCCTCAGATTGAGACTTAAATTACCACTGCAGCTCTATCTCAATTGCTAGCTCCACCTTCCATGAGAGGATCCTCTTCATTTAAAGAGGCCCAGTAGGCTTTAGCTGAAATGACCCTGAGCTTCTCATGTGAAGGAGAAAGAAGGAAGACTGGTGAGCTTCAACTGACATTGCACAGTAAAGGTCTGTTAGTAGCTTTGGCTGCATTGCAGTGGGGGACAGTCACTACTACTATTGGCATGAAGCCTGTCCATATTCTGTGAGACAGACTCCCTACAAATGGAGAAGGGCTTACTGCCAAGTGAGTCACCTGTGTCATGCTACAGCATGCAGCAGTAGTACACTACTTCTGCAAAAAATTGATTCCAACATGAATCCATGGGCTGCACAACCATGCTAGAGAATAAGCCATCCTAAAGACTTTGAGAAAGAAAGTCCAGGTCAAGGGCCACAATCTCCTCAATACTCCTATACTGGTAAGCACAGGCTTGTTTCAGAGAGACTCTGACCACACTGAGTTCTGCATGATTAAGAAATAGGTGTGTGCAAACACTGCCAGATGAAAAACTCTTATTAGTTCTTTCAGTATCCATTAGAACATGTGAATATGCATTTAATAGGGTGCACTTCCCCCCCTCTTATTTTCAAACGGATGTCAGCTTATATGTGCATGAGATAGATGTAGTCTTTGTTTTTGCTAGGCTGCAGGCAAACCAGTGCCATACATTAGGTCTGCCAGAGACAGTATTCATCCCAAGAGGTGAGCTCATGAAATCTCAGAAAATTGGAACGTTGCATTAGAAAAATCCATTGTAGCTGAAAGGAAAAGGAAAACAGATTGCTCACTGTGAGCTGCAGATGCTAATTAAATGGATAGCTCAAACATGGTTTAATGACAGTGTCCAGAGAAGTAAGAAGAAAAACTTCTACACAAATTAGCTGTGTTGAAAATTAATTTCATTTACTTCCAGAGTCTAAATGGAGCTTGGTCATAGGCCTTCTCCCTTATTACACAATCCTGCCTCTTTCCTTTTCCTCTGCATTCTCATGGATTTCGCCACTGATCCCATGTATTTGTGTCAGCATTTCCTCATATTAGAAACCGCTGTACCAATCCCTGTCTCTTTTTTCATATAGTACTCTTCTCTTTCACACATCAACAATCACTGGACAGTGGTTAACAGCTGGTGTGCATGGGATGCTCTAGCTCTGGATTTCCTGCATGGAGCAGGGAGTTGGACTAGATGGGCTACAAGGGCACTTAACTGTATTCAGAGCATCTGCCTTGCATGCAGAAGTCCCAGATTCAGTCCTTGGCACATCCAGGTAGGGTTGGGAGAGATTCCTGCCCCAAACCCTAGAGAGCCATGCCAGTCAGCATAGACAGTACTGAGATAGATAGCCAATGCTCTGACTCAGTATAAGGCAGATTTCTATGTCCTTATAATTCAGTGAAATGGATGATGAGGAATGGACACAGACACACAAAAGTGTGACCTTCTGATAGCAGAAAAACAATTTTTACCTAGATAGGCCTTTCATCCTCAAACCTGTATAGACCTGTAAGATCACTTAGAACATCTGGGGAAATTCTACTGATGGCACCGTATCTTAATATCATAGGGTGGTGACCTGAAAATGAGCATTTTCTGCTGTTGTCCCTGTAGTATGGAATGCACTTCCCTCTGCCATATGTGAAGCATGTGAAGTTTGTAAAGATGTAGGGTGGTATCTAAAGCTAATCCTATTCAGAGTAGACCCATTAAAGTTAATCAGCACAACTAAGTTAGGTTCATTCATTTCAATGGGTCTATTCTGAGTAGGACTTAGTTAAATACAACCCATATTATTCCTGTCTCTATGTATGGATGTGAAAGTTGGACAGTGAAAAAAGTGGATAAGAGAAAAATCAACTCATTTGAAATGTGGTGTTGGAGGAGAGCTTTGCGGATACCATGGACTGCGAAAAAGACAAATAATTGGGTTTTAGAACAAATTAAACCAGAACTATCACTAGAAGCTAAAATGATGAAACTGAGGTTATCATACTTTGGACACAATGAGAAGATATGATTCATTAGAAAAGATAATAATGATGGGAAAAACAGAAGGGAGTAGAAAAAGAGGAAGGCCAAACAAGAGATGGATTGATTTCATAAAGGAAGCCACAGACCTGAACTTACAAAATCTGAACAGGGTGGTTCATGACAGATGCTCTTGAGGGTCACTGATTCATAGGGTCGCCATAAGTCGCAGTCGACTTGGAGGCACGTAACAACAACAACATCTTATTATTCCTGACCCATAAGATTGGACCCTGATTTTATTTGTTTTCATGTGCTTTTATACTACAGTTTTACTGGTTTTATGTTATATGTTTGTATTAATTATATCACTTATTGGTTTTATGTTGCATACTGTTTAGTTTTTTTTACAAAATAGTGGATTATAAATGTTTTCAAACAAATAAAACCTAAATTGTAAATATATAGTAACTGATTTTAGCAGGTTGCTTTTATTGATGTTTCACTTGTCTTTTTACATTTTTTAGTTATATTCTATTGTTGTTTTACTGTAATTTGTTATATTTTATTTATTTATATTGAACACAGTTTGGTGGAAACCTAGGATACAAATTTAACTAACAAATAAGTGATCGAGAATCAACACGCCTGCTACTTCCTGGACACTGAGCTGAGTGACAATAAAAGACTTGGGAATCCAGGATGCATTGTTTGCTTTTAAACAATCTTTAAAACGCTGCCCATTATAGCTGTACTTGTCCTTCCCTTGATCACATTTCTAATATGCAGTCCAACTATTTGGTGGTCTTTTCACTAATAATAAAAATAATTGTCAAGACTGATTCTCATATTTGCCTGGTTCTCGCATAATTCTAAGCCAACCCGTGGCTTAGTATGAATCTACAAGCATGGGGGTGCTTGCAGTCAAAATCACAACTGCTTCGCTCCTCCTCCAGTTGTCCTGCTGCATGCTATCCAAAACTAAGCCATGGTTTGGCTTAGTATTACGTCTGAATCTGGGGTTGTGATGTGTCTCATTCCAGACAAACCATGAGTTGCTGCCGATAGTCAAGGTTTATTCTTGGCTTGCTGCTCATGGTTTGTTTGGGGGAGACAAACCACAAGCTCAGGTTAAGACATAATTCTAAACCAAACCATGGGTTAGCTTTGGGTAACTCAGCAGCAGGATGACCAGGGGAGGAGCGAAGTAGCTGTAGTTTTTACTGTGAATACTCACATGCTCACACATTCATGGTGAGCCATGGTTTGGCTTAGCATTGCTTGTAAACGGGACCCTTTTGGGGCTTTTGTAGACTGCTTATATATGTGAAAATGTAGCCTAGAAAGTATTCAGATATTTTGAAGTTAGAGAACTCCTAGAACAGAGGCCTCTTAATTTGGCCCATATATTCCATCCATGCAGGAGCATTCCTGTGCTGTTAATTTGTAACTCAGAGAGCAACTATTAGAGGGTTGCATTATAATTATATCCTGGCTGCAAGTTCTACAATGTAAAGGCAGTGTATTGATCATATGGACAAAATCTTCATTTCTGATAAAGTGGCACTTTTTTATTCCACTCATCTTCCCTGCTGTCTATGCTCAGTGCTTCTGTTGGTAAACATACTACATTTACCGTGCATTAATTCAAATCCTCCTCTCCTGCCCACAGCTAAGCTGGGCAGCATTATGCATTAAAAAGCTCTGCTCAACTCTTTGTTGGAATTGTTTTTTTAACAAGATGTTTTTAAAGATATTTTGTTTTAATATATTTTAAGGTCTGTTTTTATGAAGTTTTAGAGTGTTTTAGTTTGCTGCCCTGGGCTCCTATAGAGAGGAAGGGCAGGTATAAATTTAATAAATAAACTTCCATGCAGTGCTAGGAAAACTGAGGCCCAGTTCTCACAAACAGCTGAGCCTTCCCCCCCCCTCAAAAGCACCCTTCCATATGTTCTCTGAATGTATGGAGTGGAGCTGCCCCCACCCCCAGCATCAACATGCCTGCCAACTTCACCCCCTCACCCTTTGCATTCAGCAGAAAGTCTCAACTATCAGTACACATGTGAGTAGCAGTATGTGCAATCGGAGTTCCTGATTGTAAGATCTTCCACTAAACATGAGATGGTCAGGGGGGAGTTGGCAAACATGCTGGCATTGGGAGTAAGGTCATGGTGACTCACTAGCCCCACCTCCAACATCAGTGTGCCTGACAACGCTGTCACCTGACTTCCATATGCCACTTCTAAAAAAAGACATCTAAGCTGTACACTTCTGACTGCAGATAAAAGAGCATATGAATGTCCCTCCATACTAAAACATCCACTTTATATAGTGATACAAAGATATCTAGTGATATAAACTAGATGGCCTGCGGAGGGTTTTAGTATCACCTTCTCCCTGATATGGTAGTATTTTATGTGCAGGATCCCCCGCCGTCAATGGAGGATCATTCCATTGTAACTGAAGTTAGCAAATGTGATTACCAAACAGATTTAGCTATTGTATAGTACAGCTTTCTTCAAATCGGTGGTCAAGGTTTCTTTCCAGCTACTTATTTACTTAAATTACTCTAATTTATTTATAAAAAGATATTTCTTTACTCTGGCTTTAGGGTTTTTTTTTTTTTGTTTCTACTTAATTTTCATCAGTTTTAAGACATGTACTTCCTTATAAGCAATCCTTCCAAAGTTGGAAGCCCCCTCCCCCTGTAGCAAGTCAAGCTGACCCCCCCTTCTCCTTTCATCTCATTTTGGAGTTAATTTAACATAGTTATTTTAACCAAGCTGTGCCTCTGTGTATGTGTTACAAGTATCATGAAAAAATGGAAATGGACTGCCTTTAAGTCAATCCCGGCTTATGGCGACCCTATGAATAGGGTTTTCATGGTAAGCGGTATTCAGAGGGGTTTTACTATTGCCTTCCCCTGAGGCTGAGAGGCTGTGACTGGCTCAAGATCACCCAGTGAGCTTTATGGCTGTGTGGGGATTCAAACCCTGGTCTCCCAGGTCATAGTCCAACACCTTAACCACTACACCACTCTGACTCTCACAAGTATCATACACTGTGTAAAATATATTTTGCTTGCTTATTATGTACTGTTTACTAAATGAAAATGTATTTGTAAAAGTCTTGTTTTGTATTAATATATGAAACAAGTTTTATGCAATATATAAAGGTGTGTGTGTGTGTTGGGAATGAGAAAAATAGTTACACGAGCTCTCTTATGAACTCTTTTATGCATAATGATACAATGAAAGGTTATTTTAATGAGTTCATCAAAGTCTCAGATGACTGCAGAAGTACTTAGCTGTGCTGGCTTATGTCAACAAATGGTCTGAATCATCACCTGTATAACTTGGTAGAAAACAAATATATAAAGCTCTCAAGAGGTGGAGGAAAACAGGAACTCAAGCCATTCTTCTACCAAGGTTTGAAACACAGCATAGATATCTGCATGGATAAACAGGATTACGTGACTCCAAGGATAAAGCAAGACAATACAAATAATCATGTCAAAACTGTTAAAAGGTGGCAGTCTTCCTCGAATAATGGGTGCAATCTATTTGGAAGTTTTTGCATTACTTGGGGACACCACAAATTTAGATCCATTGCAAAATGCCTTCAGAATAAACAGTTTTCAAACAAAATTTTAAATAGTTGCATGAAAATGTGCAGATGGATCCTATGTATATTTACTTGGAAAGATATCAGTGGTCAAGGCTGAGGTTGGACTATCTTCAGTCCCTAGCCATCATCTAGAGCAGATGTGGGGGAACCTCAGGCCCAGGGGTCAAATGTAGCCCTCCAAGCCTCTCCAGCCCTTGGAACTCTTCCCAGACCATGCTCCTTTCCCAGGCCAAACTCCTTACTTGTCCTGCTGTGCACCATTTGCAAATACTTTTGACTGACTTGAATATGTCCTTGAATGATGTAGTAGTAGTAGTAGTAGTAGTAGTAGTAGTGAAGTTTAATACGGTCACAGACCAAACAGCATTAATATAATTACACAGACAACATCTGTCATTAAAATACAGTTTTAAAAGACCCAGTATGTCTAATAAACTTACGATTAACATTTCAACAAGGTAAAAATTTGTAGACTGAGTAGGACTCAGTAGAAGCAAACGTTTTACGGATAGTTTTAAGAGCCCCAGGAGCTTGAAAGAGTTACAGTCTAAATTAGGAAAGGACAGTGTACATCTTGAATAAGTTAGGGAGATAGCAACAACTTTCTAGAACGGATGGCGGCTGTGCAAAAGCTGGCTACCTTAGCTGTTATAAGGGAAATATGGTCAGACAAGAGGAGAATGATAAGAATGGCTCCTGCTTGCCTGATGGAGGATGGAGATGGTACAGTGATACCTCACTTAACAAAGTACATGTGGCCCTAGACATTACTTCTTTAACAGAAACTTTAGTACCAGAATACGAATAACATGGAAAGGAATAACATGGAAAAAATAGGGATAGGTTCCCTCGCCACAAAAAGGAAGAGTAGTTCAACATCTTTCAGCAAACTTTTTATTCAAAACTAACAATACACATGTCTGAAATCAGGGCCAGCACCAGAAGGCAGCCAGGTCAGGCCCTCGCTGAGGGTCCCTGCAGCCCAGAGGGGCCCCTGAAGGGCCCATCTAAAGGTGGAAGCGTGGTGCTCCCTTTCTGCAATCTGCGGCAGAGGTGACTCCAGACCCTGGCACGGATCGACTAGAGGCAGCTCCCAGGCACACACACCCATACAGATAGCATAGGCTTCAATAAGGCTGCACACACCCCCATCTACATCTTCTGTCGCTGTGAATGTCATATGCACTCCACGCACATGCCTCCCATCAACCAAGATGGTGGCAGGGACCACTCTAAGGGACTGACACCCCCCCCACCATCTGGGTTGATCGTAGACATATGTGTGCATCGCAAACAGCATTCACAGTGATGGGAGAGGTAGGTGGGACATGTGGGCGGGTGCCACGGGCCCATGGCAGGCTAGTGCCCAAGGGCCCAGTCATGCTTGGCACCAGCCCTGTCTGAAATGAAACAACCAGGTCAGGTAAGCGTTGCATATAGACCACTTGAAGGCTTCTTCGAAAATGCATCCAGGGATGCCTGCCTTGCCTTTTTTATCATGTAGCATATTGCTATAGCAGTCTAAAGCTTTGAGGACAGATCTCTTCTTCGTATACTCAAACAGGCAGGCAAAAGGCAGCCACTGCCACCGCCACCACCCTGTGCTTGCTCTCCTTCTCTGTGTGCCATCCTCCCCTCCACTCGAGCAGATGCATCTGCACTGAACTGTTCTTCCAGGGCACCCAAAGCACTGTTTACTGTGCCTGTGCCACCTGGCGCCATTTCAGCCGTGCGTGAGAGAGCGGCCTGCAGCAGCTGCAGTCTAGTAGACATGGAGCCACATTCTGACTATGTCAGAGGGTGTGCTGTGATGTTCCTATATTAATGTATATATGGTAAGTGTTGTTGTTTTAGAAGATACATGGTAAGTGGAGTGAAAGAGGAGGGGGAGTGAATGGGCAGTAGAATGCTAGATGATTGGCTGAGTGTTTAAAATGGCTGAATGTATAAAAGGAAGAGTGAGAGTGGAATCGGGGGGGGGGGAGAAGACAAAGAGTGGATTGCTTGGTGGGGTTTAGAGAGTTGTTTACCAGGAGGGAGGTGGAGTTCGGATTAGGATTGAGTAAAACCATATGCTTATGTGCCTTAAGAAGAAATCTTGTTAATCTTGTTAGCTTTGTTATCTTTAATAAATACTTAATTTGGTTTACCAAAGGCCTGATCCTTGGCTGGGGTTTCACAGACCAGAAGGGAGGGTAAGGTAATGACCAAGGCTGAAGGGGAACTGTAACAAATGGTGGCAGCAGTGAAGAGAATAACAATACCAGTATTCAGAGTCTCTGGGAATACTAGTATTGGGACGTTACTGGTGGTTGCCTAGCAGGGGGATCTGTTGAGATCTGTGCTAGAGCGGATAGGTAAACCATAAGAGAGTGCGGTCCGGACTGGTGGAGTCCCTGGAGGTGCCTAGTGACAGGCAGTAGCCACGCGCAGGTAGGAACCTGACAGGGAGAGCCAGGGAAGGACGCATCACATGTGCCCCCCCCCATACTCCCCGCACCCAAAAAATATTTTGTTAAAAGGGGATTCTTCCTGGAGAATTTGTTAACTGAGGTATTACTGTGTGTGTGTAGAAGCCTCTCACTTTTGCCTGGCTGGAGTGTACCCTACTTTAAAAGGTGTGAGTCACATCCATTGCTGTGTCCACGTTTGCCTCTGTCCTCACTCACCACTAGTATGCAGCCCCAAGGGGAAGGTTGCCTATGAGGGAATGTGACCCTCTGGCTGAAAAAGGTTTCCCAGCCCTGATCTAGAGACGGAGCTGAACAATGGACGCTTTTACATTTTTCAAAGGAACATCAACCATTTGTGCTACTAGGCATGGTATAAGCTAAAGTGTGCCCCGCTCCTAAACATTTTAAGATGGACAGCTTTCAGTATCTACAGGGATTTTATATTGTTTTATTTGTTCTAACTTGCTCATGCTTTTATAAAATTGATAATGGTGATGCTATTGTTTATTTAATTGTGTTTTTATGCTGTGTAAGCCACTTTGAGTGGGCTATGTAGGAACATAGAAACATAGGAAGCTGATGTATACAAAGACAGACTAGAGGTCCACTGAGCTCAGTATTGTCTACACTGACTGGCAGCAGCACTCCACGGTTTCAAGCAGGAACATTTTTCAGTCCTACCCGGAGATGCCAGGGATTGAACCTGGGACCTTCTGCATGCAAATCAGATGCTCTAGCACTGAGCCATGGCTATTGTCCATGTTTTAAAAGGCAGCCAGTGCATTATTTTTTAATTCCAATATAAATAAAATGTTCACTTGGAAGTAAGTCCCACTGAGAACAATAGGGCACTGAGTTCAATACTATATGCATAGTATTGAACCCCAAATCTGTGACGCACCCCCTTCATTTCATCTTAAGACTCACTCAATCTGCCGACTGAGTGCTTTTCCATCCACCTGCATCCTTTTTCTTACCCCTATTTTTCTTTGCTTATCATCAAACCTGAAAAAGAGTTCTGTGAACTCAAATGTTTGCTCACTTCTTTGTGTCATTCCAGTTGGCCCTAACAATTGTATTGCTGTTGTGAATAGGGCATTCCGGGTTAAGCAACACGTTCTGTTAAGTATGCTTTTAGGAAAAAAAGAGGAAGAGCAGTCCTTTACACTAACACTTCTGTTCCTATCTTTTCTACTTTTGAGCTCTGCTTAAGAAATGTCACTGACTTACTTCTTACCTCTTGCATTTCATGGCCTTTGGCCCTCCTCTGCTCCTCCCCCAAAAAACTGATAAAGTAGGTTTCAACAGTCCATGGACACTTTTGCCACAATATGAAGGTGTTGGCCTTTAAAATGCCTCAAGGCTCTTTGTTGGGTTTTGCCACAACAGATTCGTGTGGCTACCACCTTATGAGAATTTGTCACCATTCCATATAGGTGTGTGCTGTTGTTGTTGTTTTGTTTTAATCTGGACCTGGCAATTATTCAAAAACTTTGTTTCTCAGGAGAGAAGAACATTGAGGCCCATGAGAAGTTGCCTTAAATGGAATCAGACCCTTGATCAATCTAATCCAGCAGTGTCTGCACCAACTGGCAGTGGATCTCCAAGGTTTCAGGCAGAAATCTTTCCCATTCTTACCTGGAGATTGCAGGGATTGAACCTGGGGCTTTCTGCATGTTCTACTGCTGAACTAATGCCCTCCTCCACCTCCAATAAAGTAACATTCTAATCCTCAGGGTTCTGAATAAAGGGCTGACTTACACAGGAACACAGCAATCAGTTAGGGATGGAAGAATCAGTCAATTTGGGTTCTTTCTGTCTTTCATTTTTACAATCTTAACTTTGATTCTTCACATTTCTGCACGAATTTGCAATTTTTTTAAAATTAAAATCCTCATGAGAATTCTCCAGCATTTTAGTGAGAATTTTCCTACATTTTTATTATTATTATTATCTAAAATTTATTAGACGCCTATCTGGCAGGTAAGACCTGTCACTCTAGGCGACGTACAATAAAATACATATCGAAATACAAATTACAGCATACTAAAACAAATTACAGCATATAAGTAAAACAAAAACAACATAAAAATCAGAATGAAATTATGACAGCCAGTCCACAGCCTACACTGAATGGCTATAAGAGAATATCCCCACCAACTTAATCAAAAAGCCAGGTTTTCAGCTGCTTCCAAAAACACAAAAGTGATGGAGCTAGGCGAATGGCCACTGGCAGGGTATTCCAAAGTAGGGGAGCCGCAATAGAAAAAGCTTTAGACCTAGTGCCGGCTAGTTTAGCCACTCTAATTGAGGGAACCAGGAGAGATCTAGCTGCTGAAGATCTGGTACGACCACCTTCTCTGAGAAGAGAAAGTTTATTCTTCAAGTAAATCGGACCAGCATCACAAAAAGACTTAAAGGTTATAACCAGTATTTTGAACTTCACCCTTGACACTATCGGGAGCCAATGTAGTTCCCGAAGGATTGGAGTGATATGTTCTCTCCAATGGCAACCCTTAATGAGTCGTGCTGCCGCATTCTGGACAAGTTGAAGTTTACGCACGGATCTCAAAGGTAAACCTACGTACAAAGCATTGCAATAGTCCAGGCGTGAAAGAACCAAGGCACTAACAACCGTCGGTAGAAGATGCAGTTTTGACTATTGTACACGTTTTTGCAAGCAATGCCTCCTAACGTAGTGCATGTTTGTATGCTATTTTCACTCATATATTCATTTTATGCACACTTTCCCCTAATAGATGCATTTTTGCAAACAATGCTTAGCTGGAGAACTGCACTGCAAAATTCTGACAAGTGCAAATTTTGACAGATGGCTGCGTTTCGATTCTCAAGTTGTTTTGGGAAGTGCAGATTTGATAAATTCAGCAATTTCTCTCCCATCCCTACCTTATATCAAGTAAGACCGGGGGTATTGTTAGGAGATGCCCCTCTGATCCACAACAGGGCCCTAATCTGGCCCAGTTTGGTCCCAAGTCTATTGCAGGAAACAAAAACAACGGGCAAAACAATCCTATGGATGTTGGGGCAGGGGAGATAGTCTCTGGTGGAGGAACTGCCACTTCCAAAGCCCTACTGGGCTTGCACCAGTGAGGGAGTAAGGTGAGGGGAGTGGCTTTTTCTTTTTTCCTGTCACAGTCAGTTTTTTTTAAAATTCCTCCCATTGTCCACAGAATGTGATGATGGAATTAATCCCATCATCTCCAGAACTGGCATAGTTTTGCACCCGAAGCTGCAAAGTTGGAAGTATGTCTTGGGAGCAGAGGGCTTTGGATCCTGTGGCTTCCGCCCAGGTGCCTCAGACATCACCCTCCCCAACATGCTCCCTGCCTTCCCCTACTGCTGTTGGATCATCAGTGGCAGAGGAGCAATGGCAGCAGAGCTTTTTGTTGGAGGCAGAGGTTATTTCCATTCCGTATAGTTATGCTTGGTTACAGACAGTAGGTAATGGGGCTGTGCCAAATGTTTCACGGAATTGCCCCATCAAGCAAGCCACTGCAGATTAGTTAAAGGCTACCGTGAATAGCCTAAGTTATGCAATATCCACACTAGTATGAAAAGACATCAAACGCTCCATAGCCCCTGACCGTGGAGAGTCATACATCAAGTGTTCAGCGTTCTCAAAGCTCTGCAGTGTGTACTACCTAGTGCAGTTTTGTCAAAAGGGGAAAGAGTCTGCTGGGGCGACGACTACTAATCTTGCATTAATCCACAGCAAATATATCGAATGCTGCTTTGCAAGAATAGTTGGACGTAAGTTTCGTTAGCAGTACTGATAGAAAAAGAACAGCGATAAAATGTCAAAGTGGAGATGCTTGCTAACAGTCTAATTTGATTTAATCTTTTTGGGCTACAAAGGGCATGGGGGAGGGGGGAAGGAGAGTCCACCTAGACCATATCTGTCCTGAGTAGCTAAAAGCAGCAAACCAAGGACATAATTTAGTGGGGGAGATGCCTTGTTTAATTGTTTAATTACAGGATTGGAAATAGAAAAAGAACTGCAAAGCACAATGTGTTCCTCTGCCCTCACTTCCACCTTGCCTCGAAAGCTCAGCAGGGTGATGTTGGATAAGGTAGGTGAATCATCTTCGCCTTTTCCCTGGCCTTCAGATTGCATGAATTGTCTGCAACCCTATTGTGAGGTGGTGGGGAGAGATTTCATAGTGGTTACTCCACCACATCTATAGCCCCTCCAACTTCTTCCAGCCAAATTAACGATACCAGCTCCAGGCTTCTGTAATTTTGGGCTTAATTTAATGGGTGTGTCAGGAGTAGGGATGGGGGAGAAATTTGATTCTGTTCACATTGGTACATGAACCGATAACTCACATTTTCTGAATCAATCTGCCAACTGGAACACAGCCATCCTGCAAAATTCATACTACTCTGAATTTTGCAGTCAAGTAATATGCACCAAAATGCATATATTAGTGCAAATCACATGGAAAAATGAAAATTGCTCTATAAAAATGTGTATATTAAGCAACATTGTACACAAAGATGTATATATTAGCAAAAATTCACACTAAAATGCTGCTGAATTTTCATTAGGACCTGCTTTTTTAAACAAAATCACAAACTGATGTGGAAATGTAGAGTCCTGAACTTAAGAGTGGAAAAAATGAGAAACGGAGAGGACCAAATTTAACAGATTTGCCCATCCCTAGTCAGGGGAGTGATGGGACTTCAGATCTTGCAGATCCAAGGCCACCCCCATTCTCTTCCATTTCAAGCCTACTGCTGGTGTACATTTGCTTTGATGGAGTTTTCCAATGGCATTCTGTGGGCTGTTCTACAGAAATTAGTGCTGTCCCATGGATGGAGCTATTGACTGGTGGTGTGGCCCTCATACCACTTCCAGTGGCCCCTCAGCAGGCTTTTGGATTGCTCTGCCTGCAGCCAGAAGAATATTGATTCAGAGCAGCAGGCCCCCTACTCTCCAGCCTCCAAAAGTGCCACCCAAAGTAGGGTGTGGCATCTTGCAGCAACCTTCAGAAGAACAAAGGAGAGGAAATAGATCTGACAGCAACAGGCAACTTGTTCATTAATGACCTAGAAGTAGGAGTGAGCAGTGAAGTGGCCAAGTTTGCTGATGACACTAAATTGTTCAGGGTTGTTAAAACAAAAAGGGATTGTGAAGAGCTCCAAAAAGATCTCTCCAAACTGAGTGAATGGGCGGAAAAATGGCAAATGCAATTCAATATAAACAAGTGTAAAATTATGCATATTGGAGCAAAAAATCTTAATTTCACATATATGCTCATGGGGTCTGAACTGGCGGTGACCGACCAGGAGAGAGACCTCGGTGTTGTAGTGGACAGCACAATGAAAATGTCGACCCAGTGTGCAGCAGCTGTGAAAAAGGCAAATTCCATGCTAGCGATAATTAGGAAAGGTATTGAAAATAAAACAGCCGATATCATAATGCCGTTGTATAAATCTATGGTGTGGCCGCATTTGGAATACTGTGTACAGTTCTGGTCACCTCATCTCAAAAAGGATATTATAGAGTTGGAAAGGGTTCAGAAGAGGGCAACCAGAATGATCAAGGGGATGGAGCGACTCCCTTACGAGGAAAGGTTGCAGCATTTGGGGCTTTTTAGTTTAGAGAAAAGGCGGGTCAGAGGAGACATGATAGAAGTGTATAAAATTATGCATGGCATTGAGAAAGTGGATAGAGAAAAGTTCTTCTCCCTCTCTCATAATACTAGAACTCGTGGACATTCAAAGAAGCTGAATGTTGGAAGATTCAGGACAGACAAAAGGAAGTACTTCTTTACTCAGCGCATAGTTAAACTATGGAATTTGCTCCCACAAGATGCAGTAATGGCCACCAGCTTGGACGGCTTTAAAAGAAGATTAGACCAATTCATGGAGGACAGGGCTATCAATGGCTACTAGCCGTGATGGCTGTGCTGTGCCACCCTAGTCAGAGGCAGCATGCTTCTGAAAACCAGTTGCCAGAAGCCTCAGGAGGGGAGAGTGTTCTTGCACTTGGGTCCTGCTTGCGGGCTTCCCCCAGGCACCTGGTTGGCCACTGTGAGAACAGGATGCTGGACTAGATGGGCCACTGGCCTGATCCAGCAGGCTCTTCTTATGTTCTTATGTTCTTATGAAGAAGAACCGTGTATGCCATCCTGAGTTCCTTAAAGGATGAAATATAGCATAATATATAAATAAGTGATAAATATTTTTTTCGGTACCTGCCTGTGTCACGTTCTCTCTGTCCATGATCCTCCTTAGGCTCAGAGGCAGGGGATATGGCCTTGCCTCCAGGCATTTTTAAGTAATAGTTGTGTGTCCAAATGGACACCCAGTCTTAGCTTTTGGACACCCAATGGACACAACTGAACACATAAAATTTAATAAATGAACCAAGAACCCAAATACAGATTGAAAGCTACTGAAACACTGACTGGAGGTATGAAACGTCAGTGAAATTGAATAGAAACAGTAGAATACAGGGGCACATTACACAATTAGGGTTTACAAACAACCAGACTGTCAGAAAAACTTCTTAACAAAATCTCTCTCCCTGTACACTGTGATGTCTGGTTCTCTACATCTTTTTTTTTTTTTTGGTAAGAATTTTGCTGCAGCAGGGTGTGAATCATTATCAGAAGTTTTTAATTTTAATTTGCTTTTTAATGGATATATTTATTTTACTAGGCCAGTAACTTGTGTAAATGCTGTATTCACTCCCTGTGCCTTTTTTTTTTGTTTGAACCACTTCCACATCAATCCAAATATCAGGGCTTGTACATGGTAGAGAGACTTCCACATGCAAACCATTTGGATGAAAAAATGGACACCTAGTAACAATCCCTTTAAAAATGCCCCGCCTTGCCTGGCTTCTCTGGCTCAGAGGACACCACTACAATGCAGTCCTCACCAGCTCCAAGCCTGAAGTTACAGAATAGGGCAATGGCCATTTAAACGAACAGACAACACCTCCAAGGATGCAGAGCTAATAGGAGGTATCTGGCCAGCCAGTATTCATAAGGACTCAGAAGCCTTTAGCGTCTGGCTGAAGCAATAGCTCCCCATGGGAGAGGTCGTGTCAACATTAGCTGTAGGGCCTTGCCCTCCT
Source organism: Rhineura floridana (assembly GCF_030035675.1). Lineage (NCBI taxonomy): Eukaryota > Metazoa > Chordata > Lepidosauria > Squamata > Rhineuridae > Rhineura > Rhineura floridana. The sequence goes on along the minus strand of NC_084492.1, from coordinate 10,353,975 downwards.
GTCTGACTTTTGACAGCCAGTACCTCGACTGGACTACCAGATGTAGCATAGCACGAGACTTGAGTATCAGCCTTGCCTTGCCTTGTCCAGTCCCAGCTAACTGAAGTGAGGTGCAACAGCTTTGTCTTTGTCCTAACGCGAGTGTGCAGATAACTGTCGATAACTACAGTGCAGAAGGGACTGGAAGGACAGAGAGGAAATTAAACCTGATGTTTGCATCCAAGGCTCAATCTTCCAAAGCAGTTTAAAAATTAACTATCGCATTATCAAAGGAGGGAGAAGAGTCAAAAGCCATTCTCTTTCGAGAAGTATGCCAGAACCACAAATAGACCATTCTAACAAACACTGTTATCTTGCACATAGTGTAAATGCAACCCAGCATGACAATACATTGTAAAGACGAATGGCCAATATACAAAGAAGAATGCCCCCAACTGACATCATAAGACAAATGAAGTCATAATTGTTACCCAGATGAACAACAATAAAGCTGGGCAGGTTTATATCCACAATGAGGCTTTCCTTCCAATTTAGAGCTCGAGTATGTATTAAAAGCCAACTTTATCCGTAAGTGACCTGTGCGTTAAGAACCATCTGGTTCCAAGGAGGTGAAAGGAAGTGGAGAAGCAGGAAAGTATGCTCACTATGAGCAAAATAGATTTTGTTTATATCTTTGTACACATCCTGAAGTCTGTGCTTAAAGAAAAGGGCATTGTCAATCCTTATATATGTTATAATTTTCCACATGTCCCAGTGAGGAAAAAGTTACAGAGGGGTACCCTCATTAGCTCATTATAGTAATGACAACAAGGAGTGTTGTGGCACCTTTAGAGATGTGTAGGTAACTCGTGGCTGCAGTGCTTCTGCCTATTTCCTGCTTGCCCTGTTGATATCAATGGTTTTACTTATCTCTGTATTGAATGTTGTATAAAAAACCTCTGCATGAGATTTTATAAACTCCCAGTTCTTCCAAAAAGGACCAACTCTCCTCTTTCATTTTGACTTTAAATCTGCTGCCATTCATAATAAAATTATTATTTTAACTAAAGTTCTACCCAAGAGAAGACCTATTGAAATTCATGGACCTAAGTAAGTCATGTCCATGAATTTCAATAGGCCTACTCTGAGTATAACTAGAATGCAACCTATTTATTTAAAGTATTTTGCATGCTCTTTAGTTTTTTGTTTTTTAGAAAAGGCTGTCAGAGTAACAAGACAGTCCCTGTCCTAAGAATTGCATAAGGAAAAGGGTTTGGGAGGGAGGAGGAAAAAAGCAAAGTCAAGCACTAGTTCTTGGAGTTCTTAAGTGTTCTTTCTGACAGGGCGAAGGAGGCAAACTCCCTGCACCTGCGCCTCCTTTAATGGATGGGGCAAGGCTGATCACCTCTTTGCCATAGTATCCCCTCTGCAGCTGCAGAGCCAAAGAGACCAGTGAGGAAGTAGGCACAGGGGTTTTGGCTCAGCCCCTCACTACTCTGGCATTCTCATTGGCCTTGTGATCCCAAACGTGACATCTGATTGGCTGAGCTCGCTGCCATTGTCACTCTGGGGTCAGATAGCTGCAGCATCAGAGGATTTGGCCGTTGTAGTGCTTTGCTTTGCAGTGCATGCTGGCAAACAGCTGTACCCTCACCACCATTCCTGCCTGCTTGCTACCCACCCACCGAGCCCTGCCTGCTTGCTTGCTTGCTGCTACCTGCCCAACCCACCCAGGTAGCCAGGCAGGAGGAGAAAGAGATAGAGTAGCACAGCTGCCAGGTGACCACGGATGATTGAAAAACAACAATAAAGCAGTGGTGGAGAGGGAGAAGAGTAGGGTAGCCAGAGTGTGGGGAGGCCCGGAAAGCACCTCGTCCAAGAAGGGGGTGTCAAACCTGTTAACACTTCAGTATGCACCCTAACTGTAATTATGCACATTTGCAACAGGCTACAGATGCATTTGTTCTGAGGTAGCTCCAGTAAGTCACATCATGTTGCCTAATGGCACGTCAAGCAAGTTTGTCAGAGTGTGAAAAAGATTCTGCAAAAGATTGACGATAAGTAGAAAGTATGCAGGTTTGCACTGATGTAACTGATTCCTTGGGGTGTTCAGAAGATATCTTTCCTTGCTCCCAAAGGGCTGGGCAACACTGCTATCTGGAGAGTACAACTCTGGCAGGTCCGGCTAGTTGAGAGCACCAGGTTGACCACTGCAGTAGTAACTGTGTCCTGATGTGGGATGCTGTGCCAGAGCGAATAGGTTTACTGATGTTGTTGTTTCTATCCCACCTCATCAAAACAAAAGAAAACACAACCTTTTCCAAGGTGGGTCACACATAACCATTTAGAGCGAGACTATTTTATTTGAACTTAGCCCCCAACCCCAAAATCCAATGGGACAAGTTAATTTATTTCAATGGGTATTAAGTGGATCCAACTCAGTAAAAAAACAATAATAATCTAATCATCAAAACTAAGCAAAACCAAAATAGACCAGCAAGGTAAAACAGCAATTTTAAAACACTCCGAAGTTAGAAGAACTTAAGTCTGAAAATGGTCACCAATAATTTGTCACTTATATCATATTTTTGAGTGGTCAGCGCTATTATCTTTCAGTAATTCTTACAACAATATTATTGAATGGGTCAGTATAGTTATTCAGCCCTCAGCCTTGCATTTGCAAAATGGAAATTTATTTTATAATTAATTAATTAATGATAAACTAAAATAAATCCCCATTTTCCAAACAAAGGGCTGAGGCCAGGAGCTTGTGACTTGCATAAAGTCACCTAGCAAGTGGTAAAATTTGATCTGGGAATGACTTGACTTGCAGATCTCTTACAGCACCATTTTATGTGTTTCATTCACTCAGAGGTACAAGTCCCTCTGTATATCATAGCATCCTTCACCAACAAGTCCCATTGGCATCAGTCAGTATGGCAGTTGTGCCTGGGGCTGATGAGTGTTGTACATCTGGAGGGCATCACATTGGTGAAGGCTGGTGTAGGATTGTGGCCTCGGCCTCTATGGTATAGCAACTCTGTAAAGGATTCTCAATGAGCAGCTGTGTTGAGGAACAAGCTCAAGCATGCACTATTAGATTGTTTCCTCACTAGGCAAAACAGTTAGGCAGAAGATTGTCTCAAAGATCCATCCACAGTTCATGAAATTTTGGAAATCTTTCATTACCACCAATTTTTAAGTTGTGAGCAAAGTTTAGTATTTTCCTCTAAAACAAGTGCTTAGGTGACATTTTTACAAACAGGCTTTTAATTAAGGAAGGATTCCATTGGAATTAAACATTTTACAAGTACAGTGAAGAGGATTCGGGTTTTGCTCATGTGACACCATCCTTATAAAGAACAAGGAATGGACAGTTCTTTCCTTAGCCAAAAATCAACCAAGAATGATAACCAAGCCAAAGTTTCTTATCAGCCTCAAATAAGAATTCTTCAACACACTTATTTGCAAGGAACTGAAATAAACTCTGTGCAGACAGTCAAAGTGAGTAGAGAGGGAGATCAGGATTGTGCCATCTTGGCCCATCCTCCATGCTTTATGAATTAATTGGAACTTATGCACAGGGACCTATCTGTGTACACCTCAATACATACAGGCTTTGCATACATGATCTATACTTTGCAAAAGAAGAGGGGACAGATCATAAAAATATCAAAACAACTGGCATGTCTTGGTGTGTATGCGTGCAAGTATCCATGCAGAAATTAAAACCAATTGTGTGAAGGCTGTGAGACCAGCAGGTGCAAGCCTGAGCCTCCTCCACTCCAGTTTGACCATCTATATAGGGGTCTAATCAAGGGCAGAAAAAAAATGAAGCTGTTGTCCCAAAAGGATAGAGAACCTGTGGCCCTCAAGATGTTGCTGGACTGTAAGTCCCATCATCCTTGACCATTGGCCATGCTGCATCGGGCTGATGGAAGTTGGGAGTCCAACAATAATCCGGAGCAGATTATAAAGAGGTCAGTCTGTAAGCACCTTGAAAACAATGCAGTGGTTACTAGAAGCCAACATGGATTTATCAAGAACAAATCCTGCCAGACTAATCTTATCTCATTTTTTGGATCAGGTAACTTCTCTTGTAGACTGTGGGAATGTTGTGGACATAATATATCTCAACTTCAGCAAAGCTTTTGACAAAGTGCCACATGATATTCTGATTAGCAAGCTAGCTGAATATGGGCTGGATGGTGGATCCACAGTTGGCTACGGAATCATACTCAAAGAGTACTTATCAATGGTTCCTTCTCAAACTGGGGGGAGGTAATGAGTGGGATACCACTGGGCTTGGTCCTGGGCCCAGTGCTGTTCAACATTTTTATTAATGACGTGGATGAAGAGGTGCAGCAAATGTTTATCAGATTTGCAGATGATACAAAATTGGGAGGGATAGCTAATGCAGTGGAAGACAGAAACAAAATTCAAAGGGATCTTGATAGGCTGAAGCACTGGACTAAAAACAACAGAATGAAATTTAACAGGGAGAATGCAAAGTTCTACACCTAGGAAAAAGAATGTACAGTTATAAGATAGGGGCAGAGCTTGGAAAATTTACTTTTTTGAACTACAACTCCCATCGGCCCAATTCAGTGGCCATGCTGGCTGGGGCTGATGGGAGTTGTAGTTCAAAAAAAGTAACTTTTCCAAGCTCTGGATAGGGGATACTTGGCTCAGCAATACTACATGCAAGAAGGATCTTGGGATTGTTGTTGATCACAAGCTGAATGTGAGGCAACAGTGCGATGTGGCTGCAAAAAAGGCAAATGCTATTTTAGGCTGCATTAACAGAAATATAGTTTCTAAATCACGTGAAGTATTAGTTCCCCTCTATTTGGCAATGGTTAGGCCTCATCTTGAGTACTGTGTCTAGTTCTGGTCTCCACACTTCAAGAAGGATTCAGACAAACTAGAACAGGTTCAGAGGAGGGCAACAAGGATAATCAAGGGACTGGAAACCAAGCCCTACGAGGAGAGACTGAAAGAACTGGGCATATTTAGCCTTGAGAAGAGAAGACTGAGGGGAGATAGGATAGCACTCTTCAAGTACTTGAAAGGTTGCCACACAGAGGAGGGCCAGGATCTCTTCACTTCCCACTGTGCAGAACATGGAATAATGGGCTCAAGTTGCAGGAAGCCAGATTTCGACTGAACACCAGGAAAAACGTCCTAACTGTTAGAGCCATACGACAATGGAACCAATTACCTAGAGAGGTGGTGGGCTCTCCAGCACTGGAGGCATTCAAGAGGCAGCTGGACAGCCACTTGTTGGGTATGCTTTCAGTTGGATTCCTGCGTTGAGCAGGGGGATGGCCTCGATGGCCTCATAGGCCCCTTCCAACTCTATGATTCTATTAATATGTGGCTACAGGTTCCCTATCCCTGTTGTACAGGCATGTATGAACAAGGCTTATTTAGAATAATCTCAGAAGACTGGGAAGACTAGTTGACTGCTGCCACCCCAATTCCCTCAATGAACTTTACGCAATCCAGGCAGCCAAGTAAAGCTTTGGCACTTCCAAGAATTTGGGAACGCAAGGAGAGGGACGCAGTTGCTTCACTGTGCCTAAGGCTGGCTTCACCGCAAATCCCAGAAGAGATGTCGTTGGTGCAACAACTCTTTGTAGCAGTGAGAGAGGTATTTGAGTACTCAGAAGCTGGCTTACGACAATGTTGTTCATGGTTGTTTTATGCAGCAGGCTATTTTCTGAGAGACACCATGAGTTCAAACCTACTACTTCTTGACTGATGCAACTTCTGGTGTTGTGACATGTTTCACTTGGGTAGGAAAGTGTCCACTTCTCAAATCAGTTGCAATGTTGGTCTCTCAACTGGAATGATGAGCTTCTCAAGCTGCTTTACATAGGGAGCTGTGTGGAAACTGAATGTTATTCTGGAAACTCAGAGTGAGTGAGTGGCAGTATAATCTCCCACCCAGGACTGCTGCTACTTGAGGTGACAGAGGTCTTGCTCATGGGTCACCACAGATTAATGGTGGCAAGACACTGTGGAGGGGCTGTAACATAATGGACAAGCGCATGCTTTGCTTCAAGGCCGGCCCTACCATTAGGTAGAGAGAGTCGGTGGTTGCCAGAATCATCCCTTGTTAACTTTGTCTGTCTCAGATCTCCTCTTACATGCACCCTTCCTCCACTGCCTGCATGGCAGATGGAGACAAGAGAGTTCACACAGGCTGAAATTCCAATCCAGTTTAACTTCCAATGTCAGACAAGCTGTCAATATATATATAAGTCCTCCTGACCTTCCGGTCTTGAGCTAAACCTGGAGAACCGGCCTATGTTTGACATAGCAGGACTACAGATTTGGATCAGAAGTTGTGCAACTAACAGATGTTCTGCTCTAAGGAATTTTAACAAGTTCATGCAACAACTGCTGTAATGGTTTTGGCCTTTTGGTTGTACCCTCCTCTCTTTTCTGAAATATTTGGAAGTTTTTATGCCCAAACAGAGCAATCAATTAGACTCACGGTTTTGGCCGTTGACTCCAGCAAGATGTGGCCTGCACATAACAAGGCATGTTGCCAGAGAAATGCCAGAGAACTGCTGGCAGCTGTTCTGGCAACAGTAGAGTGGAATTTTTTCCAAAAAAGAGAAGCAGGATTTTGTACTTTTCCTAATAGTCTTCTTTACAACCCTGCACATAATCATTAAACTTGCACAAGTGATATTTTATTTATATTTATTTAGACCATTTTATACTGCTATAAAATGTATCTAATTAGTACACAGAAAACTTAAACAACAACTAGGCACCAAACAACTCAGAGCGCACCCCAAAAATCTCACAAAAAAGAGTGTTCCTGGAAACTGCTGACATCACCCTAGTCTTGCACTCTAGGCCAGGTGGGGAACCAGATGTCGCTGAACTACAACTCCCATAATTCCTGGCCATTTACTATGTTTGCTGGGGCTGATAGGAGTTGTAGGTCAGCAACATCTGGCAGTCCGAGGGTTCTCCAAACTTGCTCTTGGCTTAGTTTTATGAGCAGGCACCAAGGTGGATGGAGCTGCCACAGGCTGCCCACAGCTGTGTCCTATTCAGCAGTTAGCTGCAGGCCACATACCCCGTTCCAGGCTACAGCAAGTTTAGGTTAGTACTGAGGGCCAAACACTACCTTGTGTGGAGTCTGATATGCACCCCATCACATTTTTTTTAAAAGAAATGATTGCTGGAAGTTGTAGTCAGTGAAAAAAGCTGCTTGAATGGGGCAGGACTTGAGGTATTTCCTTCCGCACCCCTCCTTTTCTTGGTTTCTGATTGCGGCTTCCAGCAGGTACTTAATGCTCCCTTCCAAACACACACAGACAACCAACCAATCAGAGGAAAGTTACATGGGTGTTTTACCTTTAGTTCTGAATTTACAAAGTCAGTGACAGATTGTTATAGTACTGGGAGCAGAGCATGGTTTCTGCACTTATTTATTATTTGATTTATGTCCCGCCCTTCCTCTCAGTAGTCCAAAGACATTTTATGAATTCAACAGATCCTCGTCCTTTATGTGCAAACCGACACCGACCTGGTTTAACAACCCAATTCCATCCTTCAACTACAGAAAAGTTCTCTCCAAACAACTATTCACCTTCGATAGCCTCCCAGTTTAATATCACAAGTAGTGACATGGTTGTCTTGGATAGTTATAGTGATCCTGCTAGCCCGTTAGTACTGAACACTCATGTTCAACCACCATTAGAAACACCTATGCGTTTAGACCTTGGAGACATATTATCTATATCCTCGTATGATGGAACAGAGGAATTATTGTCTAACTTCACCAGCTTTTCTGACAATGCCCAGCAAGATATTATTAATAACTTGCAAAAATTGCTTTCTAATCTACAGGATAAGAGGTATAGGTCAGTTCGATCCTACACTGACCTTGGATCAGAGTCGCCATATAATACCCACATACCAGAGATACCAAGGAATGCTTTAGTGGATAATGTTCACCACAGTTTACACAATGTAGTTCTAGTCCATCAAGAGGATTCTGGATCTCACTGATGTCATAAGATTCAGTCAATTAGCTCACCTTCTCCCTCAGAAATGATGTTAGGGATTACCAATGAGGATGCTCTATTGACCCCAAGGGTCCTTGCTGATGGGGAAGTGATATCAACTTTACTCGGGAGAGGGAGATATGACACAAATAAAATCTCTTATCCCCTCAACAGGAATTATCGCCACCGTTGTTTATCGATCCCTACACGACTACCTCGGGCAAATAGACGGGTGTACTTGAACGACAATTCCCCTGGTCTATCAGTTTTGCTTCTTAACGCCAGGTCGGTTAATGGTAAAACTGCGACCATCCACGATCTTATCGTGGATGAGCATGCCGACCTGGCGTGCATTACAGAAACATGGTTGGATGAATTAGGTGGGGTGACTCTCACTGGTCTTTGCCCTCCACGTTTCTGTGTGCAACATCAAGCCAGACCAGGGGGTCAGGGTGGGGGAGTCGCAATAGTCTATCATGATTCTAACCCCATGACCAGAGGCCCTGTACCGTAATTGCCTGGGGTCGAGTGTCTTTACCTTAAACTTGGGGGTCGAGAGAGAATTGGGATTTTACTGGTCTATCGCCCTCCCCGTTGTCTGGTGGCCTCCTTATCCGAACTTACGAAGCTGATTGCTGAGTTGCTGTTGGAGTCCCCCAGACTTTTAGTTCTCGGTGACTTCAACGTCCACGCAGAATCTGTACTTCGTGGAGATGCCCGTGATTTTATGGCTGCTATGACAACCATGGGGATGATCCAATTAATATCGGGTCCCACCCATTCAGCTGGTCATACCCTTGACCTTGTCTTTTATGCGGGAAGGGATGATAATGACCATGGAGTGTTGGATCCTTCAATAGTGTCGTTGTCTTGGACTGACCATTACCTGGTCAAATTTAGATTAATTGCAACTCGTAACCGCCCCAGGGAAAAGGGTCCTATTAGAATGGTCCGCTCCAGGAGATTAATGGATCCGATTGGTTTCCTGAACGCTCTTGGGGAGCTTCCTGTCGTTCAAGTAAACGACCCTATCGATGCCCTGGTCAACCTTTGGAACAGCTCGATGAGCAGGGCATTAGATACAATTGTTCCTGAGTGGCCCCTCAGGCGCAACAGAGCAAAATCGGTTCCTTGGTTTTCTGATGAACTGATGGCGATGAAGCGTACTCGTAGGGGTCTAGAGCGTCGTTGGCGGAAAACTCGGAGCCGTTAATCAACCAGCGGAACTTTTCCGAGTGGTTAAGGGCCTGCTTAGTCCTGATCATCTGGATACTAATATGGACGCATCTCCATCTCGCTGTCAAGAATTTGCTTCTTACTTTGCAAACAAGGTCGATCAGATCCGTTCCGACTTAGAGGCCAATTTTGATGCAGTCTCTAAGGATGTACCTCGGGCTTCTGTCTGTCCTATTAAGATGGATTCCTTTCAACTTGTTCAATATGCAGATATAGAGAAATTACTAGGAGAGATGAGACCTACCACCTGCCCACTTGACCCTTGTCCATCGTGGCTTGTAAAACAAGCGAGAGGGACTTTGGCTACTTGGGTCTGCGGAATAGTTAATGCCTCCTTGCAACAGAGTTTCTTCCCAAGTTGCCTTAAAGAGGCATGTGTAAGACCTTTATTGAAAAAACCCTCCCTAGACCCTTTATGTTTGAACAATTATCGGCCAGTCTCCAATCTGCCATTTCTGGGTAAAATAGTGGAGCGTATGGTGGCTACTCAACTCCAACGGTTGCTAATCGAAACGGACTACCTTGATCCATTCCAATCTGGTTTCAGGCCTGGCCACGGGACTGAAACGGCTTTGGTCGCCTTGGTTGATGACCTTCGGAGAGAACTAGACAGGGGGAGTGTGTCCCTGTTGGTTCTCTTGGATCTTTCTGCGGCCTTTGATACCATCGACCATGGTATCCTTCTGGACTGTCTATCCAGGTTAGGACTGGAGGGTACTGTTTTGTGCTGGCTTCACTCCTTCCTGGAGGACCGGTTCCAGAGAGTAAGACTAGGAGATTCCTGCTCACCCCCTTGGCCTTTGACCTGTGGGGTTCCACAGGGTTCTGTCCTATCTCCACTGTTATTTAATATCTATGTAAAGCCGCTGGGTGATGTCATCTGGGGATATGGAGTTCGTTATCTCCAATATGCTGATGACACTCAGCTTTATTTCTCCTTCCCGCCTGATGCCAAGGAAGCCATCCTTCCCCTGAACCAATGTCTGTCTGCGGTGATGGATTGGATGAAGGCAAACAAGTTGAAATTAAATCCAGATAAGACAGAAATGCTCTACATCAATTGTGGGACTAATCTGGCAACGGGGAATTTACCTATGTTGGATGGGGTTACACTCCCCCTGAAGACCCAGGTTAGCAGCTTGGGAGTGCTCCTGGACTCTGCCTTGAATCTGGAAGCCCAGGTCTCGGCGGTCTCCAGAAGTGCCTTCGCCCAGCTAAGGCTGGTCCGCCAGCTGTGTCCGTTTCTGGAGACGCCTGAATTGACTAAGGTGGCACACGCCCCGGTTACATCCCGGTTGGACTACTGCAACACACTCTATGTTGGGCTGCCCTTGAAGACTGTTCGGAAGCTAAAATTGGTTCAACGTGCTACAGCTAGGTTGCTGACCGGGGCTAGTTTTCGTGTTCACACGACTCCCCTGTTACAGCAACTTCATTGGTTGCCGATTAGCTTCCGGACCCAATTCAAGGTGCTGATGATGTCCTTGGGCCCTGTCTATCTGTCTGATCGATTGTCTGTTTACAACCCCCCCCGTCCCTTGAGATCCATTAATGATTTTCTTCTTACAATTCCGCCAGTTTCACTAGTTCATCTTTCAGGGACTAGAGATAGAGCATTCTCACCTGTTGCTCCTAGACTCTGGAACTCGTTACCTGTGGACATACGTTCTGCCTCTTCGCTTTTGTCATTTCGCTGCCTGGTTAAAACGTTTTTATTCCGGGTTGCATTTAATTTAAATTAATAATTAGAGTTTTTAAGTATTGGATTGGGCTTACTGTGACCTCTAAATATAGAGATTGTAATTTTATTGTTGTATTTGTGCTTTTATCTACATGTTTTATTATGTTGTTCGTCGCTCTGAGTTTCTGTGAAAATAGAGCGGCTTATAAATATTTTTAATAAATAAATAAATAATAAATAGTTCTATAGTTCTAGATCCTGCTTGTGAGCATTTGAGGAGAGGTTCTCATCCATGGCAAGCACCCCCAATGATTACATCGGGATAACTTGACCACAGTTGTCCACACATTGATAACATCCAGCAATATGCCTATGTGGGGACTACCCTTAGGGTTGGTCCAGAAGCTGCAACTGGTGCTGAACACTGTGGCTTAGTTGCTTGTGTGGATAAACTACCTCCAGTATATCACACCTTGCTTACAGGATGTGTGCTACCTGGCCAAATTGAAGATGTTGGTGCTAACATATAAGGTCCTCTTCAGCTCAGGATCCTTTATATACCCAGTAGGTCACTGCAGTCTTTAGGAGTTTCTCCAGCAGGGTTCCAAAGATATCAGAAGTCCGGTCCGCAATAACTCAGAGCATGGCTTTAGTGTGGTTGCCCCTGCTCAGTGGAAGAGCATTCCTGCTGAGATACAACAGGCTCCTACTACCTGCATTTTCTGGCAACAACTGAAGACATTTATGTTCCAACAAGCTTTTCAGTTGGCTGAATAGATCTCTGCCAAGGGTGTCTACTTTGTGTTGCTTTTAAATTTATCTGATGTTATTTTTGGTGTTTTTAGCTGTGTTTGTTTTCTAATTTTGTTCATCACTTTGAGACATATGCATGGAAAACAATTAACAACAATTTTAAAATGCTCATGTCATCCCTAGTTCTTGTAAAAGAAGCCTCTGTAATTCTATTTTTAGTGTGTGTGCTAAAAAAACCCTCTCCTTTCCTTGCTTAATGGAATGTGAAATTCTACAAAACTTAGACCACCCATCGATTTCACGCTCCCCCAAAAGACACAGAGTCACTGAGGTGTTTCTTGCAACAGCCTGAGATGTTCCATCTCAACAGAAATATGTAGGTTACAGTTTTGGCACTAGTGCGATGATGCCTAGTTGTCCTAAGGGAGTTTAGAAGCAGAACATTAAACTGGGGCAAATTGTTGAGCAAGAGGAAAGTTTTACATATCCATTCTGCACTGATCCAGAGATACCTCACAGGTGTGAGTGCTCCAATGTGTATGTGGAGCTCCCCCTGCCTACTGCTTATTTAGCATCCATTCAGATCTATTATGTATCCATTTCTGATCAATCTCCATTGAATCCGCAGTATTTTGTAGCGTGGGTGTTCTAATCCATATGTGGAGTGCTGCGTGCCTGCAAGTAGGATTGCCAATTTATTCTGCTGTATAACATTGAGCCAACAACATCTTACAATGTGGGTGATCTTATGTGTATGTGGAATGTGTATGCTGAAATTCAACATCGTCTGAGCTCCTTGAGTGCCGCATTCTCCTGAATGAAGCGTAGAGTGTTTGAGGATCGGGATATTCGCAGGGAGACCAAAATGCTTATTTACAAAGCCATTGTACTACAGACCTTACTGTGAAACATGGACCATTTATAAATGGCACTCCCACCTTCTTGAAAGCTTCCACCAACGCTGCCTCTGGAAAATTCTGCAAATTACTTGGGAACACAGACGGACTAATGTTAGCGTTTTGGAAGAAGCAAAGACTACCAGTGTGGAAACAATGATCCTTCAACATCAACTTTGCTGGACCGGCCATGTTGTTCGAATGTCTGATCACCGTCTTCCAAAGCAGCTACTGTACTCCCAACTTAAGGATGGAAGACGGAATATCGGTGGACAGCAAAAGAAGTTTAAAGATGTTCTTAAAGCAAATCTAAAAAAAATGTAACATGAACATCGGCAACTGGGAAGTCTTGGCCCGTGAACGTCCCAAATGGAGGTTGGCTATTATCAAAGGTGCCATGGACTTCGAAGAAGCATGAAAACAAGGCGAACGGGACAAACTGGCTAAGCGGAAGGCATGTCAAACAAATCCTCATTGTGACCATCTTCCATCTGGAAACCTATGTCCTCACTGTGGGAGACTGTGTGGATCCAGAACTGGCCTCCACAGTCACTTATGGACCGACTGTTAAAGACCTTATCTTGGAAGACAATCTTACTCAGCCACGAGTGATCGCCAATGAATGAATGATTGAATGTGGAGCCCCCAATGCCTGTAAGTAAGATTGCTTTTTTAAAAAATCTGGTAGGGATCTTCTGACTCAATGTAGCTGGTGAAGTTTTTGCAGCCATGGATGACAAGTGATGAGAAAAGCATCACTTGCTGAACATTGATGTGTTGGACAATTGTTAAAAGCAGAAGAGTCCCTCCAGAGTGGGGGGGGAGGTTCAAGGGCTGACCCATTCATTTCAACAGTGCCTTCTAATCCACATACAGCTCTTGAGATCTCTTCATGGGATTGGATTAGGCAGCACATATGTGCAAATGGGCACCCAGGTCTCTGAAGCAGAGTGTCAGACTGTGCAGAGCATGTCTCAAGAAAATTAGGCATATCTACAAAAATAAGGGAAAGGACATCCCATTGGGCTGTTTTTGAAAATGGTTCAGAAGTTTCAATTAGTGCACAGTGAGGCTGCCCAATTGTTGACAAGTTCAAGGCGAACAGATAATATAATACCAATTCTGTTCTAATTACGCTGGCTGCCTGTACACTTCTAAGCCCGATTCAAAGTGCTGGTTTTGACCTATAAAGCTCTTTACGGCTCTGGACCCCAATATCTTCTGCAGTGATGGCAGCAGACACCCAACAGCACGTGTCACCTCTGCTGAAACATCTGCACTGGCTGCCCATATCCTACCAGGCCACATTCCAGGCTTTTGTGTTGATATACAAAGCCCTGAACAACTTGGGTCCAGGGTACCTTAAGGGCCACCTGAACCTTTTATATCCCAAGCCCAATCACTGAGATCATCCAAAGGAGCAGTGTTAGCTGTCCACTGTGTTAGGGGCCTGACTGGCCTCAACCAGAATTCAGGCATTTAGTGGCACTGGTCCCATGCTGTGGAACACTCTTGCAGCACAGATTCGGCAGGCATCCTCACGTTTGACTTTCAGGGATCTCTTGAAGACTTGTTCATGCCAACAGGCATATGCAGTTGTTTAAACATTTTCTTGAGCAGCCAGTCATTTTAATTATTGTTTTCTATTTTGCTTTTCTGTATATTGCTTTTCAAGTTTTTTATGTTGCTATACACTGCCCTGATATTTCACAAGAGGGCAGTATATAAGTACTTTTATAAATAAATAAGTTTAATGCTGAATTGTCCTATGCATCAACTTAAAAATCTACAAATAAGGGGAGGGATCTAAGTTCTACTCAGAGTAGACCCATTAAAATTAAGAGAGCTATGATACTCATGCCAATTAATTTCAATGGGTGTACTCAGAGTAGAACTGATGAACGCAACCCAGTGATTCTTAATGTTACAGCTAGAACCTTTATGCCCCACTCTTCCTAAAACAGGTACAGTGGGCCTTTTTCCTACTCCCTCTAATTGTGAGCTCAGGTCTTGCATGCCAACAGATGAAGAGCCCAAATGGGGTGACTGAGAAACCCGAGGGAGGTATCAGCACGCTCAGGGGAACCCCAAGGTTTGCAGAAGTGTTTTAAAAATATATATTAAAGGGGAAAAGCAAAGGGGAAACTACAAGCCCCAAAGAGTCCAATGAGAACTGAGCATGCTCATCTGCCACAGAATACTGTCTTTTGGGATGGGGTGTTTTGTAATGGAGTATTCTGGAAAAGAGCGTGTTTGGCTGGCTGGCTCCTAGAACAGAAGCACTTTACACTGCAACATTTTATTGTAAGTCCCACTTGTACAGTATTCTTATTTACACATTATTTTTTGAAGTAAATTTACATTGCTGTTATGGTTGGGGAAGAGCTACAGGTGGTAGCAGAGCACACGCCTTGCACGCAGAAGGTCCCAGGTTTAATCCCAGCATCATTCCTAGACTGGGCTAGGAAATGTTCCTAGTTGAAACCCCGAGAGAGCTTTGCCAGTCACATTCCTGAACCAACGGCCTGACTTCGCATAACGCAACTTCTGATGTTGATGCATTCATTGCGGAAAGGAGGGACGTAAATTTTAACAATGTGTATGCGTAATTTGCCCTAATCACTGTTGAAAAACTAAGCTTATTATTATTAATTACATTTGTTACTACATGTCTTGAAGCAACATTACCCTTAAAACATGAGTTAAGCTAGGGTTTAAACAACCATTTCATCACACGTTTATTAAGTTCCGTTATGATTTTACGTCATTCATGCTGCACGCTGTTTATCTACTCACACAGATTTGTTATGTGTACGGTCAAACCATAACACTTATTTAAAAATAGTTTAATGCAATCGTACATAAAATAGCCTCATTTTTACACAAACCATCCATTTAACAGTTCAGAAGGTTTTCCCACATCACATACGAGATTATATCTCTCTCCATATATCTGCACATATTTTTAAAAAACTAACCATTCCAAGTCAGGCGCCAAATATTTAGAAGGTTTCTATTTACATTATTAGAAATCACACAAAGAATGGGTTCAAATCCATTTTGTTCCACCCTGTCACTGGTCCCTCTTCTAATTTATCCATGTTGGAGCCTTTGGAAAGTTATCTTTATTGGTAATAATAATAAAATAATAAAATTTTATTTGTTAGTCGCCTATCTGTCCGAACTAACGGACACTCTAGGCGACGTATTTGCATGCATATTTTTAAAGCGATTGATGGCCGATCTCAATGCATGTTTAGTTATTGCTTGTTTCAAAAACTGCATGACTTTTTAAAATATCATTTTGTACACCATTGTGATATGTACTGGAAGGTGGTAAATCAATATTTTAAATAATTATATATGAACCAGCCTAGCCTCAGTAGCAGGTTGATCAAGGTGCCTTTAGGTGCCTTCCTTTTCATTCTCTTGGTCGCTGCATATGACCAAGTAAACAACACCCACCGCTAATATTAGCAGACACAGTTAGCTATAGAATGCTAAAATTCTTCACACTGGCATGTTCAAAAGCATTATTTCAGAACATTTACACAGCTGAAATTTCACCAAAAATAATTCGTTCAAGAAGACTTGAGCAAAATGCCTCATTGATTGCTGGAAAGCCTACCTGAACCTCAACCATGAATGAAAATGTCGCTTTAAATAAGGCACCTGCTGTGATGATGGTTCAGTTGTATTTTATTCTGCTCCCTTCAGCACCCTTTTCTCCATGTTTCATTGGGGCAGCAGCACTGCCTTTAAATGTCCTTTCCTTTTTTATTTACCAAGTTTTGGCAATCCCCTCTCGCACAGTATGAAAACAAGGGGTGCTGCAGTCTGTTCTCTTCAAGTAAGAACAAGGAGCTTAAGAGCCTAAACTTGACCAGCCACACCATAATTCCAGTACTGGGTGACCATCAGTATTAAAAGGATGCTGATGTTCCTGCTGCAGGCAATAGGCAACTTGATCTCTTAATCTAGCTCATGCTTCTTCTTTAAGCGAATAAGAGTCTCTGAAGTAATGCAAGACTCTCATCCATGCCAGAAAGTAACGAAGGCACGATTCAAGCCTATTGCAAATGACCAGTTCACAGACATTGTTTAATTAAAAAAAAATGCTGTGAGATAAATGATTTAATTCACTGCATTTGTCTGGATTCTTCGCAGCAAAGGGCTGCCTTTGCTGGCAGACAACACGGCCACCACAGTCTGGGCTGCCTTCTCCCCAAGGCCAAGGCAAGTGTCGAGCAAAGCACGGGCCCGGCCAGTCAGGGTAGGGAATGAAGTGATTGCTTCATAGTCCATCCTGGATAAGAGTTGCTGGGAGCGCAAGATGTCCAAGAGGTGATTCAAGCGCCCTTCCGTCATATAGTTCAAGATAGTTTCTCGCCCACAGGCTAGGATGGAGCAGTTCCTCTCTTTGCAGTAAGGACCTGGTTCACAAAGAAGTTATGATCATTTGATTTGTTGTTCATCTAATACAACAGTTACACCTTTGTCATTTTTCTAGCTTCAATAAGCTCCCCCCCAAACCCTTTGTGTGTGTGATAACTAACTCTAATGGGGTATTATTTATAGATAAAGCCCCTGCTCCCAACCCATGCCACTTCACACAGGTAGGCTAGGCTGAGAAGCACTGACTAGCCCAAGGTGAGCTTCATGTCTGAGTTGGGAATTGAACCCTGCTCTCTCAGGCCCTAGTCCAATACTCTAACCACTATACAACACAGACTCTGTACAGTTACAAATCACAGTAAGGCCACATTCACACCAGACATTTATTCTACTTTTCTTCCACTTTAAACAGTCATGGCTTCCCGCAAAGAATCCTGGAAAGGGTAGTTTGTGAAGGGGGCTGAGAGTTGTTAGGAGACTCCTATTCTCCTCATAGAGCTACGGTTGCAGAGTGGTTTAACAGGCAGTCCCTCTTCCCAGAGAATTCTGGAAATTGTAGCTCTGTGAAGAGAATAGGGGTCTCCTAACAGTTTTTAGTATCCTTCACAAACTACCCTTCCCAGAATGACCTGGGCATCAGTATTTTCCTCATTTATGATTCCCAATAACTGGTATTCAGAAGCATACTGCCTCCAACGGTGGAGGTACAACATAGCCATCATGACTGATAGCCACTGACAGCCTTATTCTCCACCAGTCTCACCTGTTCCTGGGCTTTCAGGCCAATTGTTCTGAAGGTTGCTGTATGGAGGGCTGTAATCAGGTCTTTGCACTAGTTGTGATAGTGGTGGCTGCAAGCCCTGTGACTCTTTGCCACACGGAGAAGTGCTTTTTACGCCTGTGCTTGAATCAGGCATAAGGCAAGTGGAAAAGGAATGTGGAGCACCTGAAGACCTTTTACTGCCACAGGTTGAATGGCCTACAGAAACAAGTACAAAATAATAAAAGTTACAACTAGTAATGGAAGGATTGGTCAGTTTCAGTTCTCCCAGTTTCTCATTTTGTCAATCCTGAAATTCTGTTCTCCAGATTTCTGCAGCAAAAAAAAAAAATCCTTATGAAAATTCTTCAGCATTTCAGTGCGAATTTCTCCTTAACACACTTTTGTTTGCAGTTTTGACTAACACACACATTTTTGAAAGCAATTTCTCCTAACTTCATGCATTTTTGTATATTTTCACTATTCATTTTTATACACATTTCTGGGCTCCTACTGGGAGAAACGGCGCAATATAAATCTAATAAATAAATAAATAATTTCCCCCTAATATATACATTTTTGTAAACAGACATTGTAGAACTGCATTGCAAACTTTGGATAAGTGAGCATTTTGAAGAATGCCTGTGTTTCAGTTCTTCTGCTGTTTCAGAATGTGAACATTTGATAAATTCAACTTTAAATGCAACCTGAATCAACTGTCCCCCACCCCTAGTTGCAGCATGAGGATCAGGAGAATCAAGAGACTAATGGGCAATGTATAAGTTTCACGTACAACAGACTCTAGAGCAGGGATGGGGAATCTTTTGCCCCTCCAGATGTGGCTGAATTACAATTCCCATCAGCCCTAGTAAGCATGGCCAATGGGCAGGGATGATGAGAGTGGTAGTCCAGCAACTTCTGGAGGACCAAAGGCTCCCCTAACCTGCCTAGAGACTACTTTATTAGCTATACTAGCGTGAGGTGATGCTGAAGCTATTCGTCTCACCACACCCATGGAATGAAACCCAGGTGTACTGCAGGAGGGTGGGGTTGGAAGGACAGAGGCATGGGGTGGAGCTGTTTCTGCTCTATAAGCCACAGAGAAAGGAGGACAGAGCAAAGAGAGAAGCAGAAAAATACTGATAAGAAAGTGTGTGAGAATGGTTCATGTTTTTAGTAGGGGGACTGGGAAGATCTGCAACAAAACGTGCTCCTGTTCAGATTTCCAGTCTCTTTCCCTCCCCTTCTGCCCTCTAACCCCGCAGTCATTGGGCTGTTTTAAGTTTCCCCATTGGGGGGGGGGTTGTATATGGGTGGTGCTATTTTAGCTACAAAGGGACCAGCATCGCAAAATTGAGTTTGCTATGAGTAAATGTAATTTATATAGTCAGGTGGAAGAATAAGGAATTACACAGAATGCCAACACCCTGTTCCCAGACTAAACCTTTAGCTACCCCACTTTTTTTAGATTTCTGCATCTGCTGCTAGTGCAGTCACAAGACTAGAAACTTGCATTTTATTAAAAAAAATTAAAGGTAGTATTCTCAGGAAGTGAAATTATGCATCCAATATCAATTTCTGTGCTCCTGTACAAAGCAACCCTGTTTAAGGTCCTCAGTGCCAATACATTTATTTTCCTGAATGCTATTAAAAAAGAACACTTTAGTTTCCTAAAGTACTTCTATCATTTTAATAGTGTGGAAGAAATGTTCCATTTCAGAATAAGAGCGGCTTCACACATCGTCTAATGACATCCTTAAGATGTATGAAGTGCAGGGAGAGGTTTCCTGCATGCACTTTGTTTTGCATATTTACATAAAGATGTGCTTCTTTGCCTGTTTCCCAAGCACTTCCCAATGTGTCTTAAAAACAGAGTAGAGGAGAAGTCAGATGGGAAGTGACTCTAAGATGACCTTCAAACTTTAGTCTTGTTTGTTCAGACTAGTTTTATATCCTGCTGAAATGTTGGGATCCTGTTAGAAAAATACTGCTATGGGACAAGCCAGGTGGATTTCAGCTACACCTAGTTGTTGGCTGTATAGCTAGACTTTGACTGGATTTAGT
Source organism: Rhineura floridana (assembly GCF_030035675.1). Classification (NCBI taxonomy): domain Eukaryota; kingdom Metazoa; phylum Chordata; class Lepidosauria; order Squamata; family Rhineuridae; genus Rhineura; species Rhineura floridana. The sequence goes on along the minus strand of NC_084492.1, from coordinate 10,334,178 downwards.
CATGTTGATAGATGCCTCTCCTTTCTCAGATCAACAGAACCAATTAAAGAGGAGCTGTCAGTGTTTGGTCAGCCAGAGGAAGGATGTGGCAGGTTGCAGCCATCCTTTTTGTTAGAGTTCCATAGGATATGCTGCCGTAGTAGCATTTGCTTTCTGGATACCAGCCTGGCCTGTGATTCTCAAGTTGTTTTTGGAAATGCATCTAACTGCAAATCTACAAACAGAGCTGGGATATCCCGCCCACTGTAGTTCTCCAATTGAGTTTTGAATGCAGCTCTTTTGCTTGCCAAGTCACCCCAGGAGATCTAATCACACTGGTGGCATCAAGCAGTCTCGGAAAAATTGTCTGAACTGCAAAACCGAGCAACTGGACCCTGTAACTGTGGTTGTTTCAGCAAATGAAAGTAGATGATGCACTATCAAGATATGGTGTGTCACAAACCAAGAAGAGGATTATTTTCACTAAAGACAATCTGGGATTCACAGAGGGCAGTCTTTCAAGCCACAGTAATGGGCAGAGCTTGGAAAAGTTACTTTTTTGAACTACAACTCCCATCAGCCCCAGCCAGCATGGCCACTGGATTGGGCTGATGGGAGTTGTAGTTCCAAAAAGTAACTTTTCCAAGCTCTGGTAATGGGCCTCCCCCCCAGTTTAGTAGGGGCCTAGGACCCATGGCCATTTGGCTCCTCCCATCTCAGGACAGCTTCCTGCAGTGGCCATTGCACTTGGGTCATTATGTGACTTCATTATCTGACAAAATGAAATGTGCTTATTTTCCTCTTTCCCCCTTGTTCCTTTTTTTTTTTTAAATCATGTCTCTTTGTAAAATTAGGGTGGGGAAACCTTTTGGCCTGACAGGCCAGATCTCTAATGGGCAGGACAACCACTGGTCAATCACCTGATGCCATTATGACATCATAATGTGTCCTGCCCACCAGTCAAAGGCCCATATACAGCACTTCCCAAGCACCCAACAGTCAGCTGGTTATCTGGGCACTTGGGAAACACAGTGAAAGGAACTTTGCGGCCCTGTGCTCAGTACAGTGCCAAACACAGGTCTGGCAAAGCTGCTTTTGGCAGGGATCAACTGCATGACCAACTTCCCCACGGAGAACTCGGTCGTGCAGCCAAGCCAGCATGGTTAAACTCACCACCCATCAGCCCGCTGAGCCCTAGCAAGCATGGCTAATGGCCAGGGATGATAGGAGTTGTCGTTCAGCAACTTCTGGAAAGCCAAGCGTTCCCCACACCTGGCCTAGATAAACATGTCAAAGGTGAGCAAAGAGAACAGGATGTTGGCTAGACATAAACAATTTGTATTTGGAATCCACCATTAGGGATGAATGAATCTGTCAATTTTGGTTGCTCAGTTTCTCATTTTCCCCCAGTCTTGAATTCAGTTGTCCATATTTCCACATCAGTTTGTGAAAGTTTTTCTTTAAAAATGAAAAAATAAGGCCTCATAAAAATTCATCAGCCTTTTAGTCCTAATTTCTTCCGTTATACATATTTTTGTATGCAGCTTTGACTAATATACACAATTTTGCAAGCAGCCCCCCCCCAATATAATGCACCTTTGTACATATTGTTTGATTGGAGAATTGCATCAAAACACTCAGAGAAAGGTAAATTTTGAAGAATAGCTGTGTTTCAATTCGCCTACCGATTCAAGAAGTGCCAATTAGGTAATTTCTCATTAAAATGCAAAGTCAAACTTCTCCCGCCATCCCTATTCATAGTTACGGTGGGTTTAAGAGCTCATAAAAATGCTACCTCTTTCTAATACTGTGTTATGAGTAGTACTGTTGGCAAAGACTGGCTGGCTGGCTTCTTTTCCTGCCCTTGCGGCAGCACTCTCAAGGTGAAGGCTCGACAAGCTTTGTGATTTTAGAGTCACTTCCTTGTTCGGCCTATTGTTGTTCTGAGGACAGACAACCTGCAACAAAAAAGAAACAGTAAAACTACTTCAAATAAGAATGCTAGTAAATGTGCTGCCTTTCAACAGCAGTACTCAGAGCACTGAATAAATTAAAGAGAGAATAACTAAAATAATTATGGGTTGGATCCAAACTTCCGCTGGTTGGGGGGGGAGAGGCAGTTTTTGCTGATTCCACCCTCCCTATGGAGCCTCCACAGCCTTCCATGGGCAGCAGGAGCCTTTCCATCTATGAATCCACCCAACCCCATGTTTGTAACTGATAGTATGTACACACACATGCACGTGCGTATGCAGAATGACAAGGGATGGGAAGGCTCTCCTCTGACTTTTTCTAGTGGAGAAAGTTCTTACAATTCACTGTAAGAATTGTTTTCTTTTAAAAGTAAACAAAGATAGCAGTCGGAAGTTTCTAAACATACTTTCCTAGGTGTTAAATCCCGAGAAGAGCAAAATTACCACAGGCCAAACCACAAGTGCCAAAGACACTTGAAGAGAGACACTGCTTACAAGTGCCTGTACGCTAATGCTAGGAGCCTCCGAACCAAGATGGGAGAACTGGAGTGCTTGGTCTTAGAGGCGAGCATTGATATAGTGAGCATAACGGAGACCTGGTGGAATGGAGAAAACCAGTGGGATACGGTTATCCCTGGATATAAACTATATCGGAAGGACAGGGAAGGACGTATTGGTGGCGGAGTCGCTCTATACGTGAAAGAAGGCATTGAATCCAGCAAGCTCGAAACCCCAAAAGAGGCAGACTCCTCCACAGAATTGTTGTGGGTGGTGATACCATGCCCCAGGAGGGACTTAATACTGGGAACGATGCTCAGGGAGACCTTGAGATGAGATATGAAATTGAGGAAGCATCCAAACTAGGAAATGTGGTAGTAATGGGTGACTTCAACTACCCGGACATAGACTGGCCGCATATGTGTTCCAGTCATGACAAAGAAGCAAAGTTTCTAGATATTCTAAATGACTATTCCCTAGACCAGTTGGTCATGGAACCGACCAGAGGGACGGCAACCCTGGACTTAATCCTCAGTGGGGACCAGGACCTGGTGCGAGATGTAAGTGTTGTTGAACCGACTGGGAGCAGTGACCACAGTGCTATTAAATTAAACATACATGTAACTGGCCAATTGCCAAGAAAATCCAACACGGTCACATTTGACTTCAAAAGAGGAAACTTCACAAAAATGAGGGGATTGGTAAAAAGAAAGCTGAAAAACAAAGTCCAGAGGGTCACATCACTCGAAAATGCTTGGAAGTTGTTTAAAAACACTATATTAGAAGCTCAACTGGAGTGCATACTGCAGATTAGAAAATGTACCGCCAGGGCCAAGAAGATGCCAGCATGGTTAACGAGCAAAGTCAAGGAAGCTCTTACAGGCAAAAAGTCTTCCTTCAGAAAATGGAAGTCTTGTCCGAATGAAGAAAATAAAAAAGAACACAAACTCTGGCAAAAGAAATGCAAGAAGACAATAAGGGATGCTAAAAAAGAATTTGAGGAGCACATTGCTAAGAACATAAAAACCAACAACAAAAAATTCTATAAATACATTCAAAGCAGGAGGCCATCTAGGGAGGCGATTGGACCCTTGGATGATAAGGGAGTCAAAGGTGTACTAAAGAACGATAAGGAGATTGCAGAGAAGCTAAATGAATTCTTTGCATCTGTCTTCACAATGGAAGATATAGGGCAGATCCCTGAACCTGAACTAACATTTGCAGGAAGGGATTCTGAGGAACTGAGACAAATAGTGGTAACGAGAGAGGAAGTTCTAGGCTTAATGGACAATATAAAAACTGACAAATCACCGGGCCCGTATGGCATCCACCCGAGAGTTCTCAAAGAACTCAAATGTGAAATTGCTGATCTGCTAACTAAAATATGTAACTTGTCCCTTGGGTCCTCCTCCGTGCCTGAGGACTGGAAAGTGGCAAATGTAACGCCAATCTTCAAAAAGGGATCCAGAGGGGATCCTGGAAATTACAGGCCAGTTAGCTTAACTTCTGTCCCTGGAAAACTGGTAGAAAGTATTATTAAAGCTAGATTAACTAAGCACATAGAAGAACAAGCCTTGCTGAAGCAGAGCCAGCATGGCTTCTGCAAGGGAAAGTCCTGTCTCAGTAACCTATTAGAATTCTTTGAGAGTGTCAACAAGCATATAGATAGAGGTGATCCAGTGGACATAGTGTACTTAGACTTTCAAAAAGCGTTTGACAAGGTACCTCACCAAAGACTTCTGAGGAAGCTTAGCAGTCATGGAATAGGAGGAGAGGTCCTCTTGTGGATAAGGAATTGGTTAAGAAGCAGAAAGCAGAGAGTAGGAATAAACGGACAGTTCTCCCAATGGAGGGCTGTAGAAAGTGGAGTCCCTCAAGGATCGGTATTGGGACCTGTACTTTTCAACTTGTTCATTAATGACCTAGAATTAGGAGTGAGCAGTGAAGTGGCCAAGTTTGCTGATGACACTAAATTGTTCAGGGTTGTTAAAACAAAAAGGGATTGTGAAGAGCTCCAAAAAGATCTCTCCAAACTGAGTGAATGGGCGGAAAAATGGCAAATGCAATTCAATATAAACAAGTGTAAAATTATGCATATTGGAGCAAAAAATCTTAATTTCACATATACGCTCATGGGGTCTGAACTGGCGGTGACCAACCAGGAGAGAGACCTCGGGGTTGTAGTGGACAGCACGATGAAAATGTTGACCCAGTGTGTGGCAGCTGTGAAAAAGGCAAATTCCATGCTAGCGATAATTAGGAAAGGTATTGAAAATAAAACAGCCGATATCATAATGCCGTTGTATAAATCTATGGTGCGGCCGCATTTGGAATACTGTGTACAGTTCTGGTCGCCTCATCTCAAAAAGGATATTATAGAGTTGGAAAAGGTTCAGAAGAGGGCAACCAGAATGATCAAGGGGATGGAGCGACTCCCTTATGAGGAAAGGTTGCAGCATTTGGGGCTTTTTAGTTTAGAGAAAAGGCAGGTCAGAGGAGACATGATAGAAGTGTATAAAATTATGCATGGCATTGAGAAAGTGGATAGAGAAAAGTTCTTCTCCCTCTCTCATAATACTAGAACTCGTGGACATTCAAAGAAGCTGAATGTTGGAAGATTCAGGACAGACAAAAGGAAGTACTTCTTTACTCAGCGCATAGTTAAACTATGGAATTTGCTCCCACAAGATGCAGTAATGGCCACCAGCTTGGACGGCTTTAAAAGAAGATTAGACAAATTCATGGAGGACAGGGCTATCAATGGCTACTAGCCTGTGCTGTGCCACCCTAGTCAGAGGCAGCATGCTTCTGAAAACCAGTTGCTGGAAGCCTCAGGAGGGGAGAGTGTTCTTGCACTCGGGTCCTGCTTGCGGGCTTCCCCCAGGCACCTGGTTGGCCACTGTGAGAACAGGATGCTGGACTAGATGGGCCACTGGCCTGATCCAGCAGGCTCTTCTTATGTTCTTATGTTCTTATGAACTGAATGGGCATACTTCCAATTAGACATGCATAGGAATGTGCTGTGAATGTGTTTTGAGAAGTCTCAGGTTTTTCTAAATTTAAAGAAAAATCTGAGTCTTGTTTTAGTGACGTATTTAAAAACTGCAGAAGTCACATCAAAAAGAGTGGGAGATGCACAACAGCACAGCTCCCAACCATTCAGCAGGTTTGCAGGAGAACTTCGCAGTGGATTATCTCACCCTTGCACCCATGTAAGTAAGAAAACTGGTGTTAAAATTTGAGATGTTTACATGTAATTATTTTATAAATCACTAGAGCCACCTTTTCTATTGATACGAGCATACATTTGTATTATGCTGGCTGCATCTGTCTCCTGCAAGGCTGCAGAATATCTATCCTTGGTAGATACTATAAATTAGGGCTGAGTGCAAATGGCCTCCCAAAATTCTCCATGGGATTTGTGGGTAGCAAAATTGGGGGGGGGAGGTAAATTAATTTCTCCAACAGATCCCTCCTGGCCCCCCTCAAAAAACCCTCTTGTCTTGTCTGAGAAATTTCAGCTTCATCCATGAAAGGAGGAGGGAAAAACTCACTGCTTCCTTCAACAATATTATTAGAATTGGATCTATAGTCTTTTGGTACTCATAGTGGTGGTGGTGGGGACGTAATGAATACTTGCACCCTCACTCCCCAACTCCTCACTGCTTCAACACAACAGAATGCACACCGATTCATCTGAACTATCCCACTCCTTTTTTAAGGAGGAATTATTTTGTGAATTGTGTATACATAACATCCAAAGTGCATATCATGATTTTATCTGCCTTTTTCTTTTTTTGGAGGCGGCGTATTTTTTCTATGATGTACACTACCCAGACATTGGCTCAAATGAAGGGCAACAAAAAACTCATTTCAAATAAAGTAAAATATTACGCTGCAGATGCATGAGTGTTTCCTGATCCCCAATACATGTTCCAAAGGTTGTGTGAGACCACCCTTGTATAAGGACTGGGTTAGAATAACTTTGAGCTAATAACTTATTTTAAACAAAATAGAAGTACTTATTATATCCTTACTAAATCTAGATTTATTCTCATATCATGTTATTATACAGCCATGAGAGTGTTTTGTCTCAAAACAAAACCCTACAAAACTTATAGTCCTGAACTCAAAAACGCTTGCTTGAACAACCCTCTAAATTTTCATGGCAATTCACAAAACAGCCAGAGTGAATTGAGAGTTCAAAGTATAAAAAGAGATAAAAAAAATCCAGACCCCTGATAGACTTTTTTCTGTCAGTGTTCTCATAATTTGTTGAAAAAAATCAACCATGTTCACAGAGTACCTGTAATCCTATTACTGACTTTGCCCCATACACTGACCTTCATCTGCTGCACTTTAAAAATTGAAAAAAATTCCTGGCTGATTTTTAATTAATTTAAGAAATCTAGCATTGAACTCAATGATAACGCCAGGCATGCTCAGTAAGAACCAACTGTCAGTGTTCCAAAAGCTAGACTCACAGCTGTTTCACTTGCCTAATCAGGGGGCCACACCTACACCAGACCTTTATTTCACTTGAGACAATCATGGCTTCCCCCAAAGAATCCTGGGAAGTATAGTTTGTGAAGGGTGCTGAGTGGAGACTCCTATTTCCCTGACAGATCTCCAGTGGCCAGAGTGATTTAACAGTCAGCTGCTCTGATTGAAACTCTGTGAGGGGAACAGGGCATCTCCTAGCAACTCTCAGCACCCTTCACTAACTATGATTGTCTAAAGTGAAATAATGGTCTGGTGTGGATGTGGCCAGGGACAGCTTTGGTTTAAATTTGGGTGGGAGATTATATGTGCCTGCTGTAGAATAAAAAGGTGGGGGAAAGGCTGAAAAACAATGATACTGTTCCACAATGTTTTCCTTTTGGAAGGGGCTTTCTCTCTGCTCAGTGCCCACCTACCTAATCTTCTCCCCTCCCCCTCCCTCCCTCCTTCTCCTCCCTCCCCACCCCTTCCCCATGGTCAGTTTTACCTATCTTAAGCATGATTGCATGATTGCATAAATCCCATGGAACTCAATAAGCATGCAAATGATCAAACCTGCCCTCCCCTCCTCCTGCCTCCCATCACCTCCCTTTTGCCCCTTCCCTCCCTTTGCCCCTCCCCCCTCCCTTACCAATTCTCTCCTTCCCCCTCCCCTTCTTTCTACTCCCCTCTCCCCTCCCCCTTCTCCTCCCACATGGTCTGTGAAAGACCAACCCAAATTGTGTTTGCATTTTTACAAATTTGTAGGGCAGTACAATATCTCAGAGAAGAGGTCAGGTCTCCTGCTCCCCTGGTGCATTCACTATAGCTGCCCAATTTCCCTGCTTTTTAAAGTTTGATAGAAATATCTGTTGGGTATAGGTGCATTCTTAAACTGCAAGGGTTTTTTTGCCCATTAGTGAATATAGATAACACAGTGAGGAGAGCCTGGCTGTGAGTCCAGAGTCCATAAGTTCAAATCCCCACTTGTGTCTCCTGGGTGTAAAGGGCCAGCTAAAGATCACCCCACAGTGAGTGGCTCACAGGTTACGTGCCCTGCCACCTGTGCAGCCGTGGGCAAGCTGCAGAGTCCCAAGGAGCCCAGTTGCCCTCCAGCTGGCAGTTGCGGACAAGGAAGGGGCTGGCTTGTGCAGCTGTGGCAAGCTGAGCAGGCCCTAGCCAGCTGGGAAGGACTAGCCTCTGAGGGAGGCAATGGTCAACCCCCTCTGAATACCGCTTACCATGAAATCCCTATTCATAGGGTCGCCATAAGTCGGGATCGACTTGAAGGCAGCCCATTTCCATTTTTTTCATTCTCCTCAGAGGGCTACAATTTCCAGAGTGGTTTAACAATAAATCTTCCCCTGGGAACTATGGGAATTGTAGCTCTGTGAGGGCATTAAGGGTCACCTGCCACTGTGGTGTAGTGGTTAAGGTGTTGGACTATGACCTAGGAGACCAGGGTTCGAATCTCCACACAGCCATGAAGCTCACTGGGTGACCTTGGGCCAGTCACTGCCTCTCAGCCTCAGAGGAAGGCAATGGTAACTCTCCTCTGAATACCGCTTACCATGGAAACCCTCTTCGTAGGGTCGCCATAAGTCGGGATCGACTTGAAGGCAGTCCATTTTCCATAATGTGACTCTCCCTCCCTCAGTTTTCCTTATTCATTTTTTTCAGCATTGCCTTATTTCTCTCTCTCTCCTGTTTTATAACACATAGATAGAACAAAACAAAACCTCCCTTTTCATCCTTACACAATGAGATCCAGGTAAGAGATAGCCCACATTAGTAGCTTTTTCAAAATATTGCAACACGTCTGGAAATCAGTGCTTTGACCTGCACCCCTTCTGCAGAATAGCCAATCCCTGGCATCTCCAGGCAGGCGAAAGACCCTTGTCTGAAACCTTGGAGAGCCGCCGCCAGTCGCTATCAGCAACACTGATGGACCAATGTGTCTGATTATTAAGCCACTGCCTACGTTCTAAGGCTCACCTCTAAATTGCGCATATCGGTTTCAAGTGCACGAGAAATTGGGCTTTTGGCAGAATCAATTGCACAGTCCTACAAGAGAAAGACAGCATGGAATTGAATTGCAGAAAGTGTGGCTGTGTCATACTCATACTGGAAAATATCACCTTGAAAATTATCAGTACTAGGTAATTCAGCGTTCTCTGCTTTCATGGGATTAACTCCTGCTCTGCAGTTTCATTACTTGCATCCTTGTCTGTAAATTTAAATTTACTACAAAGTTCATTCAAACTTGTATACACTTTTGGAGAAGCTAACCCTCCCACATTCTCAGCTGATGAGCAGAGGGTTCAGTCCTGCTCTCTGCAGGGGTCTGCTTCACCAGCACTTTCCCCACAGGGAATTCCCTGATGAAACAGCACCCAGCAGGACTGAACCCTTTCCCCCACCAGTGACATCAGCTGATTGGCAAGTGGGTGTGGTTTGGGGGGGAATGGCATCACAGGCCTAAATAGATCCCCTAGTGGGCCAAGACTGGCATGCGGACCAAAGGTTCCCCATCCCTGAATTACACTGAGAGCTTTTGAGCATCCCCTCATGTCTTAAAAATATATTAGATCTCGTCAGTATTATAAACATATACATTAGATTCAATGCTTCTCTCTACCTAGAATTATATGAATAAAATGTAGAATGTTTATACATATCAAGACAGGGTTAGATTCACATCTCAGTAAAATAAATGCACCTCACTGATATGTCTATATCTTTTTAAAAAATCTATTGTTTTTATTATAAATCTATTGGCAGACTTTATTCTATGCATGCCAAAGTAGCCACAGTACAGTAGGTTGTAAGGTGGACCGAGAGCTGGCTTCGGGTTCTGTCACACTGTATGGTCCTGGGCCAGTTACTATTTCTTATCCACATCACCATCTACAAAAAGGAAATAGCAGCAGTCTGAGGGCAAACATGCTAAAGATTGTAAAGCGTGCTGTGCATTAAAAGTGCTTTAAGTATTTGAGTGTTTGGGGGGGAAGGAGAGAGAGAGAGAAGATTGCATGAATCACCATAAAGGCATCCAAACACATCACTTACACCCTCCCCAAAATCCATATTTTAATAAGCAGCAATTTGCAACTAAGCCTTTTAATGTGATATTGAAACAGATAACCCTTGTCAAAGCAAAATTGGCACATTGGCTCAAACTGCAACAGGTAAAACAATCAGGTCTTGCAACAAAATGTTGCATCATGCAATGCTTTCTGTTCAGGATTCCAGCTACTGCATTCTGTACCCCCCCAAATCTCAATTTCCACCCAACGGTCAATTTAGCACATTCAAGTCCTCATTGGGTCATTTTGGGGGAAGGAGTCTTCTGGACTTTTTTTTCTTATAAACACTACTACAAACCTCTGGCTTTTTTTGTTGTGTGTGTGTGTGTGTGTGGTGCTGTTTTGGCTACATAGCAGACAGTATTTGGAGAACTGATGTCACTGTTGGGATGGACAACCCACCTTTGCATGAATCAAATTGTATATTGCATCAGAAATCATCTCCTTCCTAAATGTGGCAAGTATATCCTGTAGAAGTACTAAGCATTCTGTAAAAGGAAAAACATACGAATATTTATGTGTCTATATGTATACACACAAAAGAATGCGAGTTTTTGTACAATCACTGGTGAGAATCTTTCAGTTGCTAGCTTACATTTATTTTATTTTATTTTATTGGTCCTTTAAAAGACCAAAGCCCCTTTGGTATGTAAAATGGGTGCTTCTTCTAAGCAAACTCCCAAGTATACATAGTCTTCCACCCACATGGCTTGTACAAACACAATTTTCACATACCACATAGTTTCATTAAGGGCTACAGACAGCTGCTTCAAAATCAGCCAGAATGTTTTCTGTGGCTTCAGTTTAAAATGCATTGAAAATGCATTTGCCCATGGCTGGACACATCTCCCTGCCCCACCACTGATTAGGACTGCCTACAGCAAAGTGTTGGGCCAATCATTGTGTCTGCCTGAGTCTACAGAAAAGTGTTTTCATTGGACAAATATGGAGTGAAAAAGGGTTGATGGCCAATCAGTTTTGAAGTCTGTGTGAAGCTGACTTCATGATAAAACACACTGGAGCTGCAACTTTGGAGGTTTGGGAGTAAAGTGGGTGGCGTTTTACTAGCGTTGTGCATCCCAGCATTCGGGAAATGGAGGTAAAAATGCACTGAAGCCAGCAAAATGGCAAATGGGTCTATACCCTAGAACTCAGACAGCCCCTGTTTTAATACAGCTCCACTGGTTGCCAGTTCATTTCCGCACCCAATTCAAGGTGTTCACATTAGCGTTTAAAGCCCTAAACTTCTTACATGTCAAATATCCAAAAGGCTACCTCCTTCTCTACCGACCTTCTTGGGCGTTAAGGTTGGCAGACGGGACCCTCTTGATAGTTCCACCACCCTCTGTAGTTTGGGGAGGAGGTGGCGGAGAGGGCATTTTCTGTGGCAGCCCTTAAGATGTGGAAATCCCTTCCCAACAGTGGTACATCTGGCACCTGCATTATATAGCTTTCATCGTATGCAGAAGATGCATCTTTCTACCCTGGCCTTTGACATCAGAGATTTCTTTTTTGTAAGGATCCAGCCGGTTCTTCCGACTGTAAATTATTTTAACTGATTTTAATCTTGTGTTTTTATATTGTTGCAACCAGCCCTGGGAACGTAAGGTGAAGGGTGGATGATGATGATGATGATAATAATAATGATAATGGGCTCCCCCAAAACTGGGTGTAGTTTGTAAACATGCAGTCAGAAAGGAACCCTATCAGAAAGGGACCTTGTACATTGCCCTGGACCCCTGCAGGAGCGATTGCAGAGGAAGTGGCAGCCACATATGTAAGATTGACACGTATTTTAGTATGTTATTTTATCATGCTTATTTTTAACTGCTGTATATATATACACACACACACACACACACACACACTGCATATATATATGCCAACTTGCTTTTAACTTCTGCCTTTTATTGATAATTTAAATGTATATTTTATATTTTATGTCAACTGCTTGGAGGGTTACACAATCGGGCTCTGTGCTTAATTTGTGTTATTTTATTTAACCAATTCTGTTAAATAAAAACAAAAAATGGGCAAAGATACGTGTAACTGGTAGTGGGGATAAAATGACGGGAGGCTGTAGGTGCATTAGACTGAACAGGGTTCGCCTAACTGATAGCTTCACTTATTTCAGCTAGAAATATCTTACAAGTCCTATGACTCACTGCACCTAGAAGACAAAGGCTACGCATGAAGTGTGCCAGCTGAAGTGGCACCATCCAGATCCAGGTTTACTACTCAAGTGAGAATCAGGCCTAAATGAGGGCTCACGGAACAGGCTGTCATGGTTAGTTCTCAGAGCACAAGGAGGAATGAATGATAGAGATGCTCTTTTGGGTTTGTTAAGGTAAAAATCAGAACCTTACATTGAACCTGGAAGCAGACCGGCAGCCAGTGCAGCTGAACAAAGTACGGGAATAATACTCTCCCAATAGCAGACTCCACCAACAATCAGTCAACCATATTCAGTATCAGACATGGCTTCTGAACAGACGGCAGGGGCAGCTACATTTCAATGCTCCAACCTGGAGGTTTACCAGCATATGGAATCCTGCTCCTCAAGGAAGGAGGCACAGTTACCTTTGCAGCTGTAGCTAACAGGAGCAGAGGAAGCTGCCTTATGCCAAGTCAGACCACAGGTCCACCTAGCTCAGTGCTGTCTGTGCTGACTGGTAGCAGCCACCCAGGTTTTCAGATAAGGGACATTCCCATCCCTACCTGAAAATGCTGGGGATTGAACCTGGGACGTTCTGTATGCAAAGTAGATTGAGCTATAGCCCCTTTCCAAGAAAGCATTTCAAGCCACAGCTGCTAGTTAGGCAAGGAAGAAGAAAGCCAAATCCAGAAGTGTACTAGACTGTGTCCTTTTAGATCAAATGTGATCCCATCTAGAGATGGAGAACCCAGAGTCTGCCCCCAAATCCAGGAGGTTTACGCTTTGTTGCTGTCTCTACTTTTCTTCAATTGCCACATCTCTTTTCGGATCTGACCTATGAAACAGCACCCAGATATTTCGCAGAGGTGAGAAAATGCTAAATCTTACCTGCAGTGTGCGGCCTGTAGCTGGGTTCTTCATGCCAGCACAGAGCAATGAGCTGTAGCAATTTGTTGCGTTGTGGCAGACTGTTTGGTATGAGCTCCGTTTCAATCCCAGGGCGCATGCCGCTGCAGACTCCTGTCACAGCTTCAAGCAAAGACGTTTTGCCTAGAGCGGGAAAAGAAAAATATTCCTTTACAAAAGAAGCAGGAAGACCTGCAATTTGTATGGAACATCAGCTGACTTCCACATCAAATCATACTCCTGCAGCACACCAAAGAAAGCGAGAAAACAGGAGCCACTAGATGGCAGCATCGAACTAAAAGCAACTGTAGTTACTTGTTTTCCATTCGGATTTTCAGTTCTTGGCAGCTGGCTAGTCTTGGTTGTAGATACAATTCATATAACGTAGGAAGCTGCCGTACTGGGATCAGACCGTTGGCCCATCTAGTTCAGTACTGTCTACACTGACTGGCAGTGGCTGTCCAGGGTTTCAGATGGGGGGGGCTTTCCCAGCCCTACGTGGAGATGCCAAGGATTGAACTGGGAACCTTCTGCATGCAAAGCAGGTGTTCTGTCACTGAGCTGTGCCCTTCTCCAATATCAGAGAGCATTTTGACAATGTTTGAAGACAATCTGTATTGTGAAAAGCACTGTAGCTGTGCCACCCATCTCTGGTAAGGGCATGTAATTCCAAAGGCACTTGCGTAACCTCTTCTACCCGACTGTTGGTGCCAAGAATGAATGGAAGCCGCTGAGAACAGGTGCAGCAATCTGGAAGCCACCCAAGTCTCAATAATTATCACCTGTGAGCAGAGCTTGGAAAAGTTACTTTTTTAAACTACAACTCCCATCAGCCCCAGTCAGCATGGCCACTGGATTGGGCTGATGGGAGTTGTAGTTCAAAAAAGTAACTTTTCCAAGCTCTGCTTGTGAGATGTATTTAACAGAAATGATCCAAGGCGCCCCTTATCTCTGAGAAAGTCCTATCGAATTCAACAGGAATTCAATAGAATCCCACTCCTGAGTAGATGTGCATAGGGTGGGGTGTTACAGGGTATATCAGCTTTAGTATACGTTTTCTATTTCTCACGTAGTATGATGCATGCTGAACAAACACAGAGCCATCTATGTACTGGACACAAGCATATCTTTCTTGCATCGCTACACACAGTGATTCTGTGGAGGAATCTGCCCTCTTTGGGATCTCTAGCTTGGTGGACTCTTATGTCCTCCTTGATGTACAGAGTGATACCACCCTTCCCAGACCTTCTTATAGAGCAGGGGTGGCAACATTTTTCAGGCCAAGGGACAGATTTATGGTCGGCCACCCCCTCCACAGGCCACATACCAGCTGTGGGATGGCCAATGTACTGTGTATATGCACATGCACTACAGGCACAACCCATGTACAGATCTCTCTCTTGCACACAAACATTCTCCACACACACACCCAACAGGACACACACGCAGTCACATATTCATACATACACTCTCAGAAGAGTATGCACAGTAGGGATGGGATCCGTTGGCTGGTGCCAGTTAGAAACCTGTCAGTCAACCTAACAGGCTGATATCGATTTGAGTTTGCTCTTTGTTCACAAGCTACTGCTTTTACCGATTCGTTTTTTCCCTCTTGGAAAAATATTGATATTAATATCAATATTTTAAAGGAAATATAAAGTGCAGGAAATATTGATAAAAATATCAATAATATCAATATTTTAGACCAAAAAATACATAGACTGATCTGTTAACCCCTATGGCATATATATTTTATACAATAAGTTATGTTATAACATAAGGGTGATGTGGGCCCCTGCTGTGGGAGAGAAACAATGAAGGCCCCTTGATCTATGGGTTCCATGGGACCTAGATCTCAAATGTGAGTCCCAGTTACCACCACGATCAATAGGAGTCCAGTAGGTTTGACTTTATTGAGGCTTTAGCCCTCGCTACAGACTCCTACTCCCTTCCCCCAGGCACCACAAGCCTAAATAGTGTCACAATAGCAATAACAAGTTCTACTCAAGGCCGTCTGCCTGTAGTTGCACTTTACTGGGTCCTTTCCTGAGAAGGTTGGTGTAGAAGCCCAAAGTTCTGCCTGTTCCTAGTGTCCTTGGTGGGTTGGGCCTAGGATCTCCTTCACTTCTGAGTCCTGTGGCTTCACAAAAGCCCCTTTCTCTGGGGGTTATGGAGTTTGGGAAAGAATAGGTCCAGAGGTCCTCTCGCTGGCTCCTTTACAGGATACTCTAGGGACACCCCTGGTGAGCCAGTCCCACAGTATATTTGCCCCCAGAGGGTTTGGGTGGCCAGGGAAGCCTCTTCTCCAAGCTCCCCATACCTCCCAGTTGGCAGAGGAAGAAGCTACAGTAGATTCCTAGTCTAGTAGTTCCTCAGGTCTCTGCTCACTTGCTTCTTCCTTCCTGCCACTCACACGCACAACTGCTAGCTCTGGGCTGTTTATGACCTTGATCAATCCCAGCAGATGCTCCCTGCCCCACTCATCTCTAGGGACGGCTGATTGAGATGCTGCCCTGGCCACTACAGAAGCATGGCCTTCTTAAGGTGCCATGATGGTAGGAGCCCTTTGGCTCAAGGCGATCCCCTGTGGACCTTCACAGGCGAGGAGGCAGCAGACTAATGGATCCTTCAGATACCTCCAAAAAGTTATAGAAATGCAGAAGAGTGTGGGTTGTATCCTATGCAGTCCTACTCAGAGTACATCCATTGAAATGAATGGACCTAACTAAGAAATGTCCATTAATTTCAGTGGGTCTAACTCTGAGTATGACTAATGTTAAATACAACCCTATGTTTTACTAAAGCAGGGAAGTCAAATAGGATGGAGACATCTCTTACAGATGTTTGATGTACATTTGTAACCATCAGTTTTTTTCAAGGGAAGAATGAGCAGCAGTAGCAGCAGGTATGGCACTTCAAGGACCTGGGACAAGTCTAAAGATGTTCCTTCACATGACAGCCAGAAGAAAAAGATTTCAGCATGATTATATTTAGGGAAGGACCAAGTCAAAGAAGCAGATGTTGAACACAGCGCTTCTTCTGAAAGCTATATGGGGTTGGGGGGACAACTAAGGAGAAATACAGTGAAAGGCACATAGCTACCTACCTTTCAGTGGCTTCTGTCTGCCTAGGGTTTCCCAACACACCATTCCAAAGCTAGGCACAAATGTCAGAAGAAAGGCAAGCGTTACTTTGGAATATCTACTCTCTAAACCAGCAAGTTCATAAGAAATCTTTACATAAAAATCCATCAATATATTTCTCTACATTAACAGCATTCCTCTTTGAACTGCTTTGGAAACTTGAGCTTCCCCATGCATTGATTCAAACCAGAGTCTCCCCAGTCTGTAATAGCATGACACTTCTGTAGTCAAGAAAAAAGAAGTTTGAGCCCTTCCAAATCTCAATGTGGAAACAGAGAACAACAAAAATGTCTATAACTGAAAAGACCAGTAGGTCCATATAGATAAAGTATACATCTGCATGGAGGCTTTGGAAGGGCTCTAGGATGCTGCCTTATCACCCCAGCCCTGCCTTAAAAACAGAAGGGTTCTTCACACAACTATCTAGAGTGACAAAATCACGTCTTGGTATTTCTAACAAAACTTTACTACGAAATTCCAGCTAACCCACAGACTTCTTGGCAGCCATTTTGGCAAGTATGTGGTATATAAATTAACTGATAATTTATCAACAGCAGCAACAACAGGAATGATAAGAAGTCACATTACTCCCAAGTAAATGGCTACGGGACTGCAGCATTTAAAACATTTAAAACCCATTCCAACTTCAGTAGAGAACTTTCAGGAAGTCTTAAAATAACTTTTAAAAAAGAAAATCACAAAAAACGTAAACATAAGCAAGCTACAGGCAAAAACAGCCACTTCAATTAAAAGGTGGAGCATTATATGGTAGCAATAATCGAGCAAATTAAGATACCAGAATAAATTAAAAAGATTGCCGTGTACTGAAAGGATGCAAACCTCAGAGCCAAGAGAGATGCTCTGAGGAGACAGTTTCACAGACTGGATGTTAACAACCACGGGCCCATCTAGGTGTCTCAAGTGATGAGATTCTATTTTTGAAAGAAAAACCCACCTGTAAACATCACCTTCTTGTGAAAAGCTACCTCCTTGAAGTATTTCAGGGGACAGGTAAAGCAAATCCCAACAGCTTCTGTTGTTACAATTCTGCAGGACGGATCGTAGTTGCTGCCTTCTCCAGCTGGCTAGGCCATAATCTGATATCTGAAAGAAGGAAGTGAAGCTTAAGATATAGGCCAAGTTAACTGAGCCTTTCCTAATGCTGTGCCCTCCAGATGTTTTGGCCTACAACACCCATCAGTCCCAGCCAATGCTACCAGGCTGGGTATGGCTGAGTCAACTCAACAAGCTAGTTGTGCAAATTATTCTCATTATATCCTATCATCTTGTTCACAGAGCTGTTGCTTGTTTTGGAAAAAATAGTTTTAACATAAGGTAGAAGAAAACAAAGAGGATAGTAAATGTTTAAAGAGACCCACCTTAGCACTGTATTCTAGATCTAGCAGGACATTTGAGGGTTTCAGGCTATAGTGAAGGATGGGAGGCTCCAAACTGTGTAGGTAATTTAGACCCTCTGCCACATCTGATAGGATTCTCATGCAGAGAGGAAAAGGCAATTCTGGGTACAGTTCATGCTAAAAAAAATGAGGACAGGGACCACAGAAACATTATGTTAGTGTTCAGTTCTATCACTACCCTAGTAGTATCACTACTTAATTTTCTATCTTGCCATATCCTAAATTTATACTAAATGAATTATCCTTAAAAAGGCTCAGTTTACAATAATACCTATTACCTAAAACAGGTGGTTAAAGTGATGCACTCCAGACATTATATGGATTACAGGTTCCATCATCCCTGACAGTCATGCTAGTTTGGGATTATGGGAGTTGGAGTCCAAAACATCAAGGCGGCACCACATTGGCCACTCATTCCCCACCCAGCCATACCATACATTGAAAACATTCATTTCTGATCCAATCCAAAGTGCTGGTTAACTCATAAAGCCTTACATGGCTCAGGACTCCAGTATCTTATGGAATGTTGCTTCCTGCATGAACCTATCTAGAGTCTAGACACAGAGAACATCACTGGAGTGGGAACAAGGGGAGAGGACCTTTGAAGTGGTAGCCCTCCACTTGTGTAAAGCAGACTCATCTGGTGTAGACACAGGGTAGAGACACACTAAGTGGTGAGTGGGCTTGCGTGTTCCAATGAACCCTATGAGCAACGCCGTCGGGAGTCATGTGCTCCCAGCAGAGTCACCCATGGCAGTAAGGTCAAGGGAGAGGAACCAGACAAAGAACAATCCAAGAAAGTCCTCAACGGCAGAACAGGTGGAGGATAACAATGTGTATATTACAACAGCTGTGAAGGCGGATGAAGGCTGCAGCAGATAAAGGACTTCCAATCGTCATGGTACCCATGCCATTGGATCAAAGCCTTAAGATTGTGTGTTGATCATCATGCACCAATCTCCCCACATAAAACAAATTCACGCATAGGCGTCTTCCACAACAAAAGTCCCATGGTGATTGGCAAATGGCGACGGGTGCAGGACTGTGAAATCCAGAGGCCCCTAGTCATGGTCTGGTACATCGGCGGTGGATACAGATTCAGACGGATCCATTGTTAAAGACTATATTTTGGAAGACAATCTTACTCGGTCACAAGTGATCGCCAAGAGAGAGAGACACACTTACTGTTCTCCACCACCCGTTTTCTGAAAACGGGCACACAACACTAGTCAAACCCTGTCCCATTTTACTGTAAAACCTGGTGGGAGAAGCTTGAGTGCTTTTATTTTTTTAATTCAGCTTCAAAGAGATTTTGCAGCTAATCAGCAGATCAAGCCATTCCCCCTTCAGGTGCGGCTAATGGACATGCTTTGCTGTAGGCGACTAGTGTGTTTACAGCCATTGTGGCTCCTGCAGACATTTTAGCTGGGCATTTTTTTGGTGATCATGCTTACATTGTGTGTGGGAGACATATTTATTAATTATAATTAGGGGACGATTACTTTCAACGTGTTTGGTTTTAAATTCTGTTTTTTTAATGGATTTTATGGTGGTAAATTCTTTGGATACTCTTTTGTGGAAAGTGGATAATTAAAAAAACAACAAACTTGTTATTATATGCCCCCATATGTTTTTATATGTAAACAGAATTGGCCATGCAGCCCTCTAATTGTCTACTCGGAAGTAAGCCCCACTGAGTTCAGTGGGACTGACTCACAGGTTAAATATGTATATAGATTGTAGCCTAAAACGCCCACTGAAAAAACCCAGAGATTCTAGCCCAAAACTTTCCCACTTCATATTCCAGTTGTTCACTCCCCACTCACAACTAAGACAGCCCTGGTCTCATTGACAGTTAATTCACGATGAGCAAAGCCGAAGTATTCCTTTCCACAATGCATAATTAGCTGATGGAATCTGATATCATTTGGCTTAAAAAAACCCACCTCTTTCCCTGTTATATTTATTTGGATAGATAATGGAAGAAGAATGAAGGCAGAAATGAATTGTGCCCTGTATAAACAACATACAAGTGTTCTATATTAACCTTAAATGGATACTTCCAAACTGCTAAAAGAGGATCTGACAGGAAGACACCTTTGCCTCTTACATACCTCATGGATGAGCAAATTCAGAGATCCATTGGGCATCCATTCAGTGGCCACCCCAAGGAGTCCTTGGAACTGGTAGATGACAACAGGAGGCATGAGCTTGTCACACTGTAGGCCTTGGGTGCTGGCCACCTCTTGAAGCAGTGCCTTTAAATCTCTGCATACACATTAAGAATGAGAAAATGATTTTGCAATGACTGTTTCATTGATGAAATGAGTAAAAGAAGATAATTGTTACTGCAAAAGTACATATCAAAATTACCTGTGTGGTGCATAGCAATTAAACCCCAAAGTCTCCAGTTAACCATGTTTCACCCAAACCAGGGAATATCTGGTTACCAGGATTAGAACAAGCCACGATCTTAAGCCAAATTCAAGGCATAGTTTAAGAGCCTGGTTTGTTTCAAACCTGGTAACCATAGTTTGTGTAGTTTGGGTAAGATGTGAAATTATGCTGAATTGGAGACTTCCAGGCTTATCTTGCCGTGTTGCGAAAAGAGGAGGAAAGAGTTGTATGTGCGGGGTTGTTCCATTTTTCTTCATTTGTACAATGTAAGTGGTCACAAAATGTGCTTTGTCTTGAACGTTGGGATCTTTTCTGAACTACTGACTGCCTCCAGAAGGTAGTGAGGTCACATATTTGCCAGGACCCCAAGGCTGGCAAAGACATCCCATATACACATTTTGCATGGGTCCACCTCATTATTTCCTTGTGTCTTGGACCTCCCTTACTGAATCCAGGCCCTAAACAGGTGTTCGTAACTTAAACTTTATTTATAAAGTTATATGCAAGCTTTTAACAGGGCTCTCTTAGCGTAAATCTGCAGCAGGGTTTCTCCAAGTCTTAAGGGATAACAGACAGAGGAAGTTTAGAGGCTGGGATGTACCGAAAGAACACTGTTAAATAGTGGCTGAACACGCTGGGAAAGGAGATACCAATTACGGCTGCCTTGCAAAGGACCCTAGAAACCCCTGGAGCAGATATTGAAAATAACCTATAATCGATATTTGGAAACCCCTACCTATTTCTAAAGCCTTTTTATACTGTAAGTCAAGTATGGGGAACTGTCTGGCCCTTGGGACTCTGCTCAGTCCATGCTCCCTTTATAGGCCACACCTCTCATTCGACATGCACCACAATCTCCTTGAGTGCTTCTGCCTGGTTGGAATATGTTCTTGAACTATGATGTCTATTACTGTCCTGGATTTAGGATGGAGAGATTCGTATGTGGGTGTGTGAGCATAGAAGCTCTGCCTAAATGTAGCCTATTGTACTAAGATAAGAGTCACATATGTTGTTCTGCTCATTTTTGCCTCTGGCCCCACCTGCACTGGCATCCGAGCCCCAAAAGGTCACCCACAAGGGCCCTTCAGGTGAAAGAGGGTCCCTACCCCTGATGTAAGTGAACCAGGGTAGAACCCATAATTCAGAGTTTAAGGAGTTCTGAACTCAGACTCTCAAAGTAAACCATTTTTATGGGCTCCTAACTGGCATCTGCTTGATCAGAGATGCATGTTCTACAACTGACCATGAACCTGTTTCACTTGCCTAACACAATCACATCCTGTCTCTCTGGAGACTGGACCAAAAGTTAATTCCATGACTTTTGCCTACTGACTACCACAGGATTCTGAATTATGATTTCAAGAAGGAGGGTAACTTTAATTTCTTAATTGGGCCATTACTTAATGATAGAGCACATGTTTTGCTTGCAGAAGGTCCCAGGTTCAAATCCTGACATCTCTTCCAAGTAGGATTTTGGAAAGACCCCTGTCTTATACCAGTAATCCACACTTTACTGTACTGCTTCCTTTCACCACTTCAGTGTTACATTTTTGTGTATTTTACTGACCACTTTAATCTACTGCTGTACAATTCCCACTCATTTCAAACTCAACAGCAGGAATTACTGCCCTCTCTAGGAAACAAACAAACAAACAAATGGGAAACCCACCTCTCTGTTGCATTCCGGCTAGTCAATAGCTTCAAGGCGACATCTATATTCCGAGGTGCATGGAAGGCTTTGAGAGCAAATCCAAATCCTGTCCTAGTTAGGCAGACACTCTCCAGATCTTTATGGGAAAGGATGGCCATCAGGCTGGACATTTTGTGATGTTTAACAAAGAACTGAAATAGAGATGTGAAGCATTTTGTGTTTGCTTGTTTTTTAAAATCACTATCACCAGCAGGTCACACTGCAATACAAATAACCCCAAATTGCTTTCAAAAGAGCAAATCACCATAACTCTAGAGTCAGGGGAGTAAGTTGTGTGCAAATGATCGTCCCATGTAGTGCAAGACTCTTAGCTGAAGCAACATGATTTTTTGTTTCTGATGTTGCAGATGAAGAGGTTATACATAGGGTTACCAGGTCTCTCATTTTTATCCAGAGACTCTGGATTTTGGGGTCCTCTCTGGGTGACTCATCTTAATCTCCAGACTCTCAGCTTTCATTTTGTTAAAAATTAAGTTTCTAGGTGGCCTAGTTCACGAGATATACACCAAAATGTCAGCCACCCCCCGCAACTTCTGTTAAATGAGCGTGTAGCTGGTTGCTCCAACCCCGCCCTTTCAGGTTTGTAGCAAATAAGTGAAGCCAGGGTTGTGATTGACAATGGATTTGTTGACCTCCAGGACCAGGCAGTAGCTAGACCCCATTGCAAGGCCAGAAAACTGTTCTTTTTTTCCTGTTTATATGAAAATCTCATAAATTGAGAAGGTTTATAGCTTTCAGCAGTAGCAAAAGTCTTTTTCTCTCTTGTGTGCAAGAGTCAAACAAGTTTAATTTTTCCTGGGCTGTTGAAAAGGGCAGTGTTTTGAAAACTTTCCCATTATGAAGCTTTAATCCAATACTTGCTTTTTTGGGAGTACAGCTGCAATGCTAATCCCACACACCCAGAGTAAACCCTATTGAATTCAGTAGGACTTAATTTTGAGTAGACATGGTTAGGATTGTGCTGTAAACTTTTGAATGAACATAGCAAAGATTGTGTTTGTGTTGTAAATCTTTCTCTCCCCTCCAATCCTATTTTCAAAGCGATTAGGCAGGGCCTACATAGGTATCTCTACTTTTATTATGTAGGAAACTAATACTGGATTTATTTTTTAAAAAAATGTTCTGCAATGACCAACTGGTTTTGACAATAAACTATTATATGGGGTGTATGTATCTTTACACCTCCAGTGTGTGTGTATATGGAGTCTTCCCAAAAAGACTCCCCCAAACCCTGTGAAGTAGGGTTGGTGATTGGAAACCAAGGCAGCTCACAAAAAGAAATCCCTTTAAAATCCAATAACCATAAAAACAAGTATAAACAGTTGCAAAATAGCTTAGCGTGGCATGATTCTGAATTTTGTGTTGGGTGAGTGAAATTCCTTATCACTTGGGGTTGCAGTTCTGTGCATGCTTCCGTTTGAGTAAGCCCCATTGAATACATTGGGACTTGCTTCTGAGTAAACATACATAGGATTGCACTATAAATATCTTTACAGGTTGTGTAAATAATAAACATCTTTGACAGTCATGCTTATTTAAATATTTCTTCATACTATGTCCCGATAACTATCTGATTTCACACTATGGTTGTACATCATTATTTCCTCTGCATTTCAAGTGTGCCCTTCTTCCTTGGGGTGGTCATGGTTCTCCTCTGTTGTTTTCATCCTGAGGGGCAGATTAGCCTGAGAGATGGTGAGTAGCCCATTGACACCCAGTAAACTTTATAGCTCATTTCCATTTCAAAAAATTAATTAAAACAATTTACATGAAGGCAAAGTTTGTGAAGTAGATCCACACAATACATTTAAAGCACATCCAACTCACATTTAAAATGCATCACTTCCCCTAAAGAATCCTGGGAAGTGTAGTTTCCCCCTCACAGTTATAGTTCCCACCACCCTCTACGGTTCCCATGATTCTGTGGTGTGAATCATATGCTTCAAATGTGTTTTGAATGTGATTTAAATGAATGGTATAGATCTGCCCTAGGTATGATGTGCATTCATTAGTGAATTGAAAAGAACAATTTTAAAAGATACTTTTTTTAAAGCAGGGGAAGGGCTGTAGCTCAGTGGTAGGGCATATGCTTTGCATGCAAAGGTCCAAAATTCAATTTCTGGAAAAGACTATTGCCTGGAATCCTGGAGAACCAACGCTAGTCCATGTCATCAGTATTGAGCTAGATGGTACCAAATGGCCTGAGTCAGTATAAGGCAGTTTCTTTTGTCCCTAAAAGAGGAAAGAGACCCAAGGGCCACAGTGACCAACATTTATTTATGTATTTTATTTACATTTATATATCACTTTATTGTAAAAAATATGAAAGCAGTTTACAGAAGGAATTAAAACAATAAGATTATTGGCAAAATCAGACAGGTATTTAAAAACATTCAAAATAATAAAACCAATGAGTTAAAAACAGGAAAAAAAGACATTAGCTTCTATATGCCTCAGTAGGCTTGACTGAACAAAAATGTTTTTAGCAGGTGCTGAAAAGAGTACAATGAAGGCATCTGCCTAATGTCAATAGGCAGGGAATTCCAAAGCATAGCTGCTGCAACACTAAAAGATTGATTTCTTACAAGAGCAGAACAAGTACTATGTGGCACCCATAACATGGAAAGCATACCTTGAACTTGACCAGGGTATTATGTGCTGATAGGGTCTCACTCATGCCAGCAATCGTGCCACAGCATTCTGAACTAACTGCAGCCCACGGGTCAGGTTGTGCTGCATGTGGATTTCTGTGATGTTAGCTGACTGGCTGCCAGGATTTTTTTTTAGTTTTGGTTTTTGGTTAGCAATCCTGACTGGTTGCGGGATGCTGAGTGTCCTGCCTTACCCATAGGAATCTTGTTGTGGTTGGTATGGTATTGCATTTAGGAAATCATCACTGTGTTTTCTTTTTCTTTTTCTATTTGCATTTCATTTACTTTTAACCTCACTCCCTTACATCCATAGAAGCAACAGCAGTGGTTCCATATGCTCAGCTCAATCCCCTTAAACCCACTGATGATGCACCTTGTTGTTTGCATGATGGTTTGTTTCTTGCCCAATAGTGGTAGAAGAGAATTCACATCCTGGGAAGTGTGGCTGCAATTGTTGTTGTTCCCAAGCTGTTGCCTGTGAAGGTTTTCTCTCTGTCAATTATTAATCACTGGAATTGGCTTGGCTGTCAAAGTGAGTTCATAGCAGCCCACAGGGTAGACAGAAAAGGGCAGAGAATCTTCTTACTCATTTCTCAAACCTCTTTCTGAAGTGAAGGGTCAAATCTGTAAAGACGTTTGGAGCAGCCATGTTAAAATGTAGGGGGAGGGCATTCCAGGCAGGGGGTTCCCAACCCTACTTGTTCATGGATATCTTTGCATAGGATCTCTAGTCAAGCTTTACCAACAGCACAATCCAAACCATATCTACTCAGACATAAGTCCTGTTGAGTTCTATGGGGCTTAGAACTGCAGCCTTCAGGGTCATCCATCTTTACTCCTGAGTGTTCCCATCTAACATTTCCACAACGCTAGGCTCCTTTCTTCCTACAATGGCCTTCTGGTGATTGGCCTGGCCTGAGGGCACCTAAATCCTTCTTGCCAGAAGCAAATAGGCTAGATTAAATGTCCCCTACCCAGGCTCCATCTTTTAGCCAAGATTTCTATCTTAATTTCCAATCAGAGAAATGTTTTTGTTTGAATTGTATGCTCCAAGCAACTGTGGCTGATGCTTAATGTATGATGCTTAATGACATCACTCGGGCCCGCCCCTGTGACATCATGTGGGGCCCGCCCCAGAAATCTCAGGGTTTGGGATGCTTCTGACCTGGCAACCCTAGTTGTACAGGAGCAAGCTGGCTACACTTGCCATAATTTGCTCATCATGAAATTATTTGCTGAGATGCTCTGCATCAACCAAAGGAGAAACTAGGGACACCTCATCTTCTGCAGCATATATCTGGATGCAGAATTGTCTTGGAACTGGGCATCCAATTAGAGAAGGCAAGTCATCTCTTACAAATTGGGAATGTGGAAACAGGCATGTGAATTAGAGGAGTGCCACATGTTATGGCACAACAAACTCCCACACAGTACCTCTGGGTTATGTAAGAGATTGCATCAATAAATGTAGGACGGTGTTCTAAAAATAGAAAGGGACTTCAGCACCATTATGCACAATGTTAATCCATAAATACATTCCATCAGACATGCCTGAGTGACTTAGGAAAAGCAGGCTGAAGTTAAATATTCTTCAAAATAGAGAATCTAAGTCTGGTTTTCAAGCAGTGTCCAGGAGAAGTCTGGGGCTCCTTGGAAGCTTTGCAAAATCAACCTATTCCTTAATGAGAATGAATACGATCAACAGCAGCAATGACACTTCCATGAAAGGCACTTAGCCCACCACTGCTGATCTTCCTCTACTGTTATTTACATTTTTGTCCCATGTTTCTGCACTTAATAGCTCAAGGTGGCTCACAACTATAAAACATACAATTTACAATACAATAAAAAAGGAATACAACAGAACAGAGTGGGATATATTTTAGGGTGCACTGCACAGAGCAACACTGAAGCCCAATATGTCTGCCCAGCACTCAAAATCCTTTCCATATTGACGTATCTGCCAAGGAATCCATGTGCATTGCAGAGGATTGCACAGGACATGTCCTAGGGTGCATACTGGTTTAAGCAGAATGCTGGGCAGATCTACCAGGCAGCTCTTAAGAGCTGCTTCACACAAAGCAAAATGCCCTAACAAAGATTCATAGAAGAGAGTGTGTTATATACCCCATGTATACCTATTTAATGTCATGCATGTGCAGCAGGAAGCCTCAAATGGAGGTGAATCCCTGTGGCATATACTGTATATGTAGCACAACAGACCTGTGTATGCTTACCACTTTGCATTTACCCACATGTAATTTTTCCCATTCCAAAGAGTAGCCTCCATTAGCTGGTAGCCATGTTTATTGCACACCCTTCCTTTTACCTTTTCTCTTTCAGGCTGCATTTTGTCAGGCATTCTAGAAGCAGCGGTAGGCTGAATGTGGCTAATAGATGTTAAGGGCATTTGCAGCATTCCAAAGAGTTTTATATGGAAGTGATGTGCATGTGAAATGGCCTCATCTACTGAACTGGGTGCTACAATTCTATGACAGACCCATTCCTTGATCCAGATCAGGATCCCAGAATGCTCTGGCCTAAACATAGGCTAATCCACCCACCCCAGGATTTACAGAGAATTCTGGAAGGAAGAACACCTGTCTGTATGTAACTGTGAGCAAGGAAACAAACATTTTCACCAACAAGCATAGCTTGAGTCCAAGTTCTCATTTCTAAGAGTCCCGGGCCTCTAAATATAACAGGTGCTCTCCGCAGGGAGGAAGGAAGGGAGGGAGGGATAGATCAATAGATACCAAACTGGAACATTGGAAAGCAATGTTCAGTTCCAAGTTCTGCAGAGATAATCCTGGGTGACCTACCTAGATCACACCATCCATGACATGTCTACACTCCCAATTTGTACAGCTGGGATGATGACACACTGTTCTTCCTTCAGTTTACAAGCTTTTTAACCCAAGCTTTGTCATTGCAAGTATTTATAGGACCTTGGAAACCAGTGCCTAAATCTGGACTGAAACCTCCAGGCTTTTATTCTCATACAAATAATACCAATTCCAGTACCTTAGCCTTGTTAGTCTATTACAATAAAGAGTCTTCTGGCATCCTAGCAAAGCAAAGGCACAGGCTTGAAAGTTTATCCATAGCTAAGCTAAGCTGATTAGTTTTACCTTTAAAAAAGCCTGTGTTAAAAGGAGCTCACTTCCTGGAGGATTCCTTAACTGAGATTAGAGTTGTTTCTGTTGATGCAGAGTCTGAGAAGTTCCTTGTAAAGAAGGCTGCTGCTTCATCCGTTGAAAACGAGATTCCTGAGAAGAAGAGTTTCCAGACATCTTATACCAGCCAGAAAGAAGCTGATTTCTATGAGAAAAGTCTGCCATCTTATGAACAGATACAGATGAAGGTGGCAAGTACGGAGTGCTTGGGTGTTCTGTCTGCCCCAGTCCCACCAGCCAGAGTGGGAGGAAGTATCCAACCTGTTGTACAGGCCAGAGCAGAGGTCCACAGGGATTCAGAGAGTGATGGAGATGCCTCTAAGGATCCACCATCCCAGGGGGAAGCCGCAAGTTTGTCCTGGACAATACTGAATCTAGACTACGTACCCAAAGATACAACCATCAACCATTTTCATCACAGAGATATAACTCTGTTAACTTACAAGCGGTTATTGACAGTGAAAGGAGCATTATCCATCTTAAACAGGACATGAACAACATTATCAAGGTAAAACCAAAACCAAGAAAATGATTCTACTTTGAAGAACAATGCCACATAGATGTGTCTCTCTTTGCATCTGTAGTTTGGCGACAGCAATAAAGAAATGTAAAACAAGATCATCATCCCTCCCTGTTGGATTGCTGTTGTTTGATTTGCACTATATCCTGCAGGATTGGGTCCCAGGAACCTTAGCCAGCCATGGTTTATTTTTTCCATCTACCCTTTGGAGGGATATGTTGACTGCGGACTGAGGGACGTGTGGAGACCTTTTTGCCTACAGGAAGAGGAACATTGTTGTTGCTTAGAGAAAGAGAGCAGCTGTGGCTGCTACTTTGGTTCTTACACACAGCATTTGTTCCAGCTGCCCAGGGAGTGAGAGCTATTATTGCTGTTTGCTCCTGTCTTCTTTTGATTGTCATCATTGCTGCGCTTCTCATTGAACTGCTTGTACTGGGAAGATCTGCTGCTGGGCATAATGAAGATGGCGGCGTAAGAGCTCGCTACTGCTGGAGCTCCGCCACCATATGTTTCTTTTAACACCTTTTAATCACCTTTTAGCGTTATTTTGGGGATCAGGAACGCCTCCCCTCCGTTTTATAACTTGCAATAAGTTTGGCTGTATTTTAATTTGTTTGTTTGTTTGTTTGTCTGTCTGTTGTTGTGTGAATGAGATTGAGTGAATGTGTGTTTGTGTTTATGTTGTTTAAGTGTTTTGCTGTATTAGATTTATTTTAAGATGTGCCTGGGAGAACATGCCTTGGGCCTCGCAGGGAGATTTTCGGGGGCCCCAATTAACGTTGTGACGGGTAATGGGAGGTATGGCATTGGGAGGAGAACGTGCCAGGTAAGGGGAACTCATCCCAGACAAGTTGTGTCTGTGCCTTGTTCCGGTTCTCCTCCTATCCACAGGACTGTTGGTTGTACTGTCAGCCAGCTCTCGGATCTCCAGGTGCTGCGGTCTTGTCCTTCATTGTTGGATGAGTTTCAGTTGGTGCAGCTCGAGGAAGTGGACAAGGTGCTTGGAATGGTGCGGACGACCACGTCTGCCCTTGATCCTTGCCCATCTTGGCTGGTGAAGGCCAGCAGGGCTGTAACCACCGGCTGGGCCAAAGAGGTTATAAACGCCTCCTTGAGAGAGGGAGTAGTCCCTGGTAGTCTCAAGGAGGCAGTAGTGAGACCTCTTCTAAAGAAACCTTCTTTGGACCCAGATATTTTGAACAACTATAGACCGGTGGCGAATGTCCCTTTTTTGGGCAAGGTCCTGGAGCGGGTGGTCGCCGGCCAGCTCCAGGCGCTCTTGGATGAAACCGATTATCTGGATCCATTTCAATCCGGTTTTAGGCCTGGTTTTGGCACTGAAACAGCCTTGGTCGCCCTGTATGATGACCTTTGTCGGGAGAGGGACAGGGGGAGTGTGACCCTGTTGATTCTCCTTGATCTCTCAGCGGCGTTTGATACCATCGACCATGGTATCCTTCTGGGGAGGCTCGCGGAGTTGGGAGTTGGGGGCACTGCTTGGCAGTGGCTCTGCTCCTACTTAGCGGATCGTCGCCAGAAGGTAGTGCTTGGGGAACATTGCTCGACACCCTGGACTCTCCATTGTGGAGTCCCTCAGGGGTCGGTCTTGTCCCCCATGCTCTTTAACATCTACATGCAGCCTCTGGGTGCGGTCATCAGGAGTTTTGGAGTGCGTTGCCATCAGTACGCTGATGACACGCAACTCTACTTCTCCTTTTCACCTTCTTCAGGTGAGGCTGTTGATGTGCTGAACCGTTGCCTAACTGCGATAATGGACTGGATGAGAGCTAATAAACTGAAACTTAATCCAGACAAGACTGAGACACTGTTGGTGAGCTCTTTACCTGCCCAGATGGTGGATGTTCATCCTGTTCTAGATGGGG
This sequence comes from Rhineura floridana, assembly GCF_030035675.1. NCBI lineage: Eukaryota > Metazoa > Chordata > Lepidosauria > Squamata > Rhineuridae > Rhineura > Rhineura floridana. The sequence goes on along the minus strand of NC_084492.1, from coordinate 10,304,203 downwards.
TTACACTCCCCTTGAAGGAACAGGTTCGTAGCTTGGGGGTCCTTTTTGACCCTTCCTTGTCGCTTGAGGCTCAAGTGGCCTCGGTGGCACGGAATGCGTTTTACCATCTTCGCTTAGTAGCCCAACTACGCCCTTATCTGGACAGTGACGATCTCGCCTCAGTTGTTCACGCTCTGGTAACCTCTAGACTGGACTACTGTAATGCGCTCTACGTAGGGCTGCCCTTGAAGACCATTCGGAAACTTCAGCTAGTGCAAAATGCGGCAGCCAGGTTGTTAACGAGGACCCGCTGGTCTGCGCATATAACACCTGTCCTGGCCCGCCTGCACTGGCTGCCTATTTGTTTCCGAGCCAGATTCAAGGTGCTGGTTTTGACCTATAAAGCCTTACACGGTGTGGGACCACAATACCTTGTGGAACGCCTCTCCCGCTATGAACCTACCTGTTCACTTCGTTCAATATCCAAGGCCCTCCTCCGGGTACCAACTCATCAGGATGCCCGGAGGATTGTTATTAGATCTAGGGCCTCTTCTGTAGTGGCCCCTGAACTGTGGAACAGTCTACCTGTGGAGATACGCCTGGCGCCTTCGGTACTTTCTTTTAGGTGCCAGGTTAAGACCTGGCTATACTCCCAGGCATTTTAATGTTCAATGTGTTTCATTTAATTTTTTTTCCGTTTAACTTGTTGCTGATTTTATTGTAATTTTATTGTAATATTGTATTTTAATCTTGTTTTGTTCACCGCCCAGAGAGCTATTCGCTATGGGCGGTTTAAAAATGAAATAAATAAATAAATAAATAAATAAATCTTAAAGATAAATAGATGTGTTGTGGCATCAGCTTTCATGGACTGGAACAGGGATGGGAACCTGTGGCTCTCCAGAAGTTATTGGACTACAACTCACATCATCCCTGAGCATTGGCCATGCTGGCTGGGGCTGATGGGTGTTGAAGTCCAACAATGTCCAGAGGGCCACAGGTTCCCCAGCCCTGGACTGGAGCTAACAATAAAGTCTGAAGTCACAAAAATAGCCACAGAATGCAACCAGTCTCATACACAACTGGACAATTATCCTTTGGCTTGTTATATTTCAATTTAACATTGAAGAACCTGACTACAAGTTTCCTTCTCAGAATATTTATCCAGAGATAGCAACCCTTCATCTAATCATGTGAGGATTTCACAGCTTTTGTTCATTTCAGGGTGAGGGTTTAGCAAAACTGACCAATGAAAGATTTGGATGATCTGCATCTAAATGGTAGATCATAACTGTATTATGGTTTATTTGTGTATATTGTTGTAAACCTTTTAGGAAACATTCTGTTTGAAAAGTAGTTTATAAGTTTTTAAAAAATACAATAATAAAATTATTTCTCCAAAGCTTGATTTCTTTTCCTGCTGATCTTGCCTGGTGCCTTCATAGCTTGACACATGTTTGGGGTGGGGGACGCCAAACAAATCATGGCCAAGAAAGGCTGTTGGGTTTGAACATAATACCAAACCATAGTTAAAGCAAGCCATAGTTTGTAAGTCAACAACAAACCATCACGGTTAGTCTGCTTGGCTAAACCACACTTGGCTAAAAAAAACCAATGGTGTTATGTGTGAAGTAGACCACTGGAAGGTAAGCGGGATAACAGATTAGAGACAGATTTGGAGGGAATCTGGCAATGAAAAGACTCGGCACATATTAAACATGCTCAGGAATATGATCTAGTAGGCTTCACTGAAAACTGGTCAAAAGATACACCCCAAATGAGGGATGTGAGAGCTGTGCTGAAATTGGAGAACTTAGCAGGGGTTGGGAACAAGTAGCTGAAGCAATGGATAAGGTGAAGGTGGGGATCCACAGCAAGGAAACAAGTGAAATGGTGGGGTGGGTGGGAATAATGGATTCGTAGGCAGGATCTCTTCATGAAGCAGGGACCTGGTACTTTTACATGTTGGGCCAAGTTGGCCCCAAGTTGGCGAGACATGAAATCGAGCCTTCAGTGTCATCAGCCCAGTTCTCTGGAATCCTCTGTCAAAAGAGATTCAGCAGGTGCCTTCTGTTTTAACTTTTAAGCACCTGCTGAAAACCTTTCTGTTCCGCCAGGCTTATGCAGGCAGTTTAGATGCATTTTTTGCAAGGGTTGACCTTTGTTTTTATTGTATTTTTAATTTTTTTATTCTGTGGTGGTAGTTGGTTTTTAATGTGTTGTAAACTGCCTTGAAGGCTTTAACGAAATAGCAGTATACAAATATTCTTATAAATAATAAAATAAATAAATTCAGGACTAACACACTGGCTACCTATTTTTCTACTGTCTTTCTGTTCAGAAATGCACAAAGCGGGGTTTGGCAACTGAACTGCAAAAAACAACAATAGTTAACAGCAATTTAAATATACAAATTGGCAACAAAAGCAGATAAAATAATCCAAGACCATATCCTTCACAGTATTCACAGAAGATCCTGACCGCCTAGATTTCCCTGATGGCTTGCTAGGCTAAGTCCTAGTCTGAGCCCCCACAATCCTCTGTTCTAGTTAGATTCTAATCCCAGGCCATCTTGTTGAATAAGCCTGACTAAGAGAGGGTGGAGCAGGTTATCATTCTACTTAATTTCTCGTGCCTTCTGGGAAATAAGGCTGTCTGTTTCTAAACATGAATTGCACAGGAATGATTTCTAGCAGTAGTTAAGATTTTTGAAGAGTGAAGGGAAAAAGAAGCAGTGCAATCGGAAAGCCAATGACTGTCATTGTTCATGTCATCTGTTTCGCCTTGCTGAAGAAGCCCATAGCTTTGGCTCTATCTTTCATTCACACATTCAATCTGCAACCAAGAGATGCTGCTTCTCCCTTTACAACACAGCAAAAATATGGTCTTTCCTCTGTCCCCTCAGCAATCCCCCAGTTCGTGTTCTAGTCACCTCTTGCCTACACTACTCCACTGTTCTCTCTGTTGCCTCTTTGTGGTCCCTTCACATTTTATCCTGCACTCTGCTGCCAAAATCATTCACCTCTCTTGTCATCCTGATCACGTGACACCCCCTTAAACCCCTGCACTGGCTTCCTGGCTGCTCCCAGATACAGCACAAACTCTATGCCCTTCCCTTTGATGCCTGCTATGGTTTTGCTTCCTCCTTATCTCTCTGTTCTTAAACCCCAAAGCATCCCTGCCCATGATGGCTGCATCTCCAGCTCCAATGCCCGCCACCATCCAAAGGTCCCTGCCTCCCTTACAACACTTCCTTTCTTGGGATGCTTGGGACTGCCTCCCAGATCACCTCTCTGATACCACCTCTCATTTCCTTTAAATCCCTCTTCAAAACCCACTTTTTCTGTGATGCTTTTGGCTGAACCCCCTAGTTCCCACGTCCTCCTGCAACTAAGCCTAACCATGTGCAGCTGAAACAATTGCATGCTGCTTCCCTATGTACCCCTGCCTCTATTTCTCTCTCCTTGTTCTGTGGCTCCTCCTGTGTCATATTCAGATGGTAGGCACCTTGGGGCAGAGAGATGTCCTTTGGTACTCTGTAAAGCTGATGGTGCTACATTTGTATTATTAATAATAATATTTGTAAGATGTTTAAAAGTTTTTAAAACCCATAAAAATACATAAGGCAAGCTGGACACAGGAAAAAATCCACAAACATCTTGATCTGTCCAATGAAGCTGAACAAACAGAAACTAATCAGAACAGAAAGTGTTACTGGCAACTCTCATGATACGGCTGAAAAGAACATTTGTAGCTGATCTAACTCAAGACCTCAAACCCCAACCCTGACCATAAGATGGCTTAGCAAACCACAGCAGCCTTTATTTTCCCCTTCTAACTATCCCAAGCCATCACTTGACTTTTCTCTTCAAAAGGAATGATCAGCGGGAAGCAGAACTTGTTGACTTTCTATTTCAAAATGCACGGCTAGAATATTTAGCTTGTTTAAAATCAGCAGCTATGCAACCAACCCCTTAAAAATAAAAGTGGAGGATCTAGTTCTGCTACTTGCAGTCATCTACAGTGTGCCATTCCACAAACAACAAACTGAAATAACAATAAAATATAATAAAACCAGTCCCTGACAGCACAGTCCTTTTCATGTCCACTCAGAAGTGAATCCCATTTAGTCCAGTTACTTCCAAGTTTTGGCCGATTCCGTTTCAACATCACTGCTTTACAGGATATAGACTTTCTTTTCCGTTAGTTTAGGAATTGGGATAGAGGGTGGTGGATGGTCTGGGCAGGATTAAGTTACAGCTTGATAGTGTAGTGTAATGTCATATTGTGTCAGAGCTTACTTCTGTTTGTAAGGTTCAAAAATTATCATATGAAAATAATAAAGTATCATTTTGTTTTTTTATTGTTCCACACTCTCGCCTATGCCTGGTTACTGCCATAAGTAAATATGAGCCAGGATGGTGGTGGATGAACAAATAGTACTGAAATTAAAACTCTTAATTTACAGTGTCCCTTGGCAAATACTATCAAATACTATATGGCATCGGACCGCAATACCTGATGGAGCGCCTCTCTCGCTATGTACCTACCCGTTCACTACGCTCGACGTCGAAGGCCCTTCTCCGGGTCCCAACCCATAAAGAGGCCCGGAGATCAACAACTAGATCTAGGGCCTTCTCGGTGGTGGCCCCCGAACTATGGAATGCCCTCCCAGACGAGATACGCCTGGCGCCTTCTCTGTTATCTTTTCGGCGCCAGGTAAAAACTTACCTTTTCGCCCAGGCTTTTTAAATTTTGTAAATTTTTAAATATTTTAAATTTAACATTCTAAATTTAATATGATCTTAATTTATAAATCTCAATGGCAATTTTATTAATGTTTTATAATTGTACTATATATATATTTTTTTTCCACATTTGCTCATATTTTAATTGTGATTTTATTTGTTGTACACCGCCCTGAGAGCTTTCTGCTATAGGGCGGTCTAGAAATGTAATTAAATAAATAAATAAATAAATATCAAGGTGTTTCATTCTGAAACTGGTGGCAGCATTGCACCATAAGGGTATCCCTTGAAGGAAAGGACTGCCTCACATACAACATAGCAATGACTACATCCACAGTGGGTATAGATATCCCAGAGATAAGGGTTGGATACTGTGGAGTGCCTAGGCTGTGAGTGAAAATATTTAACACAAAGGCTGGGAAGTGTTGAATAGCCTCTGTACATATGTAAAGGTAGGTAATACATTGTATAGAGACAGTCATCCCCCTCATCTGCTGAAGGAAGGCAGGGATGGTTGGGTGTGGACGTCGCCATGTGCTGTCCTTTTGGATCACAAAATGTTTCATTACCATCTGACCAATGAGCATTCAAGAACTTGACCTACATTACACATTTTTGCTCATTGTTTATGCTTCAAAAGTATCTCTTACACAGTCACGAAAGCTTGCAAACCCATTAAGTTGGTAAAACAAAACAAAGACTTCTTCAGATTCATTTGCCACCTCCTTTGTTGTGGGGTGATGCTCACTTCAACAACCTTCTGCTAAAATAAGGCAAAAAATCTGTTCAGCACAATCCACTTTCCCCTGTAATTGGGTTGAGATGGAAAAGAGAACGCTTACAAGAAAGTATTGAAACTTACCTCAAAGGACGTGAGAGCTGAAAATATGCAGGATTGATAGTGTCCAACTGTTCTGGAGAACAGAAGAGAAACTCTCCAACACACAGTTCTGCAATGCAGTCTTGAGCTCAGCTGATTATGAGTCAGCTGTATTGACAAACTCCTCCTCCGTTGGCTGCTGACAGAGCCCAAAATTTCCCCAGGCTGTCTAAAGCTACGGCTGTAACTCTTTCGTGCCCACAGATGGCTTCACTTTACACCACGATAAAGGACTTGCATGTACCAATTGCACCTATGTTCCTAGGATCATATATCACAATATCCCCAATGTTTCCTCATGTGGACCAACACGACTATTTTTGCTTCTTCTTTTTTTAAAGTCCCTAAGTAACTGTAAGGTAATATCCTTTACAACAGGGATGGGGAATCTGTGGCCCTACAGACATTTTTGGACTATAATTCCCAGCTGGAATGGCCAATGGTCAGAGATGATGGGAGGTGTGGTCCAACAACAATGAAGGGCCACCATTTCCCATTCTTGCCTTTCAAGGATCAACTAAAAAACCACCAAGTAATGAGTAAGCTTTTTGAGACACCCAAACTCAGACTGGGCATTAAGCAAAAAGGAGAGCAGAGGGTGGTTGAAGGAAAAGGATGTTCCAGAAAACAGTAACCTTCGCTTGAATAAGAACTCTGGAGACATCGAAAGCTTGCTTACCACTTTTGGACTTTTGAGTTGGTCACAAAAAGGATGTTACCTTACTGTTAATTTTAATTTCCCTTTCCATATGGACCAGCAGTTCTTACAGCAATCTTTTATTGTTCTCAAAGAAATTATGTGGTGAAAAATGCATTGTTTCAGCAAGAAGATATGGGCTACCTCTGCTGCCAGATGTGAAAATTACTTTTGCTGCACCTTGAATAGGGGGTAATTGTATTCCTTTTTCAGGGGTCTTCCCAACTCCAGGAACATAGGAAGCTTCCTTATACCAGCTAGGGATGGAAGGATCTGTCAATTTCAGTTCTCTCAGTTTCTCATTTTTCCAGTCTTGAATTCAGTTTCTCATATTTCTGCAGTAATTTGTTAATTTTAAAAAAAAAATCTCATGAAAAATGTTCAGCATTTTTGGTTTATTTATCCTAATTCACACATTGTATGCAATTTTGACCAATGTACCCATTTTGCAAGCAGTTTCTCCTAATATAATGCATTTTGTATGCTATTTTCACTTATATTCATTTGTAAGCACACTTTCCCCCTAATATATGCATTTTTGCAAACGTTCTTTGGTAGGAGAGCTATATTCTAATAAGTGCAAATCTAAGGATGGCTGTTTCGGTTCTCATATTGTTTTGGAAAGTGTGAATTTAATAGATTTGGCTTTAAATGTGAATTGAGTCAAAATTCTCTCCCATCCCTAATAACAAGTCAAACTCTTGGTCCATCTAGCTCAGTATTGTCAATACTGACTGGCGATAGTTCTCCAGTATTTCAGACAGGGGACATTCCCAGCCCTATCTAAGATGCCGGGGATTGAACCTGGGACCTTCTGCATGCAATTCAGGTGCTCTACCATTGAGCTACGATCCATACCCCTAAATGGAGTAATGAACATTACAAGCAGCAGCTTTGAATGTAAACATGAATGAAGACAATTACAGAATGGCAAAACAGGGGAAAAAGGAGAACTAATGAACATGAACCCTCACATTACATGGGGGCCTGTTTTAAACATGCATTTGCTTTCCATTTCTGCAAAGGCATCACACTAAGAGAATGTGAGAAACTCTGGATTGCAGGCAAAGGAAACAAGGCAGGCAGCATAGCGTCAGCATGTGGCATCCCTGGGCAAACACTGGGGCTTCGCCAAGAGATCTACCAGTAGATTCTGAATTACCTTCTGCCCAGCTCTGATGTCAAGCTACACCTGTAGGCTAAAAACGCTGACCAGCTACCTGCAGGCTGGCTAGTAGCGACAGCTTTGCCAGTTATTTAACAATTTTTATTTATTCATTTATTCTATTTATATCCCGTCCTTCCTCCTGAAGGGAAAATTGTACTGCTTACTAGAATTTATATATACTGTTCACAAGAACAAAAAGACCTCTGTGCAGTATACAATAGTCTAAAATAATAATTGAAATAACAATAAAAACCAAACAAAACAGGTTACATAAAAAAATTAAAATAACATCAGTAATTTCAAAACATTTACAGTATACCTACCAAAATCACATGTCAAAATTACATGCTAAGGCTTGCTGGGGTGGGGAAAGGTTTTTGCAGGCCCCAAAAACAATTCAGTGAAGGTGCCTGCCTAATATCAACAGGCAGCGAGTTCCAAAGTGTAGAGGCTGCCACATTGCCACATTGAAGGATTGATTTCTTGCACGTTCAGAACAAAAATTCCACAGTTCCAACAGATCTAAGTGGTTGAGTGAGCACATGTGTAGTAAGGTCATCCTTCACTTAAACCGATTCCAAGCTGTTGAGGGTTTTAAATACCAATAGTAAGCATCAGCATCAGCTCCTGGCTAGGTCAGGGGGCATAAAAGCCCAACTGCCTTTGGGGAGCCCCTTAAGTAGTTCCAAGGGAGAGGGTGCTACCCCTTCTGTTTTTTAAAAACCAATCTACCAATCTAGATTGGTAGTGGGGAGGGCATGCAGCATATGGATCGTTCTTGCGCAGGGTGAGAGCCCATGCAGTGAACTGAACGATAGGAGAGAGTCACCAGATGCCTTCAGAATGAGAGTCTGCAACTGGCAAAAGGCTGGCCCTCCCTGGATGTGAGACAAGGGGAGTACATGTGCACTGTGTGGAAGTTATCGAGTGGGTCTGACTATTCCCAATTCTCCCAGAGGCCAACTGGGATAACTGGGTCAGGTAGGCTTTGTTGGTGGGCTCTTGTTGGTCCATATTAGGTGATTAGGAGAAGTCTTAGTAAGGAGGAACATGGGTGACGCCACCCCAATTCCAGTGATCATGGGTAGAGGGAGGTATGGCCATGGGGAGGTAGTGAAGTATCATAGAAGATGAGGGCAAGGCTATCTATGCCTTGTGCCTCTCTCCCACTCCTCTCATGGACAGGTTCCTTGTTGTTCATCTGCTGGGCCCATTAGCCTGTGTGTGCTGTTATTTAACACCAGATCGGTACACAATAAGACTACACTCATCCATTATTTGATCGTGAATGAAGGTGCTGATTTGGTGTGCATTACTGAGACCTGGGTGGATGAGCTGGGAGGAATTGATCTCCCCCAGCTTCCCCCCCCCCCGGATACTCGGCACAACACCAGCACAGGCAGCAGGGATGGGGGTGGGAGTTGCTGTGGTCTACAGAATTTCCATCCCTGTCACCAGGAAACCACTCTGTCTTGGAGCTGGCTGTGAGGGCTTGCACCTGGTGTCAGGCCAAGGAGAGAGTAAACTAGGGTTGCTGCTGGTGTACCGTCCGCCCTGCTGCCCGGCAGCTTCTCTGACTGAGCTGGCAAAGGCTGTCTCAGCTGTGGTATTGGAGGAGCCCAGAACGTTAATCCTTGGTGATTTCAGCGTCCATACTGAGGCTGCTGCTAGTGTTGCACCATGGGACTTCATAGATTCCATGATGACCATGGGGCTGTCTCAAGTTGTCACCGACCTGATGCATAGAGCAGGGCACACCCACGACTTGGCTCTTCCTCCAGATGGAGGAAAGGATGATCTAGAGAAAGAGGGGTGGATGCCACTTCCTGGTGAAGTTTAGACTTAAGGCTCCGATCCTCCCCTGCAGGGGTGATGGACAGATTAAGATGATACGCTCCCAGAGATGAATGGAATCCACAGGATTCCTGAATGCCCTGGGGGAGTTCCCAGTAGACAGAGCAGGTGCCCCAGATGAAGCCCTTGTCACTCTGTGGAGCAGCGAGTCATGTCGGGCTTTTGACATGGTTGCCCCTGAGTGCCCTCTCCAGCATTGTGGAGCCCAATTTGCACCTTGGTACACCAGTGAGCTAAGGGCAATTAAACAGGCTGGATGACAGCTAGAATGTAAGTGGTGAAAGACATGCTGTGAAGCTGATTGGGCATGAGGAAAACATAACCATGCCTACCCTCGACTTGTTTTTTGCTCCAGATGGTGGAAGGGGTAGAGATGACGGGATGGATGTCACCCCATTTTCATGGTCAGACCACTTCCTGGTGCAGTTTAGCCTTATGGCTCCAATCCTCCCCTGCAGGGGTGGTGGATGGATTAAGATGGTCCACCCTGGAGACTAATAGAATCCACTGGATTCCTGAGTGCCCTGGGGGAGTTTCCAGTAGATAGAGCAGGTGACCCTGTTGAAGCCCTTGTCATGCTGTGGAACAGTGAGGTGCATTGGGCTTTTAACACAGTTGCCCCTGAGCGCCTTCTCCAGCATTGTGGAGCCCAGTTTGCTCCTTGGCACACCAGTGAGTTCAGGGCAATGAAATAGGCTGGACAACAGCTAGACCATACATGACGACAGACATGCTGTGAGGCTGATCGGGCACAAGTAAAACATAACCGTGCCTACTGTGTGGTGGTGAGAGCAACAAAGAAGGCCCACTTCTCTAACCATCACATCCTCAAGTAGCCGTCCAGTGGAGCTTTTCCTTACTGTCAGGGGTCTGTTGACATCAACTCCAGGAAATGGAGTTTTAGACCCTTTGAAGGCCCACTGTGAATTGTTTGCAAGGCACTTTGAGGGTAAAGTTGCTTGCCTCTGTTACAATCTTGATGCTGCATCCACATCTACTGTAGTCCCCAATGAGGTGTCCAGTGCAACATCTGCTGCAACTTCTTGGGATCTGTTTCAATTGATGAGGCCTGATAACGTGGACAAGGTGCTTGCGATGATGTGGCCAGCAACGTGTCCTCTTGACCCTTGCCCTTCTTGGCTTATTAAAGCTTGCCAAGGTGGGTTGACCGAGTGGATCCAGAGTGCAGTTAACGCATTGTTGCAGGAGGGAGTGGTTCCAGCTGCCCTGAAAGAGGCAGTGATATGACCACCCTTGAAAAAGCCCACCCTGGTCCCGTTGGCTTGTGACAATCACTGTCCAGTTGCAAATACCCCTTTTTAGGGAAGGTGATTGAGAGGGTTGTGGCACAGCAATTGCAAGTACTTTTGGATGAAGCAGATTATCTTGACCCATTCCAGTCTGGGTTCAGGCCTGGTTATGGGACTGAATCAGCCTTGGTCACCCTGATGGATGACCTTTACTGGGAAAAGGACAGGGGGAGTGCAACCGTTATTCTTACTTGATATCTTGGCAGCTTTCTATACCATTGGGCAAGGTGTCCTTCTCGGCCAACTTGGTGAGATGGGTATCAGAGGCACTGTTTTACAGTGGTTCTGATTATATCTCCAGGAACATTTTCAGAGAATAGTATTGGATGATTGTCTCTTGGCCCCCTGGCAGTTGTGCTGTGGGGTGCTACAGGGTACCATCTTGTCCCCCATGCTGTTTAACATCTATATGAAGTCCTTGGGAGCAGTCATCAGATTTGAGGCGAGGTGTCAGCAGTACGCTGACAATACCCAGCTCTATTTCTCTGTAACATCTGAATCTGGGGAGGCCATGCAAGCCCTGTACTGCTGCTTGGACTCAGTGATGGGCTGGATGAAGGCCAATAAACCAAGTCTGAATCCTCGCAAGACAGAGGTGCTGTGGGGTGGTGGTTCCCAAGTTTGGGTAATTTGTTAGTTGCCTGCTTTGGATGGGGTCGTATTCACTCTGAAAGAGCAGGTCTATAGTCGGGGGATGCTCCTGGATCCAACTTTGTTGCTAGAGGCCCAGGTGACCTCAGTGGCTAGGAGTACCTTTTACCAGCTTTGGCTGGTAAGACAGCTGCGGCTGTTTCTGGACTGGGATAGCCTGACCACTGTTGTCCACACACTGGTAACCTCCAGGCTGGTTTACTGTAATGCACTGTATGTGGAGCTGTCCTTGAGGTTGGTCCAGATGCTGCAGCTGGTGCAAAATGTACTGGTGAGATTGCTCACTGGGGCAGGGTATTGGCAACATTCACCCCATTGCTGAAAGAATTGCACTGGTTACCTATTAGCTACCAGGGTACGTTCAAGGTGCTAGTTTTGGTGTACAAAGCCCTTAAAAAGCTTGGGACCAGTATACCCGAAAGACCGTCTTACCACTTACATACCCAGTCTTTTGCTGCACTCTGGAGGTGAGGGCCTCCTGAAGATACCATCTTAACAGGAGGTCTGATCCGCACAACATAGGAAGTGTACCTTTAGTGTAGTGGTACCTACCCTTTGGAATTCCCTCCCCTTAAATATTACACAGGTGCCATCTGTTATCTTTTCGGCTCCTTCCTCGGAGGACCTCCTCTTTCAACAAGCCTTTTAGGTAGAGACCTTATCCCAGTCTTGTTTCTGCACTGGAAATGCTTTTTAATACATTTTAAAGCTTTTTAAAAAATATTTTTCATATGTTTGTAAAGGATGTTTTGTTTTAATATATTTTAAAGTCTGTTTTTATGACGTTTTAGAATGTTTTTAGTGCTTTTGTTTGCCACCCTGGGCTCCTACCAGGAGGAAGGGTGGGATATAATAAATCAAATAAATAGTAACTTTGAATTTGGCCGGTTGAGGGCTTTATATATCAACAGTAACACTTTGAATTCGGAAATCAGCAACAGGCGCACGTCTCAGAGCAAGAGTGTTACAGGCTGTATAGACATCTGATTCCACTGAATGTATAAACTGCATTGATTTTATATGTTGCTCTGGAATCTATAGGATTTAAAAATAACTTCAATTTTAGAGTATAATTCTTGTGGAAATCTAAGTTGCTCAAGTAAGAACTCATCTCATGCCAATTAAGTATTGCACACCCTCCAATATTTCATCAATGATCACAGAGATGGTACTTTTAATATCCCTATCCAGTTCATGCCACTCAAATGCTCCAGCTCATCCTTCGTTACAGGTTACTGCACAGCTGCTCAGTTCTATTAATTTTCTCTACAATAGCTAGTCTTGCACTAGCTTCAGAAGCAGGGTGTGTACATTGAGGAGTATAATGAAAAATTGCTCTATCCTGTTCTTTCCCAAAGAGCTCGCCTCCCCCCCCCTTTTGTAGCTTTTCAACATTAATGTGATTGGCAGAAGCCACATTTTATATTTATAAAATAAGAATTTATATAGAATTTATATCATGTCATGTGCCAGGGTTCTAAATAAGGTCACAAAAGTTACTAACCTGAAAAACAGACAAGTAAACAAATAATGCAAAATTGCTAACCTGCTAAAAAGCTAGAAGTCTGTGTTTCTGTGTGGGACATGGAGGAGTGGAAGCCCCTCTTAGGAGGGCAATGAAAAAAAACTGCCTTTCACAATGCAGGCTGACAAAGGACAGGTGGAACAATCTACCCTTCCTTTGCAAAACTACTGTTTCTTCCTCTGGAGCTAGCACAGAAACCAAGTGGGCTGGGGAAAGGGGAACCACAGGAAAGGCCTGTAGCTCAGTAGCAGAGCATCAGCTTTGCACAGAGAAGGTCCCAGGTTCAGTCCCTGCCATCTCCAGGTAGACCGGGGGAGAAGCCTGTCTGAAACCCTGGAGAGCCACTGCCAGTTAGTGTACACAATACTAAGCTAGATGGACCCATGGGCTGACTCAGTATAAGGCAGCTTCCTAGGTTCCATCACTCCTCTGCCAACCCACTCATTCACCTGCATGGAATTCCTTCTCACCTACCAGGTGAATTGTGAAGTACAAGCTGCTGTATGCAAGGTGACCTACGTGAACAGCAAGGCCACAAATTTACATGGCTGAAAAAAAAAAAACCCATCATAATACCAAAATATAATGTCTCAAACTGGGATTTGGCAAGGATACCAGAAATCAGTAGCACACTTCACTATTGTAAATAGGTCTGCAATTCCTAAAAACCTTAACAACCAAGTGTTAAATCTTTAATAAAGGATGCAGCTTTTTGTGCATTAGATCCAATGAAATTCATGTACCCAAGTTATTCAAGTCCATCAACTTCAATGGGTCTACACTGAGCTGGACTAGCATAAGATACAACCCAAACTCTTTTTACCCTCACAACAATTCTGTGAGGTAGGTTAGGCTGAGACAAAGTGTCTGGCCCAAGACTACCAAGGAAGCTTCATGGCTGAGTGGGGATTTGAACCCAGGTCTCCTAAGTCCTAGTCCAACAACCTAACCATTACACCACACTGGCTCACTTAATACCTTCATGACTACAGGAATAAAATGGGGTTTGCTTCTCCTGTCCTGATACTAAACATATTTGCTAGTGAATAACCACTAGACCACACAGGCTCTATAAACAATTATATAAATAATGTTGCTACAGCGCTATAACCCCTTTCCCCTTTAATGCACATTATTTTGAGAAAACAATGCAGCTTTTAACTGCACCTTCGGGCAAATTGTTTATAGCAAAAGTCCCAAATGTTTTCATTGCTAAATGAGCTTTCATTCACCTCCTGCTGTAATTAACTCAAAATAATCCTCCTGGAATGTAGAATTGCCTCATAGTCCGGAGTGATATTCTTCCTTCACTTTTATAGAAAAGCAAAAGGTGCAAAACCTGGACAAGAAAATCAAGGAGGGGAAAAGCTGCTAGTACTCCTGCAACAGCTCCCCACTACAAATGAAACCAGAATTTTTGTTGCACCACTTAGGAACACTGCCTTCTACAGGAGTTAAAGAGGTGTAGATGGTTCTCTCCCTTCCCATTTTTCTTTACAACAACCTTTGAGGTAGGTTAGACTGAGAAACAGAGACAGACCCAAGGCCCAGGGACACCCAGTGAACTTAATGGCTGAGTGGGGATTTAAACCCTAGTCCAACAACCACTATACCACACTGGCTTCAGTTGTGCTTATTCTCAGCTAAACTGACATTTCCAAGCAGGTATATATAGCACTGCACTGTGAGTCACTTTCTGCTCTACAATATACTGAGCTTCAGTGGCATTTCAGAATAAATGACGTTGGATTGGATCAGGTCACAAGTGCCAATTCCAGTGAGCTGTTTCCCATTCATACAATGGATTTTTGAAGTGATTCTGCAAATTCATACACACATGGCAAAGTTACACTGACACGAGTTTTCCATAACATTTTTCAAAGGGTAATTCCATGGCAGAGTTCAAAACAGGAATCCTGGTTTCTACTTTTGCACATGCAGTAACTCATCAACAGGAAACATTACAACAGACTCAACCCTAAACTTCCTTGTGAGACATGCCTTCTTCAGTTGCAGGAAGCTTTATATATGATACCAACTTTTAAAGAAAAAAAACTTTGCAAGAGTCACATATCCAATTGGCTGGATAGAGGATAAAGACAGTGAAAGGCCATAGCTGAATGGTAGAGCACAAGCTCTGCATGCATGCATGCATGCAAAAGGTGCCAGATTCAATATCCAACATCTCCATGCAAGCCTGAGAGAGAACTCCTGCCAATCAGTATAGATCAGGGTTGGGTAGGCTGGGATCTCTGGCTAATTTGCTGTAGACTGGCAAAGAAGTGCACTTTTTTAACAAGAGCAACAACCAAACAACATTTCCCACCGAAATTAGGCTGCTAAAATGAAGTCAGCTAACCAACCAGGTATATACTTTTGTACTGTGAGCTAAGTTTAATTCTGGTACTGAAAAGAAATTCGGCAGAGGCACAGTTATTTAATTCTCACTGTGTGTCTTTTGCACATGGCTGTGGTCAGTAGATTTTGAGTTGTAGTAAAAAAAGAAGATCCGACCAGCCTGAAGTCTGTCTACCCTGGTGTAGATAATACAGAGCTAGATGGGTCAATGGTCTAAGACTGCTTCCTGTATTACAAAAAGCGATGCTTTAAAATTAATATAGCTCAGTGGTAACAACACAGTAGCAACAATAGCAAAAAAACTTGATGGGTGACTAGCTACACGGAAACATTGCCTCCTGTTGGCTATAGAGACCATTTCTCTTTGGGGAAACGCCATATCCCAGGGGCAGAGCATCAGCTTTTACATGCCGAACATCCCAGGTCCCTCTATTTATTTATCTGAAGGCATCTGAGGCCACCATCCAGATCAGGTGTGGGGAACCTTTGTTCCTCTAAATGTTGCTATACAACTCCTATCACCCCCAGCCATGGGCCATGCTTGGTGGGGCTCATGGCTCTTGTAATTCGGCAACATCTAAAGGGCCAAAGTTTCCCCATGCCTGATGTAGGTAAACCAAAGCAGGTTTGGATTTGGTCAGTGTCTGGATAGGAGACATTTTGGGAACCACGCGTATGCTACCTTGGGGTCCGTCGTAGAAGAAAGGTGGTTCATAAACGTATGGAAATAAACAAATAGTTCAAGTCTCTTCAGAAGCTTTTTGGTTTTATTTCAACTTTCTTCTCAGGTATGAGTTATTAAATGATGCTTATTTATTTAAAATATTTATGTGCTGCTTTTGAGAGGAAACTCTTTAAAACATACATGAACATATTAAACATGCATACGAACAGCAATGACAAAAAACAGCCACACTCTTGAGAGACACTAATGGAGTTGTGTGACAGAAGCCCAGAGTAAGCTACTTCTTCATTATTAATTCACTATTAACTTGATCTGAAAAGTGGATTTCTGATTGGCTTGTGAAAGTCACTGATGTTTTCTTAATAGCATGCTTGTAATTTCCTGTAAGGCAGAAGAGATAAGAATAAGGAAACAACAGGGGGAGGAGTTGTCAGGCTTTTCAAACCTCTTCCCGATACAGAACCTACAACCACAATCCTTAGATCACTTTCCTCTTTCAACAAGCTTTTTAAGCTGAGACCTATCCCAGTCTGCATCTGTGTCAGAATTGTTTAATATGATTTTAAATGTTTTAACCCTTTTTAAAGCTGTTTTTTTAAAAAAATGTTTTTAATGCTGTTTTGTTTTAATGCATTTTAAGATCTGTTTTTATGTTATTTTAAAGTGTTTTAGTGCTTTGTTTGCTGCCCTGGGCTCCTGCTGGGAGGAAGGGCGGGATACAAATTAAATAAATAAATAAATAGAATGATGCCATTAAGTTTGCATATACACCATACCATTAAAGCACACGGCCTTCACCCCCTTACAAAGGTTTAACAAGTACACAGCACAATACATCATTTAAAGATCTTTCATGTTCTGTCGAGCTGGCTTAGTTGATACAGGTCTAGTTAGTATGAGTTATCCTACAAAGTGTCTTTTACTGTGAGAGTGAGGAGAACCAGCTTAAAACATTCCGGCATTCATGTGTTACAGTCCCCTAGGGTACCTGAAAGAATCGGGGCATTCTGAGATGGTACAGTCATGTGATGGGACTATGGCAGCCTTTCCCAACTAGTGGGCCACCAGATGTTGTTGGACCACAATTCCCATCTTTCCTGACCATTGGCAATGCTGGCTGAGGCTGATGGGAGCTGTGATCCAACAACATCTGGTGGCCCACTAATTGGGAAAGGCTGGACTATGGCATAGGAGTCCCAACTGCTAAGCTGCCTCTCCCGGGATTTCAGCAATGCTACTGATGTTAATGTGCCAGCTCTTCCTATTCAGGATTATAAATTTATTTCATCTATTCATTTAAATAAAGGATATGGAACATCTGTGGCCTTCTAGATGTTGCTGGATTCCCAGCAGCCAGCATGGCCAACTGTCAGGGGCGACAAGAGCTGGAGTCCAGCACCATTTGGAGGGCCAGGGATGTTCCCCACCCCTAGTTTTAAAGTCTTCAGAATGTTTTTAAGAGTCAACCTCCATGTCTTCCTGAAACAGAACAGAAATGGCCAAAGTGGTTTAACAGTTGGCCCCTCTTCCCAGAGAATTCTGTAGCTCTGTGGTGTGGATGTGGCCAAAGGCTTCCTTCCTCCATTTGTGATTGCTCTCACATCAACACAAGAAACATTTTAAATGTCTGCACATCAGGCTGAATTTTATAGCAAAGATAGTGAACCTGTGGGCCCTCCAGAAGATCTTGGGACCACAAGCACCCAAAGACCTGAACAGGGCTACTTAGAGAGAATTCTAGGGTGGGAAAGGACTCCCACTCAGGCGCCAGTCAAGACCCCAGTTCGGAACTCCTAAGAAGTGTGAGGTGACCAACAGTGCAATGTGAATTCATATGTCTCCTCTTCAGAAATAAGCCTCACTGACAGGAGTGTAGTTGTCCAGGGTCTTAGACCCCTAACTTGTTTGGGAGCAGGGTCCCTGCAGGGTCCCTATGTCTCCAACTTTCTGTGAGCCAATCAGCATGAAAAGGGAGCTTGTTAGCCACTGAGAAGAGTCCTGTAACATGTTTCCTTGTCCTCTCCTGTTGAAGGGAGCCAATCAGAGTGTACAAAGGTGAGTCCGCCTCAGAGAAGACTCTATTCAGTAGCTAATATGAAGCCCCAACTAAGTGGGAATGACTCAGCTCCTCTGAGTGAGCCTGAGGAGATGGAAGTTAGGAAATACAGAATATGTCAGTGTTGGTAGCCTCCTCCTGCTCCCGCCGTTGGTGCTGCCTCTGGCGCTGGTGCATCTTTGGGGCCACGACCTAGAGTTTGTGATGCAGTGGGTGGCGGTGATGATGGGCCGTGGCTCCTTACAGGACTCTGAGGACTTCAACATGGACACTCCAGCTTCTTCTTGCGCCAGCACCTGGAGCTTGCCTTCTGCACCCCATACTTCTACTTACGCTGCCTTGTCAAGATCAAAGTCCTGGTCAACTGTGCCTTCCAGCACAGGGGCGGCTGGGGCCTCCAGCTGCTCCTGCATCATTCCGTTTGGCAGTTTTGGGATCCCATGGGAAGCTTGTGAGACTTTGGGGCTGATATGTATGTGTTGGACCTTGGGCGAGAGCCAGGGTGGATGGGTGGAGTTCTGGGTGAGTAGAGAAGTGCAAGGCAATTGTTTTAATATTTATTTGTTAATTTGTATTATGTATGCATTTGTATTGTGGCTCTATTGTATATTTTTATAAGATTTGCTGTTGTTTTATCTTCTGTACACCGCTTAGAGATTTTTATATATATTAAGCAGTATAGAAATTGCTTAAATAAATAAATAAATAAATAATACTCTTCCCTTTCGTGCTTATTGGTTCCTGGGGAATTGTTGTTATTGTGGGAGAAGATCTCATTCTCAACCCAGCAGCAAAAAAACGAAAAGGGGAAAAAAAGGATGGGCTGTGACTGTCACAAAGGGACTCTGCACTTCTAAATTTGCCATTACGGTACTCTACTGCTGACTGAGCCCAACGAGGCTTACTCGCTCCCTAGGTAATGAGGAACAGAAGCGCAGCCTGAAGGTTGGATGGCTCTGCCTCAGCGCGCGTTCCTACCTGAACGGCGCCAGCACCGCAGTCCCGGCGAGGCGGGACAAAGAAACTGGAACTGGTGGTGGTGGAGGAGAAGAGCCGCCGCTTTCCGACGGGCCAAATCACCACAGGTAGGTTAGAACGGGCAGGCGGGCGGACCAGCGCGATCTGCTACCTGTGCTCGGATAGGCTGAGCGAGGAGGGGCTTGCGCTCCCCGCCCCCCCGGGCCAAACGCGGTTGGGGCTGGCCAGGCGCGCGCGCGCCTTCACCTGTAACCTGGGCTGTGCGCCCCGCCCCGCCATACGTGGCCAGGTTAACGTGCTGCGCACGCCGCTCACCTGGGTTGCAAAGAAAGCGAGCGAACGCCGGCGAAGACCCGGGTGCACCCAGCGGCTCCGCCAGGCAGCGGCGGGGCGAGCGAGCGAGGTTGGCGCGTTTATTATTCCCCTCGCCCCTTACAAGCAGGTAAAGCTCTCGTTGTTCCTGTCGCCTACTGCTGCTGAGGTAGCCCTCCGCGCTGACATCCTCATGGCCTCGGGTTCCTACGACGTCGGCGGCAGCAGCGCTGACCCCGCCCCCGCCCCCGCCCCCGCCCCAACGGCGCTCAACAAGCCGGACAACACGGCGTTCACGCAGCAGCGCCTCCCGGCCTGGCAGCCTCTGCTGTCGGTGGGCACGGTGCTGCCGCTCTTCTTCTGCTTGGGCGTAGTCTTCCTGGCCCTGGGGCTGGGGCTCTATTTCTCCTCGCAGGAGATCCACGAGTTGGAGCTGGACTACACCGGCGCGGCGGCGGGCACCAACTGCTCCGCTTGCGCCAACCTGAGCAGCCTTCCCAACCATGGGCCTTGCATCTGCGCGCTGCGCTTCGAACTGCCGGTGGATTTCCCTGCCCCCGTCTGCCTCTACTACCAGCTGTCCAGCTACTACCAAAACTACCGGGGCTACAGCGTCTCCCGTGACGACATGCAGCTCAGCGGGGACACCTGGGCGCTGACCCACCCCATCGACGACTGCGTGCCTTACCAGTACCAAAAGACCACCCCCATTGCGCCGTGTGGCTCCGTTGCCAACAGCCTCTTCAATGACTCCTTCGCCCTCTACCATGTGCTCGGCAATGGCTCAATGGTCCCTGTGCCCTTGGACAAGAGGGGCATCTCCTGGTGGACTGACACCAACGTCAAGTTCCGGAACCCAGATTCAGTCAATGGGAGTCTGGCTCTGGCCTTCAAGGGCACTGCCAAGCCCCCCAACTGGCCGTACCCAGTCTATGACTTGGGCAAAGGCAACCCCAACAACACTGGCTTCACCAACGAGGACTTTGTTGTCTGGATGCGCATTGCTGCCCTGCCCACCTTCCGCAAGCTCTACTCCCGCATCCGTCAGGGTAATTTCTCTGTGGGGCTGTCCCGTGGCACCTACTACCTCAATATCACTTACAATTACCCTGTCGTCTCTTTCCACGGCACTAAGAAGGTCATCTTCAGCACACTGTCCTGGATGGGGGGCAAGAATCCCTTCTTGGGCATTGCTTACCTTGTCTTCGGTTCTGCTTGCATCCTCACTGGCATTGTCATGCTGGTTGTGTATTTCAAATATCGGCAGCAGGATTATGAAGATTAAAAGACAACAAGTGATTGTCAACAGTTCAGGGGAGATGTCCGGCCAGATTCTGCCTCATGTTAGAATTATCCCTGGTTTGTAACTTAAAAAAACCAAAAACCTCTAGAGTCTTCAGGGAAAGGAACATAAGAAGAGCCTGCTGGATCAGGCCAGTGGCCCAACTAGTCCAGCATTCCGTTCTTATAGTCGCTAGTCATATGCCTGCAAGCAGGACCTGAGTGCAAGAGCACTCTCCCCTCCTGCGGTTTTCAGCAACTGGTTTTCAGCAACACACTGCATCTGACTATGGTGGCAGAGCACAGCCATCATGGCTAGTAGCCACTGATACCCTTATCCTCCACGAATTTGTCTAATATTCTAAAGCCATCTAAGTTTTTGGCCATCACTGCCCCCTCTGGCAGTGAATTCCATAGTTTAACTGTGCGCTGCGTGAAGTGCTTTCTTTTGTTTGTCCTGAATCTTCAAACATTCAGCTTTATTGAAGGTCCACAAGTTCTATTGTTATGAGAGAGGGAGAGAAGCTTTAAATGCAGATGATCTTGGGTTCAATCCATGGTCACTTGAGTGGACATTGGAAGGCACTCAGGTGTGCCCATAATCATAAGCCAACAGGGCTTACTTATGTGCAGTAAGTTTGAGGATTGTGCCCGCAAGCCTTGGGTAAGGGCACCTTCAGGCAGGGCTGAGAAACTCACCCTCCCTAAAGTTGCTATCAGCTCTTCAAGTGGAAAAAACAACAGCAACAGGTGCACTTAAAATGTATGCGTTTTTCTGTGGCTTCAGAGGGTGACTTGCAGTGCAATTCTATGTATGTCTGCTTAGGTGTAAATCCCTTTGAGTGGGACTTACTCCCAGGTTAGCGGGCATTAGATTACAGCCTTGGATGTGGAAAATGGCAGAGAGTTACCCTTCTAACAGAATCTGGGGTGGCGTCAGGTCTGATCGTGATTGAAACAGCAGCACAGGTAATATTTAGAACACCTGAGAGACTTTATTTCAAATCTCCTGAATTATGTCTGTTTTGGCTTTTGGCAGACTGGGCAGACATTGGAAGACACTCAAGTTGACCTGGGCCTTACTTGTTCATAAGCAGTTTAGGACTGTGCCTGCAAGCCTTTATTATTATTTTTTTAGTGTCTTCCCCCCTCATTTTGGCCGCTGTTACCTAAACCCCGACATGAACGGGGCCTTGCCACTGTCTGGTAGCTTTTTGAAAATACTGAGTTTGTCTTTGATCCTCTGTGGCTCACACTTCTGCACAAAGTTTCTCTCTGCATGGTTGTATAAATTAGCCTCTGGCTCCTTCAGGACAAAGGGCAGGATATAACTTCAGTTCATCATCGTCAGTGTCGATTCCTCTCTCACTCCCCATGTGCACTAAAACCAGTGAAATGTCACATACACGAGTGGATGCTTGCTCATGAGGGCAAATGGGGCACTGTCCTACCAACTTCAGTCTACCTTCAGCCAGCCCACGCCTGCCTGCTTTCTTACTTACAACCAGTTCCAGGGGGTGGCACTGGCTTCTCGGCTTCCTCCTCCTCCTCTTCAGTCTCGGTGTTGTCCTTTGTAGAATTCAGCAGGGCAGAGAATGGGGACAAAACTAGGTTCCAATACAGGGCCAGCTCCAGGAATGCCAGGGCCCTTGGGCATCAGCTTGCCCTGGGCCCCGGCGTGTGTGTGGGTGCGCGTTTGCATTCGCACTCGCAGTCCACCCCACCCCCACCTACCTGTCTCCTGTCTTTTACTATTGCCATTAACCAAAATAGTGGCCGCGGTTTCCCTAAGGGGATGAAGCCTCCGCTGCCATCTTTGTTGATGGCATGCATGCGTGCTATGTACACGCATCTCTGCCATCAACTAAGATGGCGGCAGGGGCTTCAGTACCTTTGGGAAACTGCGGCCGCCATCTTTGTTAAGGGCAACGTTAAAAGACAGCAGGCAGGTAAGTGGGGAGACGTGGGGGGACCGCGGATCACGGAAGGGGAGCGGAGGGGCGGCTGAGGGCCCCCCTGCAGCTCCAGGGGCTGTTGGGCCAGTGCCCAACCTGGTTGCCCTTTAGAACCGGCCCTGCTCCAATAGTTGGCTCTGGCTCCACCTGTGTTGGTGCTCCCTGCCTCCTGCCCCACCATTCCAATGGCACTGCCTTACAATAGTATGTTTCACAGTTAGTGTAGAATTAAAGCACTTGTGCAATAACAACTTTAGCCATGTTTTTATTTGGATGTCTTTCCCTCCTTGTTCTGTATAGAAACAAGTTCTATGTACAGTGTTTATAATACCCACAATAACTCACTATGTTTTTTTTTCCATTATAAAAGAGTTGCTTATTAGGAAACTGTCCTCATGCAAGACTCGTGCACCAACGTGATGCCTGTTCACTGAATACTTCAGGGGAAATAACTTTTCATAATCACACAGTGTCTTGAAAAGAAAAAAACTCCAAAGTCCACAGCTAGGTAATTCCCAACAATTGGGAGCAACCAAAAGTCACAAAAATGTGGCAAGCTTTTGAGTCCTTCAGTTTGTTAAAGGAAGCTTAATAAAGTGTTCTGGAGAACTCAAAATGGTGCCACATTTTTGTGGCTTTTTGGGTGAACCTAATAACTACATCTTGGAGATTTTTCTTAAGGAACAACAAAGTTACCTTTAAAAGGGGGGATTAAAGGCTGGTGATTTCTATGAATCATTTGTGGCTCACTTGATTCTTAATATCTTTTTTGGTGAGATATGTTTCAGTTGTGTGTTTTCAGGCAAATGTTTAATATCTTGCATTAAATAATGCAGCAGAATTAAAAATAAAAGTTAAAAGCATAAGTATACAGTTCTGCAGTTTTTTATGTTTCCAAACCTTTCAAATGTTTGTAGCATGAGTGCACCCCGTCTTTATAATAAAATATTTTACTTTAATTTTATCTGTGTGAAGTTTTTAATTCGTAATTAAAGTTAATGAGTAAAAAGGTGCTATGTGACCATTTTATTTTTATTCTAAAGTGTCTGTGACTTACAGCAATTTCTAAAATAACAAGAGTCTATTGGCATTTTAAAGACTAGCAAATTTTATTACGGCATAAGCCAGCCTTCACCAATCTGGTGTCCTCCAGATGTTTTGGACTGTATCTCCCATCTGGAGGACACCAGGTTGGCAAAGGCCAGCAAAAGCTTTTGTGGACTTGAGCCAGCTTCATCAAATGCATCTGATGAAGTGGACGCTAGTCCATGAAAGCTTATACCTTAATAAAATTTATTAGCCTTTAAGGTACCACAACTCATCATTTTTTTCTGCAACAAGCTAACTTTGGAAACAGTTCTAAAACAGGGATAGGGAACCTGTGGCCTTCTAGATTTGGTTGGGCTCCAGCTTCCATCAGCTCTGGTCACCATGATTTATTTATTTATTTATTATTTCTATACCGCCCCATAGCCGAAGCTCTCTGGGCGGTTTACAGCATAAAAACATCCAATATACAATAAAAAACATATATCAAACACATTAAAACAATATAACAAAATAACTAAACATAGTTAAACATACAGACAACGACAGACACACTCCTAAAATGTTAAGTATAAAAATGTATTAAATCAGTTAAAATATTAAGCTGTTTAAGATGTTAATGTTAAAATTACTAAAATATTAAGATTGTGAGTGATAGATGTAGGTGTTAAAAGTAGATATTAAATGTTAAAATGATTGTTGATCAAGAATGTTGTGAGTTGTCCAACATCTGGAAGGCCACAGGTTTTCCATCCCAGTTGTAAAATGTCCTTTGTGGGACTGGTATACAGGTACATTAAGAACCATTCTAAAGAATTTAAAAACATGTCTTAGCTTTGTATCCAGGCTTGCCATAGGCCACAAAAGTAGCAAGAGTGGGCCAGAGGGGCTAGCCATAAATCTGTTGTCCTCTGTTGAAATATTGTTGTGCTCTTTTGCTGCAAAGTTTATTCAAGGTGGAATTCAGCCTTCAAAGCATGAAATAAAAAAAATCTAAAAGAGTTAATGAAATTGCAGGCTATTCCCAGAGTGGTGGAAATAAGAGCTTTGCCCCTTTTTTAAAAAAAAATGGTGAGGGACAGAACAGGGGGCAGAAAGTAGATCATTGGATGATTTTCAGTACATCAGCAAGTATTTCTGACACCCAATAGTTCATTTATGTAAAGCTTTTTTTACCCCACTTTTCAACTGAAAAAATTCCTAGAGTGAGTTTGCATACATACAATCAAGAATGTTTCTGCCCACAGGTTTATTCACTAATAGGCAAAAAAGTTTGCGGTTTAAGAATGTACCTATACCCCACAGATATGTCTATCAAACTTTAAAAAGCAGGGAAATTGGGCAGCTATAGTGAATACACCAGGGGAGCAGGAGACCTGACCTCCTCTCTGAGATATTGTACTGCCCTACCAATTTGTCAAAATGCAAACACAATTTGGGTTGGTCTTTCACAGTCCAATCCACTTCCTGTGTAGCTTGGAAGAATTTGGTATGTGCCTCTGAGCATATAGTGAGTTGTGGCTACAACTGCCATCTCCAAAGATGGAGAATTACATTTTTGTATGTTTGTTGGTGTTCTTCTTACTTTGCTTCTTTCCTGTGTTACTATTGTTTCTACAGAGAATCTAACCTAGAAAATTTTATTTCCCTCATTGTTCATCCTAGAAACCTGTATCAAATTTATTTATATTAATTTCAAACCCTTTTTATTCGTCAATGTCATATGGTGAAGACAGCCTTTTGTGTTTCAAATTGGAGGTTATATTCTATTTCTATTTTGGGTGCATTAACGGTTGAATCTGAAACTGCAGTTTGATGCAAAATCAGATTGATTACAATATGTTGCTACTTAAGCAATGTCTCTAGCTGGAAAAAACAAACTTGGCCTACCCAAGATGCATGTTTTCAACCTGCTATGTTTAAACCACTTCATTTAAGGAAAGGTGGGCATGGTCAATGAAAAACAGCACACCTAGAAATTTGCTAGAATATATTTCACCTCCCACTGTTTTATCTTGTGCAAACTGAGACACTCCCCATGTACACTGGAGACTATTCTGCAGAATAGACACCATCATTATTCCACAATTGTTTTTGCAGTCTTTTAGTGTATATTTTGCAAAGTGTTGCTGTTCTTCACATATTAACAGAAACAAGCAAATTTACTATAGGAAACTTCACTAAAATTGCAAAGTAAATCAAACATATTTAAAGTTACTATCTGAACTATACTGTTTTAATATTGTTGCTTCCTCCCTGCTAAAACAAGATCAGCACAGCACAGGGTGGAGGGAGGGAGCGGAGGAAGGGCAGAGGGGAGGAGGGGGAAGGGAGCAGGCAGGAGAGGGAGGGGGAAGAAGGGCAGGTTTGATCATTTGCATGTTTATTGCATTCAGCAGGATTTACTCCTATGCAATCATGCTTAGGATAGGTAAAACTGACCAGGGGGGAGGGAAGGAGGGATGGAGTGGGCATGGGAGGAGAAAGAAGGAATAGGGGAGGGGAGAAGAAAGGGGAAGGAGTGCTAGAGTGGGCAGGGGAGAAGGAAGAAGGGAGGGGAGGAGGAAGGGAGAGGAGAGGGAAAGGGGAAAGGCAGGTCTGATTATTTGCATGCTTATTGAGTTTAATGGGATTTACTCCCATGCAATCATGGTTAGAATAAGTAAAACTGACCATGGGGGAGGAGTAGGAGGAGGGAAAGGAAGGAGAAAGGGAGGGGATAGGGGAGGGGGAGGGGGAAGGAGGGGATTGGAAACATTTTTTCTGATCTTGATTTAAATTTGAGATTTTAAATTTTTGAGGTTTAAAATGTTTGAGGTTTAATTTATGTTTGAAATGTTGTATATTGCATATTTTTATCGTAAGCCACTTTGAGACCCAAAGGTGAGAAGTAGGATGTAAACTTTTTAAATAAATAAATAAATAAATAAATAAATAAATAATCTGGCCACTATAAGGAACAGACTGCTGAACTAAATAGGTCATTGATATGATCTAGTACAACTCTGAAACTCTTGAATCAAAACCATTAAAAAAAACCACACACCCCACATGCTTTGTGTCCAGGACTACCCTGCTTGGGCAACAGTCAAAACAGTTCCTTTATAATAGGTTATTTTGAAAGAATATATAAAATTTAGAAAGGTGAACAGCACATAACCTACACAGTGTTTGCTCAAGATGCGCATGAAAGACTTCTTGAGTGGAGAATAGCGTTTTGTTATTTCTTTTCTAATGCTGGAAAAAACCTTTGCAGTCACCTACTCCAAATAGCACAGAAGCCTGTTGTTCATGCAACTTGGGAATTTTTCCTGCTTATAAAAACCTCCCCCTTATCTGATCTTTACTGATCTACCAGATAATGTTCTCATTCCTTTGTGCTTCTGTGGAAACAGAAGCCTCTGTGCACCTCTGACCTACAAATAAAATGCAGATTAGGTCTCTTTTTCAAACTCATTTTTTTTCTTTTGTTTTATTTTCCTTAGTATAGCAGTATCCAGAAATTATTTATGACCATGGGACTGACAGCAGAATGAACTCCTTTGAATAGCTAGAAGAGGAAAGGTTGAAGGAACTTGGCATGTTCAGTCTGGTGAAGAGAAGGCTGAGGGGTGACATGAGTGCACTCTTTAAGTAGCTGAAGGGCTGTCACATAGAGGAGGGTACAGATTTGTTCTCTGCTGCCCCAGAGGGTAGGACTAGGTCTAATGGTTTTAAGTTGCAGGAGCGTAGATTCAGATTGGACATTAGAGGGAACTTCTTGACAGTAAGGGCAGGTCGGCAATGGAACCGACTGCCTAGGGAGGTGGTGGGATCCCCTTTGCTGGATGTCTTCAAGCAGAGGCTGGACAGCTATCTGCGGGAGATGCTCTAGCTGTGGAATTCCTACAAGGCCCCTTCCAACTCTATGATTCTAAGAATGTGTGTGTGTGTGTGTGTGTGTGTGTGTGTAAGAATGTGTGTGTGTGTGTGTGTGTGTGTGTGTGTGTGTGTGTGTGTGTTACAAAACTTCTGGGCATTTCCCTTTTTTCCCCTAAGGCAAAATGACCAAGGGACTTTTCTTGTTTTATTTTTAGAAATACTTTCACCAGCTGGAAGAATAAGAGGCTGTCGCAACCTCCGCTTGCGATGAAAGAACTACATCACACAGATAAACAATCAGATTAAGAGAAAATGAGGCATAGGATCATGTGATGTAACTGCTTTTACGTTCCCTCCCTTCCTTTTGTTGTTGTGTCTGAAAGTCAGAAGACTCTTTGCATAAAAATTCCAGATACAGACATGTGTACTACTTTACTTCAGAAAAAGTAGTTGCAGTCTCTTAAGAACAGGTAGCAATTACATGAATTTATTAATTTGTTTATATCCCACCCTTCCTCCGGAAGAAGCCCAGGGTGGCAAACACATCAATCATAAATCAATTTTCAAAAAAGCATTCTAAAAGCAGTTTAAAATATTGTTAACATTCTCCAAACAGAAGCATCTCAACCAGTCATCTCAGGGTTGTCTCGAACGTTGTCTTTCAGCCATCAAACGCCTGGGCTAACAGGAATCTTCTTAAATGCTGATTCAATAGAAGTTTTGAAGGGCTGGTCAGAGTTCACAAAGTTTTTTAAAAAAAACACATTCTAGAGAAGGGCAGTGAGAGTAAGCATGGGTTTTACAAAGACACTGTGATTGCAGGGAGTCGCGTGCCCACCAGATTCTGCTCTGAGAAGCTACTTGAAGACATTCTGCTCTGCCAATTTTCTGGATTGTCACAGAGTTGGAAGGAGCCTCAAAGGCAATATAGCCCACCTTCATGGTAATGCAGGAAATCTGCTGCTAAACCATCCATGATAGGATTCCTCTTGGTCCAGCCTCCACTTGTAAACCTGTCCTGAAGGAAAGTCCTATACCGGTATTACAGAGCTTGGAAAAGTTACTTTTTTTGAACTACAACTCCCATCAGCCCCAGCCAGCATGGCCACTGGATTGGGCTGATGGGAGTTGTAGTCCAAAAAAGTAACTTTTCCAAGCTCTGCATAAGACTGCTCTGAATGGGCTAGAGTAGCAGGTCTCTCTCGAGTCATGCTCAAGATCCTAGAGTGCACACAGAGTAGAGGGTGAGATTGCCACCAATCCCCCAGAATGCTAGAGGTCATATACAATTTTATTTATTTACTGGGGGCTGCTGCCCCTGCTCACTTCACTCGCCAACCCTGCCTACACCCCACCCCCTCTGCCAAGCACACCCTAGCCCTCCCTCCATCCCTCTGCCTCCTCACCACCCCCACCACCCCTTGGGTCTCCGGAGCTTCCCGCACCCACACGGAGTGCTGAGCTCGCCCGACCCCCTTCTCCCCCATGGGTCATGAAAACTCTCCACCTCCTGCATGGCTTGCCAAACCTCCTCAAGTCCTCCCCCCACAGATCGCCAAACCTCTTCCCGCTCCCAAGCAGCTCCTTAAACCACTACCAAGCACTTGCTGCAGCTCTGCCTCCACTGCTTACCTTACTGCTGCTGCTGCTGCCGCTGGCCAAACCAACGCTGGCCTGGCCACTGTCACCATCGCTACTGCGGTTTGTCTCATCTTGCCCACCTTGCCTGCAAGCATCATGCTACCTGTGAATGCTTCAGCACGGCCATGCACCTGCTCAGAAGCCTTCACAGGTAAAGTAACACTTACAAAAATGTAATATAGCAAGATTAATTTATGTTTTGTCCTTCCTCCAAAAAGTAGCCCATGGGAGCAAACAATAACCGATAAAACAATAAAAAGCATCTTTAAAAGCATTTTAAGTAGATAACCTCATCCAGTCTGCATCTGTGTTGGAATTGCTTTTTAAGATATGATTAAGATGTTTTTAGTGCTTTATCATCTGTTTGCCACCCAGGGCTCCCTTTGGGAGGAAGGGTGGGATCTAAATTTAACAATAACAACAACAAATTTCAACACAGATGAAGACTGGGAAAGATCTCTACTTAAAAATCTGGTTGGAAGAGAGTTCTTTAGTAGGCGCCAAAAAGACAACAGAGACGGTGCCTGTCTAATATTTAAAGGGAAGGAATTGCAAAGGGTAGGTGCCACAACACTAACTGCTCGATTCCATTGTGTGGAACAGACTTTCTGATAACATGGTATCTGCAGGAGGCCGTCACCTGCACAGTACAGAGGTTGACTAGGTATATAAGGGGCGAGACAGTCTTTCTTATGAGGCAAGGCTCAGCTTATCACAAGGCAGGGATCCTCTCTCAGCCTGACCCTGATGAGGCAGAGGTGTGCCTGTCTGCAGGCCAACCTTCTCCATATATAAGGCTGAATTGGAGCGACAGCCCTAGGCTCCTTCTGGGAGGAAGGGCGGGATATTAATGTAATTAACAAATTAATTTCATAATGACATGTTTTACAGCAGGGGTGGGCAGACTTCATGCTTGTGGGATCTACTTTGTGTTTGTTTGCTAGACCCCCAAAATCCACCAACTGGAGCCAGGTGCCAAATTGTGGTAAAGAAACACTCTTGGTTCTCCTCTCAAGACTTCATCTCATCAGCATGATTTAGAAGAGAAAGGGTCCTCCCCTTGGGGAAGAACCATAGTTCAGTGGCAGAATATCTGCCTTGGATGCTGAAGGTCCCCAGTTCAATCCGCAGCATCTCCAGGTAGGGCTGGGAGAGACTCCCTGCCTGAAACTCTGGAGAGCCACTGCCAGTCAGTGTAGACAAACTGAACTACCTGGACTATCTGAACACATTGGATTTGCCTTGCCCGCCACCGCCGGAGCCCAGTCCGAAGCCCAGCTGCCTCAAGCTGCGGAGCCTCCCTGCTGCCAGCAGCAGCAACAGCGGCAGCATCTTCTGCTCCTCCTCCAGCGCTCCTTGCCACCATTGCCTAGAGTAGGGGCCTCCTGGTCAACAACAATAGCCGCTGCCGTGCCCACCTCCTCTTCCAGGCAAGGCCTAGGCCCCCAAGCCTGAGCTGCTGCTGCCGCCCAACATGTACCACCACCACCACCACCACCAGCAGCAGCAGCAGAGGCCTGGGGAGCAGTGGATGAGTGAGCCCGAGGACGTGGAGATGGAAGCAGGCCTATCTGGACACTGGAGGAAGACACTGCTTCCAAGGAATCTGTTACAGCCTCCTTTGAAGGAGATGGACTGTTGTACAATGATGGGACTTTACTGTACATTTGTTTTTTTCTCTCTCTTTTGCAGACTAGATTGGTTTGAGATTTCAGTCTGTTTTGTGATATTTTGTGGTGATATTTATTGATACTGTTGTAGTTTTTTGTGCTTGCTATGGAAGCCGCTTTGAGGTCACCTGGTGATGAAAAGTGGCATAGAAATATACTAAATAAATAAACTGGATGGACCAATGGTCTGACTCAGTATAAGGCAGGTTCCTAGGCTCCTATGTTGTTGATGACACTATCAAACAATTGAGAGTCAGAATCCTTGCTGGTCTACTGCATATCACTCGAGAGATCTGCCAGTGTATCCTGAGTCTGACCTACCTTCCGTCAACCCTTGCTTCACAGAGTCCTTTCTCCTTGCTGTATTCTGTTTATTGTCTCACACAGCTTGATTTTCTGTATGTTTTACTTGACAGTCCCACACTGGGTCAATGCGAGCTATGCCCAAATAAAAGTGCATAGGATGATAGCCCTAGGAGCACAGAAACATAGCTGTACTATGTTCCCAGTTCTTACTTTTCTAACATAAAAATATGGCATCGCACTATTTGACACTCTTTCAAAAATGTTTGAAAATGTTCATATAACCAACTGAGTCTGCATTTTATTTGAGGATTTTTTTTTATTGGCACTTTTAAATTTAGTGCTTCGGTTTCCTCTACATATGCTATCGTTTTGAATGGTGATGGTCCCTGCTTATAATAAATAAGCTTGACTTGAAGGATCCAGATCCCACTTAGAGCTGTTCATTTTGCTGGCGATGTTTCAATGAGACCTTAAAGTGAGATGGGGACAGCGTGATGCCATATTGGGGTGTCAAGTCTGGTGCCTTTGACTCATCAGGCCATGACAGCTGGAAGCTTCTCAGAATGGTTGCGAGGAAGAGAAACAACTCCATCCGAGCCATATTCTCTCCTAAGCAGACTCTTGGGCCTAAAAATGAAAAGATGAAGAAGGTAGCTATTAGTAAGACTTATAATCACCACCATCTATGGCAGGGGTGGGGAGGCCCTTCTGGCTGACAGGTATGTGCCATCTTCAGGGAGGCCTTAGGAATATAGTGAGTCAAAGACCATTGGTCCATCTAGTTCAATATTGTCTACACTGACTGGCAGGGGCTCTCCAGGATTTCAGGCAGGGGATGTTCCCAGCCTTACCTGGAGATGCCGAGGATTGAACCTGGGACCTTCTGCATGCAAGACAGATGCTCTGTCACTGAGCTATGGCCCCTCCACGAAGGCCTGGATTTTGCCACAAAGCAACTGGTGAACGTCTAGGGTCACCTGACCCTTTACAAACCTTTGACATTCAACCACTGTCTTATCGTCTTCTGCTTCTCTTATAATATGTGAGGGTCTCACAGGCTCACTCTCTGTTCTGTCCTGTGTCCCTTTGCCATTTCAAGGAGTGATGTTTGGGGGAACTACCCAAGACAAGCAATGCTCTTTTTTTGCTTTGCTTTTGCCTTCTGTTCATCTGGACCTGCAGATACAATGAATGTATGCTTTGCATAAAATGCCTGATTATACTGCATTTTGTTGGAACCTTTTTGACAGGCTAGATCCTTTTTTCCCCTGGCAGGCCAAGGTTGCAGTTGCCCACCTGCCAGTCCTCTAACATTACAATGACATTAGGTGATGCCATGCTTTGAAGCCTTGGTTTTGGTGGTTAAGGTGTTGGACTACGACCTGGGAGACCAAGGTTCGAATCCCCACATAGCCATGAAGCTCACTGGGTGACCTTGGGCCAGTGACTGCCTCTCAGCCTCAGAGGAAGGCAATGGTAACTCTCCTCTGAATACAACTTACCATGAAAACCCTATTCATAGGGTCGCCATAAGTTGGGATCGACTTGAAGGCAGTCCATTTCCATTTCCAAAGAGCAGTGCAGGACCATTTGAAAGCCCTTTTGCAAAGAACCCCGTGCTGCTCTTTGAACCTCCTGTTTTCCAGGTGCGAGGGCACCTTGCTTCAGCAAAGGAACAATCAGGAGCTCATTTTAAGCTCCCAGTTGTTCCTTTGAGGCTATGTCAGTACCTGCCCTATCCAACTTCACATCAAACGGGTGGGCATGGTTTGAGGGAAATGGTCTCACTGGGTAAACCGGGACCTCTGGTGGGTATGTAAGGCCCACAGGCTCACCACCCCTGTTCTATGGAATTAGAGAATAGTTGCCTCTATCAGGTATGGCAAAGAAATAGACGGGCTGTCTGTTTTACTTTTACCATTTAAAGTCCTAAACAACTTGGGACCAGATTACCTAAAGGACTGTCTTGCCCCATATATCCCTGGCTGGCACTCCACAAATAGGGAACTGCTGAGAGTGCTGCATGCCCCAGAGGTGTGCTTACTTTGTACTAGAAACAGGGCTTTTAGTGTTGCAGCTCCAGCCGCCTGGTAAATAGCAATATCAGTAAATAGCTGAAATTAGACAGATGCCTAGTGTCATATTAAGGTGGCTATTGAAGCATTTTTGTTTAAGAAGGCTGTCACTGAAGTATGACATAATAGCTTAGGGAATACTGTTTGTACAATTGTGGAAATGATTTTATTGCTTCCAGTTAATAACAAGTCCATAAGGTTTTGTATTTTATCGTATTTTTTATCTCACCGTCCACCGCTTTTGGTTGCTGTTGGTTGTGAAGCTGTTTATAAGTATGCAGATGCATAAGAAATAAAATAGAAAGAATTTTAATTTCGACATTGTTTCATTTTAAAACTTTTTGTTTGTTTCGTATTGCTTGTGAGCCACTTTGGAAGCCTCACCAAGGAAAAGTCCACCCAGAAAAATATAGCAGGAATAAAGAAATAGAAATAAAATTTCACCACAGGGCTGGCTCAGATGGTTATAGTTTTCTCTGGCTGTCTTGTGCCCACTGACACATTCATTCATGCAAAGAACTGAAAACACACACCTGAGTGCTTTTTAGACCTTGGGCACTTCTCTTTCCTCTGCTGCTGGTTTTACTTGGATGTTTATTTCAATAATTTATATATCGCTTAATGCCGCAATATCTAAGCGGTGTACAATAAAAATAAGCAATGGTTTGTTTGAATTGTTTTTTTATTTTTATGATCATACTCTATTTTTATATTTTATGGTGTGGGTATGTTTTACAGAACATTACCCAAAGAGTTTATTGTTAATGGGCAGTATAAAAATGGTGGTTTGAGCAGCCAAACTAAGCAGGATTTAACTCCCTGTGAGTGGGGGGTTAAATCCTGCTCAGTTTGGCTGCATGAGCCATTCTCTGCAGGTAATTGGTATGCACAGCTAATGTAGAATTCAACACCTCCCGCCCATCACCTGATGCCACCTACCTAGAATCAGCTGCTGGACAAGTGGGCATGATTTTGGAAAACGAAATGGCTTTGCTTGCCAAATTAGAACCCCTGGCAGGCCAGGGTTTGTTGTGGAAGGCTAGGACATGTTTGTTCACCCCTGCTGTAAACAAACTTGTCCCAGCTGTTCTGCAAATGCAGATATGACATCCCAGAGTTGAATTCTGTGATCATGGGGGCATGTTTTTCAGCCACCACTGATGAAGTGTTCCATCAGGTTAGAAAAAGAGACAATTTTTACCTGCTGAGAAAGGCAGAAAGGCTTCCGGCTTCATAAACTCTCCCTGTTCATTCAGAAAGTTGGAGGGGTTGAACTCAGATGGGTACTTCCACTGAGATTTGTCACAAAGGATGGAAGCAAAGTTGATTATAACGGTGGTTCCCTGCAAAAAACCAAGAGGACCACACAACATGATGATGGAAGGAAGCAGTAATGCTGAGGCAGATTTATTAATGCCATGGTGCCCATGAAGACTTCCCCTGGCACCGGCAAAACCTCTGAGCTCCCCCCCATGCCCTCTTCATCATTAGCTAGGTGGCAAGAGAAGGTTTACTCCTCCCCCCTTGAAGGATACATAGACCTGAAGGAGGACGTTCAAAGGGCGATGAACTTTCCTCTGTCTTTCAGCTTTCCATGCTTTTCAAGGCTCAGATTGGCAGCAGAGAAACAGAAAGGGTAGGAGAGAAGGGGGAGCAATCTGGGAAACTGGGGGGAGGGAAATGGAGTGGCCATGGGGGAGGCAAAGGGAGAATGTGGGGTGCCACAGAGGGTCAGGGGAGAGAGAGAAAGCAGGGGGGAGAGAGAATGGATTTCTCCTTGAAACTGCATGATTTTTTCACAGGTTTCACAGATCTAGTGCTTTCTTCTATTCTGCATCTGCTTAATACTTTTTTTGTTTTGGCAGGCCTATCCAGACACATAGATGCTGATGTGATTTAAACATTTCAGTCTGTTGCTGTTTTACTTGTTTTAAAAATGTTTTTAATTACTTCTTTTTACCTTTTTTGTCAACGACTTTTTTGTAAACCGCCTTAGAGGGTTCTTTTTACCACCAGGAGGCATATAAATGTTGTTAAATAAATAAATAGATTTTTTTTTAAAAAAATGCAACACTGCCACAGTGCAGACATGATTAAAGAGCATCAGTTATCATTCTCCTAGATCAGGCTTTTTACCCAAACCCGATGGAAAAGCAAAGTGCATGTGTCTGTGCATGCATGTCATGCACACATTTTGTCTCTATTTTTCTAGGTGATTTTTGAGTGGGGAAAACATGGCGTGCAAGGAAGGGGTTCAGCAGCCACGGCTGTGGTTCATACCACTTAAGATTCCAGGCTCCTGCAATTGCTTTCTGTTAGATAAATTGTTCAAATACTCCATCAGTTACACAGAAGCCTACATAAATGGGTCTTGAGACCTCAGCCGCTGAAGGAAAAGTTTCAGAATGTAATAATGAGGTATGGGCCGGAGGGGGGACCCTAAACAACAACATTGGTTTAGCACTTCCAAGCGATCAAAGCACGTTGCACGCATTTCCCTTACAAACAGCCATGTAAAGTAAGGCAGCATTATCTCCCTCATACTGCAGATTTGGGAAATGAAGCTGAAAGGCTGTGGCTTACTAAGCTGCTTAGTAAGTTTAGGGGAAAGGCAGAATTTAAACCCAGGACCCCCAATTTAGAGCTCATTGTCTTAGCTGCTGTGCTACAGTAAAAATGCACCCTGCAGATAGAAAGCAGCTGCCTGCATGTTGGCCTTTTAATCTTGAAGTGTTTCAATATAAAATATGTTGTTTTCCCCAAGAGGAGAACTCCCATATTTAAACGCAACATGGACTGCTAACATATCCCTTATAGGTACAGCTAACTCAAAAAAACAGACAATGAGTGGGAAAAGAAAGGTTTTGGAAACATGCTGTCCAACACAGCCCTCAAGGAAGTTAGTGGAGCTAGCAAAGTGCTCACGACTACTTGTTTCGTCTAAATACTATCCAAAGCTATATTCAAAGATCAGCTCCAATTATTACTTCATCAACCAGCATCCGCCTTTGATGTCACAGACAGGACAGAATACCCACCCACCCCATCACATGCACACAAGCTTGGGTTTCAAAACAGCTTTTCCTTCACATGCATGGAGTCACCAGTACTTGGTATTATGGTTCACACTTGAATGTTTCAGATTTTACCTTGGAAATTGTATACCCCGAAAGCTGTGTGTCTTTGATGGGTGCGTGGCCTATTCCCAGGGCTGGTACACTGGAAAAGCGCTGGATTTCATGAATGACTGCATTTGTGTAGGGCAGCTTCTCTTGATCTTCATACTTCAAGCATGCACCATTTCCAAGAACCATGTCCATTTCACTTTGGCAGTTCTCTGAGGACCAAAAGTCTCAGTTACCATGTAGATAGACAGTGTCATTGGCATTATGTGCATTGGTTGTGCTCACTTCAGCTCTCCTCCCCACATCTTAAAAGAACATTCTGAGATCAGACCAAAGATTCATCTTAATCCATCTTTCCCACAGCAGCTAGCCAGATTCTTTTTAATCAAAAGACAAAAAATCAGAACAACAAACTATAGGCAAACATCTTTTTGCAGAGTAGCTTACGGTCAAAATGAATATAGTAAAGAAACATTTTTCTTACATTTCATATTATAGCATACAAATATTGGGGGTGATTGCCAGATGTTTAACCACATTCTGACCTTCAGTTACCCAACATCATTGGGTGGTAGTTATTTATTTATTTAATTCAATTTTTATACCGCCCAAAGCCAAAGGCTCTCTGGGCGGTGCACAGCATAAAGTAAATACAATACAATAAAATACAATAAAATGACAACAGAAACACTAAAAGCATACATTTTAAATATTTAGCAGCCTGGTATATATTAACAACAATAAAATATGTTAAAATGCCTGGGAAAATAAAAAGGTTTTAACCTGGCGCCGAAAAGATAGAAGTGTAGGCGCCAGGCGCACCTCGTCGGGTAGACTATTCCATAGTTCGGGGGCCACCACTGAAAATGCCCTAGATCTCGTTACAACCCTCCGAGCTTCTCTGTGAGTCGGAACTCGGAGGAGGGCCTTTGATGTTGAACATAGTGAGCGGGTAGGTTCATATCGGGAGAGGCCAGGTATTGTGGTCCCGCACCGTGTAAGGCTTTATAAGTCAAAACTAGCACTTTGAATTTGGCCCGGAAACAGATAGGTAGCCAGTGTAAACGCGCCAGAACAGGTGTTATATGTGCGGACCGTCTGGTCCTCGTCAACAGTCTGGCTGCTGCGTTTTGCACTAGCTGTAGTTTCCGAACTGTTTTCAAAGGCAGCCCCACGTAGAGCGCATTGCAGTAATCCAATCTTGAGGTTACTGAGGTGAAGTCGTCACTGTCCAGATAGGGACGTAGCTGGGCTACCAACCAAAGGTGGTAGAACACATTCCGTGCCACCGAGGCTACCTGAGCCTCAAGAGAAAGG
Organism: Rhineura floridana; assembly: GCF_030035675.1. Classification (NCBI taxonomy): domain Eukaryota; kingdom Metazoa; phylum Chordata; class Lepidosauria; order Squamata; family Rhineuridae; genus Rhineura; species Rhineura floridana. The sequence continues at coordinate 10,266,724 of NC_084492.1, read as the reverse complement.
AATGGATCGAGAAGAACCCCCAAGCTATGAACCTGTTCCTTCAAGGGGAGTGTAACCCCATCCAGAACAGGTTGAACATCCACCGTCTGGGCCGAGAAGGCACCCACCAGCAGCGTCTCAGTCTTGTCAGGATTGAGCCTCAGTTTATTAGCTCTCATCCAGTCCATTATCGTGGCCAGGCAACGGTTCAGCACATTAACAGCCTCACCTGAGGAGGATGAAAAGGAGAAATAGAGTTGCGTGTCATCAGCATACTGGTGACAACGCACTCCAAAACTCCTGATGACCGCGCCCAGCGGCTTCATGTAGATGTTAAAAAGCATGGGGGACAGAACCGATCCCTGCGGGACTCCACAATAGAGAGTCCAGGGTATCGAGCAGTGCTCCCCAAGCCCTACCTTCTGGAGACGGTCCACCAAGTAGGAGCGGAGCCACTGCCAAGCAGTACCTCCAACTCCCAACTCCATGAGTCTCCCCAGAAGGATACCATGGTCGATGGTATCAAAAGCCGCTGACAGATCAAGGAGAGTTAGTGCTAGTTCTACTCAGAGTAGACCCATCAAAATTAATAGACATGACTAACTAAGGCTCATCAATTTCAAGGAGTCTCCTTGGAGAAGAACTTCGTTGAATACAGCCCATTATGACATATGGTGATTGACAGGTGGGCAATCCTGCCTGCTTGTCAAAGTGGAGGGATTAGGATACCGGCCAATTTCCCACCTATGAACTCTACCTATGGATATTGTAGAGAAGCACATATTTATTCTCAACAATCTTACAAAACAAGCATATGGAATCCATCTTCCTGTTCTGACCTTGAACATGGCTAGAATCCTCCTGTACAATCAGGGTTCCTGATCAAAATAAGGATTCTAACCACGTTTAGCTGAATGAAGCTAAAGTCTTCCTTTATGCTCAGGGCTGACACCAGACTGCAGCAGGCCCTCAAAGGTAGAGGACGCGACACACTGGCACTACCACCACCGGGGGCTTAAATAAGTCTGGTGCGTCAGCATGCTGTGCACACACACCTGCCATCACCAAAGATGGCGGGGTGCATGCTGATGCACCCACCGCTATTTTGGGTGATAGGAAGCATGCGTGCACAGTGTGCTGATGCGGCAACCTGGGAAGTGGTGTGGCCAGCCTGTGCTACTGGCAGCAGGGGTGTGGCCTGGGAGGGTGGCTCCTGCTCCACAATCTGTGCCAACATCAGGTTGCAGGGCATACGCTCAATGCTATCATGGATCTCAGAGTGGGAGCTACATCCACCCAGCCCAACAGCAGGGCCCCCGGTCAGCTGCAAGGATCCTCAGCCAGTGCCCAGCCTGGCCACCTGCTGGTGCTGGGCCTGTTTATACTCAAACATTAGCAGAGAAGAGCCCAGTGTTCTCTACCCCAGTTTGAGCCTTGACATTCTTTTGATGACCCAAAGAGGGCTGCATCCACAACACAGGCGCATGAGTTCCAAAACTGTTTAGCAGGAGATAGCTTTTTTAAAAAAAATCACAGCCATGAACTTATTTCTTAGAAACCAGATCAGCCCATACCCAAATGGAAATTCTTTAGAAGGACTTTGACATCCAGGCTCAGGCCCATTTCTCATTTTTGATGATTTACTAAAGCTGCTATCATGGTTTGTCATGAATGTACTTTTGTATTTACCTACCTTGGATATCTGGAAAGGTTACCAAGTAGAGCAAACCCCATTGAATTGTTCTTGCTGTTGTCTCCGATCCAGCAGCGAACAGATCAAACATAACAATAAACATGTTCTCTTCTTCAAAACTTGATCCTTTATTCTCTGGCTTGTGTTCATTTTTAAAAAAGGAAAGGACAGAAAGGAAAACTGGAAACATCATTTTACAGTCCACCATTCCCAACAGCCGTGTTGTAAGGCCTACTGAAGGACACAAAGAATCACTGGAAAAGTTGGTGTGAAGCTGCGAAGTTTTTGAAAATGCATAAGCAGAAATATATATATATACCATTCGGACATCTCTTAATTATTTGAAGGAAAGAAAGAAAAGAAGTTTATGGAGGAAAGTGAATTCCTTTTACTGCCCCTTCATCAAACACCTCTGGACACATTTGTCCGCAATTTGGCATGCTTAATCCATTCCAGAGGAGCTCCTGTGCCTGTGAATTTCATCCACTTTGGCCAAAAGGGGAACACATTATAGCCCAGGGGCGTCACTACCGGGGTGCGGGGGATGCAGATCGCACCCAGGTGACACCATGAGGGGGGTGACACCGAGAGCCACCCTGCCCCATGCTGTTGCCCAGCAAAGGAGCCGAGAAGCGCGCCAGGTCCTCCTCGGAGGCACGCAGGGTGGCGGGCAAGACCAGGAGCAGCGTCGGCAGGGCGAGGGAGGTGCGCTGGCGTTCCCAAGCCTGCTTCTCTGGCTGGGTGCCCCTCTGGCGTGCGCCCTCCCAGGAGCATGGTTGGGGGTGGCTGGCCTTGCGTATATGCATGCACTCAGCACAAGATTTGGGGGCTCACCAAGGGACCCCGGGGCCCGGTCCAGTGCGTGCCGAAAGCAAGCGCCCGCTCGCTGGTGGTGAAGCCTGGACGGGCCTTCCACCATCAGCCTGGAGCGTGTGGTGAGTGCATGTGTGAGACCAGCCACCCCTGTCCATGCCCCTGGGAGGGCGCGCGCTGGAGGTCCGCACCCCCCCCGCACTCCCGCTAGTGACGCCGCTGTTATAGCCATCTTTTGGTTCCTCATTGAAGTGCATGGGGAACACCAAGATTCATATTAAACAGAGTGACTCAGAACCCAGAGCACAGTTCAAAGCAGAGAGAGCACAAAGTGACTCAAAAACATATCAGAATTTAAAAACACACACAGAAAGAGATAGCAGGCAAATATTTGGGTCTGTGAATGCCTCTGCTCTGAATCTGCCTTTAGTGACTTTGGGCTGGTTCACACTGGACTGAAATTTTGGATTAAATACGAAGCTTTTCTCATCGTGATAGAGTTTAGCGGTTCACACTTCTTGCCTTATATGAGCCCTCAATCCGCTGTTCTGCATTCACATTGAAGGGAAAGGGTTAATTTTGCAGCTTCCTAATTACCATACCCTCTTAAGGTCAAACTATCTCTTCCTCTGGTTACCTTGGCAACCAAGCACACTCAGTTTGTTCCAGAGTAAGTTTCATTTAAAAAATGAAATAAACAAAGGGAGGAGGAGGGAGTCGGCGTGGACTCACCCAAGCATTGGAGCTAAGCATCTGCAAAGCCCTAGAGATGCGAAGCACAGACAGTTTTTCCTTCACTTTTCGGATTAAAATTGGAATGATTTGCTTCAGATTAAAAGGGGAAAGCAGAGGGACGCCTTCCCTTTGCCTCCTACGTCTTGTGATTGCTGCGAACTAAACAGGTATGCAGGGAGGCTCGATCTCACAATAAACTGCTGTGTAAACGAGCCCTTCCAGGTTCAGTCCAATTATTTTTAATCTAGTGAATGCAAATCAGAAAGTTGAGGAGACCCATATTAAACTCAATTGTGCATTAGTGAAAGTAACATTTGCATTTTATTTGCAGACACAGAAAATAAAAATAAACAAATGCAACCACATGCTATTTGTGCTAGTGGCCTTTTGGTTGCATATAGACCATGGCTTCAAAGCAAAACATGGAAGACAGTGCCCGCTCCAGGTTTTGAGAGTCCTTGCACAAGATGACCTCTTTGAAGGCACCAATCTTCTTGCCACTGTCACCACTCCTGCAAAATCTGGTTCTCAGCTCTTTGGTATCTTACTTCCACTTTGCTTGGGTGGGTGGGTGGGGGGCTGAATTGAGTCCAGCAACAAAGGCGTCTGTTGCTGAAAGTATACATTCCACTTATTTGGGGGGGGTCCTAGTGAGGTATGGAGGAGGCCTTAATGGAGGGTGCTCTTTGTGAGAAGTAGGGAACAAGGCAGCCCAGGTAAGAGATGGGCTGCCCAACCATTGCATTCAATAGCAGCCTATTTTGGCATTAACCTGTTTATAAATTAATTAAACAATAATAAGACCTATACACTGATGTTTTATTTACTGTTTCTTTGCAGATTAGGCCACATCCAGACCATACATTTACTATACTGTGATACCACATCATGGCTTCCCCAAAGAATCCTGAGAACTGTTGTTTATTAAGGGTGCTGAGAGTTGTTAGGGAACCCCTATTCCCCTCCCAGAGCTAAAATTCTTCCTGTAAAGTTCCCTGTAAAGAGAGATTGATTATTAAGTCACTGTTGGAACTGCGGCTTTGTGACTACAACTCTTTTGGGCTACAACCCCCATCATCCCAGGCATGAGTACGGCTGTGCATGAGTCCCAGCATCATACAGCTGTGCCATCTGGGGCTGATAGGAACTGTAGTCCAAAACACGTGAAAGGCACTAGATTGGCAAAAGCTGATTCATTATAATGTACCACAGGGCTATTTGTTGTACCAGCACAAGACACGAGTCCCGTTGCATCACCTATGGGGAAGTGTAAAATTAGGGCACAAAAAGGGAAAGAGGACGGAAATACCTTCTCTATTTCTTCTAAGTATGCATCAATGAAATCTCGGGGTTTTCCGGGATTGAGGTTTGCCTTGTGTTCCTCCAGTTCCCTTCTGAAGAAAGCAAAGATCTTCTCGCTGTTGGAGAATATTGTCCGGTGAGGGAGAGGAAGTCCTCTCACAAGCGGCAGTATATTGTAAAGCTACCAACAAGCAGGGGGTGGGAACACAAAAAAGCGAGTCAATATCCCCAAAGGATCCGTAATCACAATGTGGTGTGCCCTCAAGGACATAAGGGGCACATGTCATTGACTTCAGGGAGATGTCATTGTGGACAGTTACATCCTCCCCTCTCTCGCCCATTTTTACAGGGAGGCCAATTGTCCAAATAGGTCAGGGTAACCAACATGGTGCCCTCCAGATGTTGGACTCCAATTCCCATCAGCCACAGACAGCAAGGCCAATGGTCAAGGATAATGGGGTTTTTTTTTGCAGTGCAGCGACATCTGGAGTGCACTGAGGATGCATACACACCATACCATTAAAGCCCTCAAGCAGAATCTGAGCACAACCCACACTCTCCCCACATGCATTTCCCAGCAGCTGGTATTCAGAAGCATACTGCCTCTAGCTGTGGAGGTAGAACATAGCCATTATGGCTAGCAGCCTTTGACAACCTTATTCTCCATGAATTTATCTAAACCCCTTTTAAAGCCATAGAAGCTGGTGGGCATCACTACCTCTTGCGGGATCACTCCTTTGTGATGTCTTTCCTGGGGAAGGATTCAGGTCCTGGAACACATAGGCTGTGTATAGAGCTCCCTCCAAAGAACCCTAGGAATTGTAATTTGTTAGGGGTGCTGGGAATTATAGCTCTATGATGGTTAAACTACAGTTCTCAGGATTCTTGGGGGGGGGGATGTGCTTTAAATGTATTGTTTGTATGACGCCTGCTGGGTAGAAATAACCAAACTGCATTTTCTATCATCCCAAATTAAGTTTTCTATAATCCTGTTAGTCATACCCATGCCCAGGGCCCGATTATCATAGCCGTGTTCTGATGTATCAGATCTACCACGTTTGTCAGGGAGCTATTGTTGTATTGAAAACGCTTCCCAAATACAAGAGTAGAAATTATATTGCCAACTGCATTGTCAATGAGACAAAAGGGGTCGAAGGGCATACCTGTGGCATAAAACAAGAGAAAAAAAGTCTGTTATTGATTCTCCCTCTGCCATGCATTTTCTCCACAGCCAAGAGTCACACAGTACAAGTCTAGCCTGCTTTGAAAGGGTGCCTACACTTTCTCGATCGCACCACAGCTTTTGGTTACACCTGTTATATATTTTGGAAAGTTGTTTGCCTCTTCGCTGTGCATTTGGACATCTCTTTAGATACCGCAAACACATTTTGCAGGATGGTTCCTGAGATCAAGGAGCAGGTTTTCATCTACGACTGGATACAGCTGGATGCCATTTTGAATCAAGAGGGTGGACTGAACCTTTCAAAGCTGCACTGATCTTTTGGGTTTCTTAGAATGCCAGGTATGAGGCTACTAGTCTTCAGTGAGCCAGGAAGCGGAGAATGGACTTGGATAATCCCATCTGGTTTAGAATACTGCTCTTCCACCTTGGGTCCCCAGATGTTGTTGGACTACAGCTCCCATTATCCTTGACCATTGGCTAAATTGTGCTCTAGTTTAGGGTTCTAGCCAGTGAAGGCTGGTCCATTTGGGGAGAGGGAGCACTGCCCCACCAACCTCAGTCTGCCCTTAGCCAGCCCCTATCTGCCTGTCTTCTTTCTGACAAGCAGTCCAGGGGTTGTCACTGGGTGTCAGCTTTCTCCTCTTTAATCTCAATGTTGCTTTTGTAAAACTCATCAATGATGAGGAGGGGGAGAAAACCAGAATTAGTTGCCTCTGCTTTGTCATTGGCTCCACCTCTGCCCATCATTGGCTCTGGCTTCATTCATCATTGGCCCCCCTGTTTTCTGCCCTACCAATCCCAACAGGCACAGCCCATCACTGGTTGTAGTCAGCCTGGTACGGGAGCCTTGAAGCTCATAGAGGAAGTGGAGGTTTTTTGGGGGGGCACTCCTTTTTTGCCTCCAGCTTCCAGGGGGTTGGACTGAATTGCCTTACAAGCCCCTTCCAGCTCTACTATTCTAAGGCTGTGGGCACAGCAGTCAGTTCAAAAGCAGCCACAATGTTTGTTCTGGCTGCATTTTGAAGTGACTCTGCCCTCTGCTGGCCACACCTTCCTTCCCCGCCACTGACTTCAGATCTTTTGTGACTGCCCACAGCATAGTGTTGAGCCAATCACTATCTCTGCCTGAGCCTGCAGCAAAGTGTGTCTATTGGCCACACCTGGAATACAAATGGGTTGATCTACCAATCAGTTGTGAAATCCCTCTGAAGCTATTTTTTTTAAAAAATGCACTCAAGTAAATCTGATGAGGCTTTAAGAGTAAAAAGGGGCAGAGTTTGACTAGTGTCGTGTGCCCCTCTTTTTAGAAAAGAGGTAGAGATGCACTGGAATTGGCACAACAGTAAGTGTGTCTCTACCCTATGATTCTGTGATTCCTGAAACTTCTCCTACAGTGCAATACAATGATGAAGGAATGCAGCTTACTGCTCTAACCACCTAGTCCAAGATGGAGTAGCTCCTGAACCAGTCAGAAAATCTCCAGTGGATGACACTTTGAGGATGCACTGGTGGAGAACAAGAATGGAAGGATCTGTCAGTTTTGGTTCTCTCAGTTTCCCATTTTTCCAATTTTAATTTATTTAATTTATTTATTTTATTTAATTTAATTGATTTAATTTAATTTATATACCGCCCTAAGCCCGAGGGCTCTCTGGGCGGTGTATATAACAATAAAACAATCAGAAAATATATAAATACAATAATACAATGGAATCAAATCAAACAGACGTAAACAAAAATCAAAGCAGCAGCGAAATACATCAGTAAATATTAATAGTACACATTAAAATGCCTGGGAATATAAAAAGGTTTTCACCTGGCGCCGAAAAGATAGCAGCGTCGGCGCCAGGCGCACCTCATCAGGAAGACCATTCCACAGTTCGGGGGCCACAACCGAAAAGGCCCTATTTCTAGTCACCATCCTCCGAGCTTCTCGATGGGATGGTACTCGGAGGAGGGCCTTAGATGTTGAGCGCAGTGTACGGGTAGTTTCATATTGGGAGAGGCGCTCCACCAGGTATTGTGGTCCCATGCCGTGTAAGGCTTTATAGGTCAAAACCAGCACTTTGAATTTAGCCCGGAAACAAATAGGAAGCCAGTGCAGACGGGCCAGAACAGGTGTTATATGAGCGGACCTTCTGGTCCGCGTCAACAATCTGGCCGCTGCATTCTGGACTAACTGTAGTTTCCGAACTGTAGAGCGCATTGCAGTAGTCCAATCTAGAAGTTACCAGAGCATGAACAACTGAGGCGAGGTCATCACTGTCCAGATAGGGACGTAGCTGGGCTACCAATCGAAGGTGGTAGAAAGCATTCCGTGCCACTGAGGCTACCTGAGCCTCAAGAGACAGGGAAGGGTCGAAAAGAACTCCCAAGCTACGAACCTGTTCTTTCAAGGGGAGTGTAACCCCATCCAGAACAGGGTGAACATCCACCATCTGGGCAGAGAAGGCACTCACTAACAGCGTCTCGGTCTTGTCTGGATTAAGCTTCAGTCTGTTAGGTCCCATCCAATCCATTATCGCGGCCAGGCAACGGTTTAGTACGTTAACAGCCTCACCTGAGGAAGATGAAAAGGAGAAATAAAGTTGCGTGTCATCAGCATACTGGTGACAACGCACTCCAAAACTCCTGATGACCGCACCCAGCGGCTTCATATAGATGTTAAAAAGCATGGGGGACAGTACCGATCCCTGTGGGACTCCACAATGGAGAGTCCAGGGTGTCGAGCAGTGTTCCCCAAGCCCTACCTTCTGTTGACGACCCACCAAGTAGGAGCGGAGCCAATGCCAAGCATTACCCCCAACTCCCAACTCCGTGAGTCTTCCCAGAAGGATACCATGGTCGATGGTATCAAAAGCAGCTGAGAGATGAAGGAGAATCAACAGGGTCACACTCCCCTTGTCCCTCTCCCGACAAAGGTCATTGTACCAAGGCTGTTTCGGTACCAAACCCATTAAATTCAGTTCTCTACATTTCTGCAGCAATCTGTGAATTTTTTTAAAATCCTCATGAGAATTAATCAGCATTTCAGTGCAAATTTCTCCTAATAAACACATTTTTGTACGTTTTAACTAATGTCCTCATTGTTGAAAGCAATTTCTTGTCATATAATGTCACATCATTTTATATGCCATTTTTGCTAATATATTTATTGCTGTGCACACTTTCCCCTAATCTATGCATTTTTGTAAACACTGAATGGCGAACTGTATCGAAAAATTCAGGAAAGTGCAAATTTCGAAGGATGGCTGTGCTTCGGTCCTCATATTGTTTTAGAAAGTGTGAATTTGATAGATTCAGCTTACAATGTAAACTGAATTAAATTTCTTCCCCTTCCCTAGCAGAGAAGTATGGCTCATCCCATACCATTGCCAGCTAGAGTGTCCTTGCATCTGAGTTGTATGGCACCTGTGCATTCTAATCTCCCAGCACCCTGGTAAACAAGGGGGCTAACTAAGCACCATTTTATAAAAGAGAAAGGAATAACAATGTTAGGTTTCCCATCCATCCCTTCCCCTGTGGTGCTTACTAGTGATGGGCTCCTTTTCTGCAATAATTGGATTTGCCATCGGATTAATTATTATTTCTAATATTCTCTATCTTTGCGGAGAGAATTTTGAAGTAGCAACTCTCCAAGCCTGGTTTCCGATTCATACTTCTTTTTTTTCCAATTCTTTTTTTAAAAATTCACTTTGAAATCGATAGTGTGGGTGATACTTGTATTGATCTACTTTCTACATGAACTCTTCAAATGTGTATTCCCTTTCACTGATGTCAATGAAGTGTTGATTGTAACTGACAGACAGAAAGCAGCAGGGAGAATGATGCCTTGATTGTAGCAGCAGGGGGGGAAGACACTGACTTGATTATCTTCCTTAATCTGTCTGCACTGCAGTGCACTTGAAAAGGAATGTAAACAGGGAATCATTACAGAGTTCAGAGTAAAGATTGATACCAGTGGAGACTCGTGAATAAATAGAAATTATAATATTGATAATTCTCTGCAAAGATATATATGAGATCGAAAAAATGAAAAGATATTGGAGGAAAAAGGAATCAGATTGTTAACAACCACTGGGGGCCACACATAAAGAAACGTAAATAAGGAGACGATTCCATCCCTATTGCTTACTCAAGTTTTCTGTAAATGCTTGACTCAAATAGGTAGCCTCTTCCAGGATCCTTTCCTCCAGTGATCTCTTGCCCAGTCCAAAATTCCTGAGAACCATCAGTGAAAACTTTTTTTGTTCCTTCCAAGCTTGGCCATAATGTGCCATGATTATACCTGCAGGAGTGAAAGGCGAAGGATTGCAAGGGGGCATAAAATTATGCTCATCTGTATTTTGCTAATGAGTGGCCAGTTTCCAAATCTGCTTGCCAAAGAATTTGGAAAGGATTTAGAAACAAGGGAAATCCCCATCTTCCTGGGCCCTAAGGGAGAGGCTGTAGTGAGGGGAAGGGCTCAGTGGCAGAGCATCTGCTTTGCCTGAAGAAGGTCCCAGGTTCAATCTCCAGCATCTCCAGGTAGGGCTGGGAGAGAACCCTGTCTGAAATCCTGGAGAGTTGCTGCCAGTCAGTGTGGATAATACTGAGCTTAATGGACCAATGGTCTGACTCACTATATGGCAGCTTCCTGTGCTGCTGTGTTCCTAGTGCATTTCATTATGTCCCCTCTACCCGGGATCCTGGAAGGGAGATGGATACTAGGATAACATATTGGGTAACTGCAATGGACAGGCTTTATAGATTCTGCTTCCTTTGCTGAGAAATGCCCTTTGTGTAATTTACACAGGAGTAGCACTGAGCACTTTCACATTTTAATACCTTCTTAGACTGAACGCATGGGAATTCAAACCTATGGCATCTTAAAATGAAGATGCCTAGATATTAAGTAGACAGGACAGGTGAGATTGTCTAAGGCTCTCAACATACTAGTTGCCAGATCAAAGCATTTCCATTGACCACACCTGCAGGGGGAACAGATTTATCTGCCAATCAGTTGCAAAATATCTTTGAAGCTGAATTTTAAAAATAAACACTCACTCAAGTGGCTCCCGCTAGGATTTACAATAAAAAGCGGTGGGGTTTGCCTAGTGTTGTGTTTTCAGAAAAGAGAGGTGGAGACACATTGGAACTGGCAGAATAGTAAGCAGTTTCTACCCTAAGTCATGTGTTCACAAATTGTGGTCCATAGACCACCAGTGGTCCACAAGCTTCATTCAAGAGGTCCCTGATGCCGCTGTGTATTTAAGAACATAAGAACATAAGAAGAGCCTGCTGGATCAGGCCAGTGGCCCATCTAGTCCAGCATCCTGTTCTCACAGTGGCCAACCAGGTGCCTGGGGGAAGCCCGCAAGCAGGACCTGAGTGCAAGAACACTCTCCCCTCCTGAGGCTTCCGGCAACTGGTTTTCTGAAGCATGCTGCCTCTGACTAGGGTGGCAGAGCACAGCCATCATGGCTAGTAGCCATTGATAGCCCTGTCCTCCATGAATTTGTCTAATCTTCCTTTAAAGCCATCCAAGCTGGTGGCCATTACTGCATCCTGTGGGAGCAAATTCCATAGTTTAACTATGCACTGAGTAAAGAAGTACTTCCTTTTGTCTGTCCTGAATCTTCCAACATTCAGCTTCTTTGAATGTCCACGAGTTCTAGTATTATGAGAGAGGGAGAAGAACTTTTCTCTATCCACTTTCTCAATGCCATGCATAATTTTATACACTTCTATCATGTCTCCTCTGACCCGTCTTTTCTCTAAACTAAAAAGCCCCGAATACTGCAACCTTTCCTCGTAAGCGAGTCGCTCCATCCCCTTGATCATTCTGGTTGCCCTCTTCTGAACCCTTTCCAACTCTATAATATCCTTTTTGAGATGAGGCAACCAGAACTGTACACAGTATTCCAAATGCGGCCGCACCATAGATTTATACAACGGCATTATGATATCGGCTGTTTTATTTTCAATACCTTTCCTAATTATCGCTAGCATGGAATTTGCCTTTTTCACAGCTGCCACACACTGGGTCAACATTTTCATCGTGCTGTCCACTACAACCCCGAGGTCTCTCTCCTGGTCGGTCACCGCCAGTTCAGACCCCATGAGCGTATATGTGAAATTAAGATTTTTTGCTCCAATATGCATAATTTTACACTTATTTATATTGAATTGCATTTGCCATTTTTCCGCCCATTCACTCAGTTTGGAGAGGTCTTTTTGGAGCTCTTCGCAATCCCTTTTTGTTTTAACAACCCTGAACAATTTAGTGTCATCAGCAAACTTGGCCACTTCACTGCTCACTCCTAATTCTAGGTCATTAATGAACAAGTTGAAAAGTACAGGTCCCAATACCGATCCTTGAGGGACCCCACTTTCTACAGCCCTCCATTGGGAGAACTGTCCGTTTATTCCTACTCTCTGCTTTCTGCTTCTTAACCAATTCCTTATCCACAAGAGGACCTCTCCTCTTATTCCATGACTGCTAAGCTTCGTCAGAAGTCTTTGGTGAGGTACCTTGTCAAACGCTTTTTGAAAGTCTAAGTACACTATGTCCACTGGATCACCTCTATCTATATGCTTGTTGACACTATCAAAGAATTCTAATAGGTTACTGAGACAGGACTTTCCCTTGCAGAAGCCATGCTGGCTCTGCTTCAGCAAGGCTTGTTCTTCTATGTGCTTAGTTAATCTACCTTTAATAATACTTTCTACCAGTTTTCCAGGGACAGAAGTTAAGCTAACTGGCCTGTAATTTCCGGGATCCCCTCTGGATCCCTTTTTGAATATTGGCGTTACATTTGCCACTTTCCAGTCCTCAGGCACGGAGGAGGACCCGAGGGACAAGTTACATATTTTAGGTAGCAGATCAGCAATTTCACATTTCAGTTCTTTGAGAACTCTCGGGTGGATGCCATACGGGCCCGGTGATTTGTCAGTTTTTATATTGTCCATTAAGCCTAGAACTTCCTCTCTCGTTACCACTATTTGTCTCAGTTCCTCAGAATCCCTTCCTGCAAATGTTAGTTCAGGTTCAGGGATCTGCCCTATATCTTCCACTGTGAGACAGATGCAAAGAATTCATTTAGCTTCTCTGCAATCTTCTTATCGTTGTTTAGTACACCTTGACTCCCTTATCATCCAAGGGTCCAATCGCCTCCCTAGATGGTCTCCTGCTTTGAATGTATTTATAGAATTTTTTGTTGTTGGTTTTTATGTTCTTAGCAATGTGCTCCTCAAATTCTTTTTTAGCATCCCTTATTGTCTTCTTGCATTTCTTTTGCCAGAGTTTGTGTTCTTTTTTATTTTCTTCATTCGGACAAGACTTCTATTTTCTGAAGGAAGACTTTTTGCCTCTAAGAGCTTCCTTGACTTTGCTCGTTAACCATGCTGGCATCTTCTTGGCCATGGCGGTACCTTTTCTGATCTGCGGTATGCACTCCAGTTGAGCTTCTAATATAGTGTTTTTAAACAACTTCCAAGCATTTTCAAGTGATGTGACCCTCTAGACTTTGTTTTTCAGCTTTCTTTTTACCAATCCCCTCATTTTCCTCTTTTGAAGTCAAATGTGACCGTGTTGGATTTTCTTGGCAATTGGCCAGTTACATGTATGTTTAATTTAATAGCACTGTGGTCACTGCTCCCAATCGGTTCAACAACACTTACATCTCGCACCAGGTCCCGGTCCCCACTGAGGATTAAGTCCAAGGTTGCCGTCCCTCTGGTCGGTTCCATGACCAACTGGTCTAGGGAATAGTCATTTAGAATATCTAGAAACTTTGCTTCTTTGTCATGACTGGAACACATATGCAGCCAGTCTATGTCCGGGTAGTTGAAGTCACCCATTACTACCACATTTCCTAGTTTGGATGCTTCCTCAATTTCATATCTCATCTCAAGGTCTCCCTGAGCATTTTGATCAGGGGGACGATAGATCGTTCCCAGTATTAAGTCCCTCCTGGGGCACGGTATCACCACCCACAACGATTCTGTGGAGGAGTCTGCCTCTTTTGGGGTTTCGAGCTTGCTGGATTCAATGCCTTCTTTCACGTATAGAGCGACTCCGCCACCAATACGTCCTTCCCTGTCCTTCCGATATAGTTTATATCCAGGGATAACCGTATCCCACTGGTTTTCTCCATTCCACCAGGTCTCCGTTATGCTCATTATATCAATGCTCTCCTCTAAGACCAAGCACTCCAGTTCTCCCATCTTGGTTCGCAGGCTCCTAGCATTACCGTACAGGCACTTGTAAGCAGTGTCTCTCTTCAAGTGTCTTTGGCACTTGTGGTTAGGCCTGTGGTAATTTTGCTCTTCTGAATTTATATCCTGTGCCCTTGCTCTCACAATGCCTACTTCTAGGCCTACCCCTTTTAAAAATTCATCATTTCTTTGGTTTTTATCCGAGGGGGGAGGTTTATTCCGAACTGGACCTTTCTCAGCTCCTGTCGGGTTTCCCCCCTCAGTCAGTTTAAAAGCTGCTCTGCTACCTTTTTAATTTTAAGTGCTAGCAGTCTGGTTCCATTCTGGTTCAAGTGGAGCCCGTCCCTTTTGTACAGGCCCGGCTTGTCCCAAAATGATCCCCAGTGCCTAACAAATCCAAACCCTTCCACCCGACACCATCGTCTCATCCACGCATTGAGACTGCGAAGCTGGGCCTGTCTGGCTGGTCCTGCGCGTGGAACCGGTAGCATTTCAGAGAAAGCCACCTTGGAGGTCCTGGCTTTCAGCATCCTACCTAGCAACCTAAATTGTGCTTCCAGGACCTCACGGCTGCATTTCCCCATGTCGTTGGTGCCAACGTGCACCACGACCACTGACTCCTCCCCAGCACTGTCTACCAAAGTATCTAAACGGTTTGTGGTTGATGATGGAAGATGTAGCCATCGCATCAAAATCTCATGTTGCCTATTATTTGTTTTTTATTGCTGCTTTTATTTCTTATATTCCACCAAATTCAAACTGTAATACAATAAAATACTACCTATATAAAAAAAGTAGAAATAAAAATACAATTAAAATTCATATAGAATCTAGTGGAATACATTACAATTGCTGCAACAGCCAGAAAAATCATTAAATGACTCCCCAAGACCCTCAGCAATTTTCAAGTGGTCAATGGGGAATAAAAAGTTTGGGAACCACATGAAATATATTAAGAGCAAAGTGTTTGCTCCAGGAAAGGTGCATGTGGCTGGCATGGGGAAACAATCAACATCCATTCAAACAATATTCTGGGTTTCTTAAATTTTGCACGTGCTTGGGATATTGATGCTGATCTAATTTTTTTGCCCATGGAAGAAACTATGGAGGTCCAAACCTTTCTCCATCCTAGATAGCATCTCCCAAGGAAGCCATCATCATCTGGAATTAGAGAAAGGCAAGCTGACATGCCTCAGCCGCCTTGCCGTTATGGAGGGGCAGGTTCCTTGGCAACTATAGTGACGAGGGGTGAGGCTGTCAATTCCCTTGCAGTATTATTAGGGTCATACAACAAAGAAAGAGGCACAATCATTTTAATCAAAGGGAAAATAATTTGTAAATTATATCCAGATACCTTTTTTCTTATGGATGGTGTTTATAAAAGTGTTGTTCGGCCGTCCAGCAAATTCTGTTCCTTTCACCACTAGGACCTCTTTTATCAATGGAAGCCCATGAACAAAGACAATAGGTATTCCTCCTATGTACAAACTGAAGACAGGGCCATATTTTTTGGCAAACTGAAATGAAAGAGCCAGCAGTTAGTATGAGGGGCATTAGCAGAGGTGCTAGAGCAAGTTGTTGCAATTGTGTGATGTGGAAGCATCAAGGAAAAGGCTGAGAGGGATCGGTATCTGCATGAGGATGCAATCAACACCATTATCCAGTTCCCAAAAGCTGATCCAGTTCCCTTCCTGACCAAACACAGACCAAACAATACTCATTCTTTGTGGTCCCGCTGGTGCTAGATGATGCAGTGATGGTCATCACCTTGGATGACTTTAAAAGAGGATTAGACAAATTCATGGAGGATAAGGCTATCAATGGCTACGAGTCACGCAATGGCTATGTGCTACCTCCACTGTCGGAGACAGTATGCCTCTGGATGCCAAGTTGCTGGGAATCACAAGGGGGGCTTCCCATAACAGGTATCTGGTGGGTCACTTTGAGAACAGAGTGCGGGACTAGATGGACCTTTGGCCAGATCCAGCAGTCAGGCTCTTCTTATGTCCTTAGACAGGACTATGCAAAAATGGAGACTGAAAGAACAGGACGCCAGTGTGACCATTTTAAAAAGGATCTCACTGTAGAGCGAAATTGCATGATTTCTAAACTGCTTGTCCAGATATCACAGTATTCTAAGAACCAGCAGTTGCTACTTTTAACCTGGTGCAAATGGGCAGCAGTCTGGCCATTTGACACATCAGTAGGACCAGCTGAGTAGGGCATCAAGGGATCAGGTGCACCTACAAGATAATGAATATCAAGTGGCCTAATTTTAATTATTAATCATGGAATCGGAAGATGGCACCCATGACTAAATTTCCATTTTAGCTTCATGTTTATATATTTATATACCAAAATCTCTACCAGACAATCCTTTCCTTATTCGTTTAAGTATACTTGGTGTTAGTCTTTCATGACTCCAGAAGCCCTCGAAGTTCAAATACACATTTTTGAAACTGATGGACACATTGGATATTATTGTTGTTGTAGTTGTTGTTGTTATGATGATGATGTGAGAACTATGTGCTATGCATAGTTATTCAATGTGATAATCTAGTAAATAAAATAAAATATTAGAGTATTATGATTAACATTGTGATCAAAGTAAATATCCCAGGTCCAAAGCAGTGAACCTTTTTGTCTTCTTTGAATTGGACCAAATTTGTAAATTTAATCATACATTATTTTTTAATTATTTATTTATTTATGTACTGCTTATGTGCCAAAAGGGCATATTCTCCAAGTTTCTTAATCCACCGGCCATCAGATATACTGAAACTTGAACAAGGCTAGAAATGTTACAGTGGTCACTTGAGGAAAGAATCACCTTGTCTGGAAGTTAAGGCTTCTGGTTAAAGATGGGCAAATAAGTCAGTTCAGTTCCTCGTCTTTCCATTTTTTCCCTAAACAAACAAGTAAATAAACACCCCGCTGTGTATGTGTGATGTGCCTTCAAGTCGATTTTGACTTATGGCGACCCGATGAATCAGTGACCTCCAATAGCATCTGCTACAAACCACCCTGTCAGATCTTGTAAGTTCAGGTCTGTGGCTTCCTTTATGGAATCAATCCATCTCTTGTTTGGTCTTCCTCTTTTTCTACTCCCTTCTGTTTTCCCCAGCATTATTGTCTTTTCTAGTGAATCATGTCTTCTCATGATGTGTCCAAAGTATGATAACCTCAGTTTCATCATTTTAGCTTCTAGGGACAGTTCTGGTTTAATTTGTTCTAACACCCAATTATTGGGCTTTTTCGCGGTCCATGGTACCTGCAAAGCTCTCCTCCAACACCACACTTCAAATGAGTTGATTTTTCTTTTATCCCCTTTTTTCACTGTCCAACTTTCACATCCATCCATAGAGATCGGGAATACCATGGTCTGAATGATCCTGACTTAAGTGTTCGGTGATACATCTTTGCATTTGAAGTCCTTTTCTACTCCCAAACTGTGATGCTTGGACCACCAGTGCTCCATGAGCTTTATTCAGGTGGCCTGCGGTATGTCCATGTTAAATATTCATGTTAATTTTTCATTGTATTTTAATTGCTTCTTTTATTTCTTATATTGTGTTTTCTGTATTGCAATTGGAATTCTATGGAATACAAATTGTGATACAATAAAATACAATATTAAAATATACAATTAAAATACAATATAAAAAGATACAATTAAAAAATCCTACAGCATTGTTGAGCCTCTGCTCACCCGCGAGGGCTTGGGAGAGGGAAGACATGAGCTTCAGGCTCCCCAGCTGCCAGGAGGCGCGGAAGATGCGGGAGTGGTGGAGTCTCAACAAGACCTTGGGAGGGAGAGTGAGGTTGAGTTTGGGCCAGTTCCCACGGATGGCGCGATATCCGAAGAAGAGAGTGCACTGCCCCCAGACAGATCAGAGGAGCCATTGGATGTTGCCTCTGAGCGCGCGTTGACTCCCCCTTCACCGAGCGGCTCAAGACAGCCTCCAAGTGCATCTCTGCCACCCGACCTAGAGCCTGTTGCTAAGGTGCTGGTTCTTTCGGATGAGCCTCTGGAGGCACACCCCCCGTCACCCCGCTCTCGACGCCACGAGAAATGGACAGGAGAGAGGTTGGACTTGCGAAGGAGTCAGAGATTACGATCAAAGACTTTTCCTACTTAAGACTGCAGCTTTCTGGTTCAAGCTGCTGAGTCAACTTTCTTCACACGTTGCAGAGCATGTCTAGAGTGTAGTTAGGGAATTCTAGTGAGCTAGCATTCTATGAAGCACACTGCTTTTGATGCATCCATTACTTTAATAAAACAAGATTTAATTGCACCTGCGTCTCAGCCTCATGGATCCCGCTCTGAATGGGACAAGCATCCAGCACCAGCACATTACAATTGCTACAACAGCAGAAAAGTCATTAAGTGGTCCACCAAGACCGTCAGTGATTTTCAGGTAGTCCATGGGGGAAAACATTTGGAAACCACTATCCTAATGCATGCCATTTTTGTATGCAATTTGGCCTAGTATTTCTGCAAGCATTCCCCCCCCTATAATGCAATTTTGTAAATGAAGTTTGCTAAGAGGTGCTTTGTTTGGAGAACTGTGTCACAAAATTCGGAGAAGGGCACATTTCCAAAGATAGCTGTGTTTCGGTCCACTTATTGGTTCCAGAAGTGCAAATTACCGCAGGTTTGCACTAAAATGTGTACTAAAGACAGTTCTCCCTCATCCGACCTTCCAGTGCAGACAGATTCTGAATAATGATCTTGAGTCATATTCATATGTTATATGACTTAACAGGTACTAAAATGGCACCTATTATAACTATACATGGAAAGAAAAAATTTAGTCTCACACAAAAAGGTAAACTCCCGAAACACACCTTCCAGGTATGCCTTTTCTTTGAATCGCACTTCCTCCGGCAGCTGTCTGATTAAACTATGGCAATCAAACCTCCCTTTGTTCTCTGTCAATGATTCTTGATTAGTTCACAGTGAGGGGCTTGAAAGTGAGGGTGGTAAAAAGGACCTTACCTTTTCTAAGTCCTTCAAAGGATTCAATTTATTGAGCTGCAGCACGTTTCCAAGGAACGGCAGAGCCCATGGTCCTGGGGGGAAATTTTTGGGACGGAAACTCTTCCAGAAACCATATAGTAGGAAAGAAATGATCAGCAGCCAGCTGAAAAGTGCCATGGTGGAAGTGAGGGGACAGCTGCTGTGGATTAAACTTTCTACTGTTGTTTATGGTAGTGAGCCAAAGAAGGGGTCAAGAACCGAATTCCTTGTTTGGATGGGAAAACTCCCAAAATGGAGTTGTCTGTGTGGTGGGCAGAAAAGGTTGCACTTACTTAAATTTTGCAAAGCACTTCACCAACCAAACAACATTAAGGGAAAGCGTGCATAAAAATGAATGTATAAGTGAAAATAACACAAAAATGCATTATATGACAAGAAATGTTTTGCAAAACTGTGTACTTTGATCAAAACTGCCTACAAAAAATGTGTTCATTAGCAGAAATTTGCACTGAAATGCTGGAGAATTTTCATGAGGATCTTTTTTAAAAAAATAGTTGAAAATTGCTGCATAAATGTGGAGAACTGAATTTATGATTGGAAAAAATGAGAAACTGAGAGAACTGAAATTCACAGATCTTTCCATCCCGAGCAGTGTCCCATTTGCCCTAATGGACCAGCCTCCACTGCAACAACCCATATTCTCCCAGAAGAACTAACACTATAGCACTCATTCTCCCAAATCCTTCATCCCTTTCCATCCTTCTCTCCCAACTATCTACTTTTAACTGTACTCTCCAGCACACTTACTGTAGTTATTAGGAGACCCCTCACCCCCTCACAGAGCTTCAATTCCCAGACGGGTTTACCAATCAATCCCTCTTCCCAGGGAACTCTGAGAACGGCAGGTCTGTGAGGGGAAGAGAGAGTCTCCTAACAACTCACAGCACCCATAACAAATTACAACTCCCAGGAGTCTTTGTGGGAAGCTATAACTGTTGAAGTGGTATCATAGTGCTTTAAATGTATGGTGCAGATGTGGCCTCAGTTTGGATTCAGGTGGCTACAGCAGCAGTGATTGTGGATCTTAAGTGTACATCTTAGCAACCAGAACATTAAGTGCATTATGAATGGGAAACCAGGTGCTTGCATGAGGTCATAAATGGTGTCTGCTTGGTCAACATTGTGGAGGGCCGGTGTGGAGTGATACATACTGTCTAGATGGCTTGGGACAACATGTACAAGTAGACAAGGGGATGTAGCTCGATAGAGCATCTGCTTTGTATGCTGAAGGACCCAGGTTCAATTCCTAGCATCTCCCTGTAGAGCTGAGAAAGACCAGCGGAAACCCTGAAGAGCCATTACCAATCTGTCTTGACAATGCTGAGTAATATGGACTGATGTTCTAACTCAAGATAAAGGGACTTTGGAGGGAAACCAAAATATAAGCACAATAAATGTGTATAAAAATGGCTTGGTATGAGATGGTCTCTACTCTTTAATTAAAATAGGTCAGTCGACTGTGCCACATAACTAAGCAACCAGGAAACCCTGTCAACAGGGCTTTTAAAACTGTAGATTCAGCACATTGCATTCAAAAACTGCTGGCAAAATCCTGCCATTTCCAATCTTTTATTGTTATTTTTAAAATCAGAACATTTCCTAGCTCTAAGAGCTGCAGTGAAATATGGCACAGCAAAAAAGAAGGATGCTGAAAGGAGAAATGGTAAGCAAAACTTAACCCAATGCTTATGTATTTTATTCAAAATGTCTCCATTTCCATGCACTCCCCACTTTCCCAATGGTAAGAAATTCCAGGGGGTAATGATGCCAGGATTTGGCTTACTTTTGGAGGAGAGATCACTGAAGGGTTATGGTGTTTTGCAATGTTTGATTCATTTTTAAGTGGAAGCAATGGAGGCTCTCCATTAGAGTGAATGGGGCACCTCCCCACCAGTCTCAACCAGCTCTCACTTGCTTGCCTTCTTGCTTATAACCAACCTAAGGAACAGTAGTGTAGTGGTGAATTCAGAAGTGCACGGACCCTTCATGATAGTCACGCCATACACCCCTCACAACCACGCCCCTTTTCCCCCTTTCCCTCATCTCCCTGTTATCTCACAAGTCCATACTCCACTACAACAGACGTCCCTAGCAGCCAACAAGTATAAAAGCAGAGGCTGTTAGCTACTGAGAAGAGTCTTCTCATTGGCTGACTCACCTCCTTTCACTCTCATTGGCTCCAATCAGCATAAAAGAACAAGGACTTTCCTCAGTGGCTAACATGCTCCCCTTTCATGCTGGTTGGCTCATACATAGGAACCTGGCCTAGACACTGCCAAAAAAGTAACTGGTCTACGACCCCGAGCAACCTCAGATGACTACACCTCAGATGACTACATTGCCTGCCAGCTTCCTCCCCAGTGTTGTACCTTTAGAACTCAGCAGAGAGGACGATGAATAAGTTGGCTCCACCTGTCAATGGCTCTGGCTCCGCCTACTGTTGGTCCTAATACACACATTTTTATACACAGGTTTGCCTAATATACATATTTTTGCAAAGCAGTTTTCCTGAATATTCATATTTATATGTTATTTTCACTAACATATGCATTTACATTAACGCTACTACGTGCATTTTGGTACGCGTTGCTTGGCCTCCATTGCAACATTTATTTAGTGGTTAATTGTATTTTATAGAATGTAGATATTTTCCAGTATTTTTTGTACTTGTTTATTTAAGTTGCGCACCATTAAGTATGAGCAGTATATAAATTGTCCACAAATAAATAAATATTCCAGCCAGGCAAAAGCGCTTGAGGGGGGGCTTATGTAAATGTGACCAGAGTCATGCTGGCTGCCCAGGAAGTACTTTGCGTCAGTGTCTCTGACGTTGAAATCTGCTGCTATTGTTTTGCCTAGAAGCAAGGGTTGGATTATCTGGGGGGCAGTGGACAGATCTGGAATTTTGAGAAAGTGTTGTGGCTGTCAGTCACAAAAATGGCTGCTGTGGGGGCATGATAGAACGACTTCAAAGTAGGAGAAGCCAAGCCAATGCAAACAGAAACTGAGCAGGCAGAGTAAAATGTCTCATGTGTGGTGGATTTTTGAGAGGATATTTAGTGAGGCAAGGGATGGGCAAGAATTTCAATTCAGTTTGCATATCAAGCCGAACCTATCATATTGGCACTTTCTGAAACAATATGAAAACTAAAATACAGCCATCCTTCAAAATTCACACTTTTTTGAACTTTGCAATGCAATGGTTTGCCAACCAACCAAATTTACAAAAATGCATGCATTAGGGAAAGCTATTCACAAGATGAATATATTGGTGAAAATAACATGCAAAAATGCATTATATCACAAGAAATGTGTATGTTAGTCAAAACTCCCTACAAAAACGCCAGAGAATTTTCATGAGGATTTTTTTTTTAATTGCAGATTTCCACAGAAACCTGAAGAACTGAATTTAAGATTGGAAAAATGTGAAAGTGGGAGAACCGAAATTATCAGATTGTCCAATCCGTAACAGACCTTTCCCAGGTACTGATGGACACATTGGCACCTACAGACACTAGGGATGGGGTTTGCTCTTTGGTTCTGGTCCATGGTTTGTTTTTCACAACTGGCTTGTGCCAATCCACAACATTTCCCCCCTCCCCATTCTTTTTGCTGTTTCCGATCTGCTTGTAATAGCTAACGAAATCGCTG
The DNA here is from genome assembly GCF_030035675.1 of Rhineura floridana. NCBI lineage: Eukaryota > Metazoa > Chordata > Lepidosauria > Squamata > Rhineuridae > Rhineura > Rhineura floridana. The sequence goes on along the minus strand of NC_084492.1, from coordinate 10,244,128 downwards.
CAACCCTACCTTCCTGTTCACCTGCTCCCATGGGTGATGCCCTGGTCTCCTCTCGCTTAGACTACTGTAATGCGCTCTATGTGGGGTTACCCTTGAAGACAGTCCGGAAATTACAGCTGATACAGAATGCAGCGGCACGCTTGATTAAGAATAGCCATCACCGTGATCATATCACCCCGGTATTAGTAGATCTACACTGGTTACCAGTTGTCTACCGGGCCCAATTCAAGGTGTTGGTGTTGACCTTTAAAGCCCTATACGGTTCTGGCCCAGTTTATCTGAAGGAGCACCTCCAGCATCACCAATTATGCCGCCTGACAAGATCAGCCACACAAGACCTTCTCTCGGTTCCATCAGCTAAAACAGCTAGGCTGGTGCGGACCAGAGAGAGGGCATTTTCTATTGTGGCCCCCACCCTCTGGAATTCCCTTCCTTTCGAACTTCGCCATACCCCCTCCCTGACAGGTTTCCGCCGGGCCTTGAAGACCTGGCTATTCAGGCAGGCCTATGGGGTCTCCGGGGATGGGTCAGCTTTTAATGTTGTTTAGTTTAATGCTGTTTAATTTTAATTGTTGTATTTTGGGTTTTATATTGTATTTTATTGTGGTAATGTACGTCGCCTAGAGTGGCCGTTCAGTCGGCCAGATAGGCGACTCACAAATAAAATTTTATTATTATTTATTACTAATGCTGTTGGCAATCTTTCTACGATGGTCTCTTGGATTTTCTATTTAAATTTAAATTAAGCAGATCATCGCCTGTGAATTCTGCCTATTGCCTCAGGTTACTGTGGTGCTGACCAAAGACTGTCAATCCCCCACCCCCACCCCCATTAAGCAGCCACAAATAGGCTCACAGCTAGAGGGGGGGCTCATTCCCTCTTTCATCATTAAAACATCCATGTGTGTGGATAGTAGGCTTAGCTAAATAGCTTCCTCTGCTTATGTCCTCCCCGCAAAAAAAACAACCTCACTCAGTAAAGCAGGCTGGAGGAGCTAAGAACTCTTTATCAATGAAAAGCTGCTGCAGTAATCTACCGGAGAACAGATGCTGCTGCAATCTACCCAAGAGGGATGAAAGTTAATGGATGTTAATGGCAATTAATATCACCTCATTGAGACAGAACGTCAAAGCAATACACGTTGCAGTACTTCAGGGCAAAGCTGTTTTAGTTAGTAACAATATTGAATTAGCTGCAGATTTGTTTTTTTAAAAAGTCGGTGTCACTGACAGTCACAAGCATTAGCAAGGAGTCAAACCCAATTTGAAGACATATGGGATTTGCGGATTCTGACAGAATTTGGTAACAAGTCCGAAAATGTGGAAATTCACCCCATCTCTAATAGATACCTTGTTGGAACCTCCGGGATGACTGCTTTCCCTAGCTGCTTCTGCTGTGCTCATATCCGCAACAGTCAGATGACATATATTCAGCCAGGATGGTGAAGTAATTAGTGTAGGATGTAGGACCAGGGAAACCTGGCTTCCTATCCTACTCAACCATGAAGCTCACTGGGTGGCCTTGGCTCAGTCACTCTCATCCTAGCTTACCTCAACAGGGTTGTTAGGAGGATAAAATGGCAAGGGAGAACTATTCATGCTACTCTGAGCTGCTTGAAGAAAGGGCAGGACAGAGATATACTAACTCAGTTTAAAAGCTTTGGTCATAATGTTTTGCAGCTTTCCTTTATGCTGCGTCACTGGATATGTCTTCATATTACAAACAGAGTTGGTTTTTTTGTTAACTGTCAAACAATTTTATTTTATTTAGTAAATAGTTATTCTCTTATATTATTCATGCATACTTAGAAGACAAACCCACTGAGTTGAATGGCATTTACTCTCAAGCAAGTATGCATTGCATTTTAACTTTAAAGTGTCTTGGCTGAATATAGTTGGTAATGCAATAACCTGGGATTCAACCTTTGCCTGGGTCTGAGGGTCAAAGGGAGCTTCATATCCACTGAGCACCTTGCACTATCCTCTTTGTTATGTCTGTTCATTATGTACTGATAGCCAGAGGAGTATTTTGATCTCTGCATTTCTGAGTCATTGTGAGATTACGCAATAAAAAAGCAATTAAAAACTGTCAGAGGTAATATTCCTCTAAATGCACGTTGTTGGGGAACACAAGTGGGGAGAGTGCTGTTGTGCTCAGATTCTGCTTGTGGACTTCCTGCTGGCATTTGGTTGGCCACTGTGAGAACAGGATGCTGGGCTAGATGGGCCTGATCCAGTTACAGGGCGCTTCTTATTTTCTTAAGAAAAAAGAAGAAAAACATCCATAAGCCCTGCAGAAACTCACTCACTTCATGAAACTGGTACAATGGCGATCAAAAGAATCTCACCTCTGCCACTTCTTTCACAAGAAACCAATTGGCTTTTCTTGTTTTCTGTGAGACTAATCCTTTGTCAAACAAACAGTGGAATAGGTCAGAGTTCTCTTTCTCTGTGTGTTTGCCTTGCATAATTTTGATATTGACTCATCATAGAATGAGTTTGCAGCTGCATGAGAAACAGCTTTCTGATTTGTATTTTGTTTGAAAGAGGGGTGGGGAGTAGGATTGCCAGGCTCAGGGCCTGAGACTGATCCTGTATCTTTAAGAGAAGAGAAAGTCAGCCAAGTGCAGGTGTTCTTGCAACCCTGTAATGAGAAAAAACATAAGGTGGAATTCTCCCTTCCCCCTGCACAACTTTTAAAGATACAGAAATCTTGGTGGCCAGACCTGGCAACCAAGAGGTCTTCCGTATCTTTAAGAGTTGTGCAGGGGAAAGGGAGAATTCCACCTTGTGGTTTTCCCCATTACAGGGTTGCAAGAACACCTGCACTTGGCTGACTTTCTCTTCTCTTAAAGTTACAGGATCAGTCTCAGGCCATGAACCTGGCAACCATATTTGGAATAGGTCAGTTCACATTGGAATTCACTGAAACTGAATTCCTCAAGCATCTCTATGGGCAACATATATACATAGCAATCCTCCCACCTGCATTCTGCAGTGGTTGTGACCTCAGGAGGGCTCATCATGTAGATCCAAATACAAAATGATGCATCAGGTAGAACCCACATCCAAAATGGCACCCTTGAAGTAAAAAATCCCTTCCACCATTCCTGATTCATCCATAACCATTGCTTATATTCCATTTCCAAACCTGTATATCTGTTAACTGGAAGTCATCTGCAGCCTTACCTTTGGTAGTGTGTGACAACCAGGATTTTCTGTCACATGATGCTGCTGCTTTAGTGATTAAATGAGCACACAGCAACTTTGGGATGCAGAAGATGTAATGTGAATAGGCACTCAAGTGAATTAGATATAGTTGATGGGGGAATCAGTTGGGAGAGGGACCAGTAGGAAAACGAAAGCAGAGTTCTTGGTTATGCTGCAACAGACTGTTAAATTGGTAGGCGGGGAGGGGGTGTGGCAGTCATCTATCGGGGATCTCTGGTTTTCGCCAGACCTCCTCTGCATGAGACCAAGTTTGTTGATTGCATGTACTGGAGGTTGGGCCCAACGGGCAGTTTAGGGATTCTGCTTGTGTACCGCCCGCCCCGCTGCACAGCAGACTCCCTGACCGAAGTGCTTGAGGTGGTCTCGGACGTGCGGTTACGTTCCCCCAACCTTTTGGTTGTGGGGGATTTTAACGTACACGCCGAGTCTATCCTCATGGGAGCCCCTCGGGATTTCATTGAAACCATGACTTCTTGGGATCTGCACCTCAGTAATACAGGGCCCACCCATGTAGCCGGTCATGCTATTGACCTTGTGTTTGTCTCAGGAGGGGAGGGAAGTGTTCTGAAAGTGGGGGTTGTTTCTTCTAACCCTGTGTCATGGTCAGATCACTACCTGGTGAATATAGACCTCTCGATGCCGCACACCCTCCGTAGGGGACAAGGACCTATTAAGATGGTCCGTCCCAGACGCCTGATGCAACCGCAGGGATTCCTGAATGCGCTGGGTGATTTGGAGCTGACTGAAGGTCACCCGGTCGAAGCCCTGGTGATGAAGTGGAATCGGGAGATCACTGGGGCTTTGGATCGGGTGGCCCCGAAATGTCCTCTCCCCCTGAATAGAACTCAGACAGCGCCCTGGTATACACCACAGTTGTGGGGTCTGAGGCAGGAGGTGAGACGACTTGAGCGCCGGTGGCGGAAATCTCGCACTGAAGACGACCGGACACTGGTTAGAGCAGCAATAGCTGCCTACCAAGTGGCAATAAAGACAACCAAGAGGGAGTTCTTTGCTGCCTCTATTGCGTCTGCAGAGTGTTGTCCCAGGAGATTGTTCCAAGTGGTCCGAAGCCTGGTCGGTCCAGTTGCGCAGGAACCCATGGAGCAATCGAAAATCTCCTGTGATAATTTTGCTAAACACTTTGCTGATAAAGTCGAGCGCCTGAAGAGCACAATTCCGCTCGCCGTGGATACAGGTAGCGGGCCAGGGTCGGCCAGTTGCATTCCGGTCCGGTGGGATCGGTTTCAGCCTCTTCTCTCTGAGGAAGTGGACAAGGTGCTCGGTACTGTGAAGCCAACCACCTGTCTGTTTGATCCTTGCCCTTCGTGGCTTGTTATGAGCTGCAAGGAGAGACTGAGCGAAGGGATCAAGGCAATGGTAAATGCATCCTTGAAAGAGGGTGCAATGCCATTAGCCCTCAAGGAAGCGGTGATAAAGCCCATCCTAAAAAAACCCTCCTTGGATCCCCGAGAACTGAATAACTTCTGCCCAGTATCTAACTTACCATTCTTGGGCAAGGTGATTGAGCGAGTGGTGGCCAAACAGTTACAGACACACTTGGAGGAAATGGATTTTTTAGATCCATTCCAATCGGGTTTCAGGACTGGGCATGGAACTGAAACAGCTTTGGTCACCCTGGTGGATGATATGAGGAGGGCGTTGGATAGGGGGGAATATACCTTCCTCGTCCTCCTAGATCTCTCAGCGGCTTTCGATACCGTTGACCACAGTATCCTTTTGGATCGCCTAGAGAGATTAGGAATGGGCGGCACTGTTTTACAGTGGTTCCATTCCTATCTCTCAAATAGGCACCAGAGGGTAGCCTTGGGAGATGAGGTTTCAGACCCTTGGTCTCTTAATTGTGGAGTACCACAGGGTTCTATCCTCTCTCCCATGCTGTTTAACATCTATGTGAAACCGCTGGGGGCCAACATCAGGAGTTTTGGGCTGAAGTGTCACCAATATGCGGATGACACTCAGCTCTATCTCTCATTTAAGTCCTCACCAAAGTTAGCTGTACATACCATGTCCAAGTGCCTGGAATCCGTAAGTGGATGGATGGGAGAGAACAGGCTGAAGCTGAATCCCGACAAGACCGAGGTGTTGCTTGTGGGAGACAGAGGGAGGCTGGGTATTACAGACCTGATGCTTAATGGGGTGAGATTACCCCTGAAAGACCAGGTCCGCAGCCTTGGGGTCATTCTTGACTCCCAGCTGTCCATGGAGGCTCAGGTGTCAGCAGTGAGTCGGGCAGCTTGGTATCAATTACGTCTGATACAAAGGCTGCGTCCCTACCTTCCTGTTCATCTGCTCCGACAAGTGATACATGCCCTGGTCTCCTCTCACTTAGACTACTGTAATGTGCTGTACGTGGGGCTACCCTTGAAAACGGTCCGGAAGCTACAGCTGGTACAGAATGTGGTGGCGTGCTTGATCAAGCACAGCCGTCGCCGTGATCACATCACTCCAGTGTTAATGGATCTTCACTGGCTACCAGTTGTCTACCGGGCCCAATTCAAGGTGTTGGTGTTGACCTTTAAAACCCTAAATGGTTTCAGCCCAGTTTATCTGAAGGATCGCCTCCAGAGTCACCAATTATGCCGCCTGACAAGATCAGCCTCACAAGACCTTCTCTCGGTCCCACCGGTTAAAACAGCTAGGCTGGTGCAGACCAGAGAGAGGGCTTTCTCGATTGTGGCCCCCACCCTCTGGAACTCCCTTCCTCTTGATCTTCAACATGCTCCCTCCCTGATAGGTTTTCGCCGAGCCTTAAAAACCTGGCTATTCAGGCAGGCCTATGGGATTGGGGAGGGTTAGTCTTACGATGTTTTAATTGGAAACTGATTTTAAATTGACTATGACTGTGTTTTATTTTGTATACTGTATATGATGTATTGTTTTTTTATTGTAAGTCGCCTAGAGTGTCCATTAACCTGGACAGATAGGCAACAAATAAATAAAATTTATTATTATATTATTATTAAATAAAGTTTGTTCCTTCTAACAAGTATTTGTGATTCATTTCAACTCATGCAAATATTACAGAAGACACAAAGCTGTATGTGGGCAGCTGCTATGCCAACAATGCAAAAATCATGGGGACTATAGTTTGCTGAGGGTGCTGAGAGTTGTTAGAGGAGACAGAGCTACAATTCCCAGACATTTAGAAGACCTCTTGGTTGCCAGGTGCAGCCTCCAATAGGTCTTCTGTATCTTTAAAAGTTGTGCAGGGAGAAGGGAGAATTCCACCTTATGGTTTTTCCCATTACAGGGTTGCAAGAACACCTGCACTTGACTGACTTTCTCTTCTCCTAAAGATACAGGATCAGTCTCAGTCCTTGAACCTGGCAACCCTACATTTACACCAGAGCTTGGAAAAGTTACTTTTTTGAACTACAACTCCCATCAGCCCAATCCAGTGGCCATGCTGGCTGGGGCTGATGGGAGTTGTAGTTCAAAAAAGTAACTTTTCCAAGCTCTGATTTACACCATCCATTTATTCCACTATTTTTCCACTTTAAACATCAGAAACACTGACACAGAGTTCTCTGGGAAGAAGGACTGGCTGTTGAACCACTCTGGGAATTGGTAGCCCTGTGAGGGTCTCTTAACAACTGTTAGCACAAACTACACTTCCCAGCATTCTTTGGGGGAAGCCGTGACTGTTTAAAGTGGAATAATGGTGGAATAAATGCATGGTGTGAATGTGGTCTCTTTCCTGGCAACTGAAAAACAAGCTTGTGGCAGTCTTGGGTATATGATTTGGGGAAGGTCTGGCTCAGTGGCAGCAGATCCCACAAGCCTGAAACCGGCTTTGATCCATCTGCTGCAACCACTTTTGGCTGAAACGAAAAGAAGCTGTGTCATCCTGAAACATTTCGTAGGAAAGTGAAGGCCTCTTGAATGTAATGCAGGTTATTTTGAGGACCACAGACGGCTCAGGACCGCTTAGTGAAAGAAGATGGAATGGGTGGTAAAGCAGTTTTAAGAATGCGGTGCGAATATGTCTGGGGAGTCATTATGGTTCTTGTTATAATCTGTTATAATACAGTATATGAATTGATAGATGGAATATTAGTTCAATTGTTTTGTTTACTCACTCTTCTTTCTGTTCTATTTACTTTTGGTTTTTTGTGGGGGGGGAGGACTGTCGTGTTATGGATGTGTCAGATATTAGATCTGATCTAAGCACAAAGGTCTGAGATAAGCTTATCGTAACGCTATGGAGCTTGGAACCAAGGCTGTAGATACGCCTCTGCTTGTTCTTTGACAGTAAACCAACAGAGAGCCAGTTATCTCTAATCTCTTCTTCTAGCCAAATCCAGTTCCCCAGTCCCATTCAAGTCAATGGAGAAATCTTTTTTCCCCAGGAGAAGCTCTTGGAGTTTCAAGCTTGCCAGCCAGGGGACTGCCTTCAAGTCGATCCTGAGTTACGGCTACCCCATGCATAGGGTTTTCATGGTAAGCAGTATTCAGAGGGGATTTACCATTGCCTCCCTTTGAGGCTAGTCCTCTCCAGCTGGCTAGGGCCTGCTTGGCTTGCCACAGCTGCACAAGCCAAGCCCTTTCCTTGTCGGCAACTGTCAGCTGGGGGGCAACTGGGCTCCTTGGGACTATGCAGCTTGCCCACGGCTGCACAGTTGGCAGGGCATGTAACCCCTGAGCCACTCACTGTGGGGGTGATATTTAGCTGGCCCTTGATGCCCAGGAGACACGAGTGGGGATTTGAACTCGCAGACTCTGGACTCCCAGCCAGGCTGTCCTCCCCACTGTGCTATACCAGCTCAGGAGAAGCTCTATTCCCCCCAAAAAAGACCATGGGGGTGGGCAGATGTCATCTCCTACCCGCAAGCCTTGTGATAACAGGGTCACTGCTGTGGGGGTGATCTTTTCCCCATCCTAGCCTTTCCTGGAGATCCATGTTCTTTTTTCCAACACCCCATGAACGCCCGTGATTTACCCACCCCAAAACAGCGTAGTCTGCCATTGTTAAAAAACTGCTGATGCTATCATTCTGAAAGTTGGCATCCTTCAGTCCCTCAGAAGAGGTGGCTGTGCCTGCAAATGCATCTAATTCTTTCAGATAACAAAAGAGACTTTCCCTTAAGAGGAACAACATTCACAACCTTAAGAGAATGACATCACTAAAGAGAAAACCGTAAGACAGAGAGGCAGACTAACCAGATGCTGCTATAGAAACCTTTAAAAAAATTCTGTATTTCCCCCCCTGCTTGTCTCTGCAATGTGGTAACTCTTGCTTGACCACAAGGTCAGAGAAGTGTTGAAAGTTTGTAGAAGATTAGTGGTAGTGTTTGTGCTTACAAAATGTAGCCCCAGCCTTGCACGCAAGTTCCTTTGAAATGGAATCTTACAAGCACAGACAGAGAATATTGAAATTATTTACTTTCTTTCATAACTTGACACATACTGGTACATGTATGAGCTGGAACATAAGAAGAGCCCCACTGGATCAGGCCAGTGGCTCATCTAGTTCAGCATCCTATTCTCACAGTGGCCATCCAGATGCCCGTGGGAAGCCCCAAGGCAGGACTTAAGCACATGAGCACTCTCCCCTCCTGCAGTTTCCAGTAACTGGTATTCAGAAGTATAGTGCCTTCGACTATGGAGGAACTGACAGCCTTATCCTCCACGAATCCTCAACCGAGTTGGAAAGGCTCATTTAAAATCAACACTAAATTGAACCTTCAGTGTTCGGCGCAGTTCTCTGGAATGCTCTCTTCACAGAGGTTCAGTAGCAGGGCTGTAGTCGTCCAGGGTCTCAGGAGGTCTTAGTCCCCTTACTTTTTTTGGCAGCAGGGTCCCAGCGGGGTCCCTATGTCTCCAGCATCCTATGAACCAAATAGCAGTGTTGGCCACTGTGAAGGTTGGCCACTGAGAAGAGTTTTCTAAAATATGTCCTTGTCCTTTCCTGGTGACTGGAGCCAATCAGAGTGGAAGGTGAGTCAGCTACTGAGAAGGCTCTTTTCAGTAGCTCTCCCCTTTCATGCTTACTGACTCCTAGGGATGTCTGTTGTGGGAGAAGGCATTAACAAACATCTCATTCTCAACCCAGCAACAAAAAAGGGGGCATGACTTTGACTATCATGCAATTTTGAATTTGCCACTACACTACTGTTCAGTAGGCACCTTCTGTTGTCACCTTTAAGCGCCTTCTGAAAACCTTCCACTAGGCTTATGCAGGAAGTTATCTCTTTGCAGTAGCTGACTTTCACTGTACTGAATTTTTACTGGTTTTTAACGATACGTTTTTTTTATTTGTTGTAAACCGCTTTGCTGTTTTTTGAAATGAAATAGCAGTATATAAATATGTTTATAAATAAATAAATTTCTCTAATCTTTTTTAAAGCCATCCAAGCTGGTAGCCACCACTTCTTCTTGTGAGAGTGAATTCTAGAGTTTAATTATGCACTGTGTAAAGTTTTACTTTCTTTTGTCTATCCCAAATCTTCCAACATTCAGCTTCATTGGATGTCCACGAGCTCTAGTGTTATGAGAGAGGGAGAAGGACTCTCTATTCAGTTTCTCCATAATCGTTTACATTTTAATCGTGTTGTCTGTCGAGGCCACCCACCAGCCTATTAATCCTGAACTCCTCCATTGGCACGGACAGGAAGCTACGATCAGAAACCAGAGAGACAGAGAAAGAAAGACAGATGATAACACATTAAATTTTGGAAGCCTATGACTTTCCACCTGAGAGAGGGACACCAAAATTAATCCCCTTCTTAGGGCCGGGCTGGGGAGCTGGTGTAGCCTTCCAGATGCTGTTGGACTACAACTCCCATCAGTCCTGACCATTGTCCATGTTGCCAGGAACTGGGGAGTCTAATATCATCTGATGGGTCACAGGTTCTCCTGCTCTGCCCTCAATAAGACATGAAAAGTTAGTATCTTCTAGAAGAAAAACATTCCTCATGTCTGCATTAGCATATTGTTTCTAACATCACCTAAGTCCAGAAGAGCAGATATGTTGGGACATTTTAACATGTCACTCTCCAAGATCCTTAACAGCATATTTGCCCAAAGTTCTGTACAAGGAGAGATGCGATCCCAGAGCTTGAAACAGCCTCTCATGTGTTTTCTATTTTTATTTTATCAAGTTATAGATAATTTATCCCCTTATGAGGTGGATTCCTAGTCGATCCTTAGAGACCATTTTTAGTATCTTCCTCGAGGGGGTCTAATAAATCCATTACCAAACAGCTGGTTATATATCTGAATATCTGTTAGACATATTATGTTGCTAGTTTGTCCCCTTTGTTCTTCTGTGGCTGTGATTTGGGGTTGTATCCATTGGTAGTCTTACTCAGAGTAGACCCAGTTAGCAACTCACTTAGGTACATTAATTTCAACGGGTCTGCTCTGCATAGGGCTTAGCTAGGTACAATTTATAAAATTGGAATTGCTGGATCAGCTTCATTTCGCAGAAATCACTTAGCGGGGACCTGCACATTTTGCTTCATACCTTTCTTTCTAGGAGGGCTAGAGTACACCTTTTACAAAATGAAAGCTCAGAGTCTGGGGCCCTTGCAGAGATGGGCACTTGGGACAGTTGCTCCTAGTGTCACATTATAATCTGGCCATGCACAAATAACACCAATTTAGACCCCAGGGAAGAACCACACAAGCACCCTCCCCCGGCATGGTTGGCAGGGTGAGAGGTGGCTCTTAGTCCTCCTGATGTCTCAACCTTTCTGCAACACAGATATTGCCCGCTCTCTGGAAGATTCCAAGGGAGGGAGGGAGGGGGGAGAGGAAGTCTGCTAGCCAGCCCAGGACACTTTGCTGCCCAAAGTGGAGGTCAAGTGTCAACCATCCCTTTCTGCTAGGGCAGAACTTCTAAAATCTCATTGCACAAATTCCTGCCTTCAACTATTCCTGCCCTTCAGGGTGCTACCAGAAGCAAGTCCACCTAAATGCATGGCAGGGGTGGCCCTGGGAAAGGCAGGCAGGAAAGAAAATGATTGGAGTTTGTCCAATGGGGCCTTTCAGAGCCCTGCACACTTTTTCATCTTGGTCATCGTGTCATCTGGATGGAAAAGAAGAGAATTCTGTCAGTGGTGGTGGTTGAGCTGTTGCCCAAAGCGCTCTACTGGCATTGGGTGGGAGTTCCCAAGACTTCCTCTCTCATTTAGGGAAAAGGAAGCCTGGCTCATCATTAAGGCTACAGGAGAAGGCTAGCTTTGCTTTGAAGGCCATCTTGATCCTTGTTTGCTAGGCTGCAGCACCCTCTTCTGTCTTAATGCAGTCCCTGCAGACCTGTAAGAGTCCTACTCCCCCTTCACCCAACCCTTTTCTGGTCCTCATGGAACAACATGAACACAGGGGAGGAGAGTGAAACCTATCCCTCCACCGTCTTTCCTCACTTTTGACAGTTTTTGGTCCCAGAACAGCTCAAATGCTGGAAGCAGCTCAAGCTACCTTAAAGCAACAGAGATTAGCCAAGTAGGTTTTTCTCTCCAGTTCCCTTTTCATGTAGGAACTTCAGAAGCTGCCTTTTACTGGCCCATTTAGCTCAGTATTATCTACTACACAGAGAGCCAGTGTGGTGTAGTGGTTAGAGTGTTAGACTAGGACCTGGGAGACCAGGGCTCGAATCCCCACACAGCCATGAAGCTCACTGGGTGACCTTGGGCCAGTCACTGCCTCTCAGCCTCAGATGAAGGCAATGGTAAACCACCTCTGAATACCGCTTACCATGAAAACCTTATTCATAAGTTGGAATCAACATGAAGGCAGTCCATTTCATCCATCATCCACTACACAGACTTACAGTGGTTCTCAGTCTCTCCCAGCTAAGATCTGTCAATTTTTGTTCTCTGTTTCTCATTTTTCAATCTTAAATTCAGTTCTCCACATTTCTGCAGGAATTTGTGACTTTTTTTAATCCTCATGAAAATTCATCAGCATTTTAGTGTGAATTTCTCCTAACACATTTTTGTATGCAGTTTTGACCAATATACATATTTTTTCAAGAAATGTCTCGTAATATAATGCATTTTTGTATGTTATTTTCACTACTATTTTCATTTTTATGCACAATTTCCCCTAATATATGCATTTTTTGTAAACATTCTTTGGAGAACATCACAAAATTCAAATATGTGTGATTTTCAGTGGATGACTGTGTTTTGGTTCTCATATTGTTTTGGAAAGTGCAAATTTGATAGATTTGGCTTTAAATGCAAACTGAATTTCTCCTCTATCCCTACTAGGGTTGCCTGGTCAGAAGCATCCCAAACCCTGAGATTTCAGGGGCAGACCCTAATGATGTCATGGGGTGGGCCCTAGTGATATCATAGGGGCGGGCACTAGTGATATAAGTAAGCATGATACATTATGCATCAACCACAGTTGCTTGGAGCAAGAGGACTTACTTCTGAGTAGATGTTGTTAGGATTGCTCTGTAGGTAAGGGTTCACTAGAGATGCTCTGCAGTGATATCCATATCAAAGCAGGGTTGGCAACCCTCTGCCTAGAATGCCCTGCCTGCCTTTCAATGTGGCTGCTCCAAACTTCTTTTGCTCTAGAAGCATTCTTTGATGCGGGAAAGTAAAGGTGAGCTAGCCATGCCAGAACTAGGGACAGGTGGATCTTCAATCTCAGTTTCTCTTTTATCCAATCTTAAATTCAGGTCTCCACATTTCCACATTAGTTTTGTGATTTTGTGTGTGTGAAAGTCCTCATGAGAATTCATCAGCATTTTAGTGGGAATTTCTTTTACACATGTCTGTACGCAATTTTGCCTAATGTGCACCTTTTTCGCAAAGTGACTGTCCCTAGTATGATGCATCTTTGTATGGTTTTTTTTTCACTAATATATGCATTTTTTTGCACATTTTACCCCAGTGTATGTATTTTTGTACAAATGGTAGGAGAACTGTTTTGAAAAATTCAGAGATGTGCTAATTTTGAAGGACGGCTGTGTTTTGGTTTGTGTGTTTTTTTGGAACGTGCAAGTTAGGTGGATTTGCCATTACATGTGAACTGAATCAAATTTCTCCCCCAACCCTAGTCAAGACACATAGGGTTGTATCCAACTGAGTTTTAATCAGAGTAGAGCCACTGATAATGAGAAGACATGATTCACTAGTAAGACAATAATGAAGGGAAAAACAGAAGGGAGTAGAAAAAGAGGAAGACCAAACAAGAGATGGATTGATTCCATAAAGGAAGCCACAGACCTGAACTTACAAGATCTGAACAGGGTGGTTTATAACAGATGCTATTGGAGGTTACTGATTCATCGAGTCGCCATAAGTCGAAATCGACTTGAAGGCACATAACAAAGAGCCACTGAAAATAGTGAACCTAATTTAGTCGTGCCCACAGAATAGGTACAACCTATTAACTTCCATTATTGTTTGCAAGCAACTCTCTGAAGCTGTACTATAATTTATTTTACCACTAGGTGGCACTGAAGGACTAGTAGGTCTTTCCTTCATTCATCTTGTTTGAATTGACTTGTTTGTGCTTGCCTTTTTGTGAGCCCCACATGCTGAGGGGGGCACTATTAAAAATGAATAGGTTTTTAAACAATATCTAGAAATACATGTATTTAACTATATAATATTTTTATAAGCCATCACGCTGTCACGCAGCATCATGTCGGGGCAGGGTGGCAGGCGGCAACCAAGATGAGGGAAGCTAGGTTGGCTGGTAGGGTGTGTACAACTGAGTGAGCAGGGCGGCCAGATGTAGTGCAAGTGAGATGAGTGGGCAGCTATGGAACAAGCAGGTGAGCAGCTTTGGGGGTCAAGTGACAGTGGCGGTGGCAGCAGCGGCCTGGGCAGAATGCAGGCAAATGCCCTAGGTGTGGAGGCGACCTAGGTGTGCTGTGCAGAGCTGCACACAGAGCTGGACATTTGTCGAGGGGGAAGTGGCCGGGCAGGGCAATGATGGGGCAGTGACACTGCACAGGAACAGGCAAGGAGCATAAGTGGGCTCATGGTGGCTGGTGTGTGCCAACACCTGGAGGCACTGGGAGGAATTGCAAGGGGGCTTGGTGGGGGGAATGAGGTGCCTGGGGTGCATCTGGGGGCATTTGCTAGTGTGTTTCAGAGTCTGTCTGTCTGTCTGTGTTTCCCAAACTGTGGTCCATGGAACACCAGTGGTCTCCAAGTTTCATTCACATGGTCCACATTAAATATTCCTATTGATTTTTAATTGCACTTTTCTTAACTTCTTTTATTTCTTATCTTGCATTTTATTGTGTTACAATTTGCATTCTGTGGAACAATTTTCTGATTCGCTAGAAAGCAGCTTCCTTTGCATGGGACCTATGCATGCAACTGCCCCGGTTTGCACGGCTGTGGCGAATACTTTCCCCCTGCCTTTCTTAGATGAGATCGAAAATTCTCTTGTCCATGCATAGCCTTTGTCACACTTTGGTGTGAGCAAGCATCAGTGCTGCGCCTTGTCACCAGGAGCACAAAACCAAAAGTGGAATTCACCAACACAGTCAGCTGGCCTCAGAGGTCATCCTGGAGCTCCAGCCCATTGTTTCCTAAACAAGCTTTCGTACGGCTCCCTTGCTCTAGGTGTCCTGTTACATGGTTGTCATGGCAAATGCTGCTGGGTGTCCCCCACCCAATGTCATGTGGCCACAAGCAACCAAACTCTGGTATCTTACATAACTCGCCTATTTTCCTGGCAAGTCCAAGCTCCTTGAAATCTGAATCATGGCACAATACCAAAGGGAGGAGGACTTGGTGACATAATGGGATTAGGAAACCCTTAAAAAAAATCACTGCAAAATGCGCGCAGGGAACTTGAAGCATAGTAGCCAATGCTCTAAGTCAGCCAAGGGACGAGAGTTGAGATGGAGGAGAAGTTTGATTCCATTCGTATTTGAAGGCAAGCCTACCAAAGGTCCACCTTCTGAAACAATATGTGAACCGAAACACAGGCATTTTTCCAGCCAAGTAATGTGTACAAAAATACATACACTGGGTTAAAGTGTGCATAAAAGTCATATACTGTATTAGTGATAATAACATGGAAAAAAGCTTTATATTAGGGAACACTGCTTTGCAAAAAGGTGCATATGAGGCAAAATTGCATACAAAAATGTGTATATTAGGAGAAATTTATATTTGACCTAAAATGCTGATGAATTTTCATGGGGGCTTTTTAAAATCGCAAACTGATGCAGAAATATGGAGAACTGAACTAGACTAGAGACTAGAGAAAAACCCAAACTCACAGATTCATCCATTCCTAGAAGTTCATTCTGGCCCCCCCATCATCCGCCTCCATGGAAGGAAAAGGCCCTGCATCAACCATTGGTGCACTCACTCACAGAGAGAACATCTTTGCACTTCTCTTGTGTTCAGAATGGAAGGGAAGGTGGGTGTCCAGTTCCAACATCCAATGAAATGTGGGCAAGTTTAAGAGGGTGTGTCAATGTAAGAGAGGCCGAACCAATGAAAACAGGAACTGGGCAGGAAGAGCAGAGTTTCAAGTATTGTAGATTTTTGCGGGGACCGTATGCTACTGAAACAATATGAGAACCAAAACAGCCATCCTTTGAAATTCGCACTTATCTGAATTTTGCAATGCAGTTCATCATCCAAACAGTGTTTACAAACAAGCATACATTAGGGCAAAGCATGCATAGAAATGAATATATGAGGTAACATAACATGCAAAAATGCAAGAAATGGCTTTCAAAAATGTGCACATTAGTCAAAACTGCATTAAAATGCTGGAGAATTTTCATGAGGATTTTTTTTTAAAAAAAATGCTAAGTGCTGCAGAAATATGAAGAACTGGATTTGAGACGGGGAAAATGAGAAACTGAGACAAGCAAAATTGACAGATGTTTCCTTCCCAAGTGGGCAGGTCCATAGGCAAAAGTGGGCAGAACAATGTATGTGGCTCTTAAGAATGTAAGAAGAGCCTGCTGGATCAGGGCAGTGGCCCATCTAGTCCAGCATCCTGTTCTCACCGTGGCCAACCAGATGCCCTTGGGAAGCCTGAAACCAGGACCTGAGTATAAGAGCATTTTCCCCTTCTTGTGATTCCCAGCTACTGGAATTCAGAGGCATACCGTCTCCAACTACGGAGGCAGACAGGAGGGCAGTAATCTGGGGTCATGGGGGGTCAGAGACACATAACCTTTTTGGGAGAAGGGTCCCAGCCAGGTCCCTATGTATGAGCCAATCAGCACTGAGAAGAGTCCTTGTCCTGCCGTGCTGATTGGAGCCAATCAGAGTGAAAGGAGGTGAGTCAGGCAGAGCATAGCCATCATGGCTAGTAGACATTGGCAGCCTTATCCTCCATGAATTTGTCTAATCCTCTTTTAAACCCTTCAAAGTTGGTAGCCATCATCACTGCCTGTTACATTCCAGATATGCAGAACCCAGATGTTTCTGCACAGCCACACACAACACACCTCTCTGTTCTCCCTACAGGCAATCAAGGGGCATTATCACCATTCAAGGACTCCTTTCAGCTTGGCAAAAGCACTTGAGGAGGGCATGGAGCAGGGCCAGAAAGGGGGTGACCTGGGGAGTTGGGACATGGTTTGGAAAGGGGGCACATCTAAGGGAAAGTCCTGAGGCCCAGGTGGGTTCTCCCCCCCGCCTTAAAGAAAATGCTCACTCTAATAAATTTTGTGAGATGTCCCTGCCGAGTTGCTTAGGCGCACACATCATTTGCCACTGGTAACTAGGCAAGTAGCTATTTACAAGTCTGTTGTCATAAATATTATCTCTGGCGTGTCAGCCCATAGATCAGTCTCTGAGGAACTCTGCCTTTCTTTTTCTTGCTTATACAAGCCTTTTCAAGCCAGCGTATATCTCCAGCACCTTGCTTTTCTTATCTATTTTGCTTTCTTTTAGAGTGATTCCAAAGCTTTAGTTGGGGACTTTTTCCACATATTTTTTTTTTTGCAGGGGATGAACATTTGTCTGGATAACGGGGGGGGAGAGAAAATATTTAGGGGACAAGCAGTAGTTTTTACATTTTTCAAAGAAGGTGGCTTACCCAAAATAGGTGGGGGCAACAACATCCTTGAAAACATAACCCTTGTTTAAACAGGACATTTCTCAAGCAGCTGCAGCCAGTGACCGTCTGGGTTGCCATACACTCCTGCAACGCCATGCATGGGATGATGCCAGTTTCTGTGTTTGTACAAATGCCAAAACCACCACCATCACCTTTACTGGCAAGTGTCCCCTTCCTCCTGAAAAGTTACTGTTGCATGCCACCCCCAATCTCCAAGCAGTGCGAGACTTCCAGGGGTGCCAGCACTTAGCCAGGGTTTGGTTTCCTTGGAAAGAAGGTCAGCAGAAAGAGTGTGGTGCCCTATAGGATATACTGTTTTTATTTACACATATATACAACCTGAGTGTAATATGGAGGGGTTCAGAGAGCAAGCAAGCCTTTCTGTCTGTCTCTAGTTCCCAGCCTTTTTCCCCAGCTAGACTAAAAAAGCCTGTCTTTGGCTCCAGGATGTGGGGAGGAGGGCTGCCCCCCTGAAAAGAGTTCCAACAGCTCCCTTTGGATATGCAGATTGACCATTCAAGAAGTCCATTAACTCACAGGTTAGCTTAATGAAGGAAACCAGTCTGACCAGTAGAGCAGGTTTCCAGTTTGCATATCCCAACTTCAGATACAAGATCACGGGCTTGAAGGGGATCCAGAGAAACCATCTTATCCCATAACAATACTTTTGTTAGCCCCCTTTAGAATGCCACAGAAAATGCCCTCTCAATTTCATTGTGGATGAAATCCATGACTACTTGATCTAGCAGTTTCTAAGCCCACAACGGCACCATATCTTTAAAGCATTATCAAAACACTGTAAACAGCCATGGCTTTCCACAAAGGATCCTAGGAACTGTAGTCTGTTGAGGTGCTGAGACCTGTTAGGAGACCTCTATTCCTGTGACAGAGCTACAATTCCCAGAGTTCCCTGGGAAGAGGGATTGATTGTTAAACCACTCTGGGAAGTGGAGGCTGGCAGCTCCAATGACAGTGAATCTGTCCTGGGTTTTAGTCTGAACTTTCAAGGAGCTGTCCAAGGTGCTTTTGCTCCATTGAGCAGGGGGTTGGACTCAATGGCCTTATAGGCCCCTTCCAGCTCTTCAATTTTATGATTCTTTCAGTTCCCATGCCAAGAACTGTATTCCTTCCTGCATTTAGCACCATGACATGGTATGACTCAATCCTTATAAGTTTCTGCTTGTTGAAAACAAACAAATCCCCCACAAACTTCTCCTTAGAATACAGCATAGGGTTGACTTCAGCTAAGTCCTACTTAGAATAGGCCCACTGAAATTAATGACCCGAAGTTGGTCATGTTCACTAATTTCAATGGGTTTCCTCTGAATAGGACTAGATTGAATACCACCCATAAGCTTATTTGCATGTTTCTACACATGTACAAGTGTTTGTGTGAAAGAATGTACACTTATCGATTGTACAGCTCAACTGTTTGTGTACAGATACACAGACTGTAGAGTCATTCAAGATTACATGTGAATAACTCTATGCATTTATAGCTGAGTACAGCCTGTTCTGTAGAGAGCCAGTGTGGTGAAGTGGTTAGAGTGCTTGACTATGACTTGGGAGACCAGGGCTCAAATCCCTGCTCAGCCATGAAGCTCACTGGGTGACCTTGCACCAGTCACTGCCTCTTAGCCTAACCTACCTCACAGGGTTGTTGTGAGGTTAAAATGGAAAGGGGGAGAAACATGTATGCCACCTTGAGCTCCTTGGAGGAACAGTGGAATATAAAATAAAATATTTGTATACACAGGGACCTAGATTGTGCACTCACTGAATGCAACATGTGAATTCCCCTCTTATGTTAAACTATGTAGAACTCATCTGTTTTTGAGTTCACTCTAGAGGTTTATCTTGAAAATTGCACCTCCCAAAAGCTCCATATTTTTGATAGGAGCCAGGGGTTCTGCTTATGCAAAAGCTGGCTTTCCTGAATGATTGCATTTGTGTAGGACCATTTTTTCTGATTTTTGTGGTTCAAGCAGGCATTATTTCTAAGATGGATGTTCATTTCCTCTTCTTTTTTTTTTTTTTTGCATTTCTCTACAGAACAAAAAGCCATTTATCATCATCACCTGGATGGAATATGTCATGGAACTGTGATTCCTGCCTCTTGCTTGCCTGAATGGAGAGAGACTGGTGTGTGGGCATAAAAGCCTCTCACCTTTGTACGGCTGGAATGTTGCCTGCTGGACAGAGTTGCATTTGTTGCTCCACCCACTTTTACCTCTGGCCACGCCCTTTGCCTGCTAGCAGCCACCCCCCCGAAGGTTGCCTACAAGATAATGTGAATCTCAGGGCGCAAGAGGTCCCCCACACCTGCATTAGGGGCATGGATGCAGCAGTCCCTCATAGCAGTCCTATTCATTGCAGCATAAGTGAGGTCCTCCAGGTTTTCTGATTGAGATGCCATACATAGACTGTTGATGCCCATCTCGATATTCATACCATTCAATATGAGTATCATCAGCCTATGGGTGATTCCTTATTCCAGATACCCGAATGACCTCACTCAGTAGTTTTATGCAGATCAGGGGTTGGGAACCTTTTTCAGCCCAAGGGCCACATTCCCTCATGGGCAAGTTTCTGGGGGCCATATACCAGTGGTGGGTGTGGCAAAGGTAGATGTGTCCAGACTAGGGATAGAAGGATCTGTCAGTTTTGGTCCTCTTGGTTTCTCATTTTTCTAGTCTTAAATTCAGTTCTCCTCAATTCTGCAGCAATTTGCGTTTTTTTAAAAATCCACATGAATATTCTTCAGCATTTTAATGCAAATTTCTCCTAATACACATATTTTTATTCAGTTTTGACTAAAGTAAGCATTTTAGCAAGCAGATTCTCCTGTTATGATGCATTTTACGTGTCATCTTCACTAATATATTCCTTTTTATGCACGCTGATCCCTAATACATGAATTTTTGTAAACATCCTTTTGAAACCAGCAAGATAGTCTCTTTCTAGTGAATTCACAGGACCAAGGGTTCTTACTTTCTCCCCTTTACCCATATCTATTCAGAGTCCTTATATGTTAGATGTTAGCTCACCTAAGCTTGCAAGTTTCCAACAGTAATTGTCTGAATGGGTGGATTTTGGTGACTGGAGATCCACCCAAGAGCTGTATCACAAAATTTGGATAAGTGCGGATTTTGAAGGATGGCGGTGTTTCGCTTCTAATTTTGGTTTAGAAAGTGTGCATTTGATAAATTTGGCTTTAAATGCAAACTGAATTGAATTTCTCTCACATCCCTAGTCCAAATGGACACCACTCTCCATCCTCCATCCAGGCAAGCAAGATGTACTCATTGGATTATTGCAATGAGATTATATGCTGGGGCTGGTAGAGGCACATCTTGTATGCATTGAAAGATACCATCCAATGAGGCTCAGATGACCACCACGACACACAATATGTATTTGCTTCAGCTACACATCAAAAATTGCCTCTGTGTGTATCTCATTTGTCAGATCAGGGCAATTATACATCTCCAAAAGGTTATATGTAAAGACACAAAAGTTGCATCATTTGCAATTGGCTGGCTGTATTTCCCCCAGGCCTTACAGAGCCACAGAACTGAAAATCAGTGTTGGTATGTTTGCCTTCATGCCTGAGTAAAAACACTTTCTAACAGACTTTGACTTTAGTATTTATTTGCTTATGTAGCTCTATCAACATACATTGCACTTTGTGGGGGTGGGGAGGTCTTTGCCACAAGTAGCTTACACTCCAAAGCTGGTGCACAAATTCATGACAATCTCTGTTTTGTGAGATTTTACTCTAGAAATGTTGCTCCACTTTCTTCAGTTTCCATCTCCTTTTCTTGCAAAACCCTCGACTTAACCATTGCATCCTCATCACCGTCTGAAGACCACATTTCCCCCCTTCATTTCTTGTTATACCAATTTCTCCCTCCTATCGCTCCATCGTCTGTATTACTACTGTATTAAACAGACTGGATATGATTAGCCTTGTGAACAGAAGTCTGAATGGGGAATGCAGCACACTTTTAAAATAGCCAAAAGGTGGTTTTTAAATTGCTTTTTAAAAATGTGTTTTTAAATTTGTATAGTTGTTTTTAATGTTTTTAATTGTTGTAAACCACCCAGACAGCTTTGGCTACGGGGCAGTATATAAATGCAATAAATAATAATAACTGTCTCCCCAACCATCAACATTTAGATTGCAAACTGTTTTTGGTAGAGGTCTGTCCTGCTTGCTTACAAAACTTTGCAAAACTCCATTTATATTGTGATTGTTCTACAAACAATAATTTATATAATAAAGCCACCACTGTATTAAACAGACTGGGTGTGATTAGCCTGGTGAACAGAAGTCTGAATGGGGAATGCAGCAACTTTTAAAATGGCTGAAAGGCTGCCATGTGGAAGACGGCAAAGACTCGATCTCGATTTGCTGTCCCAGAGGGCAGGATTGGATCTGATGGGCGTAAGTTACAAGAGGGCCGTAGAGTAGTGGCAAATCCAGAAGTGCAGGGTCCCTTCATGATAGTCATGAAACCCCCCTTACAGCCATGCCCCTTCACACACTTGCTTGCTCTCTCCATTGGCATCTCCACACTCCTCAGTTCATCCCCTACGCTCCTTCTTCCATAGTAACAGACATCCCTAGGAGCCAATCAGCACAAAAGGGGAGAGTGTTACCTACTCACAGGACACTGGAGACATAAGAACCTTGCTGGAATTCTGTTCACAAAAAAGTAAAGGGTCTAACAGCCCGCCAAGACCCCAAACAACTATACCCTTGTAAGTGTTAGACAATGGACCAGGGGGAGCACTGGAGATCTTCAAGCACTGGCCAGCCATCTGCTGAGGATACTCTCTTCTGGATTTCCTGCATCGAGCAGCAAGTTGGACAAGATGCCCTACAAGGTCCTTGTTAGTTAATTGATTTCACTACAAGGTCCCAGGGTAGGTTACAACCATATCATCATACAATGTTAAAATCTATTAAAACAACCAGGCAACCAAGCAAACATACAAAAAAGAGTAGAGTTGGTCTCACACAAATCACAGTTCTAATAACAACTGCTCCAACTCTAAGACTGATCCAAGGTACGCTCTGCGGTATTTACTTACCTAGGTGAATTGCAAAGGGCATGAAGTAGAAACAGGGTTGGGGAACCGTTTTGGCCCAGCAGGCCAGATCTTTATCTTCCTACCCCTTGGGCCAACTTTGACAGGTGGGTTGTCCTTTCAAAAGTGGCCCACAGGGTTGGGAGGAGATAGTTACCCAGCAGGATTGAACCCCCAACCATCCATTTCAATCTTGCTTGGTTTCAATCCTGCTTTCTACAGGATTTGGGCGTGCAAAATGCATCAGCTGATGCATGGGCAGTTCAGTCCTG
The DNA here is from genome assembly GCF_030035675.1 of Rhineura floridana. Classification (NCBI taxonomy): domain Eukaryota; kingdom Metazoa; phylum Chordata; class Lepidosauria; order Squamata; family Rhineuridae; genus Rhineura; species Rhineura floridana. Next base: position 10,221,500 of record NC_084492.1, on the reverse strand, counting down.
ATTTCTGCAGTGAAAAGCAGTTGCGTCTTTACCAGCCTCACACCTGAAGTCACATATAATGTCGGCATTGGGCAGGTGGACATGGTGTGGGGATAATGGCCTCACAGGCCAAATGAGAAGGCTTGGTGGGCCAAATTTGGCCCACAGAATGGAGCTGCCCCACCTCTGATGCAAGACAAGCCCCACTGAACGAGTGCTACATGTCCAGAAACATTTGGCTGACTCAGGCAAAGCAAAAGATTCCTCTCCCCCACGCAATGTAAAGAAGTTGACTGGGCTGGCACTTGGATCTTATATTTCAGTCTTGGCAATGGGACAGCATCTTTTGCTGCACCGGAGGGCATCAGGCTAGCTAGCTTAGGAGGCACAACGTGGGTTATGTATGTGGTACTGTTATGAATGGACCTTGGATTTCCTCATGAGCATAACTCACTAGAAATGCAAGTTCCCCTATTGCGAGGGCAGTGAAACCTTTTGCGGGAGTTACTTGCACGTCACCCCTAAAGCATGTATATCTCTATCCTTAACCCAATGACACACACAGAGAAAGTAAACTAAAGAGTGGTTTCATTAAGAGAAGAACCAAGGAAAAATGTTGCAGTTTACAATTACAATTAGCAATGAACAGTGTTCTAACTAGGGTTGCCAGGTTCAATCCCTGAGACTGATCCTGTATCTTTAGGAGGAGAGAAAGTCAGCCGTGCAGGTGTTCTTGCAACTCTGTAATGGGAAAAACCACAAGGCGGAATTCTCCCTTCCCCCTCCACAACTTTTAAAGATACAAAAGACCTCTTGGAGGCTGGGCCTGGCAACCAAGAGGTCTTTTGTATCTTTAAAAGTTGTGCAGGGGGGAGGGAGAATTCCACCAGGTGGTATTTCCCATTACAGAGCTGCAAGAACACCTGCACTTGGCTGACTTTCTTTTCTCCTAAAGATACAGGATCAGTCTCAGGGATTGAACCTGGCAACCCTAGTTCTAACTGTTATTCATTCATTCAGCAACACTAGATAGACTAAAGCAAAGAGACTAACCCTATGAACACTTTCAGAGTTCCATTCACCCACAAAGAAATAAAAAGGAAAGAAAGGAGCCCAGAAGTTGTATATACCTTTCCTGAAGAGTTGCTGTGAGTCTGAGGCTGAGAGAGAGACTTTCTTATCTAGCCCACAGAGCCAGAGCTCCTCCCTCGGGTAACCGGCGCTAGATTTGAAAGATCTCACCCAGATCCTTACCTCTGAAGCTGTCGGAAGGCAGAGCTGGGGTCCCAATCCCGGGGAGCTGGATCCCGGAGAGTTGGGAGAAGAGTATTCGGATGGATGGCAGAGGGAAGGGGGAGGAACTTCCCCCCTTTGGAGCGAAGACGAAACAGAGGAACTGCCAGTGATAAGGTCGCTTAGCAACGGGGAGCCTGAGCCCTCCCTGGACATTCTCACGCCTCCCCCTCTTTCAGGCTCAGAGCAAGAGGGGAAAGAGGGAGGGCTGCTCACAGCCGAAAAGTGGGGAGGCAGTTTACCATCAGCCCCTCCCCTATCCCCCATCCTGGAATCGGAAACTTCAGAAGAGGAGGGGGTGATGCTTCCCCCCTCACCGCGCACACGCAGACAGCTGAAAAGACAGGAGAGTACCTGAGGGGCAGTTAAGGAGGAGCGAAAGATTGCGCGCCCGTTTGGCCCCTTCTTAAAGAACAGGCGGGAAGAAGTCCCTTGCTCTGTCAACTTTCTCCCAATGCCGCAGGACCTGTATCCCTGTATTGATTCATGAGAAAACGCAGTCTTCGTTTGGACATTACCTTAATAAAACACGAATTAACTACAATCATTGGTCTGGTTCCTGAGTCACATCCTGGGCCTGACAGAAGCTCAGCTTTTGTACCAGTGATGCTGGAGTGCATTGGTAAGTCAGGCAGCCGTTGCCACCCTGCAAAAAGAGGATCTGCCAACCCCTTCAAACCCCTCACGTTTTAAACCTTTTCTAACTGAACTAACCCCAACGTAATTGTCACCAGGAAGCTGCGAATGTGACAAATAAGAACAATGAAAGAATTTAGGATCACCGGTCAAAGAATCTTGGTTTTTCCAGGAACCAATCGTCGATGAATTCCCAGATAATGACTGCAGTCTCTCTACTGTGAATTCCTGATGTTTCTATCACTATCCTGTCTCCTCCTCAAAGTTAAGATTATAATAAACATTATGCAAACCATTTCTTTGTTTGAAAGGAACGCCTGCTTGTTACTGGGCAACATTCCCCAAATTTTCATAAGATTCAGGAATTCTGTATCCTCAGGCTTTCAAGATATGTAGCTGCTCAGAGGTCACAGAGAGGCTGTTTTCCCAGGAATCTTTGCAGGTTTTTCCAAACTCTGGTTCACTGACGTGAATCAAAGACTAAAAATCCCCAATAGTTTATTCCTCATCACAGCACACACAGCTCTGTCCTCCAACAGAGGAAAATGGCCAGAGAGAGAGTCTGGAGCAATGTCTGGGGTGGGCTGGGCTGTTGCCATTGCCATAGCATCTGCTGCCTGAGACAGCCACCTCCCTCTGCCTAATGGTAGAGACGGCCCCAAGTCAATATAGTGGGATGCCTGCTCCCAGAACAGTGAAACTACCAGCCAATAATATTTCTGTCTTCTGTACTATGGTCAGGGTTTCGGAAAACAGCCTTTGGGGTGCTGCTAAAAAGGCAAGTGCTGATACAATAGGGATCTGCTATTTGAATATCCAGGGGGTGAAAAGTTCCATTCCAAAATGTGTTTGTGTTTTCTGTTAGAATACACATGATCCTATTTTGCAGCATTTGTTGGAAATGGGTACCTGACCTGCAGGGCAAAAAGTCACTCAACAAGATGTTACACATATAAATATCCCCTGTTCCCCTGCCCCCCCCCGGCTGCCCTTGAAATTTCACCCCTAAAAGACTCATTCATTCAAAGGACCGGGTTGGATGTTTGTTTTTCCAGCCTGCAAAAATGACACGAAAGTTTATATCTTCTGTAAATCCCTTCTGCAAATAAACATCTGCGAAGCTCCAGGCTCTCCAGGAACAAGGATTGTCTGGTGGTGTTCCAGTTCTTTTAAGAAGATTTTTTAATCTGATTTTTTTTTAACCACCCTTCATCATTGAAGATCTCAGGGCAGTTTACACATCTGTCCAGTGAAAACAGCACAATACACAATAAAACATTAAAATATAAACCAAAACTCAAGTTAAAAGTCCTGCCATTAAACAATCCAAACCATTAAGCAAAACTGTGGCAGGCATCCTAGTAGAAAACCAAACAATGTCACTCTGGTTTAAAGGCTCGATTAAAGTGGTGTGTTTTCCTAACATGCCTGAAACTCAGTAAGGAGGGAGCCAAGTACCATTAGGAGGAGACAGTTCCACAGATGGGATACCACAACAGCATTACTGCCCCATGAGCTACACTCATTGGTGGGAGAGCAAGAAGGGTCTCCTCTTCAAATCTTAAAGCATGAGGTACCAGGTAATGGGAGAAGTGTTCCTTCGTGTATATATGACTAGTTAGAATGGCAATGATCTTACCATTCCTGAAGGTGGGCCAATGAGTAGAACAAGGGTGCAAAACCTCAGGTCCAGGGGCCAGATTTGGCCTTCAAAGCCTCCCCATCTGGCCTTCAAGCCTAAAATGATAGCAACACACAATTATCCTTTGCAATTCACACTTCTCTGAATTTTGCAATGCAATCCCCCAGCCAAGTAATGTGTGCAAAAATGCATATACTTGGGTCAAGTATGCATATAAATGCATATATAGTATCAGTGAAAATAACACGTAAAAACACATTATATCAGAGGAAATTGCTTTGCAAAAAAGTGCATATTAGGCAAAATTACATACAAAAATGTGTATATTTGGAGAAATTCACACTAAAATGCTGTTGAATTTTCATGAGGACGTTTTTTAAAACAAAAAAACACAAGCTAATATGAACATGTGGAGAACTCAACCCACTAGGCCCTTCCCCAGGATCCCATCCTATTTCCTCCTCTTCCTGATCACTCCAGGAACTCTCCATGGAGCTCATGATGGGGGGGGGACTCTCTATCAACTTTCTCCATACCATGCACAGATTTACACACCTTCATCAGGGCTGGCGCCAGACATGACTGGGCTCTTGAGCACCAGTCTGCCCTGGGCCTGCAGCACCATAGGGCAACTCCCCATATAGGTGGTGTGGGGCTTTTAAGCCCACCCACAATCCCACCTACCTCTCCTGTCCCTGTGAATGATGTGTGCACTGTGCAAGCAAGCATGCCTACCATCAACCAAGATGGTGGCTGGGGCATCAGCCCCTTAGGGAAGCCTCTGCCACCATCTTGGTTGATGACAGGCATGCAGGCACAGCAAGTATATCATTCACAGGGATGGGAGAGGTAGGTGGGGCGTGTGGGGGGGCCTACTGAAACCCACACTGACTGTATTGGTGGGTGCCTGGGAGCTCCCTTTCTGCAATCCACAGCAGGGTTGGGAGCCGACGCTGCAGCGGATAGCAGAATGGGAGCACTACCTTCCCACTCTAAGGAGGGGCCTCTCTGGGCCACAGTGCCCCTTGGCCAGGGCCTGACCTGGCTGCCTTCTGGTGCCGGTCCTGACCTCTGTTATGTCTTCCCTACTTGCCTTCTTTCTGAGTCCCCTTGCTTCTCCCCGCCCCCAGCTACAGAGAACAGCCCCAAATGTCATAACTGTTCCTTATAGGGGAGTTGCTCCAACCCCTGATCATTTTGGTTGCCCCTTTCTGCTTTCTCCCTAACATGATCGTTTTCTATATGCAGGGGATTTTTATTGTTTGAAGGAGCATTCACTCCTAAGAGCCTTTGCTGGTAGTCTCAACTGGTACAGCTTAATCCCAGCTTTATCACAGTGGTGAAAACTATGCTGAAAAGCAGGAGTAACATCAGCTGATGGAGGTTTCGAAGATCATTTAACATGCATTAGTGAACCCATTAAACACACAAACACAAGCCAAAATCATGCAAGCTATTTTATTATTTTTGGAGAAAGGAAAAAGAGAATTCAGACCTAATCCAGCATTTGTTTAGAAAATGGGGTTTGTCTGGCCCTGGGCCAGGAATGCCAAGATAAAGTGGCAGGGCATTCCTGCTGTTGTGTTTCTGTCCAGGACATTTAATCCAGGTGAGAATCTGCAGAGCTGGAGTGAAATTGCATTGGGTTGAAACCTGTCTTCAAATTTCTTGAAGGTTTTTTCTCCCCCCACAAAGGAAGCTTCTCTTCTTCATCTTCTCATTTGCAGGGTGCTTTCAAATTTCTTTATAATGTCAGTGGGTGTGAAGTTATAACTATTATTAAATGCATTTTTTTCATTGCATTTTTCACAAGAAGTGACCCAAAGCAACTCACAAAATGAAATAAGCATTAAAATCAAGTATAAAAAACCAAAACAAAATAAAAACCTAAAAAATAACTCTCTCTCACTCTCTCTCTTATTAACAAAGCAGGTTTTTATTTTTCTAGCAAAATGAGGCCACAAGTTCAGCTTACCTTATTGGTGCAGGGCGGTCAAGGGTGGTGTGTGTGCTTTTGCCTTCCAATTAATCATTTCTCCCTCATGCATCATTCCTCTATGCGCTTCCTAATCTGAAAAATCCTAACACAGTGGTGGGGAAATCCTGGCCTGCCGTCCTATTTAGGCCCACCAGGCCTCCCTATTTGATCTGTGAGGTCATTTTGTCCAAGCCATGCCTACGTGCCCTGCACTTGGCACCATCGATGATGTCAAGTACAGGCAGGAAAAGATGTGGGTGGGTCAAAAGGGGGTTTCCACCTGCAAGGCTCTGTGCCAAGCCACATGGGCTGCACTTTGCAAGCACTGATGATCAGCTGATTGTTGGGGCTTGCAAAGCACAATGCCTCCCCCCCAGTTTGTTTTCAAACTGCATGGGCAAAAAAATCAACAGACCAACCGATGGCCTCACCCACCTGTCAAATGTGGCCATAGTATGAGTGTGTGTGTGTGAGAGAGATAAGGATCCAGCGCACTGACCAGATCTAGGTTCCCCCTTCCAGATTTCCTCATGATGTCTTTGCTTGGGTTTTCATTGAAGCATGGGAAATCAGGGAGGTTTGTTATCAAGTGACTGAGGTTGGTGTGCTTGCTAATTTTTAAAGGAACTCCTTCCTTTTACTTTTTTAAAAACAATTCCCCCACGCTGATTAATTCAAGGTTTTTTAAAAATGTAACATATTTTTAGGGGGAAAAGCCCAGCCAAATACATCATGGGATTTTTTAGGAAGCATTTGTAGGCACCTGGGAAGTCCATGGAACGTAGACCTCTGGTGAGATGAGTGAAAGAAGGACCCTCACAAACACCCCTTGGCCACTTGCGAGCTTTCCACAGGCATCTGATGATGGGCACTGTGAGAACAGCCTGCTGGACTAGATGGGCCATTGACCTATGAAAACCCTGCATCCCGCTCATTTGAATTTCACCAAAACATATCCCTCCCCTTTGATAATTTTCGAATGCAATTTCTTCTCTCAAATGATGGAATGATCTCCCTGACAAGGTGTGCCTGGCGCCAACACTGTTATCTTTTCGGCGCCAGGTCAAGACTTTCCTCTTCTCCCAGGCATTTTAGCATGTGTTTTAAATTGTTTTTATTTTGTTTTAAATCTTAAAATTGTGTTTTAATTTTTTTAAAAAATATGTGTTTTAAATTGTATATTTGTTTTAATGTTTTCGATTGCTGTAAACCGCCCAGAGAGCTTCGGCTATGGGGCGGTATACAAGTGCAATCAATCAATCAATCAATCAACCAACCAACCAACCAACCAACCAACCAACCAACCAACCAACCAACCAACCAACCAATCAATCAATAAAATTGACACAGAATGGTTTGGGGCAAGGAGTGAAAGAAATGATCACCCCAGCACTAGCATAAAGTGCTCCTGAATCTCCCATGAAATTCTTTTCTGCTGTAAACCAGTCAAAATCTCAGAGTTTGGTTACAGCCTTTTGGAAATCCCTGGCGTTTGTGGCTGCAATCCTACTCAGGGTTGGATTGCTTGAAGTTAACTGGGTTTAACCAGTGAGGATGTGAACACAGTCACATTCTAAGGGGTGGGGTGGGGTCATCGCAGTGGGCTCTTCCCCGTAACATGAGACCTCGTCCTACAGATGTCCCCAGAAAGATGAAGGCTGTTACTGAGTTTGCTGAACCAAGTTGTTCCTATGAATTGGGGAGAGGAGCAAAGGAGGGGCAAATCTCCCCTCCCTAAAATGGGTACAATTTAAGTTAGAGCATCTTAGTTTCTCATAGGACCGTAGCCAGATGACAGCATGTACACACCAGGAAAACTCTTGCTGTTTGACCAGGCGTGCTAAGTACATTGCAGCCTCCACTCCTAAGATAAGGAGGCAAGGTTAGGAGGTTTCCATATAAATAAAGTAAAGACAAATGTGTACCCTTCCCTCCTCCCCACCCAAACTATTTGCATTGCATCCACCCCCTGCAAACGGATGAAATATGCACGAATATATACATTTTGCAAAAGAAGATTCCCTAATATAATTAATTTCTGTATGTTATTTTCATGTCACATTTCTGTGCACACTTTGCCCTGGTCTATGCATTTTTTGTACACATTACTTGGGTGGTGAACTGCATTGCAAAATTCAGAGAAGCATGAATTCCAAAGGATGGCTGTGTTTTGGTTTGCACATTGTTTTCAGAAAGTGTGAATTAGGTAGATTTGCCCTTAAATACTTATGGGGAGCAGGGCAAACCTTGTGACACACATAGCTCTGCCCACCAATATTTTATGGTCACCACCCAGCATCTGCTACCTGAGGAGGCTGCTACACTCTGCTTAATAACAGGGCCAGCCCTGATTACGTTTGCTCTCAGTACTGAAAGAAAACCAGCCAATTGTCCTTTCTGCTTTTGATCCAGATAGCAAGAATAGAAGGGTCTTCTAAATGGAGAAGGTCCCAGTATGACGAGTTGGTTAAACAGAGTACAAAAACCCTTGCATACAGTGAACCATTTTCACATGGTAAGATTCCGGGGTGAAGTGTTATACAATTATGCACGTCATGGAGAAAGTGGATGGAGAAAACCTTGTATCCCTCTTTCAAAGCACTAGAAGTCATGGACATTCAAGGAAGCTGAATCTTGGAAGATTCAGGACAGACAAAAGGAAGTACTTCATCACACAGTGCATAGTCAAACTGTGGAATTTGCTCCCGTAAGAAGCAGTGATGGCCACCAGCTTGGATGCATTTAAAAGAAGACTAGAAACATTAATGGAGGATCAAGCTATCAATGGCTACTAGCCATGATAGTTGTGCTCTGCCACCATAGTCAAATGCAGCATGCTTCTGAAAACCAGTTGCTGGAAGCCGCAGGAGGGGAGAGTGCGCTTGCACTCAGGCCCTGCTTGTAGGCTTCCCATAGGCACCTGATTGGCCACTGCGAGAAAAGGATGCTGGACTAGATGGGCCACTGATCTTATGTTCTTAGAGTTTTAGAGTTAATAATAATTGCAGGATTATTTGAGTAATTAGAATTTCACCCATTCCTGCAAATTACAAATACATTCTAATTACCCAAATAATTCTTCAAGTACCCTCAAGAAAATAATATTTTCAAGGTCCTTATACTTATTTTATCTCTTTTAATATTTAGTTTAGCTGTTTCTAACCATTCACTTGCAACAGCAGCGGCCATCCACGCATGACAATCTCTGATGCAGCATGTAGTGTTAATCTGAGAGCTGGCTTGCTATAGTATTTCATGAATGTTGTTTTAACTTCATTTGTTTGTTCAAACAATCTCACCCTTGAGTAGATGAGGGAAAAACACATATTCAAATTTAGATCCCACAAAACATGTTTTCCATTTTGATGAAAAACATTGGCAACAAATAATTTCACAACTCTAAATTAAAATTAAAACTCATTTCTGAATTGTCCACCACAGAGAAATTAGGAACATAAACCACCCCTCTCCAAGATATTGCTTTATTAAACAATATTTATAAACTGCTTACTTTGTAATAACACACCCCTACGTAGTTTACATAGAATAGTATAAAATTATAAGAAAACACCAATAAAATCAACACACTTTATGAAAACAAATAGGCATAATAAAATTATCAAAATATTGATAATCAACAGAGCTTAAGAACAAGTATGCATAATAAAATTGCATGCCTGGGTAGGCTTGTCTATACAATAAATATTTTTTAGCAGGCATGAAAAACAGTACAGAGAAGGCTTATGCCTGGTATTAAAAGGCAGGGAGTTTATTTATTTATTACATTTCTACCCCGCCTTTCTTTCCATGGTAGAAACCCAAGGTGGCTTACATATGGTTCCCAGGCAGTTTCCCATCCAGGCACTGACCAGGCCTGACCAGCAGGGAGCTGGCCTCATGTGCCTTTAGACCATAGCCTGGGAGTTCCAGACCATAAGAGGTGCTAAAAGACAGATTCCTTACAAACATGGAATGAGCAAAGGATACATGACTGTCTCTAGGATTCAAGGGTCTTGGGTGGGTTTTCTATCCCATTGGTGGGCTTAAAGGCAGTAGCACTCCCAGCAGCTGCCTGGGTCAAGCTGCCATTTTCCATTTCCCGCAATGCCCCCAAATCCCCACTACCCCTGGTAGGGCCATATTAATTTCCCCCACCACCTCAGAGCATACCTGCCCTGGGGGTATTATGGAAATTGCAACTGGAGCCATATTCCCTGTACTGCTCAGAGTACTGGCCTAGATTTTTTTAATGGGGGGAGAGGGAGGCAGGGGTAATTTTTAATTTTTTTTAATGAAAAAAATAAAAGTTAACAAATTAAAGTTTTTTAATGGGGGGGAAGGGGTAAAGCATGCACCAGTGCTGGGCCCTGCCAGGGAACAGGGACCATAGTTACTGCCCAAGGGCCCTGGTGCCAATTCCAGTGGATATGATAACATGGGAATGAGAAAAGATAACCTAACACTGTCTCCAGTCTTGCAGTTACTGCCAACACAAGCATCTAGCAAGGGCTCCCTGACAAGTTAACGGCCGCAGTGGAAGCTGTTCCTCAAACACAACACTGACAACTCACTTTGTGTTGGAGCCGGCCCCTTGTGTATCTAAGGAACTATTAAACACCTTACGCAATTTCCATCATCACAGCCATGGCATTGTGTGCAGGAGGGGCTCGCCATTGCTTGCCTGTGAGAACAAAAACCGCCTGTCATTCGGCATTATCCCACCCATGACTTATTTATATAATGTTTTGACTTGGGTTTTGTTCTAGAATCGAAATGAAATTCATCTTGAAGTGGGTGGACGGGAATTGTGTTTATGCCTCAGTGTAGTACATCGTGATGAAGAGCCAAGTTCTGACCGTGTCCTGTTCTCACTGTTAGGCTGCTTTCACGGCTGTGGCTGATTGCGTTAGTTTAATGGGTTTAAAAGGTAGCATTTCTGTTTCAATTTCTAAAATTCCTTTCACACTGCAGTACCTGTTGCTTTAAGGAACAGCGGCTTTTTTGGCTGATATACCGGCATCTCACGCAACTGTCTTTCACATGGCTTGTTTTCGTCCCTCGCCTCTTATACACATGGACACTTTCCCCCATTGTGTAAGAGGTCTAACATCTCATCCCGTCACCATCCAAGCCCTCTCCCTTTAGGATCTAATGTCTAAAATTATTTTAGTTGTATCAACACAGTGCTGTGCGTGGGAAATGCTGCTGCTATCTGTGCCGATGCTGGAATACCGGTACAGTTTTGATCAGGCAAAAATACCCTGTGCAACTAAAGGGTGGGAATGCACTGCATGTTGGGATGCCTGTCATGCTCGCGGCTTCAGCTAGCGAAAAACTCCTGCAATTTTCTGGGTTCCCAGCGTTGCTAACAGATTATTTCTGGTATCATTTATCATGGAAGTTTGCACTAAACTTGCTCTACATTCCACTAGAATTCCGGAGCTAGCTTGTACATTGTGTGAAAGGTCAAATATAATGTGCAAATTACCAGGTAAGAAATTGTCAGAATAATGGAATGACGTGCAGGGTGAAAGAAGCCTTATTTAACATTGCTGAAAGAGGTTGTGGCTGAAAGCAAGGTTGGTTCCATTCTGGCTTTTGCATTCCCCACATTTTCTGACACCACTCTCAGGTTAGAAAAATTAAAATTAAAATAAAAATCTGAGGGTTGAATCGAACAAGCCATTTAGTGAACTGAACAATTTTTGCTCATGCAATGGGACTTTTCCTCCCCTCATCTGGGTTGCAGGGGAAACCCAGAGCAGATTTGGGACAAAATAGAAGAAAATAGGAATGTAGGAAGCTCACCTATACCGAGTCAGACCATTGGTCCATGTAGCTCAGCACTGTCTGCTCTGACTGGCAGTGGCTCTCCAGGTTTTCAGGCAGGACCCTTTCTCAGAGCCACCTGGAATACCGAGAATTGAACCTGGGACCAAAGCATACACTGTATGTCTAAGAAATGCATATTTGGGGACAAAAAGTTTAAATTTAATATTTAAACATGTGTTCACATACAAATTTCCCTGCAGCTTTTTTTAAAAAAAAGACATTATCAGATTACTGTGGAACTGGAACAGAATGGGTGAAGAAATTTGAGAGAATGACATAAGATTGATATGTTCATCCCTAATTGCATGCATGGCTATAATCCAGTTCCAGCTATATGCACCGTTTACATATGATTTTTTTTAATTTAAATACAAATGTATAGCACTATTTGTGTAGATAGGGCTTTGTAGAGTGACATAATAAATATAATGAATGCTAATTAATCTGCAGTAATAGACAACTAGGAGGGAACTTAGCCTAAGGTCTACTTGCTGGGATGGGATGTGCAGAGCTTGGAAGCAACTGGTTACAAATAACGAGTTACTTGTAATTTATTACATTTTTTTAGTAACGAGTGGGTAACATTGTTACATTTTGCTAGTAATAGAACAAGTAGTCATTTCCTTACTTTTGAGCAGCAACTGTAACGTTTCCAGCGTTACTTTTGGACGTTACTTGGGGGGGGAGCAGGGGAAGTCTTCTGCTCCTATGATTGGTGGACAAAAGACACGTGCCTCACACTGGGCTTCTGTGCAGCATTGCTCTTCCCTCGTGCTCAGTGTTAGGAGGCAGGAGGCAGGAGGTGAAGAGCCAGATGGTCATAGAACAGAGAGAGAGAGAGAGAGAGAGAGAGAGAGAGAGAGAGAGAGAAATGGACGGTGGAGGGAGAAAGCCAGAGGGCAAGGATGAAAGAGGGGAAGACAGCAACAGAATGGAGATGAAGAGCTGTGGAGGTGAGTGACGATGATATGTGTGTGTGGGTGTGAATTAGGGTTACCCTTTCAGACTTTCAGGGGTGATCTCTGGACTCACTCTAGATGGTGGATCTGCTCTCTTGCCCCCCGTTTGCTCACTCCCTCACTTGCCCTACCAACCCCGCCTGCTCACTCACCCCTCTGCATGCTCACTCACCCCACCCCCTGCTTGCTCACTTGCCCCACCCCCTGCTCACTCACTCACCCCCACCCCCCTGCTCTCTTACCCCCACCTACTTGCTTGACCCCCAACTTGCTCACTTGCCCTACTGCCCCCACCCCCCTGCTCTCTCACCCTGCCTGCTCTGAAGTTCTCTTCTACTCTGGAATGATTTCTCCTCTTCCTCCACTTTTTTGTTTCCTTTCTTTGTTCCAATATTACAGGTTTCTTAAGGTGTTTGACACAGAGGTACATGTTTTATGTCAATTCCATTAAGGACAATATTGCTTATCCCTGAAACTTTTTAAGGTAAATGGACACTGATTTTATTTTTCTTTGTTGATTGTACAGAAGAATATCTACATCTATTGTAAATTTCTAATTTATCAGTGCACAAAAGGAAACAACCCCCCAAAAAACTTTGCTGTTTAATTTTTGTTTAAAAATATTTTTAATTAATATTAAAGTGTGTGGTGTGGCAATGGGTTCTTTCCTGTCATAATGCTCAATTACTATTTATTATGTGGCTTTGAGTGTTCAAAGCTCTTAAGACTCACCAAATTGAAGGGGAGACTTGTAGGTCATCTAGTCCAGCCCCTACTTGATGCAAGAAAGCCAGAGAGAGAAGATCCCCAACAGATGGCTGACTTACTTCTATTTGAAGACCTCCAGGGAAGGGGAGGGGAGCTGACCTTCGGTACATAGTCCAACTGTTAAGCTGCTCTTTTCTTTTGGGGACATTTTCCCCTCAACCAAAATCTACCCTCCTGTAACTTAAGCCCATTAGATCTAGTCCTAACCCAAAGGTCTTGGTACTGTTCTGTGTGGCAACCCTGGAATTGAAGACTACCATCATGTACCCCCACTCAAGCCTTTTCTAGAATAAACCTACCCAGTTCACTTAAACTTTCATCATAGAACTTGTTTTCCAAACCCCTGATGATCTCCATTGTTGTCCTCTGAACCCATTCCAATTTGTCTAGATCAGCACCCAGAACTGGATGCAATGCTCTAACATTCTGCGTCTGTGTTAGAATTGCTTTTAATATGTCTTTTAATATCTTTAACCTTTTTTTAAAGATGTTTTAAAAGTTTTTTTAATGTTTTTAACGTTGTTTTGTTTGAATGTATTTTAAAGTTTTTTTATGATGTTTTAAAGTGTTTTTAGTGTTTCTGTTTGCCGCCCTGGGCTCCTGCTGGAAGGAAGGGCGGGGTATAAATAAAATAATAAATAAAATAAATAAATAAACTGAGGCCTGACTAATGAACGTTTACTTCTTATGACTTGCAATGTTCTAATGAATGCAGCCTAAAATTGGTTTTGCCTATGGGCTCTCACTGGGGTGAATGGGAGCTTCCCCCCAAGCAAACTACAGGGGCAGGAGTGATGCAGTTCAGGACAAAGGGCTAAATGCTTCCACTACCACACCAGGGTCCCGATCCATGTCAGACCCCCACACTGACTATTTCTGAAAGAAAAAAAGTGCACTCAAGGACAAACCATATGATTAATGCCATGTGTAGATTAAATTGGCTCTCAGTGGCTCTTCCTGCCTGCTTGTCTTGTCCCTAGTTCTACTACCCTGTGTGTGTGCGTGTGTGTGCTTATTTTTAATGTTGTTTTAGGCTACTTAGATGTGCAGCAGCCAAGTCCAGCACCTTGTAGGCAATTTTTTTAAAAAAGTAACTAAACTGTAAATGTAGTGATTACTTTTGAGAAAAAGTAGCAATTGTAATTGTAATGGTAATTACTACTTTTTTGGGCCATGTAACTGTAACTGTGATTTATTACTATTTAAAAGTAATAATCTTCCAAGCTCTGGGGATGTGACCCAGACAAACTGGAACAGATTCAGAGGGGAGCAACAAGGATGATCAGGGGACTAGAAACAAAGCCGTATGAGGAAAGACTGAAAGAACTAGGCATGTTTAGCCTGGAGAAGAGAAGACCGAGGGGAGATATGATAGCACTTTTCAAGTACTTGAAAGGTTGTCAAACAGAGAAGAACCAGGATCTCTTCTCCATCATCCCAGTGCAGGACATGCAATAATGGGCTCAAGTTACAGGAAGCCAGATTTTGGCTGAACATCAGGAAAAACTTCCTAACTGTTGGAGCAGTACGACAATGGAACCCATGACCTAGGGAGGTGGTGGGCTCTCCAACACTGGAGGCATTCAAGGGGCAGCTGGACAGCCACCTGTCGGGTATGCTTTGAGTTGGATTCCTGCATTGAGCAGGGGGTTGGACCTGATGGCCTTATAGGCCCCTTCCAACTCTACAATTCTGTGATCCAGGTTGACTATGACTGGGACAATATGTGTGCTAAGAGAGAAGAAAAGAGGCGGTTTTGACTTTGTTTAGGGGGACAGCACATTTGATTCTTGCAACTGGCGTGCAAGAAGCAACCCTGGGGAGTGGCAAGGGGATGTTGTTTCTTTCACAGGAGTGCTGCTGTTTTGGAAACAGTATTTCCAGTGAATGTGCCTGCTTGTTTCTCACCTGCTCAGTCTGTATATACGTAAACAGCACAAGTCCCCAATCCCTTATATCCCTTACACTCATAAGAAAGCTAACCTTATAAAGCAGAAGTGGAGCTTCCTAACTGTTAGGGAAATGCGGAATATGTGCCTTATTTGCATGCATAGAGCAGGAGGACTTTTGTCACAGTTACTAGTTCAAGGCTTCCAACTCTTCCACAACAGAAGTTGGCCAGAGTGATTGCAAGCCTCTCTCCCCTCTGCAACACATTCCTGGTGATCATGTGCTCAAACACAACCCTTCCACCAGAGACGAAGCTGGATCCTCACTCTCTCCTCTCATGTGCTAATTATGTGAATGGCAATAAAGATAGCAATCGCGCCTGCTATGTAGTATAGCTATCGCTGAAGTCCTAGGGTTAACAGAGCCACAAAGGGGGTGCATGTGTGCTCCTCGGAGAAGGAAGGCAGCTGTGTAACATGGAGAGCATGAGATAAACACCTCTATAGCTTTGACCATGTGCAAGAAGAGCTACAGCTCTGAATTTTGGAACAGGGGCAAGGTCACATCCACACCATACATTTAAAGCACTCTTGTGCCACTGTTAACAGCCACGGAGAATCCTGGGAACTGTCATTTGTTAAGGCGACTGGGAATGGTAGGTCCCTGAGGTCAGCACCTTTAACAAATGACAGCTCCTAGGATTCTTTGTGGTGGGGGGGGAGAGACATGCCTGCTAAACTGTATGGTGTGGATGTGATCTAAATCTGAACTTTGGAAGTGACTGGCAGGAAACCTTGGAGAACTGCAGTGAGGGGTTGATACTGCAGCGATTGTCTGTGCCTTGGAATTTCCCATTGGGATGGTGCAGATGATCACGTGGGCTTCCTGTATGTGTGGAATAACCGATTGGTGCTTTCAGGAAGTTCACTGGGATTTGCACGTTACAGCAAACCCCAACACTCAGCTTGAGCTGAAACCAGCGATGCAAAGGATCCTCTATAGTAGGTGTGGCTTGAACGGAACCCACAAAAGATGTTTTGCCACCTGACCTTTGGGTGACATCAGGGGATTGACAGGTGGGAGGGCCTCCTCACCTGTCAAATGTACTGGAGGGGGTCAGGGAGGTCAGAATCTGGCTCAATGGCTTTTGGATGACTGATATAGTTTTAGAACTCTTTGCTTGCCTAGTGATTACCATGCGGTCCTTGCACCCAGAAGCTGTAATCCAGACTCCTCCAAGCCCAATTTTTCATATGATTGGTATTAATATATACAGTAGATGCAGAAATATGCCCCTTTCAAAGCAAGGTCTGTAGCTCAGCAACAAAGCAGCCACTTTGCAAGGAAAATGTCCTAGGTCCTAGGCTCAGCATCTTCAGATCGGGTTGTCTCCGAAAGCCTGAAGAGCTGCTGGCAGCCATTGCAGACATCGCTGAGCCAGATGGAGCAGCGGCCAGACTCAGGTATAAGGCAGCATCCCGTGTTCCTAAATAATGTAACACAGTCAATAAGCATGATTATTTACAGAGTGATACATTTTTTTTAAAAAAAGTAAAAAATAAAAATGCAGATCCCTGCCCTGAGCAGCTTACAATCTAAATTTCAACTCTTGGGGAGGAGGAAGGAAAGGGCATTCAGGTAAACAGACAAACATTTATTTATTTATTACATTTCTACCCCGCCTTTCTTTCCATGGTAGAAACCCAAGGTGGTTTACATATGGTTCCCAGGCAGTCTCCCATCCAGGCACTGACCAGACCTGCAGGGTGCTGGCCTCATGTGCCTTCAGACCATAGCCAGTGCAGGTCAGGTTTCACATACTTGGGCTTCATCCTTGTTTGAGACAGGGACCAGGGATTAAGCAATCCATCACAGAAGAAAATGGATTAGGGGTGGGGAGTTTGAATGCAGTGAATGTTGGAAGATTCATGACAGACAAACGAAAGTGCTTCTTCACATGCACATAGTTGAACTATGGACTTTGCTCCCGCAAGAGATGTCTACCAGGCAACTTGGTTGGATTTAAAAGAGGATTAGACAAATTCATAGAAGAGAAGGCTATGAAATGCTGCTAGCTAGCTATGTTCTCCCTCTGCTGTCAGAGGGAATGTATCTCTGAATACCAGCTGCTGAGCACTGCAAGTGAGGAGAGGGCTGTTGCATTCAGTCCTGCTTGTGGGCTTCCCATAGGCATCTGGCTGGCCACTGTGAGGACAGGAGGCTGAACGAGATGGGCTGAACCAGCAAGGCTCTTCTTAGATACAGGAAGAGTTTCAAAAGGCAGCAGTCAGTCTCCTTTGGTACACAGTCAAGAAGATACCAGTATCAAGTGTTTTAGGTGAGGACTTTTCACGGTTGCAGAATTCCAGTTCAGGGCTGCTTGAGCTTGTTTATGCATGTAGGCAAGAAAAAGTCTGTTCCGTGATGCCCAGACCAGCCTGAGTTTTCTTGACTGATGTTCGACTGCACTTGTGAGAAAGAGATTATCTTGTTAGTGACCATTGGACAGAAACAGAGCCACACTCCAGCCACACGTCACCAAACATCTCATGCTCTAGCAAAGCCTATGAATTGCACCCAGATTGAGTTAGTCAGTCATTACTACCAGAGGGTTAATAGCAGTCAAAGAGATTGTATCCACGTGTGTGTTTTCACAAAGTGACCTTGCAACAGTCATAAGTCATATCGCAGGATGAGGATTGCAGATAAGATCATGGCCAGCACGACTCCATCAGATCTGAAAAATGCAACAAGCTTCAAGCAAAGCAAACCAGAGAAGGCCCAAGAAAGAAAGGATGCATATCCCAACCATGTGCTATCCTTCGCATTATGCTGAAACCTCATCTAGGGGTAATAGCACAGTATCTCTTCTGTAAGGAATGGTTATGTCCAGGGATGGGACAGAGCAGTGGAGCATTAATTGGGGAAGCAGAGGAATGATAGCTCCATGGCTTTTTTTGGAACATGAGTGATGATTGTCAACTGCCAGAGCACTGGGGTAACTGATAACCCCTCCCCCTTTGTCCCAGCAAGTGACTGAGGTGATAACAAAGTTTCCATGTTTTACTTGTGAAAGCTTAGCATAGAGGAAGTCGAAGTGTGAGGAAAATTATCATACAGAGGCTGGATACGTCTTTCCTTTTGTGTGATAGGGTTCCTACTTCATGCTAGCAGTTTAAATGGTAACATCTCTTTGCAATTATAATTCAAATCTAAAGTTTGCATTTTAGCTGGCTGAAGATGTTTTATGGAAGCTCAGTGTATTTTGACAAGGTGAACCCATATCGTCAGAAGTAAACACCACTGAATTTAATGGACTTTTGCTCTTACAGTTGCCTGCATTTTTGCACCCTCCTTGGGGGTATCGTTATTGGGGCTGTTGTGATGAGCTTTGGTACTTCAACATTTACCACTGGGAGAGAGATAGAGATAGCCTTGCTGCCATTCTCTTCTCTTTAACAACCTAGCCCAACCTAGCCTAACCTAGCCTGGCACCTCATACAGCTTGTTTTCAGAGTGCAAAAAAGAAAAATACCAGCACCTCTCCATTGTGTTTCTGTCTGAGTCATTGTTCTGAGCACACCACCTAATTTAGGAAGAAGCAAGTACAGAGAAGTAGCTCATACAGAAATACCACCTCCAGCACCCTCTGACGGTCAGTGAATTCTGCTGAGTCACTATGCCAGGAGTGATTAAATGATCCAGGCTGAATGCTTACGATAGGCCATGTTGATACTTGGAAATTTTCCCATCAGGCTTCAGTGGATGATACCTGTCATTTGCAGGTGCATAGATGATATTCAAGAAAAGTCTATATTTTTGTGTCAACAACCCTGGAGAAGATAATTTAGGTATGTGAAGTCAGGGCTGTATGACTCAAACAGAAGATCATGACTGTATGATTTGTAAGTTTGTTTAAGTAGAAGGGGAGGAAATATAAATGGTGGAGATTAGACTAAGTTTATTAGTAGATAGGGCAGTCAAAGAGAAGATAAGAGATTACAACTTTTTAATCTATAAATATGGCTCAAGATGTTGATTTATTAATGGCTCAGGACGTGCAAAAGGCATTTGTTATGGGTCAGTTTATCTCAGCTAAAATGATATTTTTGATCCTTTAAAAAATTATTCCATTAATTTCTTTTTCCCCTTTTTGGTTTTATGCTGCTTGTGCTTATGCTGACTTTTAGACTGTTGTATTTGTGTGCTGATTTGTGTGTAGTTCATTTTGAAATGTTTTTCTGATAGCATTGTGTATTTTTAATAGGTTTGTAAACTGTCCAGAGGACTTGGTGGGCAGTATTGAAATGAAGCAAGCAAACAAACAAAATTTAAAATCAGTCTATGCACACCACATAGTTGAACTATGGAATTCACTCTCACAAGACGCAGTGATGGCCACCAACTCTGATGGCTTTCAAAGAGGATTGGACAAATTCATGGAGGGTAAAAGCTATCAATGGCTACTAGCCACAATGGCTATGTTCTGCCTCCACTGTCCATTGGCAGTATACCTCTGAATACCAGTTGTGGAGCATCACAAGTGGGGAAAGTGCAGTTGGCCACTGTGAGAACAGAGTGTTGGACTAAATTGCCCTTTGGCCAGATCCAGCAGGCTCTTCTTACGTTCTAAAAGAAATATGAAATCTGGGATTATCATGTATGCATTTATTAGTATCTGATGTCCACACATTCTAAGCTAGCTTTCACCAACCTGGTGCCCTCCAGTCCTTTTTCCAGGGGTGTAGTCGTCCAGGGTCTCAGGGGGTCTTAGATGCTTTACTTTTTTAGGAGCAATGTCCCAGCAGGGTCTCTGTGTCTCCAGCATCCTATGAGCCAATCAGCATGAAAAGGAAGGGTTTTAGCCACTAAGAAGAATCTTTTAACATTGACCTTGACCTTTCCTGCTGACTGGAGCAAATCAGAGTGAAAGGAGATGAGTCAGCCACTGAGAAGAGTCTTCTCAGTAGCTAACACTCTCCCCTTTCATGCTTATTGGCTCCTAGGGATGTCTATTGTAGGAAAAGGCATTAACAAGGATCTCATTCTCAACCCCACAGCAAAGAAGGGGAGGGGCATGGCTATGGCTAACATGAAGGGACCCTGAACTTCTAAATTTGCCACTATATTACAGTTTTGGACTACAACTCCCATCGGCCACGGTGTCTGGGGCTGATGGAAAGTGTAGTTCAAAGCATCTGGAGGACACCAGGTTGGCAAAGGGTGTTCTGACCAAATATTCCATTCCACTGACTGCCTGACTCTGATTATCAAGGGCCAATAGTTCGTTCCTTGCCATGAAAACATTCCAAGCCATGCAATCATCCCATGTCAATAGCAAAAATAGCAATAATAAGAAGCAAAGCACCTGACTCCTGCTTTGTACAGTTAATCTATAACTCTTACTGAGCTATTGCATAACAGTGACTGATGCATGTGCCAACGCTATCAGTAATGTTAGTAAATTAACTTCAGTATCTTTCCTTTGGGACTAGTTGGATGGCCCCGAAGGTGAGCACGTGATGTCGACCTGATTTACTGCTATGGCTGCCACCTGTCTTTATGAAAAAACAAGAGGGGGGGGAAGAGGGAGGCATCAGAGGTAATTCAACTGTAAGGGCAAACTTGCCATGATAGCTTCTGGTTTCCAGGGATTGCGTTACCTTGAGCTCTTGTATTTATAAACCAGCAGGCTGCGATAAGGAGAACACATCTTTCCAAAAGCATTCCAGGTTTGACCTTTGATTAGTCTGTTTGATTTCAAAGTGTATGTTAGATTTAAAAAAAAATATCTCCAAACAACAAACAAGGATTTGGTGCCAGGGAAGGCACGTCACTCGTAGTGGGAAAATGGAGAAGCAGGGTCGGTTTGACCATACAGGGAGACTAGGCGGCCATCAAGCATTAGGCACAGTGAGGTGACCACCATAAATCCTCAGTCGGTCAAAGGTTGTTTCGAACAAACTCTCCCTCAGTGGGCCTTACTAGAAATGCATCAATGCACATCTGCAGAATAAATAAATAAATGATTCAAAGTAAGCGCTGAAGGGAAAGCAATCCATATATCAATAAAATGCTTATTCACAAGGAGCCTTTGACTTCTGGTGTGCAATCACATAAAGCAGATCGTATCTCCCTACATGAACCAGCCCGGGACTTGAGATCTTTAGGTGAGGCCCTTCTTGTGCTCCCTACACCTTCGCAAGCATATTTGACGCGGACACTAGATAGGGCCTTTTCGGTGGTCGCCCCTAGGTTATGGAACTCCCTCCCGAGTGAGGTACGATAAGCTCCCTCCTTGCCGCTTTTCGGTGACAAGTAAAGACTGTTTTATTTCAGCGGGCATTTGAGACAGAGAACGACCAGGATTAATGTCTTATAGGCTTGGTGATCATATTATATGGTTTTATTATTTTAAATTGTTCGCTGTTTTAACCTATATTTTGTCATTTTTAACTTTCCCTGATAGTTTAATTCTTTTTTAATAATATATTCTGTATGTTTTAACGATGTTGTTTTTAGTTGTAAGCCGCTCTGAATCCTATTGGAAAAGGGCGGGGTAAAAATAAAGTTTTATTATTATTATTATTATTATTATTATTATTATTATTATTATTATTATTATTATTATTATTATTATTATTATTATACCGGAGGCCTTGGGGTCAAATGCAGCCCTCCAGGCCTCTCTGTCTGGCTCTGTCCTGAGCCACACCCCTCACCAGTCCTGCTGTGCACTCTCCTTGAGTGTGTTTTTTTCTTTTTTTGCCTTTCTGGAATATCTTGTTGAACTCTGATAATGCTCCTTGCTTGCAGGGATAGCAAGGAATGTGAGTGTCGTCAGCCGTTCTAGCCGGAGGTGGACTGACGCACAGGAGGGCGGCGAGGAAGACTTGGACTGGGACAGGGGCGGGACATCAAAGCAGCCTGCATTCTGGGCATTGACAGGCCATCTCTAGCCATCCCAGACACCCCCTCAGGACAGACCCCCGGACTAGCCGCTCACTCCTCCACCTGATGTGCCACCTCTCCTTGAGCCACCACCAGACAGCTCTCCCCTGTAGAGGGAGAGGACAGGACTGAATCCAAGACCCCACCTTCACCCAGGTCCAGGAGGTGAATGCGGCATGAGATTCAACAAACCCAGCTCAGAAGGAGTCTGCGCTTATGCACACACCTCCAGCCGTGACTCAGGGTACACGCAAGTGGGGGGCCTACCCAGCCCTACTTAAGCTGGGTGACAGGGAAGGGTCAGTTGCTGAGTCAACATCTCAATGCCGCCAAATTAGTTAGAGAGGGATGCTGAGTTCTGAGTAAGTTGTAGGTAGATTCAGGAAGTGCTCTGAACTGAAATTTTCTCTTACTTCAATAAACGAAAAAACTACAGCTGTGTCTGAGTCTGAGTTCCTCTAGTTCATGCAGGACAGTGAGAGTGTGAAGAAACTAGCCTACTGTACAAAGTCAAAATGCACATTTGTTGCTCTGCCCACTTTTCCCTCTGGCCCCGCCCACCCCTGGCATGTGGGCCCCGGAATGGAATGTGGACCTTGGGCTGAAACAGGATCCTTACCCTTGCCTTAAGAAAACAAGGTGCTTCACTTCAATATGCTTAGGGGTCCTGATGAAAAGACAGCGCTGAATAGTAGCCAATTAGATTCATGTACACAGCATCAGTTTACAAAGTAACCATGAAACTTTAAACTTACTATTAAACTTACCACAATAGTACTGCAGTGTGGCTAACAATATAGACTCTCCCAAGTCAAGTATCATTTCCAGTAACCTCCATCGGAGGAATCTTGAATGTCAAAAGCCTTCAATGATATTTCTTCATTTCACATTCGCATCCTGATCTTTAGCCCAAAAGGCTCCCAGAGTGGCTTACATAGAATTAGTCAAAACAAGACAGTCCCTGTCCGCAGGCTTAAAATCTAAAAAATGTGACACACAAGGATAAAGAGACAGGGAGGGTGAGGGAAGAGGGAAAAAAGCAAACTGGGGTACCAATTCCAGGCCCAGTGCTCGCAGGCAGCCAAGTCGGGCACTGGCTGAGGGGCCCCTCCTTAGGCTGGGAGGGTGGAGCTTCCACTCTGCGCTAGGCTTTGTGCTTGCCTACCATCGCCCAAGATGGTGGCAGGAGCATCCCTAAGGGGTGATGCAGGGCTGCATACATAGCATGCTAGCATGCTGCCACGGTAATGTAGGTTGGGTGGACGGGCCTATTTAAGCCTGCACTGTCTGCATTGGGAGGAGGTGTTGGGGAACATGATGATGCGGGCCTAGGGTAGTCTGGTACCCAATTGCCCGGTCATGCCTGGTGCCGGCCCTGGCCAGTTCTTAAATAGTAGTTCTTATAATGACCAGCTGGTATAGAAACCATTCAGGGTAAGAGATGCCTGATGGAGGTGGTCTTTTGGCAAAGCTGATGGACTGAGCCTTGCAACAAATATGAAACATTGGTGAATTTATATTTGTACTATTATAACTTTATTTAACTCATAAGATACACCAGCCAGTGGCTCCATCAGATGGCCTATAGCCAAAGCCTTCACCAGCTGCCAACTCTCATCAGTGCTGGTCAGATTTAACTCTCAGTCCAGTTGATTCTGTATATGGAGTGGGTAGTGGGTGCCATCTTGTCCTTTGCCTCAGGCAGCAAAACGTCTGGGGCGGACTGGCCACCAACAGCTTCACAGTCTAAAGGGCATCTGCCCTGCTTGAAGCAGCCCATGACTTGTGTTTTTCCTGCAACTTGCAAGTTGATTTGCCCAGGGCACATGGAAAGTGTATCCCAGAATCCTTGGCAATTTCTGTTCTCAAGCCACACCCCACAAAGGGAAGCAACAAAGAAAATCTTTTGAAGTAGCACCCCTGGTAGCCTCAAGGCTTGATTACTGCAATGAGCTCTGTGTGGGGCTACCCTTGGGCTTGATCCAGGAGCTCCAGCCATTACAAAATGCTGTGGCTATAGACCACTGGTGAGGACAAATATCAACACCATGTAACAGTGGTGCTTCAAAGCTTACACTGGCTGCCCATATCTTACTATGCCAAGTTTATTGTATTTATTTACAACACCTGTAACTTGGGTCTAGAGCTTGGAAAAGTTACTTTTTTTGAACTACAACTCCCATCAGCCCAATCCAGTTGCCATACTGGCTGGGGCTGATGGGAGTTGTAGTTCAAAAATGTAACTTTTCCAAGCTCTGGGTCTAGGATACCTCAAGGACCGCCTGAGCCCTCATATCCCTG
Source organism: Rhineura floridana (assembly GCF_030035675.1). Classification (NCBI taxonomy): domain Eukaryota; kingdom Metazoa; phylum Chordata; class Lepidosauria; order Squamata; family Rhineuridae; genus Rhineura; species Rhineura floridana. Next base: position 10,197,271 of record NC_084492.1, on the reverse strand, counting down.
CGGGATCACTGAGATCTTTGGGGGAGCTTTTGTTAGTTGTCCCCCATGGCTCAGATGCACAACTTGTATCCACCAGAAGCTGTGTATTCGGTATCGTGTGCTCAATTCTTTGGAACTTCCTCCCAGCTAAGGTTAGACAGGCTTCCTCCCTGTCGAACTTGAGATGCCTGACAAAGGCTTTTCTTTTTCAGCAGGCATTTTAAAGAAGTCTGTGTTTTTATGATTAATTTTAATTCTGCCACCTCTGCTATCTTTTCGGCGCCTTTTGAAGACTTTCCTCTTTCAACAAGCCTTTTAAGTTGAGACCTATCCCAGTCTGCATCTGTGTCAGAATTGTTTAATATGTTTTTAATAACGTTTTTAACCCTTTTTTCAGGTTGTTTTTTAAATTGTTTTTAATGCTGTTTTGTATTAATGTATTTTAAGATCAGTTTTTATGAAGTTTTAAAGTTTTTTGTGCTTTGCTTGCCGCCCTGGGCTCCTGCTGGGAGGAAGGGCGGGATACAAAATAAATAAATAAATAAATAATTGATTTTATCATTTTTACGTACACTGCTTAAGAGACTTCAGTAATTAAGCAGTGCCTAACTACCTTAAACAAATAAGTAAAAATTAATGCTACTTGATTTTTTCCCCTAGCTAATTTGAGGATATGAATCACTAGCAATATTTTAATTAGTCAGATGGCTAAGCCAACTGAGCAATGCAATTCCCGAAAGTGGTGAGAATTTGTGGCTGCACTAAACGTGTTTCTTTGAAGGTATGACTGAACACGTTTAAGTCTATGAAATGAAACGTTGCAGAGAAAATCCAGGAAGATTGTGTTTTCCTCTCTCTGCCTCTTTCCTGAAAAGAAGAGCTGGGGGGTTAAACAGCATTTCAGATTATCTGGGGGAAAGGGTGTTGCCTTTTTCAACGGCAAATGATAAGCTTTTTGTCTTTGCTCTGAACGGAAGCAGCTAGAAGAAAATGGTGATCATCTGCAAACAATAACATCTTGGATAGATGAAATGGAAAGGCAGTAGAAGGTGCCAAGGATCCCTCTGATTATGTTTGTTATTGAGAATTGTGTCCAACTACATTTTACCCCAAGTAGATCCATTGGGCAGCATCCAATTTTTATTATTTATTTATTTATTTATTTGATTTATATCCCACCCTTCCTCCCAGCAGGAGCCCAGGGCAGCAGTTAAATAGTTCTGTTAGCACAAGGACTTGGGTTGTGCAATGGAGCTCCCTCTCCCTCTCTCCTCCCTATGTGCCCCCCATGCACCCCCTAAATCTGTCCTGGGGTTTCCCCCAGTCATCCAGAGCAGATTTAGGGAGGCTGCAGGCTGACTTTGAATACCAGTTTCTGGGACTGGCAAGAGGGGAGACTCCTTGTTGCACTCAGGTCCTGTTTGTGGGCTTCCCAAAGGCATCTGGTTGGCCACTCTGAGAACTGGATGCTCGCCTAGATGGGCCCATGGCCTGATCCAGCAGCCAGGCTCTGCTTATTAAACTGCCCAGTCCCCACAACAATTCTAGAGGCTGAATGGTTTGAACCAGCAGAAGTTTCTGAATTACCTTAAAGGGCAGCCCTTTGTAGATAGCACTACAGCAGTTTAGTCTGAATGTAACCAGCATGCGCATAACTGAGGCCAGGTCTGCTGTCATCAGATAGGGTTGGACTGGTGAGCCAGTCTTAAGAACATAAGCAGAGCCTGGCTGCTGGATCAGGCTAATGGCCCATCTAGTCCAGCACCCAGTTCTCAGAGTGGCCAAGCAGATGCTTTGGAAAAGCCGAAAGCAGGACCTGAGCACAACAGTGCTCTCCCTCCTGTGGTTTATAGCAACTGGTATTCAGAAGGATGCTGCCTCTGACTCAGAGCTTGGAAAAGTTACTTTTTTAAAACTACAACTCCCATCAGCCCCAGCCAGCATGGCCACTGGACTGGGCTGATGGGAGTTGTAGTTCAAAAAAAGTAACTTTTCCAAGCTCTGCTCTGACTGTGGGGCCAGAGCATAGCCATCATGGCTAGTAGCCATTGACAGCCTTATGCTCCATGTATTTGTCTAATCCTCTTAAAGCCATCTAAGATGCTGGCTGTGATTGCCTCCCGTGGGAGCAGATTCCAGAGTTTGACTATATGCTGTGTGAAGTACTTTTTTTTTTTTTTACTTTTAACAACCTTTTCTGCACATGTAGCCAAGTGTCTGCAATCGCCCAAGTCAATATTTGTACTTAAGTTTGGTTGGAACAGCAGTGGACAGTGAACTGATGGGGTACTCTGCCCTGGGTGCCTTCCAGAAATGACACAAGCTGCAAAAGCTCATGTGCAAAGCCAAGCATGTCTCCAGGAGAAAACAGCAGGGATTGGGATGAACTTTCACCCAGTTCCAGGAGATGAGGGGAAGAAGCGAGGCCATGTTTTCTGTTAAAATGAGAGCTTGCCTGAAATGTCTCTGAAAGTACAACAACAATAATAATTGGCCCTCTTCCCCTCACACTTGTGCTATCAGTGGGCTTTCTTTCACTCCACAAAGGAATTTCTCTGACTCTCTTTCCTTTTTAAAAAGGAAACCTTTAGTGCGGCTGTTCTCTCCTGCCACGTGCACACATTTTTTAAAAAATCCTCATTGTGATTGCTGAAGACATATGAGTCCAGTGAACTCCTGACATCCAGCAGTCATCCCTCTGGATGACTTTGCATGACCACATCAGGAGCTGAGGATGAAGGACGGGGGGGGGATTGCTACAGGAGCCTAGCTCAGTAAGGATGCTTGAGGGGTAAAATGCTGCTGAGGACAAGAAGAGGGAGGGGAAACCCAAGGGAACCCCTCCCCCACACCCCCAGCATTCCCACACACTCATATACACACACACACAGAGAGATCATATCTTGCTGCAACTTGCTGCAGTGTTTGAAAGGAGTAGAGGGAGAGGGAGACACGCACACACAGAGAGGCTGGACTCTGGCATGGACTCCCAGGGGTTGCAGCAAAAGCCCAGTTCTGTAAGGATGCTTGAGGGGTGAAGTGGGGCTGAGGAAACTGAGAAGGAGAAGGAGGTCCAGGAATGAAGATTAGAAGATGGGGGGAAACCCAAGGGATCCCCCTCCTCTATCTCCCCTCCTCCCCATAACCCCAACACACACACACACACACACACACACACACACACACACACACACACACACGGAATGTGCTAGAATGGAAAACTGAGTTTTCCATTAATTTGCTTATTTGCTATTGTTAGGGATTGGATTTTTAGGTAGGGATCTTCAGCAGCTACGTTTGGAAATTGATTTTTTTAAAATAAAAAAAGCAGTGCCTAAAATATTGACATTAATATCAATATTTTTATTGCCATTTCCTTCAATTTATCAATATTTCCTTTAATTTATCAAAATTTCCTGTGATTTATCAACATTTCCTTTAAAAACATCAATTTTTCCTTTAAAATATCAATTTTAGTATTTATATTTTTTTCTGAGGCAAAAAACGGATCACTAAAAGTAGCAGCTTAGGGACAAAGAACGAACTCAAATTGTTACCAACCTGTTAGGCTGACGGAGTGCTTTTGAACCAGCACTAGCCAATGGATCCTATATCTAACACACACACAAGCACCCTGGATCATGCAGAGTCACTCACTGCCTTCTTGCATCCCTACGAACAATATTGTCTCATTTGGTATTAACTAAGTTTAAATTTCTCAGAGGAACATTTTCTGAGAGTTTTCTTCCTTTTTTTTTACAGTTGAATTCCACCCAAAACACTGGGGAGATGTCCAATATTTAGTGACATGCCTCTCCTCAGTTTTGCTGCTGGCAAGTAGGGGTACATTTTTGGAGATGCCTTGATTAAAACCTATGTTTCTTCTTCTACGTTTCACCCTACAAATTTGTCAAAATGCAAACACAACAAACATACAAAAATGTAATTCTCCATCTTTGGAGATGGCAGGTGTTGCCACCAGTCACCATATGCTCAGAGGCACATGTTACCAAATTCTTCCAAGCTACACAGGAAGTGGATTGGACCATGAAAGACCAACCCAAATTGTGTTTGCATTTTGACAAATTTATAGGGCAGTACAATATTTCAGAAAGGAGGTCAGGTCTCCTGCTCCCCTGGTGCATTCACTATACCTATACCTATACCTATACCTATACCTATACCTATACCTATACCTATACCTATACCTATACCTATACCTATACCTATACCTATACCTATACCTGTTTGATAGAAATATCTGTTGGCTTTATGTACGGTCTTAAACTGCAAGTTTTGCCTATTAGTGAAATGAATCATAGAATCATAGAATTGTAGAGTTGGAAGGGGCCTATAAGGCCATTGCGTCTAACTCCCTGCTCAATGCAGAAATCCAACTTAAAGCATACCCAACAGGTGACTGTCCACCTGCCTCGAGAAGGAGAAGAGAAGGTTTTTTTGAGGGGTGGTTATTTTTTACATGGGGGAGCATCCCTACCTACCAAAATGGAATCTCCCACCTGTAGCTGCAAATGGCCCAGTCCGCTCTGCCACTCCAGGATTCTATCGGCTCCTTCTGCTGCATGTAAAGACAAGGCTCAAGTTTTGACAGGGAGGACATCCAAAGGGAGGAGAAGGGGCAGGAAGGGAGGCAAAGGCAACAAGAGGTGAAGGTGTGCAAGAGCAGCTGCACCAGCTTCATTGTTTTGTTTTGGTTGGGGATTAACAACCACGGAGAAGAGCCGTGTGTGTGTGTTTTGCATCTTGACTCCAGTCCATCTTGCTGTCAATATTTTTGGCCATCGCTGTCAAACTTAATTACATGCCTCCTCCCTTCGTAACTGCTGTAATAGTCTACAAAGATCCCCGTGGCACTTTGGAGATGAGCAAACTCCTTGCAGCAGCAGATTTCGCAGCACCTGAAAAAAGACTTGTATGGTCCCTTAAAGGCTACATTTGATATGGTATAAGCTTGGGCGGCCAACGTGATGCCCTCCAGATGTTGTTGGACAACAACTTCCCCCATCCCTGATGACTGCCTATGCTGGCTGAGGCTGATGGGAGTTGTAGTCCAACAGCACCTGGAGGCACCAACGTTGGCTACCTCTAGTGTACGTTTTTGGGGACTAGCATTTACTTTGTAGAGCAGTTAGTCTTTAAGGATAGCCAACATGGTGCCCTCCAGATGTTTCTGGATACAACTGCCATTATTTTTGTCCATTGGAGCAGGCAGGCTGGACTGATGGGAGTTGGAATCCAATGACATCTGGAGGCAACTTTGGTTGCCTCTGCTTTATGGTGCCACAGTTGTCTTGAAGCAACAAATTAAAGCAAGGATGGAGCACCACGTTCGGCCAGATGCAATTGTGCACATTTCCCTCCCACCTGCCTTGGTTGCCAGTTTGTTTCCAGGTTCAATTCAAGGTGTTCTCATTAGTGTTTAATGCCCTAAATGACTTAGGTCCCAAATGTATGAAAGGCCGTGTTGTTCTCTACAGAGCGTCTATGGTGCTAAGATCAGCAGATCTTACCCTTTTGGTAGTTCTGCCACCCTCAGAAGTTCAGGGGATGGTGACCCAGGAGTGGGCTTTCTCTGTGGCAGCACCTAAGTAGCTCCCTCCCTACAGAGATGCCTCTGGCACCATTACTATACAATTTTTGGTGAATGTTGAAGACACACCTCTTAACTCTGGCCTTTGACACCTGAGATATATATAGTTAGGACCCAGCCAATTTTCTGTGATGTGATTTTAGGTTATTTTACACTGTTTTAGAGTGACTCAGGGGTTACGTGCCCGGCCACCTGTGCAGCCGTGGGCAAGCTGCATAGTCCCAACGAGCCCAGTTGCCCCCCAGCTGGCAGTTGCCGTAAGGAAGGGGTGGCTTGTGCAGCTGTGGCAAGCTGAGCAGGCCCTAGTCAGCTGGGGAGGACTAGCCACAGAGGGAGGCAATGGTAAACCCCTTCTGAATACCACTTACCATGAAAACTCTATTCATAGGGTAGCCATAAGTCGGGATTGACTTGAAGGCAGACCATTTCCATTTTTTTTCAATCATGTATTTTAAAACTATTGTGACTTGTCATTATCATCATCATCATCACCACCTGATGTCATGTGATGCTGGACAGAACTGATCTTGCCCCAAAGCAGCATGATTCTCATTTGGCACTAAACTGAAACTGCACCAAATGCAAGTTGGAGCTGTGAAGGAACAACTGGGGGGTCACTCTTAGGCTCCTGGTTGCCTCAAACAGTCTCATGGGTCAAGTAGGGAGACCTGGTGAGCCAAGTTCAGCCGGTGGGACACAAGAGTCTCCATTGCTGATCTAAAGCTTCACTTCTCCAACGTACAGTTAACTAAGAGTAGGGATGGGAGGATCTGTCAATTTTGGTTCTTTCAGTTTCTTGTTTTTCCAATTATAAATTTGGTTCTCCACATTTCTGCAGCAATTTGCAATTTTTTAAAAAAATCCTCATGAAAATTCTCCAGCATTTTAGTGCGAAATTTTCCAAATAAACACATTTTTGTAGGCAGTTTTGACGAATATACACATTTTTTGCAAGCAGTTTCTTATCATATAATGCATTTTTGTATGTTAATTTCACTCATATATTTATTTTTATGCACACTTTCCTCTAATATATACATTTTTGTAAACATTGTTTGGTTGGCGAACTCCACTGCAAAATTCGGAGAAGTGTGAATTTCGAAGGATGGCTGGGTTTCAGTTCTCATGTTGTTTCGGAAAGTGCAAATTGGATTGATTCAGTTTGAAATATGAACAAAATGAAATTTCTCACCCATTGGTAGCTGAGAGTAAGCCTCACTGAACACTGTGGGACTTACTTCTGAGTAATTAGGATTGTGCTGTCACAGAGCTACCCCTCTGGGATGTGAAATCTCCCAAATTGACCTAAGTGATTTACCTTTCTTTTGCATGCTCTTTGGACATGCCAACAGCACATTCTTGGACAATGTGCTATCAAACTAGTAGCTTCTCAAAAAGGCCACCTATAGGTGAACACAACACCCCAGAGAATTTTGTTTTGTGTGATTTGGAAAGCTCAATGCCACGTGAACACTATCAGATAGCCTCTGGACAAGGCTGTCACAGGGCAAAGTACTGCCCCCCACCCCAAAAATCATGTTGGGTTCTCCATCCGATCTCAGATTGCTTCTAAACATGAAGGCATTAAGCCTAGGATTCATAGAGTTTTTATTCCTGTATCCCAAATATAATTACTGGGTCTTTTCCAAAGCATACATTAAGTCGCTTATGGCATTATTGTTCAATCCAAACTGTTCTTGGTCTGCAGGTTCAGATCCTGGCAGGGAAGTAAACAGTGGGACTCAATAGCTCCTGTAGCAGATGAGTTTCAAGTAGAGCTGCTAGCTGATTAAAGGGCTTCTAGGTGGCTCGGTTGAAGATTCATGATCCAAAAGATTTATCTATAATTGTCATGAGCCCCATGGAGAACTCTTAGCGGAGTTGCTCTGAAAAAGGAGACGCCTTGGATCCAGGGAAGGGGCCCAGTGGGTTGAGCAGGGTGGCTAGTGAAACTGAGGAGGAGTTCAGTGATCTTCCGGCTGACAGTTTCTTCCCCAAGGTGCTGGGAGCCACCAGTGAGGCAGAATCTCAAGCAGCCCATCACATTATTCCACCTCTGGAGGATCTTCAGCCTCCTGATCACACCCCACTTCTGCCCCCTGTAGTTGATGCACTCCAAGCAGGTGGAGCCCAGGAATAAACTGGCCAAGGCGTCTCTGCCTCTGTCACCTAGAATGCACCATCGCCTATGCAGGCATGAGCAGACCAAGCACGTTCACCAGCCTACCCATAGGGGTGCCTGCTTACTTCCCCAGTCCAGTTCTGAGAGGCAGCTCCCATGCAAGTAGTGTGCCTGCCCCACTTCTACATAAGGGGGTCTTTGAGGGCAAGTCCAATGTTGCGACACATCTTTGCTTGAGTAGCCATGCCTAGCAGTGCCTTGTAGACACCTAGTGGCCTGTGTGACCTATGTACCAGTTGTGCGCTAAGTTCTGGATTAAAGCCTTCAGCAATAACCAAGTCGGTGGTCCTGAGTCTGATTCCATGGGGAGTAGCCAGGAAAATAATTCCCTCCAATACCAATCTTGGAAGGGTCCATGCTGATCAGTCTGGCAATGAAACATAGCTAACCAAATGTAAGGTAGTGATTTCCGCATACTGGGGGCGGGAGGACTAATATGCAGGGTTGTATGACAGGAGTGGGGAACCTCCAGCCTACAAACCTAAGTAGGCCGGTCAGGCCTCCTCATTTGGCTTGCAAGGTCATTTTGGCCCAGTCATGCCCACCTGCCCTAAAGCTGATGTCTCATATTAGTTTGTGTGAGCCAACACCGCTGGCAGCACCTATCCCTGTGCCAAAGAGGAAGCCATATGCCCTGACTGCAATAACTATTGCCCATGAATAGGAATGGACAAATCTGCTAATCTCAGTTACTCTCAGTTTCTCCTGCTCCCAATCTGAAGTTCCGTTCACCACATTTCTACAACAATTGGCCATTTCATGTTTCTTTTAAAAAGTCCCCATGGAAATTCTAGTCCTCAGAATTTTAGTATGAATTTATCCTAATATAAAGACTTTTTGCAAAGCAATTTCTCCTAACGTAATGCATTTCTCTGTATTATTTTCACTATTATGTTTTCAATGTTTTACACACTACCGGCTTGACAACTGCCTAGCAAAATTCAGAGAAGTGCAAATTTTGAAAGATGGTTGAGTTTCGCTTCATGCATTGTTTTGGAAAGTGTGGATTAGGTAGGTTTGCCTATAAATGTGAATCAAATTGGATGTCTCTCCCATTCCTAATCACAACCTCTCCTTCAGGGAGGGAGAAATAATAGGCAGCTTTGACAACACACAGACTTGTACCATCCAGACAAGGGGAACTCCATAGAGCAGCCAATCCCAGCTGGCTTGCCTCATTGTGAATCAGCTAACTGGTGCTGCCAGCAAGCATCCCTTGCCAATGCATAGTCAAGAGTGCACTTCAAGGCTCCCAAGTGGGCATTGGCAACTGCATCTTCACAGGCCCTTCACCTGATGTTACATGTGACATACAGTGTGGAGCAGGTGGGCATGGTTTGGGAAAAACCAGGACAAACTAGTCTCATGGACCATAGATTCCCCCATGCCATCCTGAGCACCTTGGAAGAAATGTGGGTCATGAAAGTAATATATTAATACTTCCATAAGGAAGTATGAGAGGCTGAGATAAGAAATACTTTTAGTTGCATTAGTGAGAGGTCACTGCAAGTTCTTCCAGTAAAAGCAACCATTATGTATAGTAATTTGACTCCAGTGAAATACCAGTAAGATTGTATCAGTTGGTTTCCGGCACAAGGAGCAACTGCTGGCAGACCCCCACTTGCCCAATTGAGATCTGTAAAAGGAACCCCTTTGGGTTCCCCGCCTTCAGAGGTGAGGCAACAGATGGTCAGGGAGAGGCTATTTGCACCGGTGGTGCGGAGGCTAGGAGGTTCACTCCCCAAGAAAAATGGAGAAGGTTCCTAAAGTAGTAGTATAGTTTGTTTACTCTACAGATTACAAACATTGGATATAGTATAGGGCTATTGACAACTGCAGCAGAGAAAAAACACACAATATACATGTACACGGTTTGTGCCACGTAAAATAAGAGTATAACAAAATCCACAGAATAATTTACAAATTGTAGGCCAAATTCCAGCAGCCTCATGCCCGGCGTTGCTCAGGAATTCTAAGAAACCAAGCCAGCAGTGCTGTTTTGAAATCAGCAGGGATGGAAGGATCTGTCAGTTTCGGTTTTCTCAGTTTCTCATTTTCCCAATCTTAAATTCAGTTCTCCACATTTCTGCAGCAATTTGTGATTTGAAAATTTAGTGTGAATTTTTCCTAATAAACAATTTTTTGAATGTAGTTTTAACTAATGTACCCAGTTACCTATTTAAAAAATTAAACAATTGTGCTTGCTATCTATCTATCTATCTATCTATCTATCTATCTATCTATCTATCTATCTATCTATCTATCTATCTACAGAGAGAGAGAGAGAGTTAATATATATATAATTTTAAAAAACAATTTGAAATACAGCATATATTGTTGCCTTGCTGCTTAATCCATAAAAAAAACATTTGCAGCTGTGTTCCTCAAAGGCACTTTTTAAAAAGGTAAAGTAGTTTAAGGAGATGTGGAAGAAAAAGAAAGAAAGATTGTGAATTTGGGTAGGGCTGTAGCTCAGTGGCAGAGCACCCGCTTTGCATGCAGAAGGTCCTTGGCTCAATCCCCAGACAAAGAGACTCCGACGTGAAATTCTGCAGAGACCCTGCCAGTCAGTGCAAACCATACTGAGCTATCTGGACCAACGGTCTGATGCAGTATACGGCAGCTATCTCTGCTGTAATTACAGTAGGGCCCCACTCATACGGTGGGTTACATTCCGGACCCCTGCTGTAAAGCCAAAACTGCTGTAAAGCGGAACTCATTGAATAGAATGGTGTGCGATGCCCGAAAACCGCCGTCAAAGTGGAACAAGCGCTGTATGAGTGGGGCTTTAGTCTAATTGCATCTAATTGAGACTGCTGTATTAGCAAAGCACCATAAAGCGAAGTGCCGTTAAAGCGGGGCCCTACTGTATAAGTAGGGCGGAGCCTACTCATAGCATTGGACTTCGTGGTGATTTAGGATATGTTTGTGATATACATGAAGGAATTTAAACCGCAATAACTAAATGTGTCAGCTGCAGTCCTCAGGGCCTGGAACAGAACATGATGCAGACGTCCCTGTGTGAGAGAAATGCACATGATTTTAGGACACTTGTGGTTTTCTTATAGGAGTACAGCAATCAAATATCTATGTACCCATGTGAACCTTTTAAGGGAGGGAGGGTGGGGGGGATGTTTGTTTACTGCTGATGTTCTTACCTGGTTGGTATCTTACATTTCCATCAAAAATAAATTAAAAATAGATTAAAAATAAAATAAAATAAGTAGAGCTCAGCCAAAATTTCCCAGGCAACATTTTATCCTCTGAGAATTTCTGAGTTTCTTTTTTCTCACCTCACGAGAAAAAGATCATTTCTCAGAATTTTCTCAGAATGTTCTCTACTCTGTACGTGTGTGCTTGTGCACACGTGCCTTCCATCTCCCCCTTTCACCCGCACGCACAATGCCCCAGATTGACACTAGACCTGGGGCATTGTGGGTAATGCAAAACCGAGGCCAGACTGCCAACATAGTTGCAGCAGGAGCAACAAAGAGAAAAAAAATCTTGGGGAAAAAAGAGAATCTGTGCTACTCCCACTGCTAAATGGTGAGTCCCATCCACTACGAAACTGCTGGAGAAATTATCCTTCCCCCCTGCAAAAAAAGAGTGTTGAAATAGACTCCCCAATTTCAATGCCCATAAATAGGGTAGAGAATTTTGAGAGGCCATTTGCACACAGCTCTTAATTATAAAATTGATGTATCTTTCTCTCTCTGATCACTAGAATTTGTAAGGAAACATGAGCATTTTGGAGCTCTGAAATGCGGATCACCAGACTGATGATCAGCTTTATCATAAATTGCATCCCTTAGTCTCATTCTGCTCTTTCTCTCTCTCTCTTTTTCTCTTTTTGAAAAGCCATCTGTAATGTACACTGTAGTGGTTAATGTGGTGTAGTGGTTAAGGTGTTGGACTACGACCTGGGAGACCAGGGTTCGAATCCCCACATAGCCATGAAGCTCACTGGGTGACCTTGGGCCAGTCATTGCCTCTCAGCCTCATAAAAACCCTATTCGTAGGGTCGCCATAAGTCAGAATCGACTTGAAGGCAGTACACACACACCCCTCTTGAAAGCCTGTCTCGCTCTTCCCAAACTGCTTTGCTGGCCCAACATCAGGAGTTCAATAATAATTTTATTATTAGGCATTAATAAATGGAATTATCAATGAATTCATAAACATTTTAAGTACATTATGTGTTATAAATAGTCCAGTTTTGAACAAAATTATTATGTGGTGTCAATTTTTTTTTAAAAAAAAATCCTCAGGAAAATGCTTCAGCATTTTAGTGCAAATTTCTCTTAATAAACATATTTTTGTCTGCAGTTTTATCTAACACACACATTTCTGCAAGCAATTTCTCCTAGTCTGATGTGTTATTTTTATGCACATTTCCCACTAATATGTGTATTTTTAAAAACAGTGTTTGGTTGGAAAACTGCATCACAAAAATTTGGATAAGTGCAAATTTTGAAGGATGGCTGTGTTTCAGTTCTCATGTTGTTTCGGAAAGTGCAAATTTGACACATTCTGCTTTAAATGCAAACTGAATCAAATTTCTTCTCCATCCCTATTCAGAGTAAACTCATTGAAATCTGCTCTGGGACTGCTCTGAGTATGATTTCAACTGATCAGTCTGTCTCCTTTCTTGTCAGTTAGTTTTGACTCTATAGCACATTACAGCATATTCATGTAACTTGCTTTCTCATTCTGACAATTTAGGCATTGCAGGAAACTTTCAAACACTTGCATAATATATCCTTGCTATTATAATTATATATGAAATAAATTTTCAGTATGTCAAAGATACATTCAATTTTTTTTTAAAAAAAAAATCAAGCTCTAAGGAAAGTTTACTACTCAGTTCCTCTTTCTGACTACATTTACTTACTTGTTATTCAAAACATTTATACCCTGGTCTTCAGCTGGATAAGCTCCCAGAGTGGCTTACAAATAAATAAAAACAACACAATCTAAAAATGCACGGCACAAAAGGAAAAAGGGTTAGGGAGGGAAGAGAAGAACGAACAGCCTCGGGCACTCAAGTCTTAAATATCACAAGTTTCTTATAATGACCAGTTTGGATAGAAGCAAACTGGCCACTGAGAAAAATCCACAGTGACCCAAACTTCCTGGCGGTGACCGTTAAGGCAGTCAGAAGTTGTTGACCTTACAGGGTGCGGCCTTGGCCTTCTGGAACACAAATAGAAACTGCCGGCTTCTTGGCATTTTCCCCACAGCCCAGTTGATACCATCAGTCCCAGAGCAGGTGATCCTGCTGCTCTTTCTCACAGAGCAGGTGGGACAGATGGCCTTGAGGGGGGGAGAGGAAGAGGGGCGCAGCCCAGCCAGTTATAGCAGCAACAATTGGAGATGGCACTCCATGGAGACCTACTCCAATTTGGGGGTGAGCATCTCAGCAGTAAGACTGTAGGATGTCCTACAGAATGTATACTGTGGCAAGGGTCAACAAACAAAATCTTTGTATTTTATAATAGAGGTGAAATGTTCTGCATTACAGGAAGCAGATTCTTCTAAGTGCTGGGGGAGGGAGCAGGAAACAGCCTAACATCCTGGTCTCTAGGTATGTTGCAACTGCATGAATTGAATTTCCTCCACTGTACAAACTGTGTGGGAACAGGTGAAAGTTCTTAGTCATGATGTGACCATATTCTTGTGTCGCTGATGTCACCATTCACTGCAACTCTACAGTGCAACAGGAAGAATCTGGGCAGTGTCCAGAATAAAAACATAAGAAGAGCCCTGTGGGATCCGGCCAGTGGCCCATCTAGTTCAGCATCCAGTTCTCACAGTGGCCAACCAGATGCCTTAATGGGAAGCCAGCAAGCAGGAAGAGAATGGACAGAAGATCTCTGAACATGCCATTTAAAAGAGGTAAAGCCATTTGAGAGATCAGCAAGTCGATAGATTGCTTCATACTTTTTTAAAAAAGGGAGCAGGGCGACAGTGACTACAGAGCTTTTGTAATCCATAGATTATCTGGCAGGCAATAACTTAGACTGTCATTTAGAAATCCTATGAAGAACAATTGAAAGAGCCGGATAAGTTTAGGCTGGAGAAGAGAAGATTTAATGGGATCTGGAATGGGGGAGACATTTTATTAAGATAGCATTTAAAGGCAAGCCAACCAAATTTTCACTTTCCAAAACAATACATGAACCAAATTACACTAGAGACGGAAAGATCTGTCAATTTCGATTCTCTCAGTTTTTCATTTTCCCAGTATTAAATTCAGTTCTCCACATTTCTGAAGTAATTTGCAGGGGTTTTTTTTAATCCTCATGAAAATTCTCCAGCATTTAGTGTGAATTTCTCCTAATAAACACATTTTGGTTGGCAGTTTTGACTAATGTACCCATTTTGCAAGACATTTCTCATCATATAATGCATTTTTGTATTCACTCATATATTCATGTTTATGCACACATTCCCCTAACATGTGCAATTTTGTAAACATTGTTTGGTGAACTGCATTGCAAAATTCAAATAAGTGCAAATTTCAAAGGATGGCTGTGCTTTGGTTCTCATATTGTTTCAGAAATTGCGAATTGGATAGATTCAGATTTAACTGCAAACTGATTTGAATTTGTCCCTCATCCCTAAAATACACCCATTGAAATTCAGACTTCTCCAAATTTTGCAATGCAGTTCTCCAGCCAAGTAATGTGTACAAAATGTATATGCTAGGGTAAAATGTGCGTATAAATGCATATATTAGTGAACATAACATGCAAAAATGCATTATATTAGGGGAAATAGCTTTGCAAAAATGTGCATACTAATCAAAATTTCATTAAGAAATTCGTATATTTGGATAAATTCTCACCAAAATGCTGAGTTTTCATGATGACTTTAAAAAAACCTAAACCTGCTAACAGATGTGGAAATGTGAAGAATTGAAGTTTGGAAATATGACAAATTGAAATTGACAGATTCACCTCTCCCTAAATAGGAGGCCTGACTGCAGTCTTCAAATATCTGATGAGTTCTCATGCAGAAAAAGCAGAGCAGATTACTCTCCATTGCTCCTGAGGGCAGCAACTAGAATCAAAGTTGGAAATTGCAGGGAAATAGATTTCAGCGAAACATAGGCCTTTTGCTGCCAGAGGCAAAGGAGAAGATACCACCCCCACACTCCATCCTTCCATGTACAGAAACTGACTGGCTTGGCCATTGAATCGTATTTTAATACTGGCTATAGGAAAGGGTTCTCCACCATGCTTGGAAGCAGCAGACTAGTTCTGGGGGTGCAGTACAGGCCACAGGGCAAACACAATGCTGTCCCCCAACAGAAGTGCACCGTCAGGGGGCTCCTGCTGCCGCCCTCTCAGCATCTGCTGCCTGAGGTGATCAATACCCTCTAAAACAGAAAACAACAGAATGAAATTTAACAGGGAGAAGTGCAACGTTCTACACCTAGGAGAAAGAAACCAAATGCACAGTGATAAGATGGGGGATACTTGGCTCAGCAACACTACATGCGAGAAGGATCTTGGGATTGTTGTTGATCGCAAGCTGAATATGAGCCAACAGTGTGATGTGGCTGCAAAAAAGGCAAATGCTATTTTGGGCTGCATTAAAGAAGTATAGTTTCCAAATCATGTGAAATACTAGTTCCCCTCTATTTGGCACTGGTTAGGCCTCATCTTGAGTGCTGCATCCAGTTCTAGACACTGCACTTTAAGAAGGATGCAGGCAAACTGGAACTGGTGCAGAGGAGGGCAACAAGGATGATCAGGGGACTGGAAACAAAGTTCTATGAGGAGAAACTGAAAGAACTGGGAATCTTTAGCCTCAAGGGGAGGCATATTAGCACTTTTCAAGTATTTGAAAGTTTGTCACACAGGGGTGGACCAGGATCTCTTCTTGATTGTGCAGGACACAAAATAACGGGCTCCAATTAAGGGAGCCACATTTTGGCTGGACATCAAGAAAAACTTCCTAACTGTTAGAGTGGTACGACAATGGAACTGATGACCTAGGGAGGAGGTGGCTCTCCAACATTGGAGGGATTCAAGAGGCAGCTGGATAGCCACCTGTGGGGTATGCTTTAAGTAGGATTCCTGCACTGAGCAGGGGCTTGGCTTTATGGTAGGGATAGTTCTGGCTAAATATTTGGAGAAACATTCAGTTTTGTAAGCCCTTGAGTAGCAGAATATGAGTGGGCTCCCTTTAGTGCCACCCTTTGTTTCTCTAACCACACTCTTTCCCTCCTTCCCCCCTTCCCATTGGCCAGTGTGTATAGGAAGGCTGTACTCAGGACATGACACAGCCCAGCTCCACTCAGGGAATTTTAGTGCTGTGAAGAGAATAGGGGTCTGCTAAGAACTCTCAGCACTCTTCACAAACTACACTTCCCGGATTCTTTGGGGGAAGCCATGACTGTGTAAAGTGGAATAATAGTGGAATAAATGTACAGTGTGAATGCAGCCAGAAGTGCTACCATTTTAATCCACAAAACTGACACAATCAGCCCCATGTGTGAAAGCAGCCCTAGTCTCAATAAGAGGCTGTTACCCTGGAAGGACATAATGGCATCCTAAAGATCAGCCTGGTCCCATCCACTGGCCAGTGAATGTGGTTGCTTTTCCTCTTCCCTCTTCATCCCTTTTTCCTTTCGGATCATGCCTGTTGGACTGCAAGGCTGTGGGGAGGAACCAGCTTATTTCAAGGAGGGGAAACTATGTGTTTTCTTTGTTAAGCGTTCAGTAATCATAACACTGCGCTGTTGCTGTCCTTGTGGCTCTAGATAACGTCTGTAAAATGATATGCAACAGCTCTGGCTCCAGGGGAGTGCCTTTCCTTCGAAGCTACTCTGTCTTCAGGCCTCTCCCTTCCTAGGCTAAACCCTCCAGCAAAAGTTACTGTGTGGCTCCATTCATAAAGTGAGTGAGTGAGCCGGCAGCTCCTGCTGCTGACTCATGCTTATGAGGTATTTTCCTAGCCCTGCCCACTGTGCCCTTAGCCCCACCTCCCCTGAACTGAAGCCTTGCCTGTAATTTATTTAAACGGCAGCCTGACAGAGGGAGGGACAGAAGCAGCTTCTCGAAACAGCTTGCTGGTTCCTTCTCTTCTGGCTAGAGAGGGCATCTGCGGCAGGCAGTCCTTTCCTGAAATCCAGCTTGCTTTTTTACAAGGTAAGACAATGCTAGAAAATGTCAAATGGCTTTGTTAAGTTGGCTGTTAGCCCAAGTGGTGAGAAATAAGTGCGGGGGGGGGCATCAGATACTGAGAATTCTCCCTTATTCTGCCAGTGGAATTTTTGGGGAATGAATCGGCAGAGCAGAAGGTAAGTGCTCCTTTCGGCAAATGGAAGCAGAAAAGTTTCTGCCTTTTGGGAAGCTGAAGGTGGTGTGAAACCGTGCAAAACGCACGGAGGGAACGGTCTCTCTAATGCACATTAGATACTGAAGTGACTGGAGTCAAAGGAGTGGCTAGGCATGGCTTGACATTCTTGGGATGCACCTGTCAAAGTGGTATGACTGATGGAACTTTTTAACCCCTTTCCTCTCTTCCTAAACTGCTGTTTGTAAAAGGAAAAATTAACGCCTTTTGTAAAACGCTGCTTGGGTCCACGTGAAATCTCTAGGAGATCCTCCAGCAGAAATGCTATCCCTTCGCTTTGGTGTAAGGTTTCTAAGATACAGTTTCTTCCACTTGCTAGCCTCCCGCTGGGCACACGTGTGAACTTTGGCAGAGTTTGGGCCAAGAGAGGTCTCCCAGCTGAGCACGGTTATGTAATGTTATCTCCGGCAGGAGATTTGGCGTTGGCAGTGTTGCTAATATGGAGTCAGCAGATCAGTAACAAAGAAGTGGAAAGATACCGTGGAGCAATTTCAAGAGATTGAGCGCCAAGTTCACAATAAAACTCTGAAGTCCGTACTGAGTGACATTTGTACTGGGTAGTTTCTGAATAATGAATGTGGACTTCTGTTTAGCACACTTTCCACTTGCAATCATGGAGCCATAGATTGAGGATAGGAAATGCAATATTTCACATGCATTTTGTGTTACATTTGTAAGAGTTCACCATATTAAAATCATTTTATTTATTTTATTTATTTACTGAATGTACATGCTGTCTTTCCTCCAAGGAGCTCAAGGTGGCATACTTGGTTCTCTTCCCTTTCCATTTTATCCTCACAACAACCCTGGGACGTAGGTTAGGCTAAGACAAGGGATGGAAAGACCTATCTGTTCTGGTTCTCCCCATTTCTCATTTTTCCAATCTTAAATTCACTTCCACAGCTATTTGTGATTTTTTTAAAAGAAAAATCTTCATGAGAATTCTCCAGCATTTTGGTGAGAATTTCTCCAAACAAGCACATTTTTGTAGGCAGTTTTGACTCATGTACACATTTTTGCAAGCAATTTCTTGTTATATAATGCATTTTTGTATGTTATTTTCACTCTTATATTCATTTTTATGTACACTTTCTCCTAACATGTGCATTTTTGGAAACATTGTGTGGTTGGCGAACTGCTTGGCAAAATTTGAATAAGTGCAAATTTTGAAGGATGGCTGTGTTTTGGTTCCCATATTGTTTTGGAAAGTGCAGATTTTATAGGTTTGCTTTGAGATGTGAGCTGAACTGAATTTCTCGCCATCCCTAGCTGAGGCACAGTGACTAACCCAAGATCACACAATGAGCTTCATGGCTGAGTGGGGATTTGAACCCTGGTCTCCCAGTTCCTAGTCCAATACTCTAACCATTTTGCCACACTGGTTCTGCAGAGTGCTCTTTGCTGAGGATGTACAACAGTTAGAATTATTTGTTATGCTAAAGTGCCTTACTTTGTTACCATTTAGGTCATCTGAGGCCTTTTGTCAGGACAGCCACACCATACATTTAAAGCGCATTTACACCACTTTAACCATCATGGTTTCACCCAAAGAATCCTGGGAGCTGTAATTTACCCCTCCCTGAGCTATAGTTCTAAGCACCCTTAAACTACAGTTCCCGGGATCCTTTAAGGGAAGCCATGCTCTTTAAATGTGCTTTAAATGTACACTGTGGATGGGACCTTATTTAGCACTCACTCTTGCTTCCATTATTTATTTTATTTATTATTTATTGAATTTATATCCCCCCCCAATTTCCTCCAAGGAGATCAAGGTAGCATACTTGGTTCTCCCCCCGCATTTTATCCTCACAACAACCCTGCAAGGTGTGTTAGGCTGAGAGACTGGCCAAGGTCACCCAGTGACCTTCATGGCTGAGGGGGATTTCAATCCTGGTTTTCCAGGCTCTAGTCCGACACTCTAACCACTATGCAATATGGCCTCTCTTGTTAATAGCTGACATCTCAAGAAACAAAGTTCCTGAAGCTAGATGGCTGGATCTAGCCACTTTTAATTTCCCACAATGCCCCCAATCTAGAGTTTCTCTGGGGCATAATAGGAAATTAAAAGGATAGCCAAACCTAGGTGCCCAGCGCTGTTTGGAGTTCTGCCACTTCAGCTAGGTAAGCCCACCAGGACCCACTAAACAGAGGAAGGGGCCACCAGAGGACCCTTTCCCAACCCCCCTGAAACCTGGTACCAGTCCTGTGTTCTGGCGTGAGACACTATCCTGGGCACATTCTGAGGGCAAGTAATTCTGCTGCCTCGATGATCCAGTCAGACTTCTACTGCAGATGTGACACGAGAGTCAGACTCCAAGTAGGCCTCCATTTATCATGGCACAAAAACAGAGCAATAACGTGCCGCGTCAGAAAGGCTTGGCCATGACTAAGCTAGGCAACATGTTAGAAGAGGAGGTACATTTGAAGAAGGGCTTCTTCAAACATAGAGGCTTTGTGCTCTGAATTGGTCTCTCCTTACTTCTGGGCTGTGGCTCATCAGTGCAAAGTGCACATGCAAAGAGGTTTGCATAAGAACACAGGAGCTGCCTTAAACTGAGTCAGATAATTGGTCCATCTAGCTCAGCATTGTCTACACTGACTGGCAGGGTTTCAGACTGGGGACATTCCCAGCCCTACCTGGAGATACCAGGGATTGGACCCAGGTCCTTCTGCATGCAAAGCAAATGCTCTATCTCTGAGCTAGGATCCACCCCCAGGGTTGGGTTCTGACTCTGATGACTTTGCATCCATCATTAGGTCAAGTCAACTGTCCTTGTCATGTTTCACCAGAACACCTTATGGGGGCTGTAGAGGTCCATCCCTTATGACCTTATGATCTCATGTATATGGAACATTATGATGAATTCCACCATTGGCCCATCCAGTCAGTCTACCCTGACAGGCAGTGGCACTCCAGAGGTTCAAGTAGAGCCCTTCCCAGCCTTACCTGGAGATTCCAGGGATTGAACTTGAAACTTTTGCACACCTAAGGATCTGTGTTCTTCCAAATGGTCCTTGGTGGGTTTCCCCAATTCGTTTACTTAATTTCATTTGCCTTGAAACCATCATTGCCAAGCAGTCAACTCTTAGGAACCTGGTTATGAGACCTGGCTATGGGAATGAGATACTGCATTGTCTGCTTGACAACCTGCTTGCTCTGGCAATGAGGAATAATGAACAGCAGGAGCATCCAAGAACTAAAGAGGCAGGAGAGATAAAGCTGGTGTAGATAAGGGGGGAAAGCTGCATACACTGGGTTATAGCCATTGTTGGGTCTACTCTGAGTAGACCCATTGAAATTAATGGAATGACCAACTTAGGTCCTTTCATTTCAGTGGGTATAGACTCTCAGTAGAACTTAGTTGGAGACAACCTACTCTTCTATCCATAACAGCTGGATGGAACATGACGTGAGGTTGAAATGTTATGAATTTTATTAGTGCGTTTCTGATTACAAGTTGACAAGCAGACATTCAGCTGTACAAATAAGAGGGATCAGGCAACATGGCAGGCTCCTTTGATGCCATAGGGTAGCATGAACTTCCCTAGGCAGATGTCTATGTGGGATGCATGTCATTGATTAAGAATCTAAAGTAGGGATGGGGAACTGGGGACTTCAACCTCCCTCATCCCTGACCATTGGCTATGTTAGTTGGGCTGATGGGAGTTGGGGTCCAACAACATCTGGAGGGCCACAAGTTCCCTGTGGACCAAGCAACTTCCTTGGAGCAAGGAAGTTGGAGCAAGCAAAAGGTGGGCAAAGGCTGTAGCTCAATGCTAGGGCACATATTTTGTATGGTGAGGTCTCAAGTTCAAATGGTAGCATCTCCAGGCAAGGCTGCCTCAAACTCTGGAGAGCCGCTGCCAGTAACTCCAGCATAGACCAAGGATAGAGCACCTCCAGATATAGTGGGACTCCAACTTCCATAGTCCCTGAGCATATATCTAGAGGGGTGCAGGTTCCTTATCTGTGGTGTAGACCACCCTTTCCCAGCCTCTGGGTCCCCAGATGTTGCTGGACTACAATTCCCATCATTCCTGACCATTGGCCATGCTGATGGGAGTTGTAGTCCAACAACATCTGGGGACCCAAAGGATGAGAAAGCCTGGTGTAGGCAATACTGAGCTATTTTGGAGCAAAGGTCTGACTCAGTATAAGGCAGATTTCTATGTCCACCTGTCCAGCATGGTTTCCAAGAGCAGCTAGCCAAATGCTCCTGGGAAGTTCACAAGCTTGGCATGTAGGCAACAGATCCCTGCTTGCCTCCAGCATCTGAAGTGCAGAGAGAGATGGGCTCCTTTCAGAGGAAGGGAGGGATATAAATTCAATAAATAATAAAATAATAATTCTAAACATGCAAATCTATCTTGCTTTTACGGTTGACAGCCATGGATCAGTCTGACCCCCATGCCTTTGTCTAGTGCCTCTTTTTAAAAAGTCATCCAAGCCAGAGGCCGTTGCATCTTGTGGCAAGAAATTAAAAACCAATATGAATATTTCATATGAAAGATATACCATCTCCTGTCTTCTTTAATTTTTTATTTATTTATGATTTTTCAGAATGCAAGCATACATTGCATACTTTGGATTCCACATTACATTTTTGACAAGAAAAATAGTAACAAGAACATGTTAACCCCAAAAAAGTTTCATGTAGGCTAATTGTTGTTGCTTGTCCATATCTCCTATCTTCAACCACAAATCCATAGGCACAGTGCAAACCACTGGTGACCCACAGACCACCGTTTGGGAACCCCTGCTCTAGTATGATTAGAACAGCCTTTCTCAACCAGTGTGCCTCCAGATGTTGTTGGACCACAACTCCCATCAGCCTCAGCCAGCATTACCAATGGTCAGGAAGATGGGAGTTGTAGTCCAACAACATCTGGAGGCACACCGGTTGGGAAAGGCTGGATTAGAAGGTGCTGTAAGGAAGCCTTGAGTCTGTGACCACTTTGCCTATCAAGTTGCATGTGGCTAAAGGTCATCCTTCTAATTTAATGAATTAATAACTTTCACCTGTCACTTTTGTGAATGTAAGCCAGACAAGGAGAGCATCCCAAAGAATATGTAGACTGAATCTCATCTACAATATCCCTTTTATATATGTACAACCACACTTGGTATTGTTATAACTTACTCATTGTTTACACAAACTGAGAAAGAGGAACTAAATGTTTGCATATAGTGAAATATATAGAGTTGGACACACTGAATTTAGAGGTCTTTGGGCATTTTCCTTGTCCCAGACTCCTGAGGACAAACTGGAAGAGATCTGTGATTAGGATTTCATGTGTGTGCCTGTTTAGAAGCTGCTTTGAAGACTGGGAATGTGGCTTCTGGGAGAGGATGATCAACTCTCTCTTCCCTTGCCTTTATCTAAATAATCACCTTGTCCTCTGGGGGCGGTGATTCAGTGAAGTGCAAGCATTTGTACTATTTTGGGCAGACCTACCCAGATGTGGTATTTGATTATGTGACTTAGTTGTTTTAACTGTTGATTTTGTCTATATTTGGCCATTTTTAGTGCCTACCTGTTTTTAATGTTTGTTCATTTTATTGGAATTTTTCTTATGAATATTTCACACTATTTATGCAAACTGCTTAGAGGGTTTTTTATTACGCAGTATATAAATCTTGTTAATTTTGTTGTGTGTTTTTTTTTAAAAAAGGAGGCTTCCCGTGATCTGGAACAGGGGTTCCCAAACTGTGGTCAGTGAGCTTCATTCAGGAGGTTTGCAGTGTGTCTGTAAAAACAGAATTAAAAATAATACGGCACAGCCCACTGCAGTTGTTACAACAGGCAGAAAAATCATTAAGTGGTCCGCCAAGACCATCAGCAATTTTCGAGCGGTGCGTGGAGGGGGAGAAGATTTGGGAACCACTGATCTAGAACATGCATAATCAAGGTTCTAGATTGCATGCGCGTGGAGAGCCTACTTGAGCATGGCAGGCTTTCTTCTGCAGGCGTTTAACCCCCTATGCATGGAGGGCAGTGGGAACAGGTGACAAGGGTTGCAACTCTAGGGATGGGGGGCCATTGAACCCAATCTTCCCTTCATCTTGGGAAGGGCATGATGCCCGAAGAGGCCTTGTGTCACAGCTAGCTTAGAACTTGGCTTCATATGACTTCAAAGCCATAGCTGTTTTTTTTTTCAGTCCAGTATCCCTGAAGCACATGACACCCCACCTTCGGGTTACAGTAATGCAACGACTTTGTGCAAGCCAGTTATGTCAAGCCCAAGGCTCTTTGCCAAGCATATGGGAAAATCTTATTGGATGACTGCCAAAGATCTTTCTTCACTCAGTGAACTCAGCAGAAGTGCCTGCCCTAATGGGTCATGCTCTGATGACTAATAACTTCCAAAGAAAAGAGTTGTTTTAAGGATTTCTCCCTCATCTCCCCCACCTTTTCCTCCATTATTGAAGCCTTGAAGATATTTGGTTTTTAATAACTTGGGGGTGGGGGGACAGAAGAACCCTTCGATCGCATCATCTTTGCTTGTGGTTGGAAGGGTGCTCCTGCTTCTTGGGTAGGTATGGGTGAGAATTTTGATTCAGTTCCCATTTCATGCTGAATCTATCAAATTCACACTCTCCGAAACAATATGAGAACGAAACACAGCCATTCTTCAAGATTTGCACTTATTCAAATTTTGCAATGTAGGTTGCCAACCAAATGAAGTTTACAAAAATGCACATGTTAGGGGAAAGTGTGCATAAAAATGAATATATGGGTGAAGATGACATGCAGAAATGTATTATGAGATGAGAAATTGCTCGCAGAAATGTATACATTAGTTAAAACTGCCTATCAAAATGTGTTTATTAGGAAAAAGTCAGCTCTAAAACATTGGAGAATTCTCACCAGGATTTTTCCATATATAAAAAAATTGCAAATAGCTGCAGAAATGTGGAAGATTGATTTTAAAATTGGAAAAATGAGAAATGGAGAGTACAAAACTGTACAGATCTTTCCATCCCTATTCTTGGGTGGAAGTTTCCTGATCGAGGTGATGTTGGATATCATGACAGTTCTAGCCCTGTTCAGACATTTCTAATTTCCCGTGCAATTAGGCTTGCCTGAAGGAGGTTGGGATTGGATACACGCTAGCTTCTCCTTCCAATGCTGCCCTCTGCCTGCAGTGAGGACCCTGCTCTACTTGTAAGAGTGATTTAGAATCCTGGGAGATCAGGGTTCTAAATTGCCCAGGGATTCTCCATGGGACGGGGGCTTCTTGGCCCAGAGGTTATCCCTCCATCTGGTGGAGGGCAGCAGCGATGGCCAGGGGGGCAGAACTACTATTTGCTTGTTCCTAGGTGCTCTAATCACATGAGGGACTAGAACTGCTGAACAGGGCTTTTCTTCTGTGGCGTGTTTGATACGTAATGGTTGTTTCACTCCACAAGTCATCACCTGATTGCTGTATGAACATGATCCATCCCTGTGTAGACTTGGCTTTCATTGCACCACAGGAAACAGGCAAATGCTTTTGACGACGGAGACATGCTTTCCACCAAATTAGCAAGAATGCTCCAGGGGACTTGCAAGGAAGTAGCCTGGGCTTGAATGCAGCTTCAGTCGTAGTAATAATGATGATGTTCATAATAATAATTCACACAGTTTTGGAAGGGCTTGAGTCACTTCACATAAATCCAGAGGTTGCCAGCATGGTGCCTGTGGGTGCAGAGTGGGCATATATGGGGTAAGGCAATCCCACAAGTATATACCACCTTTAAACCAGAAGTTACCAAAGTGGTGTGGGAGGAAAAACAAAAACTTGTATAACACATCAAAGACCCAGGAAGGTCTGAACGAACAGATCAAGTTTTTACTAGCCATAGTAAGAGGAAAGGCTGTATGTCAGTGGTACAGCATCTGCTTTGCATGCAGAAGGCCCCAGGTTCAGTCCCTGGCATCTCTAGGTAAGATTGGGAATGTTCCCTATCTGAAACCCTGGAGAGCGCTGCCAGTCAGTGCAGACAATACTGAGCTAGATGGGCCAATGATGTGACGTGGTCTAAGGCAGCTTCCTATGCTCCTCTGAAATATCAGTACCGCCAGGGCCTGCTGGGTATCCAGGGGGAGACCACTCCACAACGTGGGCTCCACCACAGAGGAAGGGCTGCCTCCAGTTGGTGAAAGACGACTATCCACAGGCTGCGGCACAGACAAGAGAGGTGATGGAAGTTGCTCCCAAACATCTGAAGGACTCCAGGTTGGGGAAATCTGGGGTGCTATTTGCCTTCTAAAAAGTGTTTGAATCTTCCATTTTGGGATGGAGGGTGGGGATGAAGATTTGCACGCCAGGTGCAAACTCAAAAGCAGGGTGGGAAAACTTGCTGAATGCTCCCATTCCGAAAACTTAGGGAACTGCCCTCCTTTCAGCTCCTTTTAATGTGCACCAAAGTCGTTCTGTTTCATTACCAGGGGAGCGGGAGAGGACAATGTTCTGGGGAAAACAAATATTTCTTTGCCTTTGTTGTTAACAGGCTGACTTGCAGGTCCTCGAACTTTGCTGGCAGAGGGGAAAAGAGAGAGAAACTGACCATGTTGCACGCGCATCTGGAACGCAGCAGTGCCAGGCCTCTTCCTGTAGTTATCATAGGTAAATATACACTCTGGGGAGTAATCAGCGGTGGCTAGGGCTAGTTATCTCACCAAGCCACCCTGTGCTCAACGGTCTGAAGGTCCTGTTCCAAGACATATAATTAAAGCAAGACGTGTCCTGGAATCCCCCTCCCTCCCTGTTGGGCTGTTTCTGTTTTGTTTTTTGCAATTCAAGTATGCTTATTGGAAACAAATGGGAATCCAGTTCTTTACATGGAATGGGGATTTGCCAGGACTCTTTTCTCCAAGGGGATGTGGACTGTGGGAAACTTAAGAGTTATATAAAAAGGAAAGGCAGCCGCGAAAAATGCCAACAACATCCCCATTAGGGCAATCCCTTTATTAGACCAACCAAACTGTTACACAAGAGTGTGCAAGGTGATGAGTTTTGCAGACCTCTTGTTTGGGCTACATGGTAAACCCAAAAGGGAGGGGGATAGTATTGGTTGATATGGGAGCTGTGGGTGGAGTCTGCATTTAGTCAACAGTCTTTAAGATGGAATGTGAGAGGAGAGGGCAGACATTCAGATGAGGCTCTGTTAGGTCCTTTGCAGGTTTGAGGTTTCCCACAGAAGTACTGAGAAGGAACAACACACAATGGTTGATCCTCCAGGTTTTTTTGGAGATATACAATCCAGCTGTTAACCCAGATTTGTCTCCATTGTTAGGTGAAGGACCAGGAATGAGGGAGAAATTTGGTCTGCTTCGCATTTTCACGTAAACCTATCTAATTTGCACTTCCCAAAACAAGATGCAAAGCACAACTGTCCTTTGAAATTCATGCTTCTCTAAATGTTACAATACACTTCTCCTAGTTTTGTACATCTTTTGTGTACAACAATGTGAATATTAGACTCTAATATTTTTGTATGCTATTTTGCATTTTTGAATGCTATTTTCACTAATATATACCTTTTTATACAGATGTTCCCCAATAAAGTCTTTCCCAACCTTTGGGTCCCCAGATGTTGCAGGACTACAATTCCCATCATTCCTATCATTGGCCAGGAGTTGTGGTCCAATAACATTTAGTGAAACTACTAGATACTAGAATGCTAAGAGAAAATTGCATGCAGATGTGTATATTGGCAGAATTGTGTACTAAAATGCTGCCAAGTGTTTTGTGAGGACATATATCCATTTTTCAACACAATCATAAAGGCAAGGAACAATAGAAACCAGACCAGTAATCAAAGTGTCTTGGACCATACACAAGCACAAATACACTTAGATTGGTTTATAGGTCGTCAAAGAGAAAAAAAATGTTCAGCTTCCGTCTGGCTAAGTGCAAACAACAGTCCCTGGCCAAGTTATCACTCCTCTGCATAGCCTTTGCTGAGTCAACCTCTCAAGAAACGCCAATTTCCAACTTGCCCCACCAGCCTTCAGTTGAGAAGGAAGGGTTGTGCTTCCAATAATGGGCTCTTTCTAAGCTAGCCACCCACACATATGAGTTAGATGTTGCAGATCTTCCAGAAATATTGATAATAAAGCTAGCTGTGGAGCGGGTATTTTCTATTACAACTGTAGAAAGACTCAGATCCAGAACTCAGGCACCTTGAAAACATATCTTTTCGAATTCACACATCTCCGCAAGCTGATGTGGAAATGTGACAAACAGAACTTAAGACCGAGAAAATGAGAGAAACCAAGATTTGCCCATCCCTCTGAAAGACACAGATTCATTGGTAGGTGGAAAAGAGAGACCCAAGGTATATTTTATATTAACAAAGAGCTATATAGGAGAACTCTCAGTACTGGCAATAAGATAGGGTAGGCTGCCTGGATGGGCCAACGGTATAATTCAGCATAAGACAGTTTCCTTTGTTCCATGTACAGTGAGAAAGATCATAAAGGATGGTCCTCTGCAGCCTCCATTGGAGACTAGTCCATTTGGGCAAATGGTGCAGTGCCCCATCACCCTCTGCCAGCCCTCACCAGCCTGCCTTCTTTTTTACAACTAGTCCAGGGGCTGGACCTGCTGTCAGCTTCCTCCTCCTTAGTCTCAGTGTTGCCCCTTGTTGAGCTCATCTTAAGCCTATGTGTTAGGTCAGGAGTAGCCAATGTGGTGCCCTCCATATGCTTTGGACTGCAACTGCCATCATCCTCAGCCAGCATTGTGGATGGTCAAGGATTATGGGACTTGTAGACCACATCTGGAGAGCACCATGTCGGCTGTCCCTGACCTAGGTTGCAGATAACAGTTTCTCCATGCATAGATGGCAGAGACAGGACTTTAATTCAAGCATTCCTGCCCACTGGCGCTTGACTGCAGCCTAATGGCCTGCTCCTTGTCATACCCTTTTCTCCCTCTCCCCTTTCAGTGGTTTAAAAAGATTGTCAGCCCTTATCTGTGAACATCTAGCTGCTAGCTCTTGGGAGAGTGTGTTTTGTTCTTTGCAAAGAGGAACCTTATATACTTATATAGCCTGTACTTTGCAGGCTCAGTTTCTAATGAGATGCAGGCACTTAACTGCAGTGGATTTGGGGCACTGACCTTACTGGATCAAATAGGCCATAAGTAAAGCTTGACTTAATTTGTGTCCCCACCCATCCACCACCAGGCCATGTGGTCATTCATCACCAAGGCCTGGTTCAGAGCAGCCAATTCTAGAAAAATAGTAAGTCCTTCTCCAAGGGGTATGTCCTGGGCTAGTGCTACAGGCTTAATTTTGTTTTGGAGCTGTGTATAAATGGCCTTTTGAAATTTGTGATGATGATGTCTGTCCTGGTCTTCCTCCTAGAAGGGGTCAGAGAAAGCCTGGTTGAAAAAAGATAAATATGTCAGAAGGAACTGACGGTTGCTTCATGCATGGCAAAGGGAAGGGCATTCATAGTTAGGGATGGGAGGATCTGTCAGTTCCAGTTCTCTCCGTTTCTCATTTTTCCAAACTTAAATTCATGTCTCCACATTTCAGCAGAAATGTGAGTGGTTTTTTTAAAAAAAAAATTCTCATGAAAATTCAGCATTTTAGTGTGAAGTCCTCCTGATAAACACATTTTTGTTTGCAGTACGCATTTTTGCTGGCCATTTCCTCCAATATGATGCATTTTCCTGTGTTATTTTCACGAATATATTCATTTCTATACATCCATTCTCCTAACATATGCATTTTTGTAAGCATTGTTTGGTTGGAGGATGATATCACAAAATTCGGAGAAGAGTGAATTCTAAAAGATATGTTTCACTTTGCGTATCGTTTCAGAAAGTGTGAATTAGGCAGATCCATCCTTAAATGTGAATTGGATTGGATTTCTCCTGCATCCCTATTCATAGTAGAGGAGTAACAGTGGACTCTGCCCATTTTCTGGTATAAGGATGTACTAGAATTCCACCCAATTCCGATCTGGTACCGAATTTCCCATTAATTCGCTTATTTGCTATCGCTGCAGATTGAATTTTTATGTAGTGACTTCCCGCAGCTTTTTCTGGAAATGGATTTTTTTTAAAAAAAAATCATCTAAAATATTGATATTAACATTGGTATTTCCTTTAAAATATCAACATTTCCTTTAAAATATTGATATTCGTATCAGCATTTTTTTCCGAGGGGAATAAAACACCAATTGGTAAGTAGCAGCTTGCAGACAAAGAATCGATACCAACCTGTTAGGTTGGTGGAATGCTTTCAAACCGGCACCGGCCAATGGACCCCCATCCCTAGTATACCATGAGTAGAATTTTCCCAGATGATCTAAGTGATCTTATAGGTTTATACAGGAAAAGGTGGTCTTTCAGGTCACCCGGTCCTGAGCTGTGTGATGCAACTGGCTGCACACCAGCTGTGTTACAACAACATCCTTCCATTTCCCATCAGCATTTTAGTTTTCTGCATCTTAATTTTTGGAGGATGCTCTTTGCAACCAAAGAAGTACCAGCATGGGCAACCCGCAGGGTTTGGATAGGATGGAGAGAGAGGGAACGGATATTAAGTATTCCTGCCTAGGCTCTTCTTTGGCTGATGATACCCAGGCAGAGCCTTAAATATAGCTGCAGCTTTGCTCCCAGCTGGCTTTTACAATGTGGTGGCTGTGCCAAGCGGTACAGGGATCCTTACACTCTGGTAGGTTGCTGTGTCACCCTGGCCGGCTTTCTTGCATCATGCAGCTGTTGGTTTTGAAACATTCTCATGAGCAACGAGGATTCAAGCTGCAGAAAGTGACAGATGGTCAAGCAGGGCTCCAGTAAAATATTAATCTAGCTTGGAGAAGGCTGTAAGACCAAACCTCATAGAAACTCTGCCTGAAATAGTTATTGGTTTCCAGGTCTGGCTTAAGAGATCGTTGTTATTCTGAATTCATTAGATGCCCAATGGCAATCTGTCTCTAGGCATCATACAAGGAATAAAGGCTGGATACAAATTGCAAACAACAGCATGCACTTTAAAGGCAGCATGGAAAGATTTGCAAAAATGAAGCTAAAAACCACCATAAGGAGCAATCATGTAACTTTAAAATACCAGATAGTGGGTGGTACTACTCAGAGTTGACTCAATGAGCCCAAGTTAATCATTTCCATTAATTTCAATGGGTCTACTCCGAGTAGGAATAGCATTGACTACCATCCAGGAAAAACACATTTAAGAAAAACAGTAGGAGCTATATTTGATTTGAAGCTATATAAGACATTCAGAGACTTTGTAGTTGCCGAAGTCTGACAGCAGAATACAGACTCTGAAAACTGCTGGGATGTAAAATTTAATCTGGCTGTACTCCACAACTCGCACAGATTTTAGAAAGAGCCTGATTTAAGAACGTGAGTGATTTGCTGTAGTGGACAAAAGGTTACATTGCCAAACAGTAGCCAAACAGACACTTTAGGGAAGCTTACGCACAAAGCACAAAGGAAGAGACTATCACCAATTTCTCCTTAGCATCTGCTGTTAAGGGATACACTGCTTCCGTACATGGAGGTTCTCTTAGCTTCACTGCCTTTTATCCCTTGATGGACTTTATCGAGGACCATATTACTCAGCATTAGCTATGCCAGCGGTTTCCCATTTTCCCCCCACACAGACCTCTTGGAAGTTGCTGAGAGCCTTGGCAGACCACTGAATGATTTATCTACCTGTTGTAGTAAATGTAATGCACTGTGCTAGATGCTGTGTGTTTTTTAATTGTGTTTTTAGTGCTGCTTTTGTTACTTGTGGTATTGCCATTTGAATTCCATAGAATCCAAACAGCAATACAATATAATCAAAGAAGCAATGAAAATGCAATGTCTACGGACCACCATTTGGGAACCCCTAGTCTACGCTGACTGCCAGCAGCTCTCCAGGATTTCAGACTGAAGTCTCTCCCAGCCCTAACTGGGGGCACCAGGGATTGAACGTCAGTCCTCTTGGAATTGCTTTTTAATATATTTTTAAACCTTCTTTTAAAAATGTTTTTAAAGGTGTTTTGTTTGAATATGTTTTTAATGGTGGTTGTGTCTGAATATGTTTTGAAGTCTGTTTTTATGATGTTTTAAAGTGTTTTTAGTGCTTTTGTTTGCTGCCCTGGGCTTCTGCTGGGAGAAAGGGTGGGATATAAATTAAATAGATAAATAATATTTAATAAACAAACACAAGACAGATCCCTGCGCTACGGCAAGAAGTCGTGGGAAGGCAGTGGTATTAATGGCACGAACACAGGCTTTGTAGGCAGGCATTGCTCTTTCCAAACAACGGAAGCTCACTTGGTCTTCTGTTCTCGGCGTTTATTTTTCATTTAACAAAATTTAGATACTGCTTGATTGTGAAAATCCTCTAAGTGCTTTATAAGAAAGGTTACAATTATCAATAAAGACAGTTAAAAACAAGACATTAAAAACGTTTTCAAAAAAACGATTAAACACAGCAGGAGACTTTGCACATCTAACCTCGTCTCAGCGTAGGGGCAGCCTGACCATCAGGCAAAGGGAACCAGCTGCCTCAGGCCACCTCTCCTGCAATAAGCTCAGGCTGCATAAGTAATTCTTTGTGGGTAAGGCGTGGAAAGGGGAAAGACAGCATGCGTAAATTCCTAGGAAATGCTACAGCAAATTATCTCAAGCCCCACCTTGGGGTTCTTGCTTCAGCCCTATGGGTCAAGGAGGCAGGTAGAATAGCAGAGTGTGTGATTTTTGCTTGTTGCTATCGATGTGAAATAAAACATTCCATTTGAAGCCCCCTCTGTGCCCGTTTATGCTGGAGGGAGCCAATGGGAAGCCCTCCAGCCATTTTGGACTGCAATTCCCATCAGCCTTAGTGCAGCATAGTCAAGACTAAGGGATGTTGGTGGTTGTAATCTACAGCATCTGGAGGGCAGCACTTTGGCTATCTCTGCTACATGCCTTGACTTGGAGGCAGCAGAATGTCTTCGTCCGACTTGACGAGCAGAAGAACCTACCCAATATCTGGCACCTGAGCCCCCACATCTGTGCCTGATAGAACCATCCCATTTCTCTTTCAGGAAACGGCCCCTCGGGGATCTGCTTGTCATACCTACTGTCTGGTAACATTCCGTATGTCAGAAGAAGCTCTGTTCATCCAAATTCCATTCTACAAAGGAAACTGGAAGAAATACCCGAGGTTTCCATCTTAGAACAGGTTGGTACAGCTCTGTGGACTGGTCCTTCAACAAAGGGAGTTTTGGTCTGAAGCTTTAGATCTGTGACCTATTAGGACAGCCTTGGATATTCAACCAATCTCCTGGTAGCCGTAGGTGGCACAACCACCTGACCTATGTCAAGTGTGGCACAGGTAAAGATGCCACAGGACCAAAGGGGGTTTACTAGCACTGCCTACCAGCTGATTGTTGCAAGCGCCAACAATCAGCTGATTGCTGGGGCTTACAGAGTGTGCATGGTGCAAACCCTGGCAATCAGCTGATCATCCACCTGGGCAAAACAGCTCTTTTGATGTCATTGTGACATCAAGTGATTGACAGATGGCATGTCAAACTTGGCCTGTGCGGGTGAAGGAGATAAAGATCCAACCTGCTGACCAGATCTACTTCCCATCCTTGTATTAAATAGTGCATCTAGGTGATAAGGAGTACCACTTGGAATACATCCTTAAATGGAAAGGGAAGGGACCATATATTGACCTGGCACATGCCATGTGACTCCCCATAGCTTAAACCTTCTGAATCAAGAGCTTGTGATTAGAAGATAGATGTTAACCAAGACATCTCTCTTTCCTCCCAGGATACTGAGTACCTATCAGAAGGCTTGGAAGGGCGATCATCTAGCCCAGTTGCTCTCCTTTTTGATGCTCTGCTGCGTCCGGATACTGATTTCGGTGGGATAGCAGATTCAGTCCTTGCTTGGTGGCACCAACCTGAGAGGGCTGTTCCTCATCTGGTTCTTGGCAAAAACCTTCCTGGAGGAGCCTGGCATGTAAGTGTAATTCAATACCTTAGTGCCTATGAAACATCATCAATAGTTTAGTTAACCATCCTAGAACTCAGGCACTGAAGCTCAACCGAGGTTGATCTTGTACTCCATATGGGTAGGATAAGGATGACCTGCTGCAGGGGGTCAGCTTGAGGGCCACATTCCCTTGTCGAATACCTTCTAGGGGCCACATGCCTGTAGTGGGTGGGAGTAAAACAAAAGTGGACAGAGCAATAGATGCGACTCTTGTCTTTGTATAGTAGCCTGCATTCCAGCCACACAAAACCATGCAAGAGATATTATCATGGTTTAAGGACATATTCCAACCATGCAGAAGCACTCAAGGAGTGCATGGAGCAGGCCTGGTGAGAAGGTCTGGCCTGGGAAGAATCCCAAGAGAGACCTGGAGGGCCTCATTTGGCCCCCTGAGTCTGAGGTTCCCACCCTTGCCCTATCGCAATCCACTAGATAACTAGACTTTCCCAGTTCAGGGTTGATATTTACTCATTAACTATCAAACTCACTGAATGTGATATAACTGCCATTGATCTGGATAAGTCTTGTTAGAAGTGAGCAAATCTAGTCTCCATGGCAGCCTTCCTTGGCTAGGGTGTCCTCTGGAGTTTGGGGGCTGCAGCTCCAGCCAAGTCCAGCCAGCAGAGCCCTGCTGGTCGTGGCTAATGGCAGTTGTGGTCCAAAACATCTGGCAGACACCTGGTTGAGGAAAGGTTCCCCTGGTTGAGGAAAGGCTTTGCACATTTATGGCAAGCCAAAGGAAGATAAGCCAGTCCAGTTAACCCTTTGTTCCCTTCAAATGTATTGTTAGAATTGGCAAATATTCCGGTGAGGCTTGCTACAAGGCTCTTATCATCTACTTCTAACCACATTTACAGGGCTTGATTGATGTGCTGCCTTTGTTCTCCCTCCCCCTTTTAGTCCATCGAGGGATCAATGTTCACACTGAGCCAAGGAGACTGGATGGGGCTTCCTGACCTCCAATTCAAAGACTGGTTAAGCAAGAAGAAAAGGTATGATCCCTCCCCTACGAAAAACCATCAGATGTGAAGCGCTCATTAAAAACTCTAGTCATCTCAGTAGATCCAAGGCATCGTGTTATCTGTCCTATTATGACTGTCCATAATCAAAGAGCACTCTTGGTGACACAAAGATGACTGCACGTAGAAAGGTCTTGGGTACCACGTGGTTGTTTCCTTGGAGAGTGGCAAGTGTGAAGGAATCTTTCAAAAGCACAGATGCTTTTTGTTAGGGTGTCTGGTGATAGGCACATTTCCATTGGCATGGAAAGAAAAAGCAGCTTGGCCTCTGCATCGTATTTTGCTTGTAATCCACCCCATGCCCTCTGGGTAAAGCCGGTTAACCGTAATAGGATGCTCCACCTCAATTCTAGACTCCAGGTGTAGACTGAGTCAACAAGTCAGTCAAGTAGTTGGTTGAGCATACAAGCCCAAACACAAAAGAGCAGAGACGTAAAAGGAACTACTGTAGTCTTGAATAAGATCCTCAAAAGCTGATAGCTGGGAGTTCTTTTCTGTGGGCTGTCGTTCTTTTAAATGTGCCGGCTTCCATATTTTTGGCAGTTATGAATTCCACTAAAGCTGGCTGCAAAGGGTGTAGCAACCTAGAAGCTGCCTTATACCAAGTCAGATCATTGGTCCATCTAGCTCAGTATTGACTATGCCAGTCTACTTCAGCATTGGAGCCCCAGATGTTTTTGGACTACAACTCCCATCATCCCTAAGCTGGCTGGGGATGATGGGAGTTGTAGTCCGCCAACATCTGGGGACCTAACGTTGAAGAACAATGCTGTACACCAGAGATGTGGAACTTGTCGCCCTGCTGGACAACAGCTCCTATCATTCCTGACCATTGGCCATGCTGGCTGGGGCTGGTGCAAACTGGAGTCTAACAGCATGTGGGGGGCCACAGGTTCCCTGTCCCTGGTCTACACTGACTGGCTGTAGTTCTATAGGGTTTAAGAAAGAAGGCCTCCCCTCCCTAGCGGTGCTGGGCACTGAGCCTGGGACCTTTTGCATGCAAAGCATGTGCTCTCCCACTGAGCTACAACTCCTCCCCTTGTATCTAACAGTACACAGTATTTCAAGATGTTCTTCCCTCTCCACATTTTGTCATATATATTAACGATGAACTCCATTCTCCGAGTGCCACTCCTTGTAGAGTCATGATCCATGCACAAGCCTGAGAGGACCCAAAGGTTTGCAGAAGTACCAAAAAAAAAAAAAATTAGGGAACAAAATCCTAAGGGTGCATTACTCCCAAAACAGCCCAAATGAGGGCTGAGCATACTTGACGGGCATGGAAAATTGCCTACTGTTGTGGGGGAGGGGAGGTGGAAATGGTGATGGGGAGGAAGAGTAATAGAACAGAAACCTAAAGAGGGAGAGGAGCACTCCATGTTTTGCTGCAGGTCCCGTGTGTTTTGCTTATTAAAATATTTATATAAATATTTATATACTACCTTCCCAGTTACTAAAAGCCATTTACAAAATAAATACACAAATAAAAATGTGCTTTTTTAAAAAAAAAAACTGTTAAACTGAAGAGCCACAGAAACTTCAACCAAAAGCCGGCTCAAACAAATAAGTCTTTCAGCCCATGCAGAAAGAGAACAAAGGCAGCTGTCCTCACCTCTGTTGGAAAAGGGACCCAGAGCTTTGGAGGAGCCACTGTAGACCCTCCTCTGAGCGGTCACAAATGCCTAATTTGGTATAAGGCAGCTTCCTTTGTTTCTAGATGTTCTATCCAACTTGGATGGCGTTAGAAGAGGATGAGGCAAATTCATGGAGGATCCGGCTATCAATGGTTAGGAATGATGGGGGTTGTAGCCCACCTACAAATGGGGATCCAAAGTCTGGGGAAGGTTAAAACCAGTACCTTGAATTAGCCCCAGAAGCACCTTGGTAGGCAATGCAGAGTGATTAACAATAGTTTGAATAAGTTGCTGTGGAAGACATGCCCCTTGATTAGCTGTCAGTACTGACAATTGTATTCTTGTTTCAGAGGCTTCAGAAATAACAGGGCGACTGCTGGAGACATAGTTCAGTATTACCAGTACTATGTAGCAAAGAAAGGGCTAAAGAAGAATTTCCTTTGTGGAGCTCTTGTGACGTCTGTGAAAAAACTGAGCATGGACGTAGACTCCAGCTACGGCCATCGAGATTCAAGGGACTCCAGCACCATGTGGAAGCCACAAGCCATCCCCCAAGATGACAATGGAAGCTTCTTCCAGATTGATGGGTTTGTCACGACTGTCAACGGTACTCAGCCCTTCTCTGTGTATGCGGAAAATGTGGTTTTGGCCACAGGGACATATGACAGTCCATCCTGGCTAGGGGTTAAAGGGGAGCACCTTCCTTTTGTCCACCACACGCTCTCTGCCCTCGAAGAAGCTGTGAAGAACAAGGAGGTTGGCATGATGTCTGACCCTATCTTGATTGTTGGCGCTGGACTAACTGCAGCCGACGCCATCCTTTTTGCACACCATTGCAACATCCCAGTGATCCACGTCTTTCGCAGGAGGGTCAATGACCCGGCCCTCATCTTCAATCAGCTCCCCAAGACAATGTATCCCGAGTACCATAAAGTCCACCAGATGATGAAAGAGCAGGCTATCCCTTGCCCAGGGCCATATGAATGTTATGTCAGCCTCCCCGAGTATCACATAGTCTCTTTCACAGAGGACAGGAAGTGCATTTTTTGTGATAAGAGTGGCCACCAGAAAATACACAACATTTCCATGGCTTTTGTTCTCATCGGGTCCAATCCTAACCTGTCCTACCTGTCCAACAATGGCATGGACTTGGCGGTAGACTGTGAACAGCCAGTCAGCTCCAAGAGGAACCCAATTGACATTGATCCCTTTACGTATGAATCTGTCCATGAGAAAGGACTCTATGCCATGGGACCATTAGCTGGGGACAATTTTGTGCGGTTTGTACAAGGTG
This sequence comes from Rhineura floridana, assembly GCF_030035675.1. Taxonomy (NCBI): domain Eukaryota; kingdom Metazoa; phylum Chordata; class Lepidosauria; order Squamata; family Rhineuridae; genus Rhineura; species Rhineura floridana. The sequence goes on along the minus strand of NC_084492.1, from coordinate 10,160,181 downwards.
GTGCATTGGCCATCGCCAGCTCTCTGCTGAAGAAAGTCAACCAAAACCCCCCATAACACTTGCAAACATCCCTTGGAGGAAGACTCGCGTCAGCCTTCAAAAACAGGGGACATGAATACATAGATGCCTTCCAGATATGAAGTCTCTCCCTTGTAGCATTCTGTAGGTTTGCTCCAAAATGCCGAGTCACGCAGCGTTGAAATGCAGATTCAAGATGGTGAAGGCAACGTGGGGGCTGTTCAATCTGCTGGATGCCCAAACTTTCTTCCCATTTTACTAGCTGGGGAGGCTGCTCTATGCAGGCCTTGGCACACAACAAGCGGGGAGGTACATGGTAGCAAACTGACCCCGTTAACCATACAAAAGGTTGATGAGGTAACTTCTGGTGTTTTTCATCCTCAGAGTTAAATCTGCAACAGATTCCTCCTCATATATAAACCAGTGTTCACGTTGGTTCTGCAGATCCCTGCAAATCTTTAAGTGCCCCATCAAAATACAGTTCTGAACTGCTGTGAAACAAAAGCATCACTCAAGGAGTGCGTGGCGAGGATCTAAAATAACAATTTTTTTCTAAGACGAATTGTTGATACACTATCTGTGCATGAGGGTTTTTCTTGGTCCCATTTGGCAACAGCCCCCCTAAAGCCCCACAAATGTTGGGGGGGTCCTTTTCAGAGGGGCTGCGGCAAAGAGGGTGGGGAGAACCAGCAATTGCTTCTTCCCCTCCTACATGTTTATGAAGTGTCTGTATGGTCTACGGACACGAACATGCTCTTGTAGGGAAGGCTGGACTACAACATAAACTTCAGGACAAGTTGCCCTTAAGATAACTTGTCCTGAAGTTTATGTTGTAGTCCAGCCTTCCCTTACCTGCTGCCCTCCAGATGTTTTGGACTACAGCTCCCTTTGGCCACAGCAGCACAGCCATGCTGGCTGGGGCTGATGGGAGCCGTATTCCAAAATATCTGGAGAGCACCAGGTTGGGGAAGGCTGCTGTAACTACTGTCCATTGATCACCTGCTCTTCTCCTTTACATTTGTGAAGTTTGAGGAGCTTACGAAATCTCAGCTGAAATCTCAGGAAATCCTTCTATGTTCCTCTTGCGCAATGGTGCCAACTTTAAGTCTACATGCTGAATTTTCATCTATAAAATTAAATGTGTTACTGATTTATAATCAAAGTTTTTTTTTTAAAAAAAGATTTTAAAAGGCGAATATGGAATTTTTTAGATGCTATTTTTAAATAAAACATTGTGGTGCTTCCAAATCTGTAATCTTTTCATCTGTGAGCAAAACCATTACCCCCAATGTGTTCTATTTTAAGGGCAAGGTATGCAGATCATTGTCAGGGTCACTGTCCACTCGGGACATGGAGTACCCAGTTAGCAACATTTCGACCAGAGAGAGCTACTGGTAGTTTTTGTTCTGATGCGCTCAGGTGATTTAAATAAGCATCTAGAGCTCACATCCCATTTTATCAGATAAGATCTGGAAAGCAAACTATTTGCATCCAAGTTCCTTGATTGCTCCTTTTGGCACAGCCGATGTGGGGCCAGTTTATGCAATTGGCTATCCTTAGATAACACTCCTGAACTTGCTTTAACTTCTGACTTTACACACCAGAATGGAGGCAACAAATGACAGTGAGCTGAAAGTCAACCAGCCATACACGCCCTGGGGTCTTTTGGCTGTCCTTCAGCCCTATAGAAGAGGGATGTTAAACACAAAATCTGAGCAGCATTGCTTATCTAGGGGATAAATGGCCTGGCTGGTGGTTGGACATCTTCAGCAGTTGCCAAAGATTTTTAAAACACACACAAACACGTATTTGGCCTGGCTGATGAAACCCCTTGACTTTCTCACTTACTGCATGCTTTAAACTGTGTATTTGTTGCATGCACATGAGGGGGCTGGTTTGTTGAGACCCAGCTAGGGATGATGGAGGCACATGATCTGAACCGCAATGCTCAGATGAGTGTGCAGTTTGGAGCTTAGCTATCCCAATAGATTCTGCACATCACTAAGTGTTACAAAACTTAGGGATGGAAGGATCTGCCAAGCTGGTTCTCTCAGTTTTTCATTTTTCCAATTTTAAATTAAAATCTTAAATCTCAGTTCTGCAGCAATTTATTCATTCATTGACAAAATCCTCATGACTCCAGCATTTTAGTGCAAATTTCTCCTGATCAACACTTTTTTGTATGGAGTGTTGACTAACGTACATATTTGAATGAATTTATTTATTTCGGTCGTAGACCACCAAATGCAGTACAAAACAAATTCGCATTATAAAATAAATATTTACAGAGGGAAACTTCAGTTTACAAAACGGTATCGTTAAGACTAATTATTAATAGAAACTAGTGCGACATTTTAAAATCTTTAACTAAGACCCTCCTACGAGCAATAGTGGCTGCACAGAATTTTGCCACCAGATCAGTAACCCCTGGGAGCCGGTCTGCAAGTAAGCTGTAAACATATGTTGCCTCAGGGGCCCTCGATATTTTAGACAAACACGGGTAAATAAAAAGGTCACGGAAATCATAATATAGTGGGCAATGTAATAAAACATGGTCCACAGATTCCACTGCCCCGATCTCACAGGGGCAAACCCGTTCAGAATAAGGGACTCTGTTATACCTCCCTTCCAACAGCACTGATGGAAGTACATTAAGTCTCGCAACCGTGAATGATTTTCTATACTTGGCAATATTCAAGTTAGTTAGACAGCCTGCAGGCGTGAAGGATTTCATGCTGGTCTGATAGAAGGGATATGCAGCCACACAGCTCAGGTTGTTTTGTAGCTCGATGTCCCTAATTCATTGGCAGATGATTTCTTTGGCCTTGTAATAACCTAGGTCTAAGACCACTTCCATCAAGAGTCCAATGAGATAATGTACATATTTTTGCAAGCAATTTCTCTGAATAGAATGCATTTTTGTGTGCTAATTTCACAAATCTGTTCATTTTTATGCACACTTGACACAATGCATTTCTGTAAACATTGTTTGGCCAGAAAACTGCATTGCACAATTTGGATAAATGTGAATTTCAAAGGATGGCTATGTTTTGCTATTCGCAATGTGCGATTCTGATAAATTTGGTTTTAATTGCTAACTGATCAAAATTAACCCCCACCCCTAGCAACATTTTCTGGCAGTTTAAATTGCTGCCCTGGGCTCCTGCTGGGAGGAAGGGTGGGATATAAACCATATAATAAAAATAAATGAATGAAATGTGTCCACATATCATATGTATTTAAATATGCATTAAAAAAAACTGTTAGATTGGGAGAATTTGTGCAGAAAAGTGTTAATGGAGCCAGTAGTCGCATGGGAAGCTCCTACGATTGTCCCACAAGTTGCAGAAGTACGTTTTGCTAGGAAGACTGCTGGCTAATTGCGCTCAAAAGCTGGGTCTTCTTCTGAATAGCTAGGCAATACCAGAAAGGGGGCTTCCCTTTCCTCCTGCTCCCCAGCTAAGGATGATATGCTGTAAATCTCTTTGTGTGTGGGGGGGGGGAAGAGACAGAAGCAGGACTGGCCCTACCATTAGGCAGAGCAGGGCGGCTGTGTCTGGCAGTTGATCTCAGGTATCCCAAAAGGGCAACCAATTATTGTTTGATTTTTCCAGAGCTTGGAAAAGTTACTTTTTTGAACTACAGCTCCCATCAGCCTAATCCAGTGGCCATGTTGCCTAGGGCTGATGGGAGTTGTAGTTCAAAAAAGTAACTTTTCCAAGCTCTGGATTTTTCACATCCTATCCTTGTGAGCCCAGTATGACTAGCAACAAATATAAAAATACAGCCAACATAAAACAATAGTTAACAACAATAATAAATAAAACAGAAAGCAGCAAACTATGAAACTCCACTCCAGCTATGCACCAAAGGGCTGAACAACAAATATGCTTTTAAGTTGTTGCCCAAATGGCAGTAGCATTGCAGACAGCTGGATCTCTACTAGGACAGAATTCCACAACCAGGAGGTGACCACCAAGAAGGCCCTGCATTGTGTCACCACACCACAAGCTATACCTGTCATGGAGACCATGACCAGGTCCTCTCCTGGTGATCTCAATACATGAGCCAGTAGGTATTTTGGAAAATGCTCCTTTAAGTACTTGGATCCTAAGCCATTCAGAGCTTTGTACATTATTACCTTGAATTGGGCCTGCCAGCTCATAGACCAATGTAGTGTTTTAAGGACCATAACCATAAGATGTGCATGCTGGATCAGGCCAGTGGCCCATCTAATCCAGCATCCTGTTCTCACAGTGACCAACCAGATGCCTGTGGGAAGCCCACAATTGGGACCTGAGTCCTTCCCTCCCATTTCCAGCAGCTGGTATTCAGAAGCATACCACCTCCAGCTATGGAAGCAGAGCATAGCCACCATGACTAGCAGCCACTGATAGCCTTCTCCTCCATAAATTTGTCTAACCCTCTTTTGAAGCCATCCAGGCTGGTGGCCATCACTGCTTCCTGTGTGAGCAAATTCCATACTTTACTGTTTACTGTGTGAAGAAGGCCTTTCTTTTGTCTGTCCTGAATCTTCTAACATTCCGCTTGACTGGATATACCCAAGTTCTAGTATTAGGAGAGAGGGAGAAAAACTTCACTGCATTCACTCTCTCCATGCCATGCATAATTTCAAAACTTCTTATCATGTCACCCCTTACTTGCCTTTTCTCCAAACTAAAAATCTCCACATATTGTAACCTCTTATAGGGGTTCCAGCCCCTTGGACATTTTGGCTCTGATCTACCTTCTGCTCACTCCTGAGCAGAGGTTGGAAATTTCCTTTTAAAAAGGAGCTAGTTGCAGTTCAAGGTTATCATGTCCAAAAAGGAACTAATTCTAGTTCACGTTTTGTCCCTTTACAAAACAAACTAGTTTGGTTCCTCTCACAGTTCAATTCAAGTTCATCCCAAAGATCCTTGGCCATTCCCCCCCACACACACCAGGATTCAGAATCTTACAAGCTGCTGTGCTAAAGTATAAAATATACTTAAGAATACTAAGACAATATCAAAACACACACACAGTGGAATATGGATTGTTTATTTTCCCTACCAATTCTGATCTTAAAGCTTAAAGGCCCAAGGAGTCTAAGAAGTAAAAGACACATGTAAGAGAATGAACTTGAAGATGAACTAGAAATCTACCCCAAAATGAAATCAATTCATGTTAAGTTCACGTGGCAATTTTGGGAAGTACTTTCAGGTATAGTTCAAAGGATTTTTTTTTTTAAACCAATTCAGGGAACATTAAAACGAACTAGTTCATTCCAGGCACTTGCCCTGGGCAAGAAGATGTGAAAATGCCACAGAATGGAAATTGATAGATCTGTCCATCTCTGATCTCAGCATACCATGCCACATAATACAACAGGTATAATTAATCCACAGCTGCAACCACAAGCCCAGGAGGCAAGGTGGTTCCTGGCAGGCAGACTTAGGTTAGAAACACACTCACTGTTCTGCTGGTTCCAGTTTCTCCACCTCTCTCTTCTGAAAACGGGGGCACATGATACTAGTCAAACCCTACCCCTTTTTACTGTAAAACCTGGTGGGAGCAGCTGGAGTGGGTTTTTTTAAAAAAAAAAATCAGCTTCAAACAGATTTTGCAACTGATTGGTAGATCAACCCAATCCCCCTCCAGGTGTGGCTCATGGAAACGCTTTGTTCTGGCGACTAGTGTGTTCAGAGCCTTACTGGCAGTGGGAAGTTGTGCTTGCCTCTGCTTCCCTGGATGGATCTACATAAGAACATAAGAAGAGCCTGCTGGATCAGGCCAGTGGCCCATCTAGTCCAGCATCCTGTTCTCACAGTGGCCAACCAGGTGCTTGGGGGAAGCCCGCAAGCAGGACCTGAGTGCAAGGACACTCTCCCCTTCTGAGGCTTCCGGCAACTGTTTTCAGAAGCATGCTGCCTCTGACTAGGGTGGCAGAGCACAGCCATCATGGCTAGTAGCCATTGACAGCCCTGTCCTCCATGAATTTGTCTAATCTTCTTTTAAAGCCATCCAAGCTGGTGGCCATTACTGCATCTTGTGGGAGCAAATTCCATAGTTTAACTATGCGCTGAGTAAAGAAGTACTTCCTTTTGTCTGTCCTGAATCTTCCAACATTCAGCTTCTTTGAATGTCCACGAGTTCTACGAATGTCCACGAGAGAGCGAGAAGATCTTTCTCTATCCACTTTCTCAATGCCATGCATAATTTTATACTATCATGTCTCCTCTGACCCACCTTTTCTCTAAACTAAAAAGCCCCAAATGCTGCAACCTTTCCTCGTAAGGGAGTCGCTCCATCCCCTTGATCATTCTGGTTCTTTTCCAGGAGGGAAGGGCTTCCAAAGATCCATAGCTGTTGGCAGTTTAAGTAGTACAGGCTGACTAGATGCATATCCAGACTTTTATATGACATTCTTTCCTCCCTACTAGAGCAAGAGTCACACCCCTGGTGAACTGGAAGTCACTGTTCTTTGTCAAGATCACTGAACAATCTAGAGCTAAATACAGTGCAGTGGGGCACCTCTTTGAAGACTAAGAGTGCCACCCTAACCACGTCTGCTCAGAAGTAAGCCCTATGAATTCAGTGGAGCTTATTCCCAGGTTAACCAGAGTTATGACTGCAATCTAAGGCATCACAATGCAAGTTCGTGAGCTTATAGAGCAATGTTCTGCATTTCAAGCCTGAACGCAGCTTGGTCTCTTCACCCACTTCCAAAGGGTGGGAAATGCAAAATAGATTGGAATGTACCATCTGAAGTGATGGATGCCATCCGGGCCTGGTGATTTGTCAGTTTTTATATTGTCCATTAAGCCTAGAACTTCCTCTCTCGTTACCACTATTTGTCTCAGTCCCTCAGAATCCCTTCCTGCAAATGTTAGTTCAGGTTCAGGGGTCTGCCCTATATCTTCCACTGTGAAGACAGATGCAAAGAATTCATTTAGCTTTTCTGCAATCTCCTTTTCGTTCTTTAGTACACCTTTGACTCCCTTATCATCCAAGGGTCCAATCACCTCCCTAGATGGTCTCCTGCTTTGAATGTATTTATAGAATTTTTTGTTGTTGGTTTTTATATTCTTAGCAATGTGCTCCTCAAATTCTTTTTTAGCATCCCTTATTGTCTTCTTGCATTTCTTTTGCCAGAGTTTGTGTTCCTTTTTATTTTCTTCATTCGGTCAAGACTTCCATTTTCTGAAGGAAGACTTTTTGCCTCTGAGAGCTTCCTTGACTTTGCTCGTTAACCATGCTGGCATCTTCTTGGCCCTGGTGGTACCTTTTCTGATCTGCAGTATGCACTCCAGTTGAGCTTCTAATATAGTGTTTTTAAACAACTTCCAAGCATTTTCGAGTGATGTGACCCTCTAGACTTTGTTTTTCAGCTTTCTTTTTACCAATCCCCTCATTTTTGTGAAGTTTCCTCTTTTGAAGTCAAATGTGACCGTGTTGGATTTTCTTGGCAATTGGCCAGTTACATGTATGTTTAATTTAATAGCACTATGGTCACTGCTCCCAATCAGTTCAACACTTACATCTCGCACCAGGTCCCAGTCCCCACTAAGGATTAAGTCCAGGGTTGCCGTCCCTCTGGTCGGTTCCATGACCAACTGGTCTAGGACATAGTCATGTAGAATATCTAGAAATTTTGCTTCTTTGTCGTGACTGGAACACATATGCAGCCAGTCTATGTCCAGGTAGTTGAAGTCACCCATTACTACCACATTTCCTAGTTTGGATGCTTCCTCAATTTCATATCTCATCTCAAGGTCTCCCTGAGCATTTTGATCAGGGAGACGATAGATCGTTCCCAGTATTAAATAACTCCTGGGGCATGGTATCACCACCCACAACAATTCTGTGGAGGAGTCCGCCTCTTTGGGGGTTTCGAGCTTGCTGGATTCAATGCCTCACGTATAGAGCGACACCGCCACCAATACATCCTTCCCTGTCCTTCCAATATAGTTTATATCCAGAGATAACTGTATCCCACTGGTTTTCTCCATTCCACCAGGTCTCCGTTATGCTCACTGTATCAATGCTCTCCTCTAAGACCAAGCACTCCAGTTCTCCCATCTTGGTTCGGAGGCTCCTAGCATTAGTGTACAGGCACTTGTAAGCAGTGTCTCTCTTCAAGTGTCTTTGGCACTTGTGGTTTGGCCTGTGGTAATTTTGCCCTTCTGAATTGATATCCTGTGCCCCTGCTCTCACAATGCCTACTTCTAGGCCTACCTCTTTTAAAATTTCATCATTTCTTTGGTCTTTATCCCAGGGGGGAGGTTTATTCTGAACTGGACCTTTCTCAGCTCCTGTTGGGTTTTCCCCCTCAGTCAGTTTAAAAGCTGCTCTGCCACCTTTTTAATTTTAAGTGCCAGCAGTATGATTCCATGCTGGTTCAAGTGGAGCCCGTCCCTTTTGTACAGGCCCAGCTTGTCCCAAAATGTTCCCCAGTGCCTAACAAATCCAAACCCCTCCTCCCAACACCATCGTCTCATCCACACATTGAGACTGCAGAGCTGTGCCTGTCTGGCTGGTCCTGCGTGTGGAACCAGTAGCATTTCAGAGAAAGCCACCTTGGAGGTCCTGGCTTTCAGCATCCTACCTAGCAACCTAAATTTTGCTTCTAGGACCTCGCGGCTTTATTTCCCCATGTCATTGGTGCCAACGTGCACCACGACCACTGACTCCTCCCCAGCATGTCTACCAAACTATCTAAACAACGGGTGATATCCGCAACCTTTGCACCAGGCAGGCAAATCACCTTGCGGTCTGCATGCCCATTACACACTCCACTGTCTATGTTCAGATCTCCGTCTGATCCATTCCAGGCTCTGTCTCCTGGCCTCACCCAGCTCCTAGGATTTTTGAAATCGGAAGTTGATAACTTTGGGTCCTCTTGAGACACCTACAATGGTGAGAGGAACTCCACAAAACCAGGGAACTATTTGTAGATCTAAAGAGGCCAAGGCAGGTGACTCACCAGTGGCTGCTACTGGGTGCCACAGAACCAGTCTTTCCACCGTGTAGGGATCTGGAAAGTTTGCCCATTTTGGCTTCTCTTGCTTTCTCATCCCCCCCATCTCAAGTTCAGTTCACCACAATTCCGCATCTGTTTGCAAGTTTTTAAAAGCAAAGTCCTCACATTTGTAAGTGTTTTCATATGCATTTCTCCTAATATACACATTTTGTTATAAACAATTTTGCCTAATAGGCACATTTTTGCAAATACTTTTCCCTAGTACAATGCAGGGGTGTTGTTGGGGTTTTTTTTTTTTTGCATTAATATACACATTTCAAGTACATACATATGCATTTTTGTATACATTTCTGGCTTAGAGAACTGTCTTGAAAAATTTGGAGACGTGCAAATTGGGAAGGATCGTTGAGTTTCACTTCATGTATTGTTTTGGGAAGTGCAAATTAGGTAGACTCTAACTGAAATGCTAACCAAACTGAACTTATTCCCCATTCCTATCCTCATGTTCCATCATAATCAACAACAACATCTTGAAACTATTTAATAATTTCAACCCAATCTGTACTTAAGGTGGCCCACAGTTTAATTAAAGAATAACACAGCAAATTATTAAGGCAGCTGTAGCTGAAACAAAATGCAAAGATGTATCACTGAACACCAAACTCAGGATCATTCAGACCATGGTATTCCCGATCTCTATGTATGGATGTGAAGGTTGGACAGTGAAAAAAGCAGATAAGAGAAAAATCCACTCATTTGAAATGTGGTGCTGGAGGAGAGCTTTGTGGATACCATGGACTGCGAAAAAGACATATAATTGGGTGTTAGAACAAATTAAACCAGAACTATCACTAGAAGCTAAAATGATGAAACTGAGGTTATCATACTTTGGACACATCATGAGAAGACATGATTCGCTAGAGAAGACAATAATACTGGGAAAAACAGAAGGGAGTAGAAAAAGAGGAAGGCCCAACAAGAGATGGATTGATTCCATAAAGGAAGCCACAGACCTGAACTGACAAGATCTGAACAGGGTGGTTCATGACAGATGCTCTTGGAGGTCACTGATTTATAGGGTGGCCATAAGTCATAGTCGACTTGGAGGCACGTAACAACAACAACAACAAAGCAGCTGAAACCTGATATAGGAGGCAGCATTTAATTCGAGGCATGCTGGATTTAAACAGTGCTACTGCTTTACAATGAGTGGGTGCAGATATTGATGAGCAGAGGGGGTGGGAGTGCTACAAGCTAGTAAGAACATACAACATTTCTGAACTACAGCAGAGGGAGGGAGGGAGGGAGGGTGTGTGACTGGAAATACAACTGATGGTTTGACATTGGGGATTCCTGTAGGAGAGAACCTCAGAAGCAGACCTAATACTCTTGGTAGAGGGAAGGAGTGGACTCCCACAAATAGAGGACCAAAACGGAACATCAGGCCACCCTGAACCCAAGCTGGGTCCCAAATCACATCCCTGACTTGTAAAACTACCAAGCACCTTTTATCTTTATACTGCTTTGCCCTAGTCTGCAGGGCTGGCGCCAAAAGGCGGCCAGGTTGGGCCCTGGCTGAGGGCCCCGTGGTCCACGGGGGTCCCTGAAGGGCCCCTCGTTAGGGTGGGGGAGTAGCGATCACCTTGTGTGGATTGCAGGGAGGGACCTGCCCACCTGCCTGCTCGCTCGCCAGCCCGGCCGCACCTGCTCGCTTCCTGGCCCCCTGCCCGCTCGCTCACCAGCTCACCCCCGCCCGCTTGCCCCTCCCGCCCGCCCGCCCGCCCGCCCAGCCACTCACTCACTCACTCACTCACTCACTCACTGGCCCACTTGCCCCCTCCCACCCACTCACTCCCTGCCCCCTCACTCGTCCTCCTGCCCCCTGCCTGCTCCCCAAGCCTCACCCACCTGCTCGGTAGGTAGGTAGGTGGGGCATGCATGCATGCGTGCGTACAGGTGCCAGGGCCCAGGGCAGGCTGGTGCCCAAGGGCTCCAGCATGCCTGGTGCTAGCCCTGCTAGTCTGTCTCCATTCTGAGAGCCATGCTGAGGTTCAAGAACTGTAAATTTCCATCGTTACATCACACTGGCCGCCCAGCTGCCTTCATCTAAAAACAGATCAAATAAGTGGGCTGGAGGCCTTGGCTAAAAATAGGTGCCGTGGCCAACCCTTGAATTCCTGCATCAGCAACGAGAGCAAGGACCATGAACCGGTGCATCTAAATGAGAGGGGTGGGGATATGTCATATTTATGGAGATGACCCTTACTGATTCCCTCTTTGCCATTCAAGCCCTTGAAGCTGAGTGTCATCCGCTGCTTGTACAGCACATTCCAGTCCAAGCTATCAAGTTGCAGCTAGGTGGACAGCCTCAGAGCAGCAGAAGCTGTCCTGTGCAGAGTTGCACGGAGTCTCTGGATAGGTTTTCTTACCTCCACGCAAAGGCAGAGCTTGGAAAAGTTACTTTTTTAAACTACAACTCCCATCAGCCCCAGTGACATATTTTGTGCAAGTGGAGTCAAGCTGGTGTTAATGTGGGGAAGTCTTTATCCTAAATAGATCTATCTTTCCTTAGTTTTTGCCTCAATGGCTGATGTTAAGTCCCTTCAACCACTTTTTTAGTTGGATAAAAAGGATGCTGTTAATCAGGAAGGGATTTGAGAGATTGCACCAGTCACTGAGGAGAGATGGATGAAGTGAAGGTCCACAGCAGGTGGTAATTTATCTCTTTCCTCCTCGGGGATTAAGGTCAAGGAGGGAGGCTATTGAGCTTTGTGTAGTGACTACAGCTGAATGTCAAGAAGACTAAAATGACAACAGAAGATTTATATAACTTTAAAGTTGACAATGAGGACATTGAACTAATCAAGGATTATCCATACCCTGGCACAGTCATTAACCAAAATGGAAACAATAGTCAGGAAATCAGAAGAAGGCTAGGACTGGAGAGGGCAGCTATGAGAAAAGGTCCTCAGATGCAAAAATATATCACTGAACACTAAAGTCAGGATAATTCAGACCATGGTATTCCCGATCTCCATGTATGGATGTCAAAGTTGGACAGTGAAAAAAGAGGATAAGAGAAAAATAAACTCATTTGAAATGTGGTGCTGGAGGAGAGCTTTGCGCATACCATGGACTGCAAAAAAGACAAATAATTGGGTGCTAGAACAAATTAAACCAGAACTATCACTAGAAGCTAAAATGATGAAACTGAGGTTATCATACTTTGGACACCTAATGAGAAGACATGATTCCCTAGAAAAGACAATAATGCTGGGAAAAACAGAAGGGAGTAGAAAAAGAGGAAGACCAAACAACAGATGGATTGATTCCATAAAGGAAGCCACAGACCTGAACTTAGAAGATCTGAACAGGGTGGTTCATGACAGATGCTCTTGGAGGTCGCTGATTTATAGGGTCGCCATAACTCATAATTGGCTTGAAGGCACACAACAACAACAACAACCCCTGCAGATTGAGCAAAAATCATGAGTGGAATGGGCTTTTTCACCCATGTGCTCCCTGCTGAAATATGAGAGGCCCCATCTGTACTAGCATTCCCCCAGCTTTTGAATCTGCACCTCCTGGACTATTGTCCGGATCAGAACTCAGTTATCCATAGATTCACAAAATGCATCTAAACAAGTTTTAAAGCATATTGTATGAGAAAAAAGCCATTTAGGAATAGTATTTAAATGTAAATTTTCATGCAGACTTTCTTGTTTTAAAAAAATGCAAGACAATTGAAAAAAACCCACTCAGATTAATGCCTAAACAGGACAGAACAGACTACTTGGGTAAGGACATACAAAACCAACCCAGACCGGTTCCAGCTTTTGGTGGGGGCTGTTAGCAAACTTGCCTCATGGGGCCCCCTCCTGCTTCTTTCCCAACTGCCCATTCCTCGCACCTTCCTCTGGGCCTACTCTGTACAATTAGGTGCAGGATAGATGCATTTCCATTAATTCTGTATCCAAAGATTTATAACAATAGTTTTAGCAAATGTCAGTAACAAATTGGATAATGAGATTTACTAACTCAGTATATGTATATTAATTATGTATTTGTTTTAAAGTTAAGGTGGTACTTTATAGTTTTCATGCTGAGTCATTATATAATTATGGATTATCAAGTAATTATCTTATGGGATAATTGGAAACCAGTAAGAGCAATATTTCATGATATCACTTTAAGATAATCTCTACAGCTGAATTCACTTACCAAGTAGTCCTTTTAAATACCTTGAGCAGACATTTGCATTCAACCCCCATGTATTTTGAGGGGTTTTCTATATGAATGCTGCTGATAAAAACTGTCCAGAGGAACTGGATAAAAAATGGTAAGCAATTTAAGAAATAATTATTAATGGGAATGAAAAGATCTATTCCCATATTGAAAATTAATTGTTATTTAGTTTGGATACAGAACTAATGGAAATGCATCTATACTGCACCTATTACTTTTCATCCAAGTGAAAATCTGTTATGTGTTTTCCACTATCCTTTAAGAAATTGTTGGTAATAATTTTTAATCAAACCAGTCATATAAATTGAAGCTCTATGAATATACAATGTACATTTTTATCCTGCATAGTATGTGCTTGAAAGGCCATTGAAAAAGACACACAAGTTGAAACGCGTCTGGCCATAATATATGCATCTTGCTCTATTGAGATACAGATTTAAAGCCTACAAGCAAGAGTACCAGCAGTCTATATAAAAAGCACTGTAGCAGCTATGTATGTATTTATTCATGAGTATGGACTAAAGATTTAGGCACTTTTGATTCAGGAGATATTCTTCCTGTCTTTTTATAAAAAAAAACTTCATGTGTACGAATTTAGTGTTTGTTATTGCATATATTAAAAAACTTTAAAAAAATTTTTTTAATTTGTTTGCATAAATTGGAATTGTAATGACCATATACCCTAACTTTCTATAAGACACAGTTGCATCTGTTATGGTTGATTTTGAACTTCAGATTCTTGCATTAGCCTTCCTGCCAATTCTATGCTCATTCTAAAAACTTTAGTGATTTATTTGTTAGTGGCCGTAAGCGCTGTGGTAGCTCAGGGCTGGAAGGATGCCACCATCATAAATAACTGGTTTCGGTGATGAATTTTCATGAGGACTTTTTTTAAAAAAAAAATCCTCAGACTGTCTGGAAATCTGGTGAACTCAACTGAAGCGTGGAAAAATTAGAAATGGTTAGAAACAGAAACTGACGGATCCATCCATCCATAGTCCTGGTGGAGCAGGCTCTGAGGTAGTCTTTGCCTGCTTGCCTCTCTCTCCTGAAATATTATTATTATTATATTCCAACATGTCTTGCAAAAGTGGGTCTTGAAATAGGAGCCCAGTTTCTGCAAATGGAATCTCCGGCCTAGTTTAACTGAAGGCCCAAACCCTGATTCTTGCCAGCTTTGTGGCCCTGGCTTTCAGTGGGTGAAGTGGCAGCCCAAATATGGAGAACAGGAATGGGGGAGGAATTCGATTCCGTCGGCATTTAATTCACATTACCTAATTTGCACTTTCAAAAACAACATGGGAACCAAAACAGCCATCATCCAAAATTCACAACATTTGCAGTGCGGTTCTCTGGCCAAGTAATGTGTACAAAAGTGTATATATTGGGGTAACTTGTCCATAAAGATGTATACATCAGTGAAAATAACATACAAGAATGCATTATTTTAGGGGAAATTGGTTTACAAAATTGTGTGCATTAGACAAAATTGCACAAATACATGTATATTGCTGATAGATTTTCATGAGGACTTTTTAAAAACATAGCAAAGTGATATGGAAATGTGGAGAACTGAACCTAGGATTCGAAAAGTGAGGAACTGGCAGGAACCAAAATTGACAGATTCACCCATCCCTAATGGAGACTGAATATGGCGACAAAAGACTTGGGGTCATGGTCACAAGTTCTCCAGTGTCTCTGGATCAGGGATAGGGATCAGTAGTGTAGTAGCAAATTCAGAAGTGCAGGGTCCCTTCATGATAGTCACAACCACGCTCCTCCCCACTTTTTTGCAGCTGGGTTGAGAATGAGATCCTTGTTAGTGCCTTCACCCACAACAACAGACGTCCCTAGGAGCCAATCAGCATGAAAGGGGAGTGTGTTAGCTACTGAGGGAGCATGTTAAAAGACTCGTCTCAATCCCTTTTCATGCTGATGGGCCTTTAGGATGTTGGAGACATAGGGACCCTGCTGGGACCCTGCTCCCAAAATAGTAAGGGGTCTAAGACCCCCCTGAGACCCTGGATGACTACACCCCTGATAGGGATAAGAGAGAATTTCAACTCAGTTCACCTTTAAATTTGAATTTATCAAATTCACACTTTCCAAAACAATACAAGAACCAAAAACACAGCCATTCTTTGAAATTCACACTTACCTGAATTTTGCAACACAGTCCTCCAACCAAAGAACATTTAAAAATACATATATTAGGGGAAAGTGTGCATAAAAACGAATGTTTTCATGAAAGTAACATACTAAAATGCATTATATGACAAGAAATTGCTTACAAAAATCTGTATATTACTCAAAACTGCATACAAAAATGAGTTTATTAGAAGAAATTAACACTAAAATGCTGAACATTTTTCAGGAGGATTTTTTTAAAAAAATCACAAATTGCTGCAGAAACGAGAGAACTGAATTTAAGATTAGTAAAATGAGAAATGGAGAGGAGTGAAATGGACAGATCCTTCTATCCCCAACCAGGGATGGGGAACCTGTGGCCATTCCCAACTCCCATCAGCCCCAGTCATCATGGTCAATCGGATGACAGGAGTTATAGTCTAGCAGCATCTGGAGGGGTACAAGTGTCCAGTGTCTGCTCTGTTCAAATGGGCATGTTTTCCAGAAGGGTTATGGCTGGCAGGGCTGGTGCTAAAGGGTGGCCAGGTCGGGCCCTGGCCAAGGGCCCCTGGGCCACAGGCCCCCCTGAGGGGCCCCTCAATAGGGTAGGGGAGGAGCAGCACTCCCCTTCCATGATCCGTGGCAGAGAGCTTCCCATCCACTTGCCCGTTCAATGGCTCCACCTACCTGTCTCTCCTGTCTTTTGCGGCTGCTGGCTGTGGACGCAGGGCTGCCATTAATCAAGATGGTTTCCCTAAGGTGCTGATGCCCCTGCAGCCATCTTGGTTGATGGCAGGGATATGCACGCATAGCACACATGCATGCCATCAACCAAGATGGCGGCAGAGGCTTCAGCCCCTTAAGGAAACCTCGACTGCCATTTTGGTTAATGGCAGCCCAGTGCACACAGCTGCAAAAGACAGGAGAGACAGGTAGGTGGGGCGCACATGCCGGGGCCCAGGGCAAGCTGGTGCCCAAGGACCCTGCATGCCTGGTGCCAGCCCTGATGGCAGGCCAGATAAGTGACTTCATTTTCACCATGGAAGGCACACAACAAAGTAAAATGCAACGAAAGAGCTTTTCAGTCTCAGCGTGGATTTCAGCGTGTGTGTGCTCATTGCTGAACAAGATGCCAAGTCATACGGTACATGGATCAGCAGCAGCATTTGCAGGAAAAAATTCTGATTAACTGAGACACAGCAAGCCATTGTCAACATAGATTACAGTCAGACGATAGCTGGTAACTCTTCAAAAACAGGGGCAAAATCTGGATCACAAGACCCAAATCCCAGGCAACCAAAAGACAAGGACATTTCAGAGCCTGCATTTAAATGTTTCTAAACTGCCCCCCAGCCCCCCAGCTGTGCCTCAAACACCAAATTGATATACTTACACTAAGCAGCTGAAATGTTTCCTATCACTTTCATCTCTATGCCATGAACATCTTTAGCTGCAAAATTTCTGTGCCACAGGATGCTATTTAAGAAAGACAGACAGCTGGCCCTTGAAACGTATATATATTTTCAGACCCACCCTATTCTTGTGGCTATAATTTGTTTCAAACTGTTTTAATAAAGTATTTGTCAGTGGCTGTAACCCAGCCTGGGACCTTATGGTGAAGGCGGGTCACAAATCATCATCATCATCATCATCATCATCACAGGAGCAGAGCCACTACTGAAAGATATTATTATTATTATTATTATTATTATTATTATTATTATTATTATTATTATTATTAACCTGCCTTCACCCTGAGGTCCCAAGGCGGGTTACAACAGTTTTAAATACAACATTAAAACAATTTAAAGCAACTTAAAAATCACAACTTCACAAAAAATATGGTAGGTCCAATTTATTTATTTATTTATTAAATCTATATCCCTCCTTTCCTCCCAGAAGGAGCCCAGGGCAGCAACCAAAAACACTAAAAACACTCTAAAACTTCAAAAAAACAGACTTTAAAATATATTAAAACAAAGCATCTTTAAAAACATGTTAAAAGAAAACATCTTTAGAAACAACTTTTTTAAAAAAAAAAAAGCTTTAAAAACATCTTAAAAAGCAATTCCAACACAGACGCAGACTAGGATAAGGTCTCTACTTAAAAGGCTTGTTGAAAGAGGAAGGTCTTCAGTAGGCGCCAGAAAGACAACAGAGATGGCCCCTGTCTAATATTTAGGGGAAGGGAATTCCAAAGGGTAGGTACCACAACACTAAAGATCTGTTTCCTATGTTGTGCGGAATGAACATCCTGATAAGATGGGATCTGCAGAAGGTCCTCACCTGCAGAACATAGCGATCTGCTGGGTATATAAGGTATAAGACTATCTTTCAGGTATCCTGGTCCCAAGCTCTATAAGGCTTTGTATACCAAAACCAGAACCTTGAGCTTAGCCCGGTAGGTAATGGGCAGCCAGTGCAAGTCTTTCAGCAGCAGGGTGACATGTTGGAGATACCCTGCCGCAGTTTGCACCAGCTGCAGCTTCCGGACCATCTCAGGTGTCAAAGGCCAGGGAAAAGCTGGTAACTTTTGTTGCATTTCAGTTTGTACTAGACCTCTTCTTCTCACCAGAGCAAGTGCATCATCCAATTCTATTCCCATGTTAATGTCAGCTTCTATTGGGGCTACATGCTTTGTAGAGTGGCTGTTCATTCAGCCAGATAGGCGGCCTAAAAATAAAATTTTATTATTATTATTATAGTCTCAATCTCACTGAGATGGCAGACTGCTGCCGGGACTATACCAATGCAGACTGTAGGTGGGAGCTTATATAACAGAATGCTCCTCAATGCACAAAAGATACACCCAAACAGAAAAGTGTCACACTAGAGAAAAGACTAGATTATAACTTTCTCCCTGACATGCTAATTTTCTGTGTGCAGGGATGTAGTAGCTTGAGTTCAATTACTCTCAGGTTAAGCAGCTGTCCCTCACTTGAGCTGATTTCTCACTTCCTACTAGAGCTGTGCATGGGATCCAGCCAAAGAGTGGATCCTGAACCAAATTGGCCCAATTTGGGACAAACTGGGCTTCAGCCAGATAAACAGCCCTCAATCGCCCTGGTCAGGTTGTCCCACCTGGAGCAATCTGGGGCTGTCAAAACATGGGTTGCTCAGATGACAGGGAGGAGAGGCAGGCAGCTTTTGCAAGGTCTCCTTCACCAGCACCTTCTCTGTTCATGAGCTCGTGAGTCGAGGGTTCAGTCCTGCTCTCTGCAGAAATCTGCTTTACCAACACATTCCCCAAAGGGACTGAACGCAGTGCCTCCTTCTTCCATCGCCCTCTCCCAACTGCATGTTTAATTAGGGATTACAACTCTAATTAAACATTAGGGCTGGTCCCCAAATCAATTCAGGGCCTGGATCCGGGTCAGATCAGGGCTGATCCAAAGTGCTGGATCCAATCCTGGATCGGATGGGGGAGGGTGTCCAGGGCTGTACTCCATGCTTTGAGGAATAGTTTTCTGATCATCCATTACTGCAAATAAACTCTTCTCAGTTGGGATATGAAGGTCTAAGTAAGATTCAAGCACCTTCACTAAAATAAAGGGTAGTATGTAGTGCTAATCTGACTTGAGGTAGACCCATTGATGTTAATGGACACAAGTAACTGAGGTTCATTAATTTCAATGGGTCTACTCTGAGTAGGATTTAGCTGAAAACAATGTAGACCTTTTAAACCAGATGTTGTTGAGTTCTATCTCCCATTAGCCCCAGGCAGCTTGGCCCAATAATCAGTCCAACAATATTTGGAAGGCACCATGTTGCCTACTATATTAGTAGTAGTAGTAGTAGTAGTAGTAGTAGTAGTAGTAGTAGTAGTAGTAGTAGTAGTAGTAGTGCATTTTTCTTCCAAGGAGCTCAAGGCAGTGCACATTATCTTCCCCTTATTATCTCACAACAGCCGTGAGAGGTAGGTTAGGCTGAGAGGGAGTGACTGGCCCAAGGTCACCCAGTGGTCACCCAGGTCTCAGCCCCAGAGGTGTAGTCATCCAGGGTCTCGGAGGATCTTAGAACCTTTACTTTTTGGGGAGCAGGGTCCCAGCAGGGTCCCTGTGTCTCCAGCATCCTGTGAGCCAATCAGCATGAAAATGGAGTGTCTCAGCCACTGAGAAGAATCTTCCAACATACTTCCTTGACCTTTCCTGCTGATTGGAGCCAATCAGAGTGAAAGGAGGTGAGTCAGCCACTGAGCAGAATCTTCTCAGTAGCTAACACTCTGCTCTTTCATACTCATTGGATCCTAGGGATGTCTGTTGTGGGAGAAAGCATTAACAAGGATCTCATTCTCAACCCAGCAGCAAAAAAGAGGGAGGGATGTGGCTATGACTAACATGAAGCGACCCTGCACTTCTGAATTTGCCACTATGCTACTGCTCAGCTCAACACTCTACCCACTACACCACAGCAGCTCTCTCTGTATGTTGTGACGCCCACCCTTATATGCTTGCAGAGAGAACTAGAGTGATTCAGTGGATGGCTGACTTGAGCAATATCCTGTTGGAAAGGTGAGGAACAAATAGTCTTATTCAATAAAAAACAAATACATGGGAAAGTCCTAAGTTCAAATCCCTGCTGAGCCACAAAGCTTACCATGCGACCTTGTATCAGCCACTATCTCTCGGCCTAACCTACCTTGCAGGATTGTTGTATTCTTTGGAAGAAGGATGGTGAACAGCAGGCAAGAAATCTTTAACAACAACAGTAATAGATTTCCCCACCCCCATCCCTCCAACTATTGGACAATTTCATCTGCTCCCTGTCCCTTGCCCCAATATTTGGCAAAATCCCTCCCCTACTTTGACCATCCACACAGAGCAGTGAGAATTTTGAGAGGGCATTTTTGCTCACTCCTTATTTTTGGGCCCTTCTACTCATTTTGTCAAGAGGGGCTTCCAAGTCTTACTACCCTGATGGCACCACTGAAAGAACCTGCCCTGTCTCCCACTCCTAATTACTGGATCATGAGTGCATTTGCAGTGAAAAGCTTGTGCAGTAGTTTTCTGTTTATTTTTAATAATGTAGATACTACTTAATGCTGTAGTTTCTAGGTAGTGTATAACGGGGATACATAAAAAATCAGTTGAAATTAACCATAAAACTCACTTAAGATACCTGCTGAAATTTAAAAAAATCTTCACCAAATGCTGGGCGTTCAACAGCGAGGGGGTTTGTCTGATCATAGTTGGGAGGGTGTTCCACGGAACGGGAACTGGTGGATATGAGCCATGCATCTGAGCTATGGGGGACCACTAACTGTGGCTTGTGCGAAGGGCAGGGATATAAGCTATCAAGTAGTCCTTAAGATATCCTGGACCCAAGTTGTTAAGAGCCTTGTACATTAATACAAGAACCTTGAATTTCACCCAGTAGCATATAGGCAACTAAAAGCTTCCAACTGGAGTGGACAGTTCTGGATAGACGGATCTCCTCACTATGATGTGGATCTGTGGTAGCTTTGTGTGTTCATAATATTCCACAGCCAACCTTTCCCCTTCAAGAACTGCAGTTGGGGCTGTTGGAGGGCTTTGCACCTTAACGTTGTCGAAAAGAAGAGTTGTAACGGAGTTTCCGAGAAAAGGCCAGAAGGAGAGTGAGTAAGAAAGGCCTGGAATTCATGGGGGTGGAAAAGGGGTGTGGACTGCTCCGGCCTCATCATAGGGCATGGCTTGGCAGTGCGGTAAGATGACAAGGGCCTTAGGTAAGAGCTATTCTAGAGTAAGCCTAGCACAAGCACTGATCTGAAGCCAGTGATAGACTGAAGAATGGCTATGACACAATCTTGGCAGCAGGAAAGAAATTTGAACTTTATGGCTGCATACTTGAATGGAGCTGAAAAGGGAAGAGGCCAGACTGAAAAACCTGGTCGAGACAGAGAGACTGGAACATGCTCTCAGCAATCTCTCATTCATCTGCAGGCTTTGATGTGCCCCAGAGAGGAATGGCTTGCCCTGCCGCAACCAAGGGAGCTACTTCCCACATTTTATTGTCTGCGGCATCAAAGGGTGCCTGCAAATGTGACAGCTGGAAATTGACAAGAGGCAGCTTTGCCACTCTGCAAACGTGCATGCTAGTTTAGCTCAGAAGCAGAAAAGAATAGTCTGTCATCTAAATATGGAACGGGGGAAACTCTACCTGCAAGGGTGTGCATTGGCTGGCATTCTGATGTCATTGTCTTGAGCCCGGAATCAGAACCCCCTTCTTCAGGGGATGAGGTTAAGGTCTCTGAATCAGAGGGGGAATGGCACACAGGCACAGACCCAAACAAACTTCCGCAAGACAAGTCCATGGTGTTAGTAGTGTCCCTCTGGGCCTCCTGAGGATGTTGCCTTGCTGTCCACTGATTCACAGGATTTCATCACAGAAGCTCCAGTGCAGCCAGGATCTCCCCTGTTCTACAGGTGTAAGACTCCTTGAGTGGGACAGTCCTCTTTAACTGAAGAGGCACCTTCCAGTGAAGGCAGATCTGACAACTGAGATGCAGCTGCTGCACCTCCTTTACTCCATCTAAGTATGGTTGTTGCTAAAGCAATATCAAAGTCTTGCTGTCTTGTTAGTATATAACCTGAACCCTGCACAAGATAGTTGGGCAGAGCAAGACGAGTCATGACTAGGGATGTCAGAGAAATCTGAAGAAATCAGAAATGGGAGTGGAAATTGCATGTGTTCGTTTATTCATCTCATGTCTGGAATGGAAGCCAATCCAGCGAATACAATTGGTACTCACTGTTGTTGTTGCTTTCTGGCTGCAAACAATGTACAATTGATTCCTTCTCCCCCACACACACATTTGAATTGCATTTCCTTTGCATTTAAATGAAGGGGCAGAATAATTCAGTGACAACATAGCTTACGTAAGTTACATAAATTTCATCACAGTAGACTGCAAGATGAATAACATAGGTTTTAGCAGAAGATGAACTGTAGCAGAATGCAAACAGTGCTGCATGTGACAAATACAGGGTGGAAGAGAAGATGTCCCTGGACCCAGAAGTGTTAAATAACTATCACCCGGGGCAAATATCCTCTTTTGGGGCAAGCTGCTCAAGAAGGTGGTGACAGTCCAGCTTCAAGCATGCTTGGAGGAAACTGACTACTTGTAACCATTCCTGTCTGGCTTCAGGCCTGGCCATGACACTGAAACTTCCTTGGTCGCCCTAGCTGATGACATCTGTCAGGAGAGAGATGGAGGAATGCCACCCTGCTAGTTCTCCTTGGTGGCTTTTGATACTGTTGACCATGGTATCATTTTGGAGCATCTCAAGGAGGTGGGGGTTGGGGGCATCATGCTTAAGTGGTTCCACTCATAGCTCCAGGGCTGCTTCCAAAAGGTTGTTATGGGAGACTACTGTTCAGCACCATGGGAGCTGTCCGGTGGTGTTCCACAGGGTTCCATCTTGTTCCCCATGCTATTTAACATCTATATGAAGTCGCTGGGAGCTGTCATCAGGAGATTTGGAGTAAGGTGCCACCAATATGCAGATGACACCCAACTGTCTCTCTGTTCCATCTGAATTGGGAGATGCAATTGAGGTGTTGGACCAGTGCTTGGAGGCACTGATGGGCTGGATATGGGCCAATAAATTGAGGCTAAATCCTGAAAATACAGAGGTGTTATGTGTCCCAAGTTCTCATGCCCAGGAGGTGGGGAGATGACCTGTTCCGGATGGGGTTGCACTACCCTGGAAGGAGCAAGTCCTCAGCTTGGTGGTTCTCCTGGATCCAACATTGCCACTGGGGCTCGGGTGGCCTCAGTGGCTAGGAACACTTTTTTCCAGCTCTGGCTGGTTTTCCAGCTTCAGTCCCTTTTGTACAGAGATTACTTGGCCTCAGTACTCCAAGTACTTGGTAATTTGGATTATTGCAATGAGCTCTACGTGCGGCTGCCCTTGAAGACAACTCAGAAACTTCAGTGGGTCCAACTAGGTCATTGGCTGGGGTTCTATTTTGATCTCACATAACCCCTGTTTTAAAACAGCTGCATTGGTTGGCAGTTTGTTTCCAGGCCCAATTCAAGGTGCTCACATTAGTGTTTAAAGCTCTAAACTCCTTGGGATGCAAATATGTGAAAGACTTCCTCCTTCCCTATAGATCCTCTTGGGTGTTGAGATCAACAGAGGATGCCCTTTTGGTAGTTCCACCACCCTCAGAAGCCTGGGGTGGTGTTGGCCCAGGACAGGGCATTCTCTGTGGCTCCCCCTAAGCTGTGGAACTCCTGCCCACAGAGGTGTGTCTGGCTACTTCAGTGTGCAGTTTTAAGTGAATGCTGAAGATACACCTCTTTACCCTTGCTTTTGACACCCGAGATGTATATTTTTAGAACCCACCCTATTTCATGATTTTATGTTGTTTTTAATTGATTTATGCTGGATTTTAAAATCGATATAACCCGCCCTGCAACCTTTGGGTGAAAGGTATGTAGTAAATGTTTCACCTGAAAGACCATCTTACCCCTTATTTACCCAGTTGATCACTGTGCTCTGAACGTGAGGGCCCCCTGCAGATACCATCTTATCAGGAGGTCCGTTCTGCACAGCATAGGAAGTGGATCTTTAGTGTTGTGGCACAGACCCACTGGAATTCACTCCCCTTAAATATTAAACAGGCACCGTCTCTGTTGTCTTTTCAGCACCCGCTGAAGACCTTCCTCTTTCAACAAGCATTTTAAGTAGAGACCTTATCCCAATTTGTCTCTGTTAGAGTTGCTTCTTGAGATTTGTTTTATTTTTAGATGTTTTTAAGATTTTTTTTAATGCTTTGTCCCTTGTTTGCTGATTCTGGGAGGAAGGGTGATGATGATGATGATGATGATGATAAATCTATAGACACTGTCAGAAGTGGACCTTAGGGAACTGCCAGAGCAAGAATCAGGGGTGGTACACAGTAGATACTATTGCTGCTATGGCCTAGCCTGAACGGAAAGCCTTTATAGACCACCTTTATCAGCAGGGCCAATCTCCAGTCTGGGTGGGCAGAGTTATTCTAGTCTACCAATCCTTTACTTCTCAGGGAACATTCTGATATATAGCCCTAGTGCAAGAGTGGGGAATCTTCTTCATCCCAATGACTGCATTCCCCTCTGGAGAGTCTTCTAGCGGCCACATGCCAGTAGCGGGCAGGGCCAGAGGCAAAAGTGGGTGGAGTAATAGATGTGGTTACCTTTGTACCATAGGCTACTTGTCTGCCACACAGACTTGTCTCTCTAGTCTCCATCCAGACAAGTGAGATGCCTTACCAAAGTTCAAGGGCAAATTCCAGCCAGGCAAAAGCATTCAAGGAGAGCAAGCAGTGGCGGCTGGTGGCTCCATGTCAGTAGGGCAGTGGAATCCATTCTGGGTTTTAGTCTGAACTTTCAAGGAACTGTCCAAGGTTCTTGAAAATTTGGATTAAAAGCTGGAGCAGATTCCACTGCCCCACTGACATGGAGTCACCAGCAGCCACAGAGGGCAAGAAGCAGTGTCTATGGGGGTGTGACCTGGGGAGGGGCTGTTGCCTTCAGAGAATCCCATGGGCCAGACAGAGAGTCTTTGAGGGCCACATTTGGGTCCCAGGCCAATCCTAATGACTCATCACATGGCGTAGCAAGACATACAGATCTATGAGTTTCTGGTTCTAACCAGGGTGTCTCCTGACATGTTCATTTCTTGAAAGGGTGGAACAAGTCTGTCCCAACTAATTCAGAAGGCTGGAACCAGGGATGCTTGAGGGATTTGATTTCAGTGGATTCTGATGTGAACTCATTTGATCTGCACATAATGCACAGATTGGAATGTAATTGTCCTTGAGATTTTGCACTTCTCCAGACTTTGTGATACTCTTCCCAGCTGAAAAACAAACAAAACAACCCCCCAAATGCATTTAAAAAGGAACTTTAAAAAATATAATATGTTTATGAATGTGTACATTGAGATAAGCTGTATATTTAAAAGCAAATGTTCTGATAATATACATAATGAAATACATTTTTGTGCAGATTTTGTAAAAGAAGTTGCAGATTAATGTGAAAAATGGGACAAAAATGGGTTTATGAATGAACAATTGTAGAGCAGTTACAGTTATTTCTGGATGAGACTGATTATCTAGATCCATCAAAATCTGGATTCAGACCTGGTTTTGGAACAGAATCGGCCTTGGTCACCCTGATGGATGACCTTTATCATGAGAGAGACAAAAGGAGTGCAACCCTATTACTTCTGCTCAATCTCTCAGCGGCATTTGATACCATTGGTCATGGTATACTCCTGGACCAACTCCGTGGGATGAGTATTGGGGGCACTGTATTACGGTGGTTCTGCTCTTACCTTCAGGGTCACATCCAGAGAGTAACACCAGGTGAGTGTTCCTCGGCCCTCTGACACTTGTGCTATGGGGTTCCGCAGGGTACTATTCTCTTCCCAATTCTATTCAACATCTATATGAAGCTGATGGGAGCAGTCATTAGGAATTTTGGAGCAAGGTGTCAGCAATATGAATCAGGAGAGGCTGTGAATGCTCTGGATTGGTGTCTGAATGCTGTAGTGAACTGGGTGAGGGCCAATAAACTGTGCTTGAATCCTGGGAAAATGGAGGCTCTTTGGGTAGGTGGTCCCCATGTCTGGGAGATAGGCATGTTACCTGTTCTGGATGGGGTTGTGTTCCCTCTGAAGGTCTAGGTCCATAGCCTAGGGGTACTCCTGGATTCATTTTTGTCACTATAGGCTCAAGTATCCTTTGTGGCTAGGAGTGCCTTTTACCAGCTCTGGTTCATCAGCTATGGCCGTTCCTGGACAGGGATAGCCTGACCTCTGTAGTCCATGCATTACTAATCTCAAGGCTGGATTACTGCAATGTGCTTTATGTGGGGCTGCCCTTGGCCCTGGTTCATAAGCTCCAGCTGGTGCAAAATACAGCAGCCAGATTGCTGATGGGAGCAAATGGCTGACAACATGTAACACTTTTAAAATATCTGCAACTTTTAAAATATCTGCACTGGCTGCCCATCCGCTACCAAGCCAGGTTCAAGGTCCTTGTATTAATTTACAAAGCCCTGAACAATTAGGTCCAGGGTACCTTAGGAACCCACCTGAACCCTTATGTCCCTGCTCGATCACTGAGATAATCTGCAGGAATGGTGCTGGTCATTCCCTGAGCTGGTAAGGCTCATTTAACATCGACACAAAATCAAACCTTCAGTATCATCGGCCCAGTTCTCTGGAGTGCTCTGCCAACAGAGATTCAGCAGGTGCCTTGTGTTTTAACTTTTAAACTGCCTGCTGAAAGCCTTTCTGTTCCACCAGGCTTATGCAGGCAATTATCTTTTTTTGACCTTTGTTTTTACTGTATTTTTAATGGTTTTTATTCTATGATTGTTGTTGTTAATGTGTTATAAACTACTTTGAAGTTTTTCACAAAATAGCAGTATACAAAGATTTTATAAATAAATAAATAAAAATAAATAAATATAAATATAAACATATGCAATATTGACTTAGGATTGTATCCAACTAAGTCCAACTCAGAGTAGATCCACTAAAATTAATGGACCCAGGTATGTCTATTAATTTCAGTGGGTTTACTCCAAACAGGATACTAACACTGAATACAATCCATGGTTTGGAAGGAGATTGATCCTTCCATCCCTCAGTGGAGCCCGTGAAGTTTAGGCCCAGAGTTGGCATGCCATGTACTCTATTGCTGATGCCCGAGGTGCAGCTTTAAGCCACCTTGTGATCAGGCCCACCTTGGTGCAAGATTTCTCTCCCCTACCCCCATTGTATTTGATAAGTAGTCTGGGATGTTTGGCAGATGAGAAATAAGAACAGCAGATTAAAATGTATTTCCTCCCAGGCTGGGCTGTTCCCAGGCAATTATCACTTTGCTGGCAAAGGACACAGTAACGAACTTTTCATCATGAGTTTTTGGGAATGCTGCAGCAGTGTCTTCTGAGGGTTAAGTTATGCAATGTAGTAATTTCACAGGGAGGGATTTGAGAGCTGGTTTGGGGATGCATTTCTGTCAAACTATGTATGGCCTGTCAGTTTTGCAATCCTTTCATGTAGAAGCCGGTCTAGAACACGTCCTTTCAGGAGAATGGATTATGTCTTTTATGGTCAAAGGAAAGGAACAAGTCGACACACACTTTGGAAGATGCCATCTCTGTTAAGGTGCAGAGGTGTTCTCCACACCCAGGCACTGAAAAGCACATAGCTAGCATGTGAAGCAGAATGTGGTACTTTCTTAATTTTCTTATTCAGCCTACAATAGGAATGGATCTGTTAATGTCGGGTGTGTCCTCTCATTCCCTAATGCCAGTCCTAAACCAAAGCCCCAGCTGCCATCCTGTACTCACTTAGCTGGGAATAAGCCCCATTAAACACAATTAAACACACTTACTGCTGCAGTAGACATGTATACTGTTTTGCTGCAAGATAACTATACAGTGAATTCTTAATGAGTGTCTGGACATTAGTTCCTGCACAGCAAGAGACATGCCTAAGCATATTTGCAAAGTTTTCACATTTTGCATTAGCCATGGGGGGAGGAGTTATTTAACATTCCCCTGCACTTATTGTGCAGTAGTATTTGCAGAAAATGTTTTCCAGGCACTACCTGATCTCAGGTGAACCCAGTACAGAAAAGATCTATCCTGGTTGCCAGAGAAAAAGGAAGAGCAAACTATGGAGATTCCAAGGGCTAGAAAAAAAGATGAAAGCAGGAAAAGTGCACTAGAACCAGCAGCTCTTTAGGACCCCAGGGATTCCTACTACCTGGTGTTCAAACAACTCCCTTATCAATCACAGCTCTGACTTCACTAATTGACCAAAAACACTGGCAAGCAGGAACAGCCAGACTCACTTCTTTCACAGAAATCATTTAGAAGGGTACCGGCATATTTTGCTTCATAACTTTCTTTCTAGGTGGGCTGGAGACTTAATTTAAAAATGAAAGTTCAGAATCTGGAGCCCCTTCTGGAAATGCCCCAATGAAGGCCTCTGTGGGCTCCATGATGCTCGCAGGCTCTGGAGTGGCGAACCCGCCCGGTTGACACTGACTTGCAGCAGCTTTCTAGGTTTTCAGTCGGGGAGCAATTCCACTTCTTCCTGGAGATGCCCTAGGTTGAACCCGGGACCTTCTACATGTAAAGCAGATGCACTACCACTAAACTACCTCTCCTAATCAAATGTATTTAGGCAAAAGAGCTAGTGGCACAAAAGCTAAAATTAGGGACAGCTCAATAGACCAAGAAAAAGAGAGACAGAAAGACAGATAGACAGAGAGGTGGAGTTAGGTCAAAATGCTGTTATGTTCCAGAAAAAACAAAAACAATTTGAATCCATATTGTATTGAACCTTCTAAAACAGATAAAATGGGAGCTGGACTATTTCACAAATTTAATCTTTCATCTTCTGTTAATTGAAGTTTGTTCTATTTCCAGATAATCATAAAATGAAACCACAACAGAAGGCAGCAATGATCTTTCTGAGCTCAGAATTTCTCCTATGGCTGAGTCTTATTATTTTTTCATTTTTTAAATCTCTTAACTCAGGCATGAGGAACCTCCAGCCCAGGGACCAAATGTGACCCCCCAGGTTTCTCTGTCTGGCCCTTGGGACTCCCCCCGTACCCCACCCTCCTCCCAGGCCATGCCTCTCACTGGCCCTTGAGTGTTGCATCCTCCTTGAGTGTTTATCCTTGAACACTAATAATGCCTTTTTCTTGCCTGGATAAATCAATCTCTCTCTCTGTCTCTGTGTGTGTGTGTGTGTTTGTGTGTTTGCAAATATCCCCTTCTTAGGGAAGGTGATTGAGAGGGTTGTGGCTCAGCAACTGCAAGTACTCTTGGATGAAACAGATTATCTTGACCCATCCCAGTCTGGGTTCAGGCCTGGTTATGGGACTGAATCGGCCTTGGTCACCCTGATGGGGTCACTCCTTTATCGGGAGAAGGACAGGTGGAGTGCGACCCTGTTATTCTTACTTGATCTCTCAGCGGCTTTTCATACCATTGACCATGGTATCCTTCTTGGCCAACTTGGTGAGATGGTATTGGAGGCACTGTTTTACAGTGGTTCCAATCCTGTCTCCAGGGTCTCTCTCAGAGAATAGCATTGGGTGACTGTCTATCAGGCCCCTGGCAGCTGTGCTGTGGGGTGGCACAGGGTACCATCTTGTCCCCCATGCGGTTTAACATCTATATGAAGCCCTTTGGAGCAGTCATCAGGAGATTTGGGGCAAGGTGTCAGCAGTATGTTGATGATACCCAGCTCTATTTCTCCGTAACATCTGAATCGGGAGAGGCCGGACTTCCCAGGAGGATCCCTCCGCCTGTGCTGCCTCTGAGACGGGCTCCCGTCTTGGATGAAACTTATCCAGTTTTAAATTCAGTCAGAAGGGTTTTTTCTGACTGGGGATGATTTCTTCCGGATAAGGAAGAAGCGTGAGATCTGCCACATAGTTTTGTTTTGATTGTTGGAGCCTGGAATTCGTCAGAATTGTCTGTCTTCCAGCAGTTCAGACAGAGCGAGGATTTTATGCTAGCTCAGCTGGATAAGTGACCCGTTTTTTTTTTAACGGACTAGCAGGCAAACCTCCTGTCTACATTTATCATTTTCTTATCTATATAGCTAAAGAGATTTGTCAAAGTAACAGCAATTAAGATAACCTAGATGAGGTAAGACTTTCCTTCTTTATTTACGGAACTAAGGGGGAAGAAAATATAAATAGCTTATCTTTTTTTTTTATTGCAAAAAGCTGACATGGAAAATTGCGTTTTAAAGATTACAACGGATGAGAGCTTTCTGATTGGGAGAGATAAGAAATCTTTTTGATTTACAAGACTTTTGTGTAATATATATAAGGGACTATTTTTTCTGATCTACTTTTTTGTTGTTGTTATTGACGAATCTGCTCATTCTCTCTGCTACTAGTTATTTGAACGCTGTGAACTAAAAGCTGTTTTTGCACTTCTGGACATTTAAGAGATAAGGACTGTCTAGCGTGTGACGTTAGTTGGTTGGAAAGATTAACTCCTTTGTAACTGGATAAAGAAATAAACTGCTCTTTGCTTGGGACATTGAAAATTGAAGGAGTTTTGTTCTTTTGGTTTTAAGAATGGCAATTAAGAAGATCATGGATGTACAAGAAGGGACTTTATTTCTAGACATGCTTCAGAAAATAATGGATGGGATTAACTCAATAAAACAAGAACTGAGAAATAATAGACAAGCGTGGAGAACTGAATTTCATGAAATGAGACAGGAGCTGAAAGAAACTCAGGATTCTATGAGAAAGGAGAATAAAGATAGATCTGGAAAACAAAAAAAGGATGAAAGAGAAATTAAAGGCAAGGTTCAATCTATGGAGATTGGCTTAAATATGGACATGAAAAAAGATTTGGATTTCCTGGTTGTGACGGATCCTGGAGATAAATATTACAGTTTGGAATACACCGCTGTCTCTGAAGGAATTGAAGAGATTGGAGATAAAGAGATTATCGGTTCAAAAAAATTCCTGGACTGGAAGGATTTCATGGAACTTGAAATGGAGAAAGTTAATAGAATTAATCCCTGTTTTGTGTCAATGGAAAAACCTTCAAGAAATGTACTAGTGTATCATGTGGAAAAGAGGAGCAGAGATGCGGCTTTGAAACAATACTTCAGTGTTACGTTTGGATTTGATGGTAAGAAAATATCTGTGATGGAGGAAATTCCTATCAGACTTTTATTATATGACTATGACAGCAAGATTTTTGGGTGCGTAAAGATGGAAGATGGACCCAATATGGATAATGACAGAAGAGCGATTTGAAACTACTGGACTCAGTAGATTTGATGAGTTGGATTAATTGACATGTTTATTTAGAAAAAAAATTGATTGACATATATCTTAAGGATTGGAAACTTCTCTTCGACTTTTTGTGGAAGATTAAAATGATATGATGTTAATGAGATTTGAAACCAACTAAGATAAGTGCTGGAGGAAGGTGATTTTATAATCTATTAAGAGATAGGTCTGTTATATATTATAGATTTATAGTTGAATTATAGTGTTTTGAAATTACTGGATTTAGTAGATTTGATGAGCTGGATTAATTGGCATGTTTATTTAGAAAAAAAATTGATTGATATATATCTCAAGGATTGGAAACTTCTCTTTGACTTTTTGTGGAAGATTAAAATGATAGGATGTTAATGAGATTTGAAACCAACTAAGATAACCGCTGGAGGAAGGTGATTTTATAATCTATTAAGAGATAGGTTTGTTATATATTATAGATTTATAGCTGAACTATGACAAATCGGAAGTCAATATTTTTATATATATGTATTTTTTTTTGTATTGTATTAGTTATTGATTTGTGTTTTCTTTTTGTATTTTGGTTTTGAAAATTAGAATAAAAATTAATTGAAAAAAAAATGAATCGGGAGAGGCCATGCAAACCCTGGACCGCTGCCTGGACTCGGTGGTGTGCTGGATGAGGGCCAATAAACTGAGTCTGAATCCTAGCAAGACAGAGGCACTGTGGGTTGGTGGTTCCCGAGTTCAGATAATTGGTCAGTTGCCTGCTTTGGATGGGGTTGTACTCCCTCGGAAAGAGCAGGTCCGTAGCCTGGGGGTACTCCTGGATCCATCTTTGTCGCTAGAGGCCCAGGTGACCTCAGTGGCTAGGAGTAGCTTTTACCAGCTTCGGCTGGTGAGACAGCTGCAGCTGTTTCTGGACTGGGATAGCCTGACCACTGTTGTCCACACACTGGTAACCTCCAGGCTGGATTACTGTAATGCACTTTATGTGGGGCTACCCCTGAGGTTGGTCAGGAAGCTGCAGCTGGTGCAAAATGCGGCGGTGAGATTGCTCACTGGGGCAAGGTATCGCCAACATGTCACCCCGCTGCTGAAAGAATTGCACTGGCTGCCCATTTGCTACCAGGCCAAGTTCAAGGTTCTAGTTTTGGTGTCCAAAGTCCTATACAGCTCAGGATCAGGATACCTGAAAGACTGTCTTGCCCCTTATACACCCAGTCGATCACTGCGCTCTGCAGGTGAGGGCCTCCTGCAGATACCACCTTATCAGGAGGTTCGTTCTGCACAATATGGGAAACGGACCTTTAGTGTAGCAGCACCTACCCTGTGGAATTCCCTCCTTTTGAATATTAGGCAGGCGCTATGCTATCTTTTCGGCGCCTTTTGAAGACTTTCCTCTTTCACCAAGCCTTTTAGGTTGAGACCTATCCCAGTCTGCATCTGTGTTAGAATTGCTTAATATGTTTTTTAATAATGTTTTTAACCCTTTTTTAAAGTTGTTTTTAAAAAAAATGTTTTTAACGCTATTTTAATGTATTTTAAGATCTGTTTTTATGATGTTTTAAAGTGTTTTAGCGCTTTGTTTGCCGCCCTGGGCTCCTGCTGGGAGGAAGAGCGGGATACAAATTAAATAATAAATAAATAAATAAACTAGTTTACTGTACAACTGTAAAATTTACATTCATTGTTCCACCCACTTTTGCCTCTGGCCCTGCCCACCACTAGGCATGTGGCCCTCGAAGATTTCTCAAAATGGAATGCGGCCCTTGAGTTGAAAAAGGTCCCCCACCCATCTAAACTCCTTATCTTTGTGGCATTTTGTTTTTCGCTACATGATATATGCGGTAGATCATAATACAAAGCTGTGCTTGTTGCATCCGAAGTCATGCATGTCTTTACGAGCGGTGTTAAAGAGAATATACTCTTGTCAAATCTTGGCAATCCTTTGTGCTGCTTCCCCATTTCTGTAGTTATTTATCATATAGCAACCTTGCTCAGAGGGGATTGCCAGTCAGCAGCCGCTTCAGCATGGCTATGAATGTGACAGGGACTCTGCACTTCTTGTTTCTTGCTAAAGCAGCATGAGATTAGGGAGACAGGAAGTCCTGATGCATGCATAACTTTAATATCATGTGTGGCGACAGGCAACATGAAATGGTAAGGCAGTATGATGACCAAAGCTATGATTTGTCATGAGTTATCACAATCAGGCTCAGCTCTGGGTCTAAGAGGCCTACTGCAAAAGGTGTCCTGCCCTCCTCCCACATCAGGAGATTCCTGGCTTACCTGGCACAGCAGTGGGTGGCTGTGAGCTCCATCTTAAATTTTCCACAATCAACAGTTGCTGGGGCCCATTGGGACTTGTAGGGCGGAAGGCAGAGAGACCAACAGTAGGTGGAGCCAAGCCAATGATAAGCAAGGCAACCCCATGGTTGGATTTAAGTAAGTAGGCAGGGAGGGGGGGATGGCTGAGAACTAGCGATAAGCTCCGTTTCTGCAATAATTGGATTTGCCATTGGATTAATTATTGTATCTGATATTCTCTATCTTGTCTGAGAGAATTTTGAAGTAGCAATTCTCCACACATAGTTTCAGATTCATTCTTTTTCTTCTTTTCCAATTCTTTACTCACTTTGAAATTATTAATAGTGTGAGTTTGTAGAAATCTACTTCCTACAATATGTGAGCTCTTCAAATGTGTATTCCTTTCACTGATGTCAATGAAGTGTTGATTGTAACTGACAGACAGAAAGCAGCAGGGGGGAATGAAGTGCTGATTGTAAGCAGCAGGGGGGAAGATGATGACTTCATTATCTGCCTTCATCTGCTCTGCAGTGCACTTGAAAAGGAATGGAAACAGGCAATCATTAGAGTTCAGAATAAAGATCAATATCAGTGGAGACTTGTGAATAAATAGCAACCGTAATATTGATAATTCTCTGCAAAGCAAAAAATGAATTGGAGGAGATCAGAAAAATGAAAACATATTGGAGGAAAAAGGAATTGGATTGTTAATGACCACCAGGAGGCCACACTTAAAAGTGAAACATAAAAAAGGAGAGGATTCCATCCCTAGAACAGACTGAGGTTTGTTTGTTTGTTTATGATATTCATTAGTCGCTTTTTTCCAAAATGAAGCTCAGTGACTTACAAAAAAAAATCTCAAAAACATATACAGAATAAAGATAACAGTACAAAAGCATACCAAGCAAAACTCAATACAATAAATAGAACAATACAATAAAAATCGCAACACACAATACAACTCAAATATAGGTTTTCTACTATTCCCCTCCTGTTTCCAAAACTCAGAACCTACTAGTTCAGCCATCGTAGCCAAGAACCCCCCCCCCCGGCTTAGGCTACAGGAAGCCCGACTTCAGGTATGTTTGGTGGCAGAAGCCACCTCAGAAACAAACAGGACGCTACCGCATTGGAGATGGAAGCAGGATGCCTCCGCATGCCAAGCAGAGCATCTCTGCTGATGCAGGAAGGCCATGGGGCAACCCAGCTGGTGGCCCCCACCTGTGTGGGTTCAGAGGTGCGGCTTCAGGTGGGAGCTCTTGATGTAGATCTTCTCGCAGCTGGCTTAAGAGCAGGTGTAGATGGCAGTCCATTTGGGAGGCCAGAAGCGGCATCCCCTCTTGGGCTTGGCTTCCAACAGCTCCAATGAGGAGGAGGGCAGGGTGAGCAAGGCCCCCCAGGGCAGAGGCCTGGAAGGGGAGGCTCTCCTCAAAGAAGCCGGAGGCACTCAAGTGTGGATGGGACTAGTACTGGAGTGGGTGGGTGAAGGCCAGGTGGTAAGGTGGCAGCAGAGGTGGCTGCAGGGGCACTCCTCAGTCCTCAGAGGCTGCCAGGAGGTCATCAGAGCTGAGCCGTGGGTCTGCAAGGAGCCGGCGGCCAGCATACAGGGCGTGGGGTTGCCCTCCTGTTTGATTCCAAGGCAGGGCTGTGGTGCCAGGCCCGTAGTCCATCTCCATCTCCAGCCTGATGCTCTCCACCACGGCAGCGGCCCGGCAAAATTTTGCCAGATAGGCATGCGTAGCCCCAGGTAGGGAGTTAGTTTTGTTTTCCTTTCCCAGGTTGGTGGGACAATACCCCATTCACCCTAATGGAGTAGTCTCCACAGTACCTCAAGTGATGCTATGTCAGGGGCAACTAAAAATACCAGCTTTCAGGCCCAGCCACTCAACACAGGGGGCCCAGCTGGAGTGCTGAGGCTCTGGCAGCTGCTGAAGGGTGCTAGGTGATGACATGAGGCAGGCCTGAGCACATTTATATCCCACTCTTCCTCTAAGAAGCTCTGGGTGCCATATATGGTTATGCTTACCTCAATTTATATTCTGAACATCTCTGTGAGGTAATTTTGGCTGAGAGCGACCAAGTAAGAACCTGGCCCAGGGTGACCTAGCGTGGTCTGAGTTGGGGGGGGGGATTCAAACCAAAGTCTCCTGGGTTGAAGTCCAGCACTCTAACCACTACACCACACTGGTTCTGATGCCCACTCTCATGTTGCTGTTGTTGTCTATTTGCTATGGTTAAAGAGGCAGTACATTTCAGAATGTCATGCCTGACCTAGGCCTGCCAGGATGTCTCCTCCTTCAATGAAGATATCGATGTCTGAAGACTTTTGGGGGCTTTCTGCCTCTAGGGCTACCCTAGATACTCCCAGCATCTCCAGAAAAGCAATGGGAGGCCCATCCGCAGCAGAGGATCTGGAGGTACCCCTGGATGAGGTTCCTGATTCACCTGTGGCAGCTCCTTCACCTAAGGAATCAGAGGGGGAGGTTGAAAGACCTCTAAGCAGTGGTGGCTGGTGCCCACTGGGACTGGTAGAGTGGAAGGCAGGGGACGCAAATAGTAGGGGTACCAGAGCCAATGACAGGCAGAGCCAGCTAATTCTAGTTTTGTCCCCATCCTCCTCCCTGCTGAGTTCAACAAAGGACAACACTGAGACTAAGGACAAGGAAGATGGCAAGCCATGCCACCCCCTAGAAGGGTCATAAGTAAGAAGGCAAGGAGGTAGGGGCTGCCTGAGAGCAGGCTGAGTCTGGCAGGGCATCTCATTAGCCCTTATAGGCCAGCCCCTCTAAGCCCCAGGGAATGCTAGCATCAGAAGGTGCAGGCAGCCACCTTTCAACAGTGTGTGCTCCTCAAGATCCAGAAGAACCAGACTCCTCTTGAGTTTAGGGCCTCCTTATGGCCAAGGAATCTTGGAGGATGGGCTAACCAGTTACACCTGGGTCTGGGTGACCAGCTTACATAAGCTAAAGCTTTCCATTGCAGATTGTTAGTTGCTGGAACAACAGAGGACCTTAGCTTTGTGCAGCCAAGTTTCTTGTGCTGACTGACCTGGTGTTACTGATCCCTCGTAATACCTTCCTGTTGGAATCCTACCTAACTTTGGACTGCTTTGCTGTGTTTGACTTCGGTCCTACCTCATGATCCTGTGATTGGACCACATGCCCACCTGCTGACTGCCTTGGTGTGCTTGACCTCAGCTTCTCCTTATGACCCAGTGTTTCTGGATTGCGCTGAGATTTGACTG
Organism: Rhineura floridana; assembly: GCF_030035675.1. Classification (NCBI taxonomy): domain Eukaryota; kingdom Metazoa; phylum Chordata; class Lepidosauria; order Squamata; family Rhineuridae; genus Rhineura; species Rhineura floridana. The sequence goes on along the minus strand of NC_084492.1, from coordinate 10,123,495 downwards.
CTACAAGACCAAGGCAGGGCAAGAACCGTATCTGGAAAATACCACCCCAAAATGTAAGTGTCATGATCCCAACTCCTGCATCTAGCAGTGATCTTGAATACAGAGTCGGATGCTGTAGGAGTGCCAGATGGGGAGCTGGGCCAAGGTAACAGGCTCAGAGCTGACTGCTGAAGACAGGGAGACCGTTGCGCCTGAGGCTGTTGGACAGGAACCTGGAAAGGAACCTCCCAGAGTGCCAGGGCCTATTTGACAAGAGCCTGGACTCTCATGGGCACCTTTCCCTGAGCCTGAAAAAACAGATGCCTCCCATTGCACATCACCAGTCTGGGAATGCACCAGGAGAGAGGCTGTGGAGCAGAGGAAGAGACCCCATCTTCAGGTCAGAGGGTTGGCCCTTTATGGCTCTGCAGTTCTCTCAAGGGGGTGGGGCCTGAAGGAGGGAGACTGGAGACAGAGGCTTAAAACGCTTCCTAATGGTTGATGGAGCAAGTTGTTTGACCTAGCAACCTTCGGCCAGCCTGATTGCTCTCTCTGTGGGATCTAGCATCAAACCAGAGCATGATGGTAAGTGTTCCTCTGGGCAGTTGTAAATGAGTAGTCCAACCCACATGGGTATGTCCAAAAGATAATATCATGGTATTATTTATCATTATTTATTTATTAGATTTATATCGTGCCCTTCCTCCCAGTTGGTGCCTAGGGTGGCATTGTGGTGATAGCTGCACCAACAGTTTTGTGACTGAATTATACATGAATTAAAGTAGCAAGCAGGCCTACAAAGATGAAAGATGACCTATTTAATTGTTATCTATTGCATTTGTGTTCCACCTTTCCTCCAAGAAGCTCAAGGTGGTGTACATGGTTCTCCTTCTCCTCATTTAATCCCCACAATAAACCTGTGAGGTAGGCTAGGCTGAGAGGCAGTGACTGGCCCAAGGTCACCCAGTGAGATTCATGGCTGAGTGGGGATTTGAATGCTGGTCTCCCAGGTCCCGATCCAGCAGTCTAACTACCATACCACACTGGCTCTCTATGACTAGCCTAGGCTTTAGTATTGCAAAAGGAACGTGACTGCCCTTTGGCCCGGGAAGATCATCACTATGCCTGGAACTTCTGACATGATGTTACAATCTATTTTTCTGGCTAGTGAAACCCTTTCAGAAGTCTTAATCTACTTTAGGGATCATTAGGAAAGGTATAGAAAATAAAATTGCTGATATCATGAAGCTGTTATTCAAATCTATGGTGTGGCTGCATTTGGAATACTGTGTACAGGTCTGGTTGCCTCTCATCCAAAAGGATATTGTAGAGTTGAAAAGGGTTCAGAAAAGGGCAAGCAAAATGATCAAGGGGATGGAGCAACTCCCCTGTGAGGAAAAGTTGCTGCATTTGGGGCTTTGCTGTTTAGAGAAAAGATGAGTCAGAGGTGACATGAAAGAAGTGTGTAAAATTATGCATGGCACGGAGAAAGTGGATAAAGGTTTTTCTCCCTCTCTCATAACCCTAGAACTTCTGAAGACCTTCCTCTTTCAACAAGCCTTTTAAGTGGAGACCGTATCCCAGTTCATGTCTGTTTTGGAATTGCTTTTTAAGATGTTTTGAAATATTTTTTTTTAAATGTTTTTAAAATGTTTTCTTCTTGAGATGTTTTGAGTGTTGTCTCTTGTTTGCCACCCTGGGCTCCTTCTGGGAGGAGAGGTCAGATATAAATTTAATAAATAATAAAAACAATAGCAATAAACTCCTGGACATCCAATGAAGCTGAATGTTGGAAAATTCAGGATGGACAAAAGAAACTACTTCACGCACAGTGTGCCTAGTTAAGCTGTGGAATTGGCTTCCACAAAAGGCTGAGATGGCCACCAACTTGGATGGCTTTAAAGGAAGATTAGACAAATTCATGGAAGATAAAGCTACCAATGACTACTAGCCATGATGGCAATGTTCTGCCTCAACGGTCAGAGGCAATATGCTTCTGAAACCAGCTGCTGGAAGCTGCAGTTGGGGAAAGTGCTGTTGCGCTCAGGTCCTGCTTGCGGGCTTCCCCTGGGCATCAGGTTGGCCACTGTGTGAACAGGCTGCTGGACTAGATGGGCCATTGACCTGATCCAGCAGGCTCTTCTGATGTTCTTTTCACTGTTACTGAATTGTGTCCTGTTACCAGCATGCTGTATGTCAGATTCCAACTTTTTTTTAAAAGTTTTTTTATGTTTTATGTTTTTAACGTTGTTTTGTTTTAATGGATTTTAAGGTCTTGTTATGATGTTTTAAAGTGTTTTTAGTGTTTCTGTTTGCCGCCCTGAGCTCCTGCTGGAAGGAAGGGCGAGGTATAAATAAAATAATAAATGAATGAATGAATGAATGAACATTACTCTTGCCTGCACATCCAGGTTTATCCCTCCATTTCAGATTACTGTGAACATTATAGCTATTTCGCCATGATCTTGCTTGTAACAAAATTCTGCTTGAAAGCAGAAGATCTTGGGCTGCTACTTGGGAAGAAGGAATGTAAGCAACTTCTTCTTCCCTATTGAGAAAAGCTATTTGACCTTTTAAATAAGGCAGCTTCTACACGACGAAGACTGAATAAATATAGAAATGTTTTGTGTTCATAGTAGTAATGTGTAATCATAACTGCACTTCATCAGTAAGATGTATGAGGTACGTTAGCAGTTCCTTATCAAATTCCTTACCTTTTTAGGGAGTTGCCAATTTTAGTCTGTGGTTTGGTCAATATTTATACTGCTGACCGTGCCAAGTGCAGTGTTGTATAACATATCAATGGATCATTTTTTATAGTTTCGCATGGGCTATTTAACTTTCAGATAGTAAAGGGAGGGAATGGAGGAGTGCAAGTAGCCAACAGGAGTAGCACAGAAAACAAGGCAAATGTCAAACCCTTGCCTAATAGGCTTTTTGGTTGTACTTAATTGCTGCGTTATTGATGTAGTAGTTTTCAATAGCAACCCGGCTTTCGCAACGTGGGTTCCCTCTTGCAACAGCCCTGTAGGTTGCAATTATCCCATTTTTAGCATGGAGGGTAAATGAATACAAGCTGTGTATGGAAATAACAATAGAGTTATGAAATTGTGCATGATGTATAACAAGGCTGAGGGATCTGAGGGCCGCATTCTCCTCGGGGCAGCCATCTGAGGGCCACCAGCCATTGGTGATAGGGCTAGAGATAGAAGTGGGCAGGCTGATAAGTGTACATTTTTACTTTTGACCATTACGTGAGTGGCCGCATACACTCACTCGTTCCTTGCTATCCTTCAAGCAAAAAGCATGATCAGAGATCAAGGGCATGTTCCAGCCAGCCAAAAACTCTTGGAGTGTGAAGCAGGGCCACTTATGAGTGTGGCTTGGGGGAGATCCAGGGGCCACATAAAGAGGCCTGGAGGGCCACATTTGTCCTGCAGGCCTGAGCTTCTTCACCCTGTTGTATTTTCTTCACTCCTTCCCAGAGCTTGGAAAAGTTACTTTTTTGAACTACAACTCCCATCAGCCCCAGCCAGCATGGCCACTGGATTGGTCTGATGGGAGTTGTAGTTCAAAAAAGTAACTGTTCCAAGCTCTGCTCCTTCCCCAAAACTAGAACTTGTGTTCATTGAATGGCATTGGTCGTCTTGAGGCATTCTGCCTGAGAGGGCAAAAGAGTGTAGAGGGACTAGGGGTAGGTGGGTGTCCCATCTCCAAGGTTGTTAAACATGCTCCCTCCGCTCCTGATCTTTTGCTCTCAGGTTCCCAGACTGAGCAGCTGATGAAAATCATTGTCTGCACTGAATCTACTGTCAATCAAACAAATGTACTTCTTGTTCCATGATATCATCAGGCCTTTCATGTCGTTGGCTCTGCCCCCAGTATTGCAGGGCCAGGCTAGCTCCTGCCCTGAGTCACATCATGGGAGGGGGGTTCAAGGATCAAAGCAAAGCCTTGTAAGAAGTTGCTGCAGGAGAGGGAGTTGCTGCAGGAGAGGGACTGCAAGTCGCATCATAGGAGGGGGGTTTCAAGGACCAAAGTGAAGACTTGTAAAAAGTTGCTGCAGGAGAGGGACTGAGAGTCACATAGTGGGAAGTGAAGCCTTGCAAGAAGTTGTTGCAGGAGAGGGAGTTGCTGCAGGAGAGGGACTGCAAGTCACATCATGGGAGGGGGGCGTTAAGGACCAAAGTGAATTTTTCATACCCCGTACTTATTTTTGCCATTGCCAGGAAATGTAATATTGCCGACCTGGGAATATACTGTTATATCTGTAGTGTTTAAAAGTTGTTTTCCTTGTTTGATGTTATATTTGCTGTTTGATCATTCTTGTTGTATGACATTGTTCTTGGAATTGTCAATTTTGAGATGTGTTGCTGTTCCCTTTGTCTTAAGCCATTTTGAGAGCAATTTTCTTTTTTTGTGGAAAGATAGCATACAAATAAGATCAGGATGAAGGACAATGAAGATGCCTGCAGATTGAATGTGGATATTAGAAGCAGGGCTAGAGCATGTGTATGACCCTGGGGGTGCGGCCAAGGGTACAGCCCCTCTCCCTGGTTATTGTGTGATATCCCTTCATGCAAGTAGCATATGCAAGCTTGGGAAGCTATTGGCTTATGAAATGTATTCCCTCCCACCGCACCCACCCTGAAAAAATGACGATAGCTGACTTAGATGGCATTACAGGGTGGATTAGACATATTCATGGCAGAGGAAAGGATTACCAGTGGCTGCTAGCAATGATGCTAAACAGATTCTCAGTTTTTAGATGCAATATTCATCTGGCTGCAAAAGCAGCTTTAATGTTTTAGCTGAGCCATGTAGCCACACGTTGTTATCTGCAAAAGATTTCTTCAGTTTTTCTCCATTGTTCACTTCAGAAAGCACAATCTTTCCAGCTCTGTGGATCTCTATAAACTGGCCTGACCTGGGTGAGTGCTGCGTTGGCGAGTGGTGGGGTGGGGTCAATTGCACAGATACATATACCAGAACTTCTTTAAAAGGTGCTGAAAGGCCCATGTGCCGAGTGTCTGTCTGGGTCCACACCATGGCCCCATCTGCACTATATATTTAAAGCACTCTTATTCCACTTTAAACAGTCATGGCTTCTCCCAAAGAATCCTGGAAACTGTAGTTTAAGGGTGCTGAGCATTGTTAGAAGACCTCTGTTCCCATCACAGAGCTACAATTCTCAGAGTTCCCTGGGAAGAAGGATTGATTGTTAATTCAATTTAAATTAGTAATACTGCTGCTACAGGGTACGGAGGCGGGTCTCCAGACTAATTTTATTAGGGTGGGTGGCCTGCTGAGAAGCAGATAGGGATAGAGGCATGTGCAAGCCGGAGAGGGAGGTGGGGGGCCAAGTTATAGGAAGTGTGGACGGCAGGCGCTGGAAGGGTGTTGCTAGCAGACCACGCCGGAATAGGGGAACACGGGACAGATGCATTATATCTATCCCATGTTCCAGGTCTGCTCAGAACCAGACGGAAACTGGGGGAAGCAAGGTTCCTACCGACCTTCGACTGCTGTTATGTAATGCCAGGTCTGTGGCTCAGAAAACCTCGCTCATCCATGATATGATCTTGGATGGGCGCGCAGACCTGGCATGTATTACGGAGACTTGGCTGGACAAAGCCTCTGCTCCAATTCTTGAGGCCATGTGTCCGCCAGGTTTCCGTTATGCACAGCAGCCGAGGGTGGGAAGGCGGGGAGGGGGTGTGGCAGTCATCTATCGAGAGTCCTTGGTTTTTGCCAGACCTCCCCTCCATAGGACTCAAATTGTTGATTGCATGTACTGGAGGTTGGGCCCGAAGGGCAGTTTAGGGATCTTGCTGGTGTACCGCCCACCCCGCTGCACGGCAGATTCCCTGGCCGAGGTGCTAGAGGTGGTCTCGGCTGTACGGACATTGTCCCCAGAGCTGGTAGTGCTGGGTGACTTTAACGTGCATGCTGAGGCCACTCTCATAGAAGCCCCTCGGGATTTCCTGGAAACCATGGCTTCCTGGGAACTGTACCTAAGTAATACTGGGCCCACCCATGTAGCCGGTCATGCTCTCGACCTAGTATTTGTCCTGGGAGAGGAGAGAAGTGGTCTGAAGTTGGGAGTGTTTCATGCCACTCCTGTGTCATGGTCAGACCACTACCTGGTAAATATGGACTTCTCGTTGCCATGCCCCCTCCGCAGGGGTGAAGGACCTACTAAAATGGTCCACCCCAGACGCCTGATGGATCCGGATGGATTCCTGACTGCGCTTGGGGAATTGGAACCTGCTGAAGGTCGCCCGGTCGAAACCCTGGTGAAGGAGTGGAATGTGGGGATCACCAGGGCATTAGACCAGGTGGCTCCGAAACGTCCTCTCCCCCTGAATAGAACTCAGCTAGCTCCATGGTATACACCGCGGTTGCGTAGCTTGAGACAGGAGGTGAGACGACTAGAGCGCCGGTGGCGGAAATCCCGCTCCGAAGATGTCTGGACACAGGTTAGAGCAGCAGTAGCTGCCTACCAAGTGGCAATAAAGGTAGGAAAGAAGGCTTTCTTTGCTGCCTCTATTGCGTCTGCGGAGTGTTGTCCCAGGAGGCTGTTCCAGGTGGTCCGAAGCCTGGTTGGTCCAGTTGCTCAGGAACCCTTGGAACAGTCAAGGGCCTCCTGTGACCTATTAGCAAAACACTTTGCTGATAAAATCGAACACTTACGGAGCTCGATCCCGCGTGCCGTGGACACAGTCGATGAACCAGAGTTGGCCAGTTGCAAGCCGGTAAATTGGGATCGGTTTCGGCTTCTCCCTTCTGAGGAAGTGGACAAGGTGCTTTCATCTGTGAAGCCAACCACTTGTCTTACTGATCCTTGCCCTTCGTGGCTCCTTGTGAGCTGCAGAGAGAAATTGGGCGAGGGGATCAAAGCGGTGGTAAACGCATCCTTGCAAGAGGGTGTGATGCCATCAGCCTTCAAGGAGGCAATTGTAAAGCCCATCTTAAAGAAGCCCTCCTTGGATCCCCAAGTGTTAGATAACTTCCGCCCAATTTCGAATCTACCATTTCTGGGCAAGGTCATTGAGCGAGTGGTGGCCAACCAGTTGTCAGCACACTTGGATGAAACGGATTATTTGGATCCATACCAATCGGGTTTCAGGACTGGTCACGGAACTGAAACAGCCTTGGTCGCTCTGGTTGATGATTTGAGGAGGGCATTAGATAGGGGAGAATCCACCTTTCTTGTCCTCCTCGATCTCTCAGCGGCTTTTGATACTGTCGACCACATTATCCTTCTGCTTCGCCTGGAGGGATTGGGAATTGGAGGCACTGTATTACAGTGGTTCCATTCCTTTCTCTCCGACAGGTACCAACAGGTAGCGTTGGGGGAGGAGGTATCAGACCCTTGGCCTCTCAATTGTGGTGTGCCACAGGGCTCTATCCTCTCTCCCATGCTATTTAACATCTATATGAAGCCGCTGGGAGCAATCATCAGGAGATTTGGGCTGCAGTGTCATCAATATGCGGATGACACTCAGCTGTATCTCTCGTTTAAATCTTCACCAGAGTTGGCTGTGGAGACCTTGTCCAACTGCCTGGAATCCGTGAGTGGATGGATGGGAAGGAACAAACTGAAGTTGAACCCTGATAAAACCGAGGTACTACTTGTGGGGGACAAGAGAAGGTTGGGTGACATTGACCTGAAGTTCAATGGGGTGAGTCTACCCCTAAAGGACCAGGTCCGCAGCCTTGGGGTTGTGCTTGATTCCAGGCTGTCCATGGAGGCTCAGATTTCGGCAGTGAGCCGGGCAGCCTGGTACCAACTACACCTCATACAAAGGCTGCAACCCTGCCTTCCTGTTCATCAGCTCCCACTGGTGGTACACGCCCTGATCACCTCTCGTTTGGACTACTGTAATGCGCTCTACGTGGGGTTACCCTTGAAAACGGTCCGGAAATTACAACTGATACAAAATGCGGCGGCTCGACTACTTACGAATAGTCGCCGCCAAGATCACATCACACCAGTGTTGTTCGACCTACACTGGCTTCCAGTTGTTTTCCGAGCCCAATTCAAGGTGTTGGTATTGACCTTTAAATCCCTATACGGTTTCGGCCCAGTTTATCTCACGGAGCGCCTTCAACGCTACCAATTATGCCGCCCGACAAGATCGGCCACACAGGGCCTTCTCTCAATCCCGCCAACAAAAACAGCCAGATTGGCGGGTACAAGAGAGAGGGCATTCTCAGTGGCGGCCCCCACTCTTTGGAACTCCCTCCCACAAGATCTCCGGCATGCCTCTTCCCTAAAAGTATTTCGGAAAGCCTTAAAGACCTGGCTTTTTCAGCAGGCCTTCGGGGTATCCGGGGAGGGTTAATCGATATAATTGTAATGCCTCCTACCCAGTTTTAATATTGTTAATATTTTAATATTGTTGTTGTAGATCTATTGTTTTTATTGTATTACTGTATTTTATTAATTGTATTTTAATAATTTTGTAAGTCGCCTAGAGTGGCCATTGGCCAGATAGGCGACGAAGAAATTAAATTTATTATTATTATTATTATTATTATTATTATTATTATTATTATTATTATTACTATTATTACTATTATTACTATTATTATTATAAACCACTCTGGAATAAAATAAAGGTAAGGCTGTAGTCACACAGCAGTTCACTTGGCCACTGACAGGTGGCGCTGTGAACTACAGCATGATGACATACTTCTGAGAGCTACTGGCTCAGCAGAGAAGGGAGATGGAGGTAGGTGGGCAGCTCAGGTGAGCCACAGAGGAACTGTCAGGACAGGCAAAGGCAACTCCTCAGCAGCTAGCCTGCTCTGCTGCTGCCACTGCCTGCCTCATATCAATGATATTCACTAATAGGCAAAACAAACCCTTGCGGTTTAAGAACATACCTATAGCCAACAGATATTTCTATCACACTTGAAAAAGCAGGGAAATTGGGCAATATAGTGAATGCACCATGGCGACAGTACACCTGACCTCCTCTCTAAGATACTGTACTGCCCTACAAATTTGGAAAAATGCAAACACAGTTTTGGTTGGCCTTTCACAGTCCACTTCCTGTGTAACTTGGAAGAAGTTGGTAACATGTGCCTCTGAGCATATGGTGAGTGGTGGCAACACCTGCCATCTCCAAAGATGTAGAATTACAATTTTGTATTTTTGTTGGTATTCTTACTTTGCTTCTTTCCTGTGCTACTACTGTTTCTACAGAGAATCTAACCTAGAAAATTATATTTCTCTCACAACAGAAGATTTATGTAACTTTAAAGTTGATAATGAGGACATTGAACTTGTCAAGGATTATCAATACCTTGGCACAGTCATTAAACAAAATAGAGACAATAGTCAAGAAATTAGAAGGTTAGGAATTGGGAGGGCAGCTATAAAACAACTAGAAAAGGTCCTCAAATGCAAAGATGTATCACTGAACACCAAAGTCAGGATCATTCAGAACATGGTATTCCCAATCTCTATGTATGAATGTGAAAGTTGGACAGTGAAAAAAGCGGATAAGAGAAAAATCAACTCATTTGAAGTGTGGTGTTGGAGGAGAGCTTTGCAGATACCATGGACCACAAAAAAGACAAATAATTGGGTGCTAGAACAAATTAAACCAGAACTATCACTAGAAGCTAAAATGATGAAACTGAGGTTATCATACTTTGGACGCATAATGAGAAGACATGATTCACTAGGAAAGAGCGAATAATGCTGAGAAAAACAGAAGGGAGCAGAAAAAGAAGACCAAAGAAGAGATGGATTGATTCCATAAAGGAAGCCACAGACCTGACTTACAAGATCTGAACAGGGTGGCTCACGATAGATGCTCTCAGAGGTCACTGATTCATAGGGTTGCCATAAGCCGTGATCGACTTGAAGGCACATAGCAACAACATTATTCATCCTAGAAATCTGTGTCAAATTTATTTGAATTAGTTTCAAAGCCTTTTTATTGGTCAATGTCATATGATTGTGAAGACAGCCTTTTGTGTTTTAAACTGGAGGTTATGCTCTATTTCTACCTTGGGTGCATTAACAGTTGAATCTGAAACTGCAGTTAGATGTAAAATCAGACTGATTACAATATGTTGCTACTTAAGCAATGACTCTAGCTGTTGGAAAAAACAAACTTGGCCTGCCCAAGATGAATGTTTTCAGTCTGCTATGCTTAAACTACTCCACTTAAGGAAAGGTAGGCATGGTCAATTAAAAACAGAGCATACCTAGAATTTTGCTAGAATATATTTCACCTCCCATTGTTTTATCTTTGTGCAAACTAAGACACTCCTCATGTCCACTGGAAACTTTTGCAGAATAGTCAGTGCCACTATTCCACAATTGTTTTTAGTGTTGCAAAGTGTTGCTGTACTTTACATATTCACAGAAACAGATGAAAAAGAAAATTATTCATTATAGGAAACTTCATTAAAATTGCAAAGTAAATCATACAGTGACTATCAGAACGACATCAACTGTTTTAATATTGTTGCTTCCTCCCTGCTAAAACAAGTTCAACACAGCATATGTCTTGTTTCAATTATTTGGGCTGATTGCAGGTGTTGCCACCACTCACCATCTGGCAGAGCTTGGAAAAGTTACTTTTTTGAACTACAACTCCCATCTGGATTGTTGATTGTATTTTAGTATTATTTTGTTATTCATTGTATTTTTATGCTATTTTATGTTCACCGCCCAGACAGCTATTGCTAGTCGGGCGGTATATAAATTTAATAAATAAAATAAATAAATAAATTAAATAAATAAATAAATCAGCCCCAGCCAGCATGGCGCTGGCTGGGGCTGATGGGAATTGTAGTTCAAAAAAGTAACTTTTCCAAGCTCTGCCATCTGCTCAGAGGCATATGTGACCAAATGCTTCCAAGCTACACAGGAAGTGGATTGGACTGTTAAAGAACCCAAATTGTGTTTGCATTTTTACAAATTTGTAGGGCAGTACAATATTTCAGAGAGGAGGTCATGTCTCCTGCTCACCTGGTGCATTCACTTGTTGTTGTTACGTGCCTTCCAGTCTACCCTATGAATCAGCCGCCTCCAATAGTTCTGGTTTAATTTGTTCTAACACCCGATTATTGGTCTTTATTGCAGTCCATGGTATGCGCAAAGCTGTCCTCCAACACCACATTTCAAATGAGTTGATTTTTCTCTTATCCACTTTTTTCACTGTCCAACTTGCACATCCATTCCTAGAGATCAGGAATACCATGGTCTGAATGATCCTGACTTTAGTGTTCAGTGATACATCTTTACATTTGAGAACTTTTTCTAGTTCTCTCATAGCTGCCTTCCCCAGTCCTAGCCTTCTTCTGATATCTTGACTATTGTCTCCATTGCTCACTGTACCAAGGTATTGATAATCCTCGTCCTCGTCAACTTTAAAGTTACATAAATCATCTGTTATTATTTTAGTCTTATTGACGTTCAGCTATAATCCTGTGTTTTTGCTTTCCTCTTTAATTTTCATCAGCATTCATTTCACATCATTACTGGTTTCTGCTAGTAGTATGGTATCATCTGCATATCTCAAATTATTGATATTTTCCCCTCCAATTTTCACACCTCCTTCATCTTGGTCCAATCCCGCTTTCCGTATGATCTGCATATAGATGAAACAAATAGGGTGATTACATCCCTGTGTCACACCCTCTCTGATTGGGAACCAATGGGTTTGTCCATATTCTGTCCTTACAGTAGCCTCTTGTGCACAGTATAGGTTGCGCATCAAGACAATCAGATACTGTGGCACCCCCATTTCTTTTAAAGCATTCCATAGTTTTTCATGATCTACATCTACACAGTCAAAGGCTTTGCTGTAATCTTTAAAGCACAGGGTGATTTCCTTCTGAAATTTCTTGCTCCGTTCCATTATCCAACGTATGTTTGCGATATGATCTCTAGTGCCTCTTCCCTTTCCAAATCCAGCTTGGACTTCTGGAATTTCTCATTCTATATATGGTAAGAGCCTTTGCTGCAGAATCTTGAGTATTACTTTACTTGCATGGAATATTAGGCAATAGTTTGATAATTGCTGCATTCCCTGGGATCCCTTCATTGGAACTGGGATGTATATTGAACACTTCCAGTTTAGTTTTCCATATTTCTTGACAAATTTTTGTCAAAATTTGGACAGATTCAGTCTCAGTAGCTTGTAGCAACTCTATCGGTATGCCATCTATTCCAGGTGATTTGTTTCTTACATGTATCTTAAGAGCACTTTCACCTTACATTCTAAATTTTCTGGTTCTTCATCTTACGGTTCCCCCATGAATGAATCTGTCATCCTGGCATCTCTTTTATAGAGTCCTTCAGTGTATTGCTTCCATCTTCCTTTTATTTCATCTCGGTCAGTCAGTGTGTTGCCCGGTTGATTATTCAACATCCCTACTCTTGGTTTAAGTTTCCCTTCAGTTTCTCGAATCTTTTGGAATAGGGCTCTTGTCCTTCTCTTTTTGTTGTCCTCTTCTATTTCTATACAATAGCTATTGTAATAGTTCTCTTTGTCCCTGCATATTAGGCGCTGTATTGTTGCAATTAGGGTTCTAATCATGTTTCTTTCTCCTGTCTTTAACAATTTGAAGACTTTCTTCAGTCATCCCCTGAGGTCTTTCTCTCTTTTTAACTAGAGGTATTGTCTTTGCATTCTTCCCTGATAACGTATCTGACTTCACTCCATAGTTCTTCTGGTTCTTTATCAACGAAGTTGAAAGCCTCAAATCTGTTCCTTATTTGATCTTTATATTCTTCTGGAATGTTATTTAAATTGTATTTTGGCATTATGATTGCTTTGTTCTTCTCTAGCTTTACTTTGATTTTTGATATGACCAGTTCGTGATCTGTACCACAGTCTACTCCTGGTCTTGTTTGTGCAGAAAGTATGGAACTTCTCCATCTTCTACTACCAATTATATAATCAATTTGATTCCTATATTGATCATTTGGTGATGTCCACTTGTACAGTCGTCTTTTCGGTTGCTCAAAAAATGTGTTCACAAGCAAAAGATTATTGGCCTCACAGAATTCAGTAAGTCTCTCTCCTGCTTCATTTCTGCCTCCTAAGCTCCATTTCCCCACAATTCCTGGTTCTTCTCTGTTCCCTGCTTTTGCATTCCAGTCCCCCATGATTGTCAGCACATCTTGTTTTGGTGTGCGATCAATTTCTTCTTGTACTTCTGTGTAAAATCTCTCCAGTTCTTCTTCTGTGTTTGCCGTTGGAGCGTAGACTTGGATGATCATTGTGTTAATAGGTTTCCCATTTAATCTAATTGATATAACTTGCTCAGACCTTGCATTGCTCCTAATTGCTTTTGCTACGTCACTTCTCACTATTAAAGCAACCCCATTTCTTCTTAATTTCTCATTGCCTGAATAAAATATTCCTGTCCATTGTAATTCACTCATGCCAAATATTGTAATGTTGATACGTTCCATTTCTTGCTTGACAATTTCTAACTTTCCTTGGTTAGAAATGGCTTTTAGAACACTGGCGGTTCTTACTGAGTATGCCTGGCTTATCATTGACTCCAATGCTAAATTTCTTAAATTAATTAAAACTCGGCTAGGCATTTTTTAAACTTTTAAACTGCAGAAGTAGGTGAGAGTATGGGGCAAGGTCAGTAATAGGATTACAGGTACTCTGTGAACATGGCTGATTTTTAGTTAGTTTCAATAAAATATGAGAACTTTGACAGAAAAAAGTCGAATGGGTCTGTTTTTTTTTTTACACTTGGAATTCTCAGTTCTCTGACTGTTGTGTGTATGGGCATGAAAATTTAGAGGGTTATTAAGCAAGTCTTTCTGAGTTCAGGACTGTAAGGTTTTGTTTTGAAATGAACTTATGGGAAGCATCAGAATGGCATGGGGGAATTTTAATTTAACATTGTGCAATGCAAAGAATTCATACTGGCTATAGTATACAGCTACTCTTGTGACTCTATAATAGGGAAGTGAATCCTTTTTACTTTATTTATTTTACTTATTACATTTATACCCTGCCTTTGTTTGTTCATGAAACCCAAGGTGGCTTACATATGGTTCCCAGGCGGTCTCCAATCCAGGCACTGACCAGACCTGATCCTGCTTAGCTTCAGCAGGGAGCTGGCCTTGTGTGCCTTCAGACCATAGCCTGGGACCATAGTCTGTAAATTGCACCCACTTTGGCCCAAAAGATAAAAGGTTATAGCCATTTTTAGATTCCCCATTATAGTAAATTGGGAAACACAGAGCTTTGTTTTACATAGAGGAGCTGAAATAGAGGTTAAAGTGACTCAGAAATGGACTGGAATATTTAAAAATACACATTTATAAATGTGAGGCATATCTTGGGGTCCATGTGCACCCCTAGAGTATGTGTGTGTATATATAAATATAGCTATGTTTCTGAACATATTGGGCTGTATTAAATCTTACTCCTGCTCAGAGTAGACCCATTGAAATTGATGGACATGATTAACTGGGGCCATTTATTTCAATGAGTCTACTCTAAGTAGACCTTAGTTGGATACAATCCACAAAATAGGGACTTCTAAATTACAGAAGCTGTCCTGTGGAGGAAAACTACTGTGTACCTGGGTACAAGTTGCCTGTGTCCAAGTTCAGCTGCTCTTGAGAAAGAGTCTGCCCGAGATGATTGTAAAAATTGCTGGGTGTAGCTGCTTCTTGAAGGAAGGGCTATTCTGCTCATGTGTCGGGTGTCCCTGCATGCTGTCCGTGTGGCTTTGATCTTGAGTAATGTGTGAACATGCCGTACTTAATTTATCTAAAACAGCCTTTCCCAATGGTTGGGTCCCCAGATGTTGTCGGACTACAGCTCCCATCTGCCCCAGCCAGCATGGCCAATGGTCAGGAATGATGGAATTGTAGTCCAGCAACATCTGGGAACCCAACGGTTGGGAAAGGCTGATCTAAAAATATTCATTTTTAAAAGCATTTTGATTCTTTTTATGAGCAGACAACTGCATTGCAAAATTCCAACAAACTTTAATGGCTAACTACAGATTCTGATCCACGCGTTAGCCTGAGAAGTCTGCATCAGGTCAGTCCATATCAGAATGGACACATAATGAATTTTTCAGTCATCCCTACATTTTAGTCCTCCTAATTTTGGAGAATTTTTGCCTGCCTAAATCAGGAGAATTTTTTTGGGGAAGTTTGATGACATGCTGGTGCTGTCTCAACAGATTCCCTTTCCTTAAGACATTTCCAGCCTGTGTCTCTTTATGGAGAGTTTCTGTCTAGCAGTCATTTCAAGATATTAATTACAGGTGTATGGTTCAGTTCTGAGGCCCACACCCTGAAGTGTTGTGTGTACAAGTTCCTTAGAAAAACATGCTTAATTTCTAGTGTAATTTACATTACAGGAGGATATTAATGAGGGTGTGCCTGTTAAAATCCCCAGTGGCATAAATGCCAGCCCTGGTTTAATGGTGTTCCTGGAAATTCAGGAAATTATGTTATTTTGTCATTGTCGATCAACAGTGAGAACCTGGGCTAAGTAGGCAGCCATGTTACTTGGTCACAGTCTTCCCCATTATGGGGAGGATGCACTGTATTCTATTTAAATTACAGCTATTCTTTCTCTATTTGCATATATACATATGCATTAGCATATGCAAATCTTATACAATTCTGTACTTTTTTTGTTATGCATAAGTGGCCACCCTTGCCCACCACTGTAGTTTGTAATAGTTGGGCCTAGACCCAGATGGGTCACCTTGGGCTAGGACTAAGTCCTTGTGACCCAGTACAGATCTTGCTCCTCAGGCTTCCTCAACATGCTTCCTTCCAGTCAGATCTGCTACCTGGTCAGGCCACAAATTTACAGAAAGCCAGGCTTCCCATCGCCTGGCTGTGTTTTGAAACAAAAAGACTCGAAAACAAATACTAAAAATAGCTTGGCTTTCTTCAATGAAATGAGGTTCAACAAATAGGCTACAGACAAAGCAGTGAAACACCTGAAGAAGAATAAGACTCTTAAGGTGTACCTATGCTGTGTGGTGTAGTGGTTAGAGTGTTGGACTATGACCGGGAGACCAGGATTTGAATACCCACGCAGCCATGAAACACACTGGGTGACCTTGGGCAAGTCACTGCCTCTCAGCCTCAGAGGAAGGCAATGGTAAACCACCTCTGAATACCACTTACCACGAAAACCCTATTCATAGGGTCTCCGTAAATCGGAATTGACTTGAAGGCTGTACATATATGAGGTGGGTTAATCTGAGAGTGACTGCCCAAGTAAGGATTTCAGCCCATATCAGTCCAGCCCTAGTTTGACCCTCAAGCTAGTACATCAGAGATAGTCAACATGGTGCCCTTCAGGTGTTATGGACTACAAATCCCATCATCCTTGACCATTAGCCATACTGGCTGAGGATGATGGGAGTTGTAGTCCAAATCATCTGGAGGTTACCATGTTGGCTGCTCCTGCATGATGTTGGCCTTCTGAACCGGTTGTTCCTACTCAGCTTGAACATGGCAGTTGAGGGTGGAACCGCATATTTAGGTTCCCCCTGAGGACTCTTATATCAGGTGAAGAAGCTGCAAGCGCCTTCAGATAGAGCAGTGGAGGGGGGTACAGAAGTGTCTTTTTCACCGTTTCTTTCCCAGCTGTTTGTCCACTTGAAAATAGGGGTTTGGTTCAGTTTATTGCATGACAGGCAACCAGGCTTTTTGCAGAGACATCAAAAGAAAAAACAAATAAATTAGAATCAATAATTAAAAAAGAATAGAATCAGTCAGTTATATAAACATGCTAAAATAACTCCATGGTTAATTATTTAATTTAATAGATTAATTAAAATGGGTGTAGGAGGAGGAATCCATGTGATCCATTTTTAATAACAGACCAACCTGATGTGGGGTTTCTTAGCTTGTTTGCAGACTGGAAGGCAGTTCTCAGTCAGATTATGCACTTCTCCAGATTTTGTGATCAGGTTTTGGTGCACAAGAAGTGCACACAAAAATGTGTGATACTCATATATTTGCAGATGAATAAATGAAAAGTGCTATTTTACATTAGAAGTGTGTACAAAATGCATTCAATATAAATGAAGATATTAAATGCAGGTGTACATTTTTTTTTAAGAAGTACAATTTAAATGCCATCATTTGGAGAAAGTGTAACTCTAACACATTTCAGGAGATCAAGCAGAGTAACCACACCTCACAGTCCCAAGACACATATCTCCAAGGCCTAACATAGACCTGCAGACTTTCTCTCTGCTATCAGGAGCCACACAATGCAATCTTAGACTTAATTTAATGCCATGCAGCTCTCAAGGGAAAAGGTTGAAATACACCAACACATTTTGTATTTCTGATATTAAAATGGTGGAAAATGTGTTGCTATGAATGTCTAGAAAAACATCTTGTTTCTGAAAGAGCATGATTGCTTGGCTATATATCAAAAGGAAGAATTTAATTTGAATTAAATTTTCTGGACCAGATTCACCCAAGTCAGCATACAAAATACAAATAGAAAAACACAACAGTATAATATGAGAAAGAAAGAAAGGAGAGGTAGCATTCAATGCACTAGTGGTGACATGATACCTTCAGAACACGAATAGCTGGGGAAATGGTGAGAGACTTTTTGCTTACATCAGAGCTTGGAAGTAACTTGTTAGAAATAACGAGTTACTTTTAATTAGTTACTTTTTTGCGTAACGAGTGGGTAACTTAGTTACATTTTACTTGTAACAGAACGAGTGGTAACTTTATTACTTTTCAACTGTAACTATAACTTTCCTGCGTTACATTTGGACGTTACTGGGGAGGGGGGAACAGGAAGTCTGCTCCTGTGATTGGTGAGCAAAAGACATATGCCTCACATTAGGCTTCTGCGCACTGTTGCTCTTCCCTCGTGCTCTGTGTTAGGAGGCACGAGGGAGGAAGTGGAGAGCCAGACCGCGCTGGAGGGCAAGGCAGAAGCAGAAAGCAGAAGCAGAATGGAGGTGAAGAGCTGAGGTGAGTGACGATGGTGTGTGTGCGTGCGTGCCCCCACTGCTCGTTCTGCCGCCTTCCTTCCTGCCTGCTGCCTCTTCTCCCCTCCTGCTTGTCGGTGGCTCCCCCCCCCCGCTGCTGCTTCCCACACTCAACCTTTTTAAGGGAACATTTTCAGGCAAGCACCACGTGGATAGATCTCAGTAGTTGAATCTAGAACAAAACGCACGTTCTTGTCAATTGCAAAGTGAAACTGACGAAAATGTAAGATCGCCTCTCCTGGAGGTCTCCCCGGGCTCATTCCTGGGCGGCGCGGCTAACAGGAAAGGGGGAGGTGAGACTCTGCATTTTGGTCTCTCCTGCAAGAAACACGCAACTGATGGGATTATTTCTGGGGCGAGAGAGGTGCAAGGGGTCAGCTTTGAGTTGGGGCCTGATCAAGATAAGTGGCTTAGGAAACGGGCACAGGCTCCCCTTCTAGGAGTAAGCTGATGAGGACGGGAGGCAGCTTCTGGGTGCAGGAATTGGTGGGAGTCCCCCTCGTGCACAGAGTCCATGAGTTGCCTGCATATAGGGTGGTATTCAACAAAATCCTTGGGCCGGCAGAACAACTCCAACTAGTGCAAGGGGATTTCCCCCTCCTCTCCCCCACATGTGCTTCATAACAACCCCAGATCTGCTCTGGAGGCTGGGGGAAATCTCAGAACAAATTTAGGGAGTGCATGGGAGAGAAGGAGTAAACGTTCTGTTGTGCAAGAAAAAGTCCTTGTGCTGACAAAATGCTTGTGATAGTGCTACATTGAGTACAGCCCATAGTATAGTTTTCAAAGAATATTAGCAGCTTTAGCTTTTTAAGTAGAGATAAATGCCCTGCCACTAGCAGAAATAACCATTAAAAGGTTTTGATCAGTGGATAAAAGTAATCACTCATCAGTTTTTGTGATGGAATTTTAGAGTTCAAAGACCAAAACTCAATTATAGTCCATTTGCTTATATTCACTCTTATACATTCCACCAAAACTAATAAACTATGAGGTTTCTTGGCTGGAAGAAGGGAAATATTGGTGCAAGAAATTAATGCTGAGTAAAATTTACTGAGATATTTGTGTATTATCAACACACACACACGCACGCACACACACACATACAATCTGCATTTGAAGAGAAAAGGCTGAGTAGCTGCTGCATGAGCCAAGAAAAATGCTGCCTTTTTAGAGAACTGATGGCTTTGCTGAATTTCAGAAATGTGTTTGAAATCAGAGAGGTCTGTTTATTGGGAGGTTATAAAAAATAGATAGGACAAGACATGACTTAGACAATTTCAAGTCTCTCCCTCTAACAGCTGCCCTTTGCTATGACCCTGACCTTTAGTTTCATCACGCCAAAAGTCCCTTAAATATTTGTTCAGATATTTTGGGAATAGGCAGGTAACAGCTATGATGTCTGCTCTGATTAGTTTCCAAGCTGAAGAATATGATATTAAGGAAAATATATTGTAAGAATTCCTAGGGACTCATTATTCTGGAAATAGTAAAGCATTCATATGTAAAGTGCATGTTGAGATGTAGCATTATAAAAAAAATACTTTTTACTAACCAAACAATTTGGTGCCAGAATAACAGGAAACAAATATTACACTTTTAAGCCATCCCTACATCTTTATTTTCTAGTGGCCTGTATAATTAGCTTTGAGTGCTATAGTCAGGTCTGTGGCTTCCTTTGGAATCAATCCATCTCTTGTTTGGCCTTCCTCTTTTTCTACTCCCTTCTGTTTTTCCCAGCATTATTGTCTTTTCTAGTGAATCATGTCTTCTCATGATGTGTCCAAAGTATGATACATAGAGATCGGGAATACCATGGTCTGAATGATCCTGACTTTAGTGTTCAGTGATACATCTTTGCATTAGAGGACCTTTTCTAGTTCTCTCATAGCTGCCCTCCCCAGTCCTAGCCTTCTTCTAATTTCTTGACTATTGTCTCCATTTTGGTTAATGACTGTGCCAAGGTATTGATAATCCTTGACAAGTTCAATGTCCTCATTGTCAACTTTAAAGTTACATAAATCTTTTGTTGTCATTATTTTAGTCTTTTTGATGTTCAGCTGTAGTTCTGCTTTTGTGCTTTCCTCTTCAACTTTCATTATCGTCATGATCTGTGGGTGGGTAGGAGGCAACAAGGGAGGAGGTGGACAGTGAGACAGGGTGGAGTGGAGAAAACAATTGTTTTAAAAAATGGAGTGGAGGGGAAAAGGACCCAGAGGTCAAGAACATGGATAAAGGAGGAGAAGGAGGCAGAAGCAGAATGGAGATAAAGAATTGTGGAGGTGAAAGATGACAACGTGTCTGTGTGTGTGTTTGCACTTGGCACATAAAGTGGCCTCCACCACCCTCTCTGGTTACTGTGCTGCATTTGCAGTATTTTAACTTTTTTGCATCTCAGGGGAAAATGTTTGCTTGGGTGAGTGTTCCTTAGTTGGTGGCAGGGCAGGGTCCAGGAGGTGGTTAAGTGAGAGACATTATGGTTGCTGGCTGAGTGGGGGGGGTTGCACTTGATTTTACAGGGATTATGGGATGTTCCCATGATCTGTATTAATATCTATTTACCTCCCTCCTATCACACCTTTAACCACTGGGATAGGCTAGATGAGGCCCTCTCCCATAGAGAGACACAGTTTCCGAAAGACAGAATTGTCCTATGTGGAAACCTCAATGCCAGAATAGGTAACTCCTGGCCATTTAACACCAATACTTCCAATCAGGACCCCTTAACTTATAATCCGTTTCCAATGAAATCCCTACAAGATTTAAAGTCGAACAAACAAGGCCCTCTGCTAATAGAATTTGCTTCAATGCACCTTTTGGAAATTTTAAATGGCTCCATATACGATCTATCCTCGGGCTCATTTACTTTCCGGACATCACGCGGTGCAAGTCTGATTGATTACATTTTAGTCTCTCAGACGTTAATGAAGGACATAATAGACTTCAGTGTTAAACTTAGGATAGAGAGCAACCATTTCCCTCTCTTACTCAGACTAAAGGCTCCCATGATCAGACTTAACTACCCTTCTCTCATGGAGCCAATGGATATTGAAAAAAGAGTCTATTGGACAGATAGGAGGCGTGCATCTCTTGCACTCCTATTTCAGAGTGACACATTTCAACTGATCCACCAGGAGGTCTTGAATGAAACCCAGGATCCCATACTGGCATTTCAAATAGTCCTATCCCTACTCAGGCCCCATATGACCTATAAAAACAATGGTCATCCAAGAAAAATTCACTTGAGTACCTGGTTTGACCAAGACTGTAGAGACGCAAAAAAAAATCTTAAGAAACTCCTACACTTATCTCTTAAGTCCCCGTCCCCTCAATCCCTTTCCGCCTTTAAATCAAATAAGGCTGCTTATAGAACCCTCCTGAGGAAAAAAAATCAGACTTCGCCGAATCTCGCTGGCAGCTATTAACAAAGATGATTACTGAAAACCAAGAACGTCAGTTCTGGTCCATAGTAAAGTTGGGACTAGGCCTTAGCAACACCCCCAAGCTGGTTTTGATTCCGATCTCAACCTGGCATGCTCATTTTTCACACCTCTATTCCTCAACTATGTCTCTACATAGTACTCTATCCACCTCGGATATAATGAACATGCCGCCATGGCCCCCAGTCTCTTCCCAAGAAACTAAACTTCTGATCGATTCACTTAAAAACGGGAAATCTCCAGGAGAGGATTTCCTTTTACTAGAAGTCATTAAACAATTTCCTGATTGGTGGGCCCCCTTCCTGGCCCGTCTATTCACCAGAATAAATGACTCTGGCATCATCCCCGACGGCTGGAGATGTAATATAATTATCCCCATTCATAAAAAGGGTGACCTCTCCAACCCCGCCAATTTTCGACCAATCAGCCTGTTGAACGTTGTCTCCAAACTATACGCCAAATTTCTCCTTAAACTAGAAGTTTGGGTCCAGGCACAGCAGATTTTATACCCTGAGCAAGTTGGTTTTCGTAAAGGCTCCTCGCCAATCGACCATAGCTTAACACTCCATTTTTTGGCAAAACAATCTATCGCCGGCCCTACTCGACATTTGTATGCTGCATTCGTTGATTTGGCCGCAGCGTTTGACTCGATTGACAGGAACACTTTATGGTATAAATTGTATGATCTGAACATCGATCCCCGCCTATTACATCTTATTCGCACTTTATACACCAACACCTTTGCTTTAGTAAGAGCTCCTTATTCTGGAGCCCTCTCTGACCCGATACCGGTGGAAAGAGGCGTCAAACAAGGATGCCTCTTAGCCCCCCTGCTTTTTAATTTGTTTTTAAATGATATCATTCCCTTTTTATCCGGTCCCCAATTTTTTCCCCCCTCTATTGGCCAAAGGAAAGTGTCGACCCTTCTCTATGCCAATGATATGGTTCTCCTTTCCTTAGTTCCAATTGGACTCAGAAAGATGTTGAGATCCTTACAGTCCTATTGTTCTAAGGAAAAACGTAACATTAACTATGCCAAAACCAAAGTCCTAGTTTTTGGGAAAAGGACACCGTTGGCATATAGCTGATCATCAGTTAGAACAACCTCGTGAATTTAAGTACTTGGGTATTTATTTCTCAGATACCCTTTCCTGGCAATACCATCGACAATATATCAAATCGCTTGCGGTTAAGACAGCTGGGACAATCTTAAAATTTTCTCGATCTGCCGGGGGCGGTCAGATCCACCCCACTCTAAAAAATTTTAAAGCAAAGGTGATCCCACAAATCCTATATGGGGTAGCCGCCTGGGGTTGGGATCATAACATTGTAACAGCCCTGGAAACTATACAAAATACCTTTCTCAGGCGCCTGCTATCTCTCCCGGTGGGAACCTCTGCAGCGATGACACGAGCTGAGACGGGCTCCCCGCCGCTCTCGGCCTATATTCACTTCACCCTCTTGAAATTTCTGAGATCTTTCAATGTGTCCCAGCCCAGGACATTATTACAACTATGTTTTGACCATCCTTTCGCCACCATTTTATGGCGTTCTAAATTAAATAAATTGTTATCAGTCTACCATCTTCCAGTACAGGACTTTAACGCAATGTTAAATAACAAATCTCTACGCGAACATATATTTCTTCACTCTAAGGATCTAGACAGGCTATCCATCATCAACTCAAAGATATCTCCCTGGTTTTGGCGATTTAAGCTCGCCTCCCAATGTTCTAACTATCTTATTCAAACCATTCCCCTCGCACTCAGACGGGCCTTTACAGCCCTACGCTTTTTCTCCCTTCCAAACGCCGATAGGGAAGGTCGATTAGCTGGCGTCCCCAAGGATCAAAGGAACTGCCCTTGCGGCTCTCCCTCGGCAGAAGACCTTCCCCATGTTTTCCTTTATTGCCCAATTTATGCCCACCCTAGAATTAGATTTCTGAAGAAATTGTTAGAAATCCCTCAGCTTTATTCACTCGACGCCAAAATCATCTTTTTAATGTCTGACTACAATTTGGAAGTAACCCATAATGTAGCTCTCTTTGTAATAGCAGCAAGAAAACTTAGGGCCAATTATATTGCCCTACGAGATACTACTTAGGTAATTTCCCCTGCATAGGGAATCCCCCCCAAATGTATCTTTTAAATGTTTATACTTGACTATGAATTACTGTATGTACATTGTTTTTAATTGTGTTGGCCTTCGGCCCTACAAACAAATAAATGAAATGAAATGAAATTTTACATGCAAAGATCTGAGTAGTGGCCTCTGCCTCCCTCCCTTACCAGTAGAGAGACCACCATTGCTATAAAAAGAATTATTCTACTACCTCTGTATGCGTGTGTTTATTTTTAATGTTGTTTTAGGCTATTTAGATGTGCAGCAGCCAAGGCCAGCACCTTGTAGACTTTTTTTAAAAAAATAACTGAAATGTAACTGTAGTGATTACTTTTGAGAAAAAGTAAAGTAATCAGTTACTTTCAGAGCAATTGTAATTGTAACGGCAATTACTACTCTTTTGGGCCATGTAACTGTAACTGATTACTTTTTAAAAGTAATCTTCCAAGCTCTGGCTTACATACTTCAAATACATTTTAATGTGTTATGATTATAAATAAAATCAACTTCAGTGATGTGTTTCTGCCAGCATTTGAAGACACACACGATGGGCTTTGCTCCTGTGCGCTTTGCATATCAACCCCCTCCCTGCCACCCCTCAATCACCCCAGGTACCCCCAATCCCCTCACCAACCCTCCTGCAATATCCCCCAGTGCCTCCAGGAGTTGGCATGTGTTGGCCTCCATGAGCCTGCTCGTGCTCCTCTGCCTCTTGCCTCGCCTGTTCCTCTGCTGCCGCCACCTCCCACACCACCGCGATAAACCACCCTGGATAAACAGCACTGCTGTTCAGTGCACCTAGACTACACCCACTCAGGCTGCCGCTGCCCCGTGCCACCTCCTTCCCTGGACAAACTCTGCCACACAGCACACTAAGGCCACACACTGGCCTTCTGCCCAGGCTGCTGCTGCTGCGTAGACGCAGCCCTGACCAAGCCACCCTCTTGCTTGCCCACCTACTTGCCAAGGCTGCCACCACTGCCTTGCCTGCTTGCTGAGGCAGGTGGTGGCAGGGGGAGCAAACGGTGTGCAGGCGAGGGGGCTGGAGGTGTTAATGCTGCAATTTGTAGCGCCACCTGCATGTGGTGCTGCAAACTGCAATGTGATACAGTGCTTATATTTTTATTCTGATTGTGTGTACACACACAAACAGTGCTTGCTTTCCTTCTCCACCCTGCCACCTAATTCCCTTTAGAGCTTACCAAAATCCATTTACGATTCTCCCCCATTTCTCCTCTCCCCCCCCCATGC
Organism: Rhineura floridana; assembly: GCF_030035675.1. Lineage (NCBI taxonomy): Eukaryota > Metazoa > Chordata > Lepidosauria > Squamata > Rhineuridae > Rhineura > Rhineura floridana. Next base: position 10,098,701 of record NC_084492.1, on the reverse strand, counting down.
TGGAAGTGCAAAGAAATGCCAACCCCCCCTCCCCCAGGCCTTGCCAAACTTCCCCTCCCCTTAGACCTGGCTAAGCCACTTCTTTCTACAGGTCGCCACGCAAGGCGGGCAGCAAGGTGGGTGGCTTACTCCCTCCGCTATTGAATATAACATACAGTAGTCATGGCTAGGGATGGAAAGATCTGTCAGTTTCAGTTCTCCGTTTCTCACTTTTCTAATGTCAAATTCAGTTCTCTACATTTCTGCAGCAATCTGTGAACTTTTCTTAAAATCCTCATGAAAGCTCTCCACCATTTTAGTGCGAATTTTTCCAAATAAGCACATTTTTGTAAGCAGTTTTGACAAAGGTACAAAGGTACACGTTTTTTGCAAGCCATTTCTTATCACATGTCTTTTTTGCAGGTTATTTTCACTCGTACATTCACTTTTATGCACACTTCCCCCTAATATATGCATTTTTGTAAATATAGTTTAGTTGGCGAGCTGCATCCCAAAATTCAGATAAATGTGAATTTCGAAGGGTGGCTGTGTT